>NC_088103.1:14894403-15519403 GCF_036370855.1 Dromaius novaehollandiae | reverse complement strand
ATTGCTGCAGCGTGCCAGCTCAAAGCACAACTCTTTGCAAGTTGTGTGCCTGGTGCTGTAAACAAGTCAAAATTTTTAATAATGAAAGAGGTCAGATTAATTGCATTAAAAACTGTTGCTTAAAACCTTGTACCTCTGCAGTGGGTTTGTCTGAGGCACTGAAATTCCGCTGGCAATTGAAGTTACCGACTTCCTGGACAGTACCAACGCTGTTAAATGGTTGTTGTTTAGCTCTGCTGTCCTTCGGTAGTCACCTCTGTGTCCTCACTGGAGAACAAAGATTGAGCTCTGCTTCTCTTTTACACTGATTCATGCCAGGTGTCTGACTAGTTCTTTAAAAAAAAAAAAAAAAAAAAAAAAAAAAAAAAAAGAGAGAGAGAGAGATTCTGCTTCTGTGTTTGGTTTTTGGGGTCGTTTCCCATTGCTTGGTGACCCTCTTTCCTTCCTGATCATTGCAGATGCTAGTACCTGGCTCCCAGAGCCTTCCCCTTGCTGGCGAGCGGTGCTCCAGGCCTCACTTTTTCCTTCTCCGGTTGGTGACGTGCTATTACTTGACTGTAGCTGCAGGAATTATTTATGTCTTGAGCACTCTGCACCTGCCAGGAGCTGTATGAAGTGGTTTTTCATAAGAAGCAAGGACCCTTATTTTTTAGAGTTTAACAGGACATAAAGTTTAATACCAACTTTTTGGCACTTTGCGTTTAGTATTGGCATACATCTCTTTTGTATTTGTTGTAAATGTTCAGCATACTAGCCTGTATCTCTGTTCTGCATACAGGATATAAACATCTTGAAATAGTGTTGAATAATTTAGGTGAAAAATATTATCCTTTGTTTGGCTTTAGAAGGTAATTTCTTTGTTTAAATAACTGGTATTGATTTGTGTGTGTGCTGATAACAGAGTTGTAGGAATAATAAAATTCTTCTTTCAGTAGTTTAGCTTAAACTATACCAGGCATATTTTTTCTAAATCCTCCTCTGATTTTGTGTGTGTATGTGTTTCTCCTCAGAACTAAAGTCTCGTCTGATATTGCTGACATTTGCAACACAGTAAGACTCTTTGAGTCTAAAGAGAATTATAATTAAAAGACAAAAAACCTCATTAAACTGCTTAAACCTAAACTGAAAACAAAGCCTCCCATTTTAGATAAATTGGCTTAAAAGCAGATTGTCTTCTGTCGGGCCAAAAAAAAAAAAAAAAAAAAAGAATTTTTATTGCACTGTTAGTAATCCAAGCTATGGGATTACTGCAATAGTTTGTCTGGAATAATCATTTATTTATGTTACAGATTTGCAGGCACTGTGAAGAGAAAAAAATCACAATTTGGTGAATGAATTACTCACGTGGCTTCATGCAAATGACATTGCTTTTACTACGACAGGTGTCTGCAAGTGATTATAATTTTAGGAATCCTTTTTGATTGTCTCAACTCATAATGTTGTGTCAGTTTTTGAACCTGAATGTTTCAGTTCTGAGCCACATAAGGCTTGCGTCCAATTTTGTATATCGCTAACAATAAATGACGAGTTTTGTGAGGCCTTCGGGGTCAGTTAAGAAACAATTATGGAAACTGAGTACATTGGCAGGATTTACAGAAAGTCTTTACGAGTCTAAAAACTGCTTTACTAGCAGTCTTATTAAGCCCTTGCATGTCCGTAATAATATGACTGGTCTGAAGGAACAGGATTTCAGCTCGTGTTTTGAGTCTGACGACTGGGTACTTATACACAGGGCAACATTCCTTTTTAAATGCCGTTAAATGTGTATGTGCAGGATCCGGGCATCCCCTCGCCCTGCTGGCAGGGTAGGCATCAGCTCACGCCAGGGCACGCCAGGAAAGTGGCGGGGACCAGGAGAGCGAAGCTAAGGGAGGCCCGAGCCTTCCTTTTGAACGGCATTAATGTTGGGATACTAATGCACTAATGTGCATTAGTGATTTGGCCCATAAAGAAATAAAAGAGAGAATGTGTATAAGCAAGTTTAGATCAAAGTTGCATTGGGAAGCAATAAAGTAGTCTAACTGGAATAGTGCTGCCAGGAAGCAGAGATGGTGAGTTGGAGACTGCAGGTAACTGCGTAGCCCATGTCTTTGCCTCGGTAACGTTGCTGGTGTGGAAGATGGGGCAAAGGCAGAATGGCTAATGAAAGAGAGGGCAGGGAAATGCAAATCGTCACAGCAAGAGTGGAAGAAACAGCAATAAACTCAAGAATTCTGGGGAAAAAAAGGCTCGTAACAGCATGGTTGTGGCAGTGGATATCTTAAACAATTGTCAGTTGTGAGTAGTGACTGGAGAATAACATAACACTGGAGTTTAGCTGGGGAAAAAAGGAAGATCGTGCCAAGCAACTATTGGATCATTAATCTAAGCACAGAAGCCTGTTCTGAAGGAAATAATAATTAGCAGAGTGTATATTTGTGGAAAGAAAAGCCATGCCATGGAAATGCGGTTTGGGTTTACCAAAGCAGGTAATTTTAGATGACTCTGGTAAGATAATTATAGGGCAAGGTATACAATTTTAGTTCAAGAAGGAGAAGGTGGAAATTAGGAGAATAATGTAAAAAAAGAACCACCTAAAGAGGAGATCAGAGTAGTATTGAAAAGGAAGCATCAGACTGGTGGCAATTCAGTTTTTCTATATAAACATACTATCACACTCCACTCATATTCTCAGTAGAAGATTTGAGAAGGGTGGTTGATTGGAAGCTTGTAGGTTTCTGTGTCTGGATAGAGGCGGAGAAGGTGGCCAGCCTTTCTATTTAGGTAGAGATTATTTTTGTGGTGTGCTGCCTTGATTTTGATAAGCTATAGTCTTTAGGATGTACCTGAACTCTTTGGGTGTTGTATTTAGTCCTTCTTGGACCGCCTAGAGTAATGGACTGGTGGTTTACAGAAAGATTTCAAAAACTGCCTACCTGAATTTGCATTATTACTGTTATCTCCAGCTATTATGTTGGAGGCCAAATCCTTGATAATGATAAGGATCAATTCTTACAAGATTTCAAAGTATCTTTCTAAGGCATGTCCTAACAGAATATGGTGTGGATTTTTTTTTTTTCTTTCTAACTCCAAATAAGGATTTCACTTTGTCTTCCCTGCAGATTTTGGAGACCCCTGGATTCTGCATAATATCTATTCTGTGCACATTAGCGTCCCACTCCTTGCCTAGCATGTCTGTCATCACATCTGGTCATCCTGTGGCTGCATACGCTAAAGAAGTTAAGTAGCCCATTTCTGTGAAACATATCACTCAGTGAACATTCAGTTAGCCCTAAATAATGGACTAAGTCCATCCCTCAGGAGCAGTAGCATGGCATTAGATGCAAATGCCAGAGCAAGTGTTCATACGTGGGTACGTCTGTCTTCCAAAGTATAACTCTTTTCCTAGGACTTGGTTGGCAGCAGCAGGAGCTAGGTCCAAATTTAGGAGAACGCACGCTCAAGTGCTCACACGGATATCTGGGAAGATTCAGCTAAATCTTCTGTGCTCAGTAAGCTAAATTTTTCTTACCTGCAAATATACAAATCGATTGGTTTACAAAAAATCTTTTTAAAGGGAGAAAAGAAAAACACTAATATGACAGATAAATGAGTAACATAGACTATTCACTTTCTAAAGTATTGTTGCAAGTCTTTCACAGTCCTCTGCTCTGTTATGGCAGCTGCTAGACCAATTGGTTGCTTTGCCGCTCCTGCAGTAACACCAGCTCCTGTTCAAATCCTGCAGGGTGGAAACTTCCATTCAAGCTAATGATGATTTTGGAGTGTGAATTGATTCCTCCTCCAGTCCTCGCTCTGCTCCATTAACTCCTTTTTGCCAGCAGTTTCTGTAACGTCAACCCTTAGCATGAATGCAGATAGCACCAAGAACAAAGACAATCCTTTTGTGTAAAAAAGGGCTCTTATGCAGATTCTCTTAAGTCTGATCTTCCTGGGAGTCTTAAACAACTTCTCTCACTTCATAACACAGGGGAACTCTGAAATAAAATCTGCTTTTTGTTCTAGCATGCAACTTCTGCACCGCAGTGAGGGAAGCCGTGACCTTAGCACACTGTGGTCCTCACGCCAGGCACGCCTAGGTACAAGTAGTTGGCTGAGGCTTTTGTACAGTTCTGCAATTAGAAACATCTCTCCATTTTATGATATACCTGTTCTTTAACAGAAGATCTCTTCAAAGACATGTAAAATAAGTGTCTCCGGCCTACCGATTAGTCCTGTAAATGTATCTCCCCTTCTCTTTGCTAGATGCCTGCAAGGCGTGCATCCTTTCTGGACTCTTCTCTATGATGTGCTTGGTCAGGATTGGCAAAAATTGTGGCATTTCATTTGCCTTAGGCCATAGCCGGTGAGTTTGCAGAAAGGTCCCTGTGTCCTGTGGCGATGCCGCTGCTCCCCTCCCCACCAAGAGCACTGCTGGACCTGGTTTGGCCTCCTGGACAGATCTCTCAGGTACTTAAGGTAGCTAAAATGGGATGGATGCCTCTGAGGAGGCACCTGTATTGTTCCGACGTGGCGGTAGCAGTGAGGGAGGACTGCTCCGTACGCGGGTGGCGTTTGTGCGAGCTCCGCGCTGAAAGGCAGACTGGTGCCTCTCTCCCGTCGGACCTTTCTTCTTTCCGCGGATATCCTGCCCTAGGCTCCGTACGTTCCTGAATCATGTCACACTTCCAGGGGTACAGACTGTTCTGTTCTGAGAGCTCAAAAATAAGTTTTACTACACATTCTAACAGAGGTACTTTAGCATATAAAATTATACAGAGTTGTAACAGTTTGACCAGGTTTATTACATTCTGTACTTTCCTAGAGTCCTTTATGGGATACAATCCTATCACTTATATCATTATGAGGAGAAAAACAACCAAGTTTGGGTATTCTGTTATTTTTTTCTCTTCTGTATTTTTTGCTTTATTGCTTCTTTTTTGTCTTGATTACAGTTCTTCTGACTTGCTCAGTGCACGTGCACAATCTGTTTTACACAATCTGTTTTTTTTCTTGCAAGCAGAAGAACAGAAACTGAGATGATTGTTCTTTCTAACCAACTTACACGGGAGTACTTTGAAGTTTGCGAAGGAGTCGCATATGTTGAGGTGCCCACCAGAGAATTGTCTGGCAAACATGACGCCATGTTTCGATATTGTAGCTATGCCAGATATTGCAGGCCTAAGAAGTACTTGCAGCTTTCTTCTTAATGTTCTAAATGCGTGGTGCTCAGTGCGAATTTGGGTAGTTATTTCGTTGCAGGTGTTTGGTTGCTAAAGTACAATTCAATACCTGTATTTGCTATAAGGATGTCGGCATTAAAGACATCTAATGGAGAGGCTGACAGAATTGTCCAACTACTTTTAATTAACTTTTGTCTTGTGAGCTTCATTAGTTTTCATTTTTCATTAGTTTTCTTTCATTAATTTTCCCTTTTCACTTTCTTTATTCATTTTTGTTTTATCTTTTCTGAATCTTGCTGTCAGACATGGAAGCTGAGCAGCTTGGTGCAAGGCAAGGCTGTTCAAAGGCCCTAGAAGCGCCAACATGCCCATGCAGAGGATGACACTCCAGTTAGTGTAACGCAGCGTCTGGTGGGTTAATGCATTTCTCCTTCCAGCATAGCCCTCTGTAAACACAGACAGTTCCAGAAGTAGGGCTCTGCACAGAGATTCGACTTAAAGATTGCGAGATCGAAGCGATCAGTAAGGGCTGTATTTGTTTTTCTTTTGAAAGAATAGATTAATGGCTTGAAAATACAGAAATGCCCTATTGGGCCACACAGATACTTCACCTTCTTCAGGACCCTGTCTTTAATGGCATCCATTATCAGCTTTTGAAAGAGCTGAGCCAGGAAAACTCTCTAGTAGACACTAATAAAACAAGACTACAAGGAAAGAAAAACAAAAAGCCCAAACCCCAAACACTTTCACATGTAAAGACTGTTTTTTTCCAAGTTATTTTACTTCAGATCATTAAACCGGCTCCTGGAACACTGTGCAATTTAAAGATAAAGATTATATATATATATTTTAATGTAGCGGAAAGTTAAATTAAATACTCTGACATATCTGTGGTCATTATAATACATAAATATATGCAAAATGTTTCTCTAACATACTGTAAATCTGCAGATGACTTTATCATTCCTAGCAAGGATAATTTTCTGCAATTTAGGTATAATTTACCAGAAAGCAGAGATTACTAATTAATTATGGCTGATTAATTTTTAAATATGTTCCTGCATTTGCATTTCATCATTCTACCAGTGTTTGAACTTTAGCAGAAGCAGTACAGGTACGTAAGAAAATATGTCTGCCTTATAAAAGTCAGAAAAATGTAAGGGCCATATAAAAACTATTTGCCATTTTCTGTTTTCACTCTTTCATACCAGTTCAGTGGATTGTTCAGCTTACTGTGTCAGGGTAGCGTGGCTTTGGGGATTATAAAACACATACTGCAGTTATACTGTGTTCCACGTATGGGCATCCAGCATCAGCTGGACTTTTTCCAGGCTGAATTTTTCCCCAGCAGCATGTGCTGGTGTCTGTGAGCGCGAGGGTGGCCTGGAGCAGGGGCCCCACGGACAGGCGCTCGCCGCCTCCCTGGGACCCGCCTGTAGCCCTGGTGTTCAGCACTGGCGAAAGTCACTGACTCGTCTCCTTCCTTGTTTCAGAGCTTATAGGAGAAGGCCGTTTATCCTGGGAAGGGATGGGTAATAATTGCTGATAATAATTTGCACCCACTTAGCATCTTTTCAGATGAGGTTTCTAATCATTTTTAGTGGGTGAAATAAAATGATATTTACCTATTTTTAGATTGAAACTGATTTGGAAAATGATACAAGCCTTCACTAATTGCTTGCAGGATACAGTCTAGTGTAAGATAAAAGCTTGGGCAAGACTTACCTGACTGGTTTGAGAAGATTAATTCTGAGCAAGGCGTGCTGGGCCTGACGCGCGCGGTTCCTTGCGAAGCTGCCTCTCACTGTGGCTGGGCAGCGCTGGGGCCGGCCATGGCAGCTGCAGTGCTGCCCCACGTGTCGGAGATGCTGCTGCTGAGCGGTACTCCCGTTCCCTCGCGGTTCAAAGTGCAAAGGTCAGGAAAAATCCAAAATAGAGGCTCAGGGGGGCTCCCTGAAAATGTAAGGGAAGAAATGGTTGTGAACCTTGTTCATCAAGGAGAAGCAGTGAGGTTCGATGAGTTTAAGCTGATAACTGGAGACAGTGTGGTAACGATGCAATCGGATTGCCTTTCCCTCGGGCCAAGAGTGTTGTGTCAAGCAAAGAGGACAAGATAGCATCAGCAAGAGGTGTGAGATGGCCGGTCCTTTGTTTCCTGGGGTACCTTGCAGGGTGGCAAATACCTTAAAAATTAGCCAGAGTTTAAGAGCTCTTCCGGAAAAAAGAGGACAGTCCTGTGAAGAATTACTTTTCCTGCTGCTACTGTTGGTACCACCACTGCTGCTGTTGTAACTGGTATGCTTGTATTACTTGAGTGTCTAATTATGGGTTGGGATGTTGTTTTACTAGATGCTGTATGAATATGTTATCCCCAAAGAGTTTACAGCCTACAAGAGGTGACAGATAGAGCTATCTGGGGAGTAAAAGGAAAAAAAAAAAAAAAAAAAGAGGTGAACAATACTGTTCAGTGACAGAAATAGTGTCTTCATACCGCAATCCTAGCAATTAATTTTTGAAAAAAGGTATTATATAGGGTTTGTAGATATCTCTGGAAACTGTGGGTGACCAAGTCTGACACCAAGGCCAAAATCTTGATGGTGAATTAGAGATAATGTGGAAGATTGGAATAAGATATATATGGTGTTGGAAGTGAGGGTAATTAGCATGTGTTTGATGTGACAGGTAGCAGGGGAACTACTGAAGCAATGTAAAGAGTAAAATAATCAAAATGAAGAGCCAGAAATCCTCTCTGTAGCAGAAGTCCCAATGAGATATGAAAAGCACTTATATTTCTTAAGGTCAGAAAGATGAGCTGTGTACAGACGGGTAAAAAGAACTGCTTTCTAGAAAGGTTTTGTCCAAAGAATGTGCAAGATGTTGGGCTTAGCCTGGCTGAGAGGCTTTGGGAGAAGTCAGAGCCCAGGGTGAGCCTTGGGCTGCAGCCTGGACTGGCAGGTCGGACGTTGTGGCTGGATGGGTCTCCTTCCCCCTCAAGGGAGAGGCCTGCGGTGTCTCATTATCCACGTGCTGTGGTGAGCTGCGACCAGGAAAGAGGCTAACGGTCGGCGCTGAGCAGAGTCTGGAAACCGTCCCCCAGGAGGAGAGCAGGAGCTCGTCAGCCTGTAGATGGTGGCGCAGTTTTCCCTTGTTTGCTTGTTGGATAGAGTTAGTGTAGAGAGAGGAGACAGCAGGCAGGAATGGGTGCGGGAACCTCTGCGGAGTGTGAAGAGTGTTGCAGAGTCTCCCCCGGGGGATACCACCGTAGGAGGAGAACTGGGAGAGAAGCAACGGGAAGATGAGCTTGATCAGGAGGAAACAGAGGATCAGCTGCATTAAAAACAGCTGGCAAGTCAAAGAGACAGGATCAATGATTGTAGAGCTTGGCTAAGAAAAGTGAATGAGTTATTTCAGTAAGAACAATTTCAGTTAAATGCAGAAGGCAGAAACCCGCCTGAGGAGGGTCTAGGCTGAAACTCGAGGTGGGCAATGCAAATGGCACGTTACGGAGCTGCTGGCGCAGAGGGAGGCAGAGCGGGGTGACAGGCCTGGGGCCACGAAGGCCGTTGAGAACGGAGGGCTCCCAAACACTCGCTGGTTCAGGGAGGAGCGGCAGAGTAAAAGGAATCTACTTTAAAGGCTGCAGATATCTAAGGATGTCTTGTAATTCCCTAACGCCGGCTGTGCTGAAGGGGTGTCCCAGGAGGCCAGGACCGGGGTGGGCGCCGCACGCGCAGAGCGAAGGGCCGGGGCGGCAGCCTGCGGTGCACTGGCGCTTGTGCCACCTCTGTGGCCGGGCAGCGTGTGCCTGCCCGGGTGCGGGGCCGGGAGCAGCCCCGCTCGTCTCTGCGGTCCTCGGGAGGCACGCGGTTTGCTTGGCGCGCTGGCCTCCGGCTGGCGTGGAGCGATGTGTTGGCAGGCAGGAGCGATTTTTCTCCCTGTGTTTTTTTTATGAAGCAAACAGCAAAGTGCAGAATTCCTTCGTTTTAGTGTTAGCAGGTAGAGGGGATGGTTTTCCAGGGTTTTATGGGTCATTTCTTTTGCAGTGCAAGTTCTAAGAGAATAAAATAATGTCAGCTCCGACAGTGTCATCTGTGGGGCAGAGCATAAAGTCTGTGTCCTTAGCACAATTTTTAATCCAGATTTAATTTTTAATAATGTTTTTCTACTGGAAAAAGCTTCATGTGGAAGTTTTTGTGGAAGGAAACACAATCATGTTTCCATAGATGGATTCGCTGTTTTTCAGACTAATGGCATAGGGCTTTTTTTCCTGCTCTTTTTGTTCACTGCTTTTTTAGAGTTTTGTTAAAAAACACATTCATAACTTTATTCAGGGATCATGTTATGTGTATCGCACTAGCACTAAAACTCCTGATGCTGAGGCAGGTTTTGTTGAGGCAGGTACCTAAAGCTCATCTGTAAAACACATAAAACATAATGCAGAGGCAAAGGATTATTAGTCCTCATTCTCCAGCTAACAGATGGGGGTACAGAGAAAGTAGGCAATTTACTGAATTTGCTGGAAATGAGGACTGAACTTCTGAATGTCAAACCAAGACCTTGCCCGAAAGGTCATCCTTTCATTTGATACTGCCAGGTCTGTCTTTGCTACCGTTGACCCCTGGCAATTTCATTTGACAGAGCTGCTGGGCCTTTCACTCCAGCGTGGCTTGTGCCAGACATGCAGCCTTTAACCCGTGCGCGCTGTGCCAAATGTAACTCTCCTCAAATAGTGCTTGTTGGTCTTAGTTTCAGATAAATAATGCAACTTGCGCTTTAAGTCCTACAGAGCATTTAAAGAGCGGCTCAGTGTAACTTTTTAAATTCGCGTTTTACTTATTGAATCGAGTCCTTTCGTTGTAATGGAGTTATAGTCTGCTATAGACCACACTCAGTGAATGAGACCAGGTTGTTTGGCACTGACCCATCCATTCAGCTTGAAGCAATCAGATTAAAAAGCTGTGCGCTTTATTAATGTGTTGCAAATAGTGATTGAATTCCAAGGACACTCTTTAGGAAAGCACCTTGAGTGATCAGTCTTGATACCTAATTCATATTTTGTTTCTAACTTGTATTTCCTTTGGAAAAAATCTAATTAAAATTACTTTTAGATCGTATTGAAAAGGAAAAACCTAAAGCTTTAAATATGGTGATGATTTTGTTTGCATGTTTAATGAAAATATCTTGACTTGAAAATACTTCATCTCCTGACATGTTTTCCCATAAAACTATTAAAGAGTATGAAGAATACTTCGAGATGTGCACCACTGCATAAAAAACAAACAACCCCCCCCCCAAACCAACAGTGTTCATTCTCTGAATATGAGCATTTCAGGATATTTTAAAAATCAGTGTCAGTTCTGTATGTGTCTTGATTTAAGGTCAGCACAATTTAGCAAATAGAGCACTTCAGCTGGGGTGCACTTAGGAGTACTTAATAATCAATGCAGTTCAAGTCAGACTCATCCCCAATAGCTGACATAGCCAAGAGGGACCCTAACATTGTAAATGCTAATATGTGAATAAAGTTATTACATCATCCCGGCCTAATAAGCAGTAGAAGTGTCTGAGTCAAAAATGCGTGGCTAAAAAAATACGTGCTAAAAAAATACCTCAAGAGACAAAATTATGATAAAAAGATGGCCTTAGGGGCTTGATGCCAAGCCCCCTTAAATCTTTGGGAATGTATGAAAGGGTCTCACTGCCTGCTTTGTCCATTAAGACCCAGAAGTCTGAAACATTGCTGACAACACCACAGTTGATCCCTGTGTATTTGTCATGCATAAAGTCCTGTAGGATCCTGAGCATCAGAGCAGCTTCTCCAGCCAGAACATCCTCTCTTCACTTTTTGGAAAATTTACATATAATGTAGAATTAGTATAAAATAGTTTCATTCTTTTGTGTTGCTCTACAGAACTTAGAATTCCACAGAATGGTTCGGGCAGCTCAAACCCCTGAATTTCTTTCCTTTGACTTCATCCGTTGGGATTATGTGTGCCCATTTTGACAGTGAACTGGATGGGCGGCAGCAGAGGACAGAGTTTTCCCCAGAAGTAGGTCTCTTTGTTACCCTGTTTCTGCATCGCTTGGGAAACCTCTTTTGCCTAGCAGATAGATTTTTCTCTTAAATAAGTCACGTTATGATCTTGTATGATTTGGAGTTGGAGGTTTTATTTCACCGTAGGAAAATGCAGATTTATACTGGTGCATGTATGACACCAGAAGTTTAGTCAAGTTTGATAAGTGGCTTTTATGATCATATGCATCACATAAAACTGAGAAAGGGTCTGAGAGCAAGAGGTAAGTTTGGAGTTGGGACATAGGGAAGGATGAAGATGGAAGCTTTGATCAATCAGCTAAGTCTGCATTTGGGAATTTAAAGGTGTAAGCACAATGTCAAATTTGTTGAGAACCAAGCAAATCTCATGTTTAGGTTCCCAGTTTGGATGCTATAACTTTAGAGTATATTTACACCTCCAGCTTTTTCTCTCTTTCTCACTATGTTTGTTATGTTTAATTCTCTTTTATTAATGTCTCTCTAGATTTCAGTCAGGGTTGTATTCTCTTTGGATAGGGATTACAAGCCTTTAAAATAATAAGACCCATATAATTTTTTAAAAGTAATATCTGTCCAAAGTTCATCTAATTTTGACCCAAGTAGTTTTTATTATTATATAGGTATATAAAAATAATTAATAGTTAGTTACTAATACTAATCAGTAGCAATTATATTTAACAACAGATATATTTGAGTAAAATAGGTATACCTATATGCTCATATTCAACATACATATTATACCATACCCCAGACTACTTAAGGAGGAATTTGCATGTTTGGAAATACGTAAGAACAGAGGGTAACTGGTTGTGTTCTGTGCAACTGGAAAATGAAAATAAAGACGCTAAAACATGTAAGAACCACAGAGAGGACAAGTTCCTTGGTGGTCGTCTTCTGTTTCAGCTCATTGATAACACTCACACTGCTGATATGCTCTGCTGATACTTTCTAATAGTGTCAAAATCTGTCAGTGTAAACTAGATGGAGAGTTGTGTGTTTAAAAGCCTGTTGGAGCTGGCTGTTATTCCATGCAAGGGGCGTGCAGCGGTGATCAGGCAGCATAGAGACAGTACAGGAAACCTGCCGCTCTCAGGCTGCTTGGAGCCGAGTTTTCTGTGAACAGTAAAGACGGAGGAAAATGGGAAAAAAAAAAAAAAAAGTCAAACCCTGCATATGAGAGCGAGTGGCTGCAAGACACAGCAGTGCTGGCGTTCCCCGGAGCGCGCGGGACTCTGGGCGTAGGCAAAGCAGGCTCCGCGTGAGCCGCCGGGAGAGGCACCCCGGCGCTGGTCCCAACACCCGCCGTCGTGTAATGTCAGCTTGTGCCAAAGCTGTTCACTACGATTTCTAAAACTGCTGAGTACAATTTGTGGGTCGCTGTAATCCCTATTGAAAAGGCAAACAACCAGGCTGGGATGTCTGAGTGGGCATCTTGAAACATCACCAGCTTTGTGTGTGACCCAAGGCTGGAGAGTCAGTTTTGCCATTTGGAGGCTGTTGATTAGGGATCAAGACTTTCAGAGCTCAGATTCGTGCCCCCAGGACACGGGCGAGCCCAGAGGCTGGTGTGAGTGACCCTGCGGGGACCGTGCCGCGAGCAGACCCATCAGCAGGGGCACTGCCTTCTGGTCTGAGCTGCGCGGGAAAGAGGCAGGAGCTTTACTTCTAGAGAGATTTAAAGTAACTGAAGAAATGTGTAAAAAGAAATGATTTTTTTCTCAACACTTGTTAGTAAAAAGCTTTGGTAGGAGTGATTAATTTCTGCATTTGTGTTTCCTCAAAGTTTTGGCAGGTACCCTTGGAAAAGCAGCGTTTACCTGTGCACTCCCCGCGTTGCTGTCAGGTGCACGGTCTTGCAGGCTGGCCGCAGCAGTGAGCTTGGCCTGGCTCAGTCATACAGTAGTACCCTGGTAAAGGCAGGACATATCTTAATACGTGTCGAGGTTACATTAGGCAGAGCTGAGCAGCGTAACTCGAGCCGTGAGCGCTGAGGCTGCGGCTGGGCTCTGGGCTGCGAGGAGGTGCCAGCAGGGCAGCTCGGGCGCAGGATCTGGGGAGCTCCGCCACCGCCTGCCCCCGCCAGACTGGCCCAGGAGAGACGGGCACCAGCTCCTGCTTCGCATGAATGGTAGTTTCCTCCATCAGTTCTTTTGCAAGCGGATATTGCCATGCTCCATCGTATGCCCTCTGATACGTTCCCACCAGTTTATCAGGAGGACTTCTGTAACTATTGCTGCTTTCAAGATCAAACTTATTTAAGTGATCAGCTTTACTAAAACTTCCTTAAATACTAGAACTCCAGCAAGTAAAAGCTAATGGTTCCCTGCTCACATTCAGTGGTGCTGAGGAGAAGGGAGAGGAGGATTGTAGATCGATCACGCAACAAAGAACCACAATTCGTAGTTCCCATCTGGCTGTAAACTTTTTATAGAAGCTTTCAGTCATAGAAATGAAAAGTAACCTGGCAGAAGTGTAGTATCAAGCAAGAGTAAAGCGGTATTATAATCAAATACTATAATAATTTGTCTGAAACCTAATTAATATACCTTCGGTTGTCCAAAGCAGTTTGCAACTCTGCATATAGCACAGGGTGGGTTTTCTTTGCTTCCTCAAGGTTGTTTTTAATCCCATGTGCCTGCTTGTCCTCCTGGCATCAGCACAACGTAGGCCCAGTTGGCCGATGGTATATTCTGGTTAATAAGAATGTGAAAGGGAGTCGTATACTGTATATTCTCTTAAGTACAAAAGCTGTGAGTGGGTTTATACTGATGTGGCTGTACTGGACAGCCTGCACTGCTGATGGTGTCTGCTTTATCTGCTAGGAGTATAATGGTCGCACTGGTATACCCACAGCAAGGTGTGCCTAAACTTTGGTCTCTGTTCTGGTTTTTAGTACTTTGAAAAATGAAATTCAGCTTTTTTAGCCAGTGAATTTATTTCTTTCTCTTGTTCTCTATATTCCACTCCCCTTTCAAACAATTCCCTTTGTGGGAAATTTGTATCAACTGACTTCTTGTGATAAATAGATTAAGAGTTCAAGAGATCTTAATTGTAAATAATAGTGATGGTGATGTTAAAATCATCTACATAGGCACTTAGTGAGATATGTTTGCACCGTTGGAATTGCTAACCTAAAATTAGAATTAAGAGTACATATAAATCTTTACAGGGAGGTAATGACCCAGTTAAACAATTGTCATGTCAAGGTGCTTTGCTTATGTATAAATCTGAAGCCAGTTTTGTCACCTTGACCAGAAATTTATCAAGGAGAAAAAATCTCCCCAAACTACTGAGGCTTCCATGTCGACTGCTGTAATTAAAAGTGAACACTTATGTCCCATCTGTTTAGCACATTGCTGGAGCTATGAGTGCTGTCAGTGGCCGTGGGCGAACAGATAAATCAAGAGGCTAGTGGGCTGCTCGAGAGCGTAATGACACCCCCCAATTTCCCACTCAGCTCATTGATATTGATTTGCAAATGAATCTGCCTGTTTGTTTATTGGAATCGCGTCATTACTTCAGCAGAGCGCTCCAGCCAAGCCGCAGCAGCTTTCCAAGGGCTCTGCGTTCCCTTGTTTGTCACTGTCAGCCGCTTGCGGAGGGATCAGGAAAGCTAACAAAGGGACTTGCAGTAACTAAAGAAACAAAAAATTGGGAGAAATGCTTTGGTATTGAAGCTTTCGGAGCAACTAAACAGAGCTTAAAGGTAAAAATAAGAATGCAGCAATGCTCCAGCTGTGCTTAACTAAAATTAAAGTGTAGTTGTTAATATAGGCAGTCCTAAAGCAGATTGCTATCTTCTAGGGAATATAGACTGTCTATATTAGATGTAATTATATAGCTATTTCAGGGAGAATTCCTTTTATATCACGGGAATATTGAGAGGTTAAAATCCGTTAACACTGGTAGAACACCCAGACAGCAAAGTAATAAGAAGAAAAGTTTAGTGGACCGGTAGCTGAGTTGGCCAGGGAGCCAGATGTTTGCGGGAGGACAGTCATGCCAGGATCATGGATCTCAAGTATCGATATAAAGAGTGTTTGAGAATGCATCGAAAACCTCTTTTGTTAATCAACAAGTTCTTCAGTAATCCGGAGTGGCCTGTTTCTGTACAGCGTATCAGAAGGACAATTAATAATTCTGAAGCACCGCAATTCTCCTGAAACTACCTGTTTGTTCATGCGTACGTTTTCCCTGAACCTTATGCTGCTTCCTCTTGGGCCTGCAGAAGAGTGAAGAAAAGGGAATAGGGTTTGTCTTTTAAAAAGCCGGGCAAACTGACATCATCTGTGTGTGAGATGAGAAGGACAGCATGGAATAGCAAAGTGCAGCATTTGTCTTGCCCTCATTCAAGTAGTGACATTTCCGCTCATCAGCTGAATCTTCTACAGAATGTCAAAATGTTATTGAAGAAAACCCCATGCAAACTCCCTCCAGCTCTTTGTTGCTTTTGACAAGAGTACATGAAGTTCTCTTATGTGCAAGAGAACTGTATCAAAATGGCTGGGTTTGTGCATTTCCTGCTACTATTTATTGGCAGGATGGCTTCTGGAAAGGTTAAATTAGCGCCTATTCATCCCTAATGCTGGCAGCAAAGGTAGCCAGATCCGTGGTGCCAGCCCCCTCCTTTGAGACTGACTTTGCTTTCCTCGTGGTGCTCCCTGCCTGTGCTGCCTCTATCGCACTCCACTGCCTCGACGCTAGAAACGTTTTTGGTGAGAATTCAGGGTTCGGTTTAGTCTGTGCGAGAGCTCAGCTCCATCTGTATTTCTGAATTTGAACCTTTTGAGGTTCCTTTTGAGGTATAATGCTGAAAGAGAAATACATGGTTTCTTTTCTGCCCTGGTGGTAAGGGCCTAGAATGGCTGGTTTCAGGCCAGAATTATGTTTTTGTTTTCAAATACAATGAATTTGTAAGTTATTTAAAGAATAATCTCTAATGCTTTGTAGCCTATAAGCAGTGAATGGCTCCTGAGAAAGATTAAATGTTTATTTTGACTAATCAGTCTCAAAAGCCATTTATTGTGAATATACAACAGAGTAATAGAAACTGTTTCACAGTAAGTGTCAAACAGGCAAAACTGGTGGCAGATTTTCTGTGAAAATTTGGAAAAGCTTCATGTGTTTTTCTGTTTTTTGAATCATATTGTTGTGGCATAAATCCAAATGAATACATGCATCTGTTGGAATTAAGGAATTGAAATAAGGATATTTTGCACTTTTGACATAATGCAGCTTAATCTCTTGATTTGAAACAATAAGCAATGTTAGATCCCCCCACACACACACATTGTTACTGTGCAATATACAGTGAAATGCTGTCAGAAATTGTTATGGGGTGACTCTTCTTTTCTTGTTTTCTATTGAATGATCGTGGCCTTCAGATTCATTTTGCATGGAAAGAGCTTTTAAATGTCAGGTTGGGTCAGCCAGAGTACCCCTGTGTGCAGTTTCTGCAGTGTGTGCTGTAATATCCTTTGCCTTCGTTGAAGAGGCTCTTGTAAGAGCGCAGAACTCGGCCGGCCTGTTTCCGCAGCGGGTCCTTGGACAGGAGGCATTACCCACCAGGATACGCGCGCGGGCCAGGCACGTAGCGCGGGAGGGGGTGGCTGTGGGGAGGTGGATGCTGGTCGATGCGGAGGGTTGTTCACAGCAATGTTCTGCAATAGCCACATTCTGTTGTTTCCATCTTTTCTATCACAGTAGTGAGATACGTATTTTTAAAAGAGTAAATCATTATTTGAAAGCCCTTTTCTGTGAATGCAAGCAGTGACCCGGTTGTGGCCAGAAAATGGACAAGTGCTTCTCCTGCCTATTTGCTGAATTGCAACATTTTCCCTGTGGATGTTTTAAGCTTCCGGAGGCTGAATGCTGCTTGCGCCCGCTGCTCGTCTCTGGGCTCCCTTGATGAGCTCTCGGGCCCCAGTGCCTCCCGTTTCAAACCTCTACCTGAGCGCAGGAGCTCGCGGGGGACCTGTCCTGCGGCACCCCCTTCTCTTTGCAGTGTGAACGATCTCTTTCCCGAGGCTCAGCAAAAGTGAGTTTTCAGTTTTAAAGCTAAACTCTTTAAAGGAGAGATGCAGTGGATGTAAATGAATATAGGCACCTGTATTTAAAAAAAATCCTGTTATCCCTCCTTTAAACATACAGCATGAGAGGTTTCCAGACGTTGTGAAGTGATCGACGTTTCGGTGGCGTGCTGTCCCTCCGCAGGGTCCCTGGCAGTGCGTTCGGCCATGGCACCTCCCCGGGCTGCCCGTGTTGCACCCCGTAGGGAGGCCATACAGCACCTACAGGGCAGGGCATTTCTCAGGGTGCCTATGGAAACAGGGAATTGCCGCTTCCCCACCTAGTCTGCTTTAGGCTTCTGAAGTCCTCTCTCACTCTGTTTTCTTAGTGCATCGTTCTTATTCAATGGCATAATAAGATCTCCATAGATTTGGCGGGGTGTGGGCGGGTGGGGGGACACGGCGCTGTCTTCAGGTCCTTTCCTCTTCTGATTGGAAGCAAGTCTAGTCAGAGGGAACTCATGGGCATGTATGTGAACAGCATTCTGGCTGGGCATTTATTGACTTCCCCCCCCTCCCCCCCCCCCCCCCCCAAAACAAGAGTATCTTCTTTTTCTGAGAGCAAGAAAGGGAGCTGTTTCTCCTATTATTCTCCTGATGCAATTCTAAGTCATCCTGGGGCAAATGATTGAAAAAATTTGACTGTGCATCAAAGACAAAATCCGACCTCATGGGATTGTAGCTACACAGAAAGTATAGAGTAAAGATGAGAATTCAGACTGTGTTGCTGAGGGTTTTTGCTTGAAGAAGAAGTTGAAGGCAGCTGAGGAGCACAGAGAAAGGCTGCAGGGTTGCAGAGTTGTGTTGGAAGTAGGGGAGATGCCTTTTGCAGTCAAGAAATAAAAAGTCTGAAAATTCAGAAAACTCTGATGTTCAGATTATAGCGCAGCTCTGTTGAGGAGGCCGGCACACTGAAAGGGAACTGCAGGCTTGGGCTAACCATAGACGAGGGTGAATTTCACCCATGAGACCTCAGAACAACTAAGCACAAGTCCTAAAATGTTGAGACTGACAATGGGCTGATACAGGTTTTCTGTGGAAAACAGTAGCTGTAGTGCAAATAAAGGAATGTTTGGTAATATCCATTCGTAACTAAAACACGTGGGTCATGGAGGGAGTGGGTTCAACATAATTACTGAATTTTCCATCCTCTCCATCTCCTTTTCATCCTCAAATTTGAATGTTGCTTGCATTATTGTTCTCTTTTATTTTATTTTAACATGAAGTGTTGAAAAGGCATGCTTACGATGAAAAGGAGATGCTGAGTTGGGAGAGAGCATGCAGGGGCTTGTATTTATTCTTGGGAGTCTTTTGGTTTGGCTTGCAAGAATCCTGTTTGTGTTTAATTTAAAAAAATGAAGTTTATGAACAAATAATGAATTTTAAAGGGAATTTAGTGAAATGGGTTTGAGTGAGCTGCTAGTTCTGCCAGTTAATAATAAATTTTCCTTCAGATTAACAAATGAAGTATGAGATAGCCTATTAAAAACATTACCAATGAAAATCTAGTTCATTAGCTATATTGCTAAGGCCATAAATGAGATTCTTCAAGTTCATGAGTAAGTATATGTACATATAGAACTAAATATATATTTTTGTATACTGACGATAACTGAATATAGTGTATATTGACTTCAGTTTAGTTAAACAGTATGAGTATAGCTATATAGTATGAATTGATATGTTTAGGCAGCAATTGACTATATATTTCAAATACATGATTATAGTTGGACTCACAAGTTAAGTGTTGGACATCTAACTACCATCTTTGTATCCAGATACTTTACTATGCGTTTAGACAGTTTATTGTTGTGGTTACAAAGTTATACAAGCTATTATCTCTATGATTTTTTTTAATACAGTTTACAAAAAGGCATATATATTTATGTTCTGGTTAAAGTGCCTACTGGCAGCAGATAAACTGCACTTCCAGTCACCTTCAAGACATGGTATGTTGCATGTCAAGCTGAAAAAGCAGAGTCATCTTAATATTTGCAAAAGTCTGGGCCTGCAAGGGGTAAGGTGGAAGAGGGTAGAAGATGCAATCACGTATATAAGTCTAGTGGCTGAGAAAGGGAGTGTCTTTACTGCATGGTTTAGTTGGTTGTATATCTGTTTTTACATGTCTGTGGTGATTCCAGATTCCCTTGGTCTATGTTCAAGGACCTAATTATTTGTCTTGATTTGATCTTCTTTGCAGTATGCAACCCGGGGACTTCCCAAGCCTATCCCTCCCTGTTTGCATTTTCTTAGTGTTTTCTATGCAAGCATATAAATAGTCTTCAAAAATGGAATCTAAATTTACTAGCCCAGTTCAGGATATATTCCCCAACTTTCTAAAATGCCAGGAAATCATCTTCTTGAGCAAGCAACTATGGGATGTGGGAAAGATAAAGTAGTGCATGGACAATGTCATATATTTTCTTATTTTTTTGTGGGAGTGAAGGGGAAAGAGAAGGGCAGGATGGGATTTTACTGGAGGTGTTTATGAAAATCTTTTACTTTAGAGTTTTGGTAGGGAAACCAGTAAGTGTAGCCAGAAAATGTTCTAGCCAGTAAAATATACAGGATTCAGTAATGACATTGTTTTCATTTACTTTTTCTGAAATCTGATTCCTGCTTGACTTCATTTATTCTACATTTTTATGCTCGCTGAAGTGATCCCAGTGTTCATCCCTGTTTCCTTTATTGTATGGTTCTGAACAGTTCTGGTTTTGGAATCATGCAATAGCAAAGTAATAACACAAATTTCCTTATTTCTTTTGCCTGACTTGGATCACAAAATTGGTTGGATGATCCTTATTTATAGGATCAAAAACAGTTTTAGCCATACAAATTCTGCTTTTGTGATAAGTGGCGAAAAACATGTTAGAAGTTCTACATAATGGTAGGCCCTCTTATGGAAAATGAATAATACCAACTTAAGATGGTATTATTAATTTTTGTTAATTATGGTTCAGATCAGATCATATTTTCTTCCATCAGCTGTCAAAAAACCCCAGCGAACAAGAAGCTGTCAGCTCTTTACTGTGCTATCTAAAGAATATGTTCAAAATAATAAAGAATATGTTCTAAAGAAATTTGTGATGGATTTTCTTCTGCTGTTTTACTTTAATGTTTTCTTTTATCACAAAGTGTTTTTTTTCTTAGTGACAGAGTTGATAACTTGCGACTAGATTATACAAGACTAAATTAATCTCTGATGTAACTTTATGGCTCATTATTTCAGCTTCTTCCATGACTCTCATTAGTTGTCACGCCTGGTGGCGGGAGCTCGCCTGGGTCTTGGGAGGAGCAAATCAGTAGGAAATGCTTAGATACGTGGTCACCTACAGGTACCGCAGTCTCATACATGCACACAATTTTGAACGTTACTGTCTTTGAGTCCTTTTGTTGCTTGTTTGGTTTGTAGCAGTGCTGTGTCTATTTTATATCCTGTGGACACGGAAGGGTGGCCGAGATGCCGTGGGTGTTTGGCAGTGAACGTCGGGGGCTTTGCCCTGTGCTGCTGCTGCTGCTGTGGCGCGCGTGCAGAGAGCCGGCTGCTCTGCCGGCAGCGGCCCGCTCGGAGCTGGCAGCTAGCGATCAGCCGGCCTTCTAATGGGAAGCCATATGGTTATCCTGTGAGTGAAATGAGGGAAAACAGGGCCCTGTATTAATACAGCAGAAGACTATAATGCAGTTACTTCAGTTTCGCTGTTTGTTTTGTGTTAGACTGTGCTAGGATTTTTTGTGCCCTCTCGCGCAAGGATGGTCGATATGGCAGCCAGACGGCTGGCTGGGGAGCTGACTGTGCTGTTCAAAGCCAGCTCCGTTTGTCAGGAAACCAGAGAGATGCTGTTGGAATAAAACTCGAAGGGATCTTGGCGGCGCAGGGGGATTCAGACACCGGATGACACTGGGCCCCCACGTGAAAGAGTAACCTTGGAAGGACTTTCTTCCTTTCACCCGCGTGGTCACGCGGGGGTGCACGGCTGTGCTGCTGGTAGCTGCGCCAGGGCAGTGGATGCACTTACACCGCTCTGCTGGTCCCTGCGATGAGCCAGGTCTTTCCTGTGCCGATGCAGATGCACCCGGGAGCCTGGGCTCTGAAATGAGGGCCCAGGCGGGGCACAGGGAAAGTCCCTGAGCCCAAGTGCTCTCTCAGGCTGGCTGCAGACTCGGGCAGCGTTGTGTTATCTCTTGCCCTTGGGTCATATATTGAAAGCTTGGTTTTTGCTATAAGCAGGAGAGCTAGAAATTTGCTTCTGCTGTAACAGAAGGTTGGGTTCCCAGTGGCCCCCAGGCCCTGGGCATTGCAAGCCTTGTGGCCTGACAGAGGCGAAACACCCTAGGTAATTTGTTCCCCAAAACTCGGGCCCATATCACCACAGCTACATCCGCTCTGAAAGTCTTCACATGTTTTGCGGGGTCAGAGTACATTCATTTCCTAGGGCTAAGTTTTAATTCCTCAGTAAAGACATACGCTCTTTGGTAGAGATAGGTCCCATAACAGAGGATATGATGTCAGTTCCAAAATATTTATTATCATTAATTTTTATAATTCAACATGTATTTTAGTTCCACGTTAGTGTTGGTCATTTTCAACATGTGTTTTAGTTCCACGTTAGTGTTGGTCATTTTTTGAAGCTGGCTGAGTTCTTGATCTCAGTGGTTTCTTTGATAAAATCTCAGTTTATGCAGTGTCACGTGAGAAAACGTCCTTTGTATTACTGTGCTATGAGGCAGAGGAAGCAAAAGCTCGAAGGCTGCTTTCTCTAGATCATTTGTTGCTCAGTTTATTGTATTTCCTTTTATTCATCTCCTTGCTAAAAATGATTTCATGATTTAAATCCTTGTTATTACTGTTTTCTCTGGCTTTTTGAGCATTCTCATCACTTGAGTGCTTCAAGTTCTTACACCTGAGATAGAGGACCCATGGTTGTCTGTCCTGCAAACAGGCACCACTCCTGAGCTCTAGGAAAGCTATTACTTTTTAAAATATACCAAAAGAGTGAATAAAGGAACTAGCTGTATACATGCGGTTTATTTAATCAAAACACGATGAAGTAAAAGGTGCAACAATACAACAGAAAACCATCAGATTCAAATAATCAGATGGAAGTTGGTGTTGCACAGAAACCATCTCAGACCAGCTTTCGTGGATGCAGCCTGATTTGCATTGGGAAGAGAATGCATTGACCAACTGAAGATAAATTCAAGCTCTTAATAAATACTGTGGTTTTATTTTAAATCTGTAAGACTGATGTATTCATTGAGATGTACTATTTGTCTTTGGGGTGTCTGTCAATGAATCAATGTCCTTTATTTGACTGGCTGACACTTATTTAATTTGGTGTAATATATGATACATGGAAAATGCTTTTCAGTTGAGATGCTAATGACTGATAGTTACTGCCATGCACATTCTGCCTGTTACAATTCAGGTTTTTTTCTCAACTCATCAAGTTTACTAATAATGATTAAAGATTTTCTTAGTTACATTGTCTTTGACAGCACTGATGATTAAAGATACGGGCAACTCGTAGTATGGAACAGTTCCCTTCTATCCACCATTGATCTTCCTTTCCATATTACCTGCCAGTTAGACCTGAGCAGAAGTATAGGAGAGCAAGGTTATTCAGCACATTTTGAGTGAGTTATTGACTAGTAGACATGAGTTAACCTAATAAAATACATATTTTAAAACTGGTAGTCAAGGGAATGATATTTCATGCTTATGACAAGACTGGCAGTACATTGGAAATTAAATACTAGCAATTAAGACGAATAATGTATTACATTGTAACATAATAGCGTGGTACTACATGGATTTCAAACAATTACAGCTTACACTTCATTTGCAGTTTAAAACTTCGTTGAGAATTCTCTATCTGGTTAAGTGGAAATCTCACCTTTTTGCCTATTTTTTGGAAATGAGTGCTACTGTTCTCTAAAGACCTGAAAAATAAAATCAATACGTAAGAATAAGAAAAAATGTTGAGGATAACTTAATACTCCAAGCAAAAGTCATGAGTAGCACTGAAGCGCAGCATGCCCTTGGTGAGGTTTCCTGGCTCAGATGGGAGGCACGTGGCTGGAGGGAGCTGCTCGGGTTCAGTGCCCGGCTCTGGCCCTCGCTCGCTGGCTCAGCTTGCGCCTTGGCAAGGCATGGCTGTGCCGTGCACCTTAGCTTCCACACTATAAATGAGCTTAATGAGACTGAGCTCTTTGAAACACGTTGCAGATCACAGATATTGTTATGAACAAGCATTAGCAATGCTTGGTCTTTTCACCTTCTTTTTGAAAGGAGCATGTTCCTATTTGTCTTCACGTGAGAGCAGTTTTTCTGGGTGGTCGGTGATAGGGAGATCAGTGCTTTCGGTGCCAGGCTCTGACAGAAGGTGCAACTTCAGGAAATTACTTTGTCTTGCTTCTGTTTCTTCTTTTCCCATCTGTCAAATAGGGATCATCACCTTGTTTTTAAAGTGGTTGTGTATCTCTGAGAAAAAAATGCTGTACAAGAGAGGCAGTTTGCTCATCCTGTGGTTTTAGCCTTCATGCCCTAAACGGCCTTAGCATATCATTTCTTGGGGAGGCTTAATTAAGGGCTTCATTTGTAAAAAAATAATTGGATACAAATGTTTATTCTTCCTGAGTGAACAAACTTAGGCAATGTATCTCTTCTTTCCTCTTTTTTTTGTCACTTCATGATATGTTACGAAATCCTCTGTCAGTTACACTTCCAATCCATCGTTAATGCTTCCAGTTCAGTAGTTTCAGAGTGAAGAATGGGGCTTTTCAATTAATGATTTCTGTCTAGTTTCATGTGTTCAACCTATCTTACTTTTGTAAATATGCTTTTTGGTAAAATTGAATAATTCAGAATAATTTCAGAATGATTTATCTCAAGTGAAAATGTGCTTTTAATGCATTTGGATATCATCGGTATTTTGTTATCAATACAAGATACTTGAACACAGTATTTTTGCAGATGATGAATTATAGATGTAATATAGATTTCCTAATGTATACTTACATGTAGTCTTTTCATATTAAATATTTATAATACATATATTATAGGATATAAGATATTTATATAATATGTATATATATTTTTTGCACTTATATAAAATATGTGTATATGTGTTTGTATATAATAACACATTTAAAGGAATCCTACAGATCCTTGCTATAGAAATAGGTAAAGATTAGCTAACAGATCTATGTATTACTACTTTAGGCATGAGTTCGCAGTGATGATTCAGTAATCTTTGTTCCTTGCATTTAAATAGACTAATTTAGCAGAGTGAGGTCTTTAGTCGTAGTACAAAGACATGGGTGTGTTCTGCCAGTCACCACATTTGTCAGACGAGGTGCATCTTCTGACTGAGCGTGAAGAGATGTTTCCTTTGCCTCAAGTAGATCTTCATCTTGAATTCAGAAGTTCACGCAGGTGTCTTCCTAGGAGTTCACCAGATCCTACCGAGTTGTAAGGTAGACTATATGATGATGTCCTTGTCTCTCGCTGTGTTCTGGTTTCTTGATCTTTGATGTGTCTTAGTCTACATGCAAGGTCGAATAGACATCAATCTGTTTTGCTAGTATTCATCTCTTGAGTAGCTGCGTGCTAGCCTTCTCCTTGCATTAACTGTTGCCTTGCATACTTCAGCTAAAATTCTGATCTTAAGTACTTAATGCTTCATATAATATGTAGATATTTCAACATTTTTTTTTCTTTTAAATCCAAGGAATCACGCCTTGCATCTTGCAACATGGCTGCTGCAATATGTTTGGAAACGCCTTAATCACTGAAATTCTAGCACATGGGAAAACGTACAAGTAAATATGGCCCCATATAACTTGTATGGAGGTTGTTCCCAGATTTCACCTGAGCAATAAGGGTAGAAGTTAATCAAGGTGCAGTGATGATACACATTTACATCACATGAAATGAAGCAGCTCCTCCCCTGAATTATTCTTCCATTAGTTTCCTGTTATCTGCATTCCTGCACGCAGGTTGTCACAACACTGCACACCCAGGTATAAGAGTGCTGCTTTATTACACTGCAAACATGACCTTTAGATGGAAGAGAAATGGCTCATCATGATAAGATAAAAATAAAAAAGAATTTGAAGTATTTGTAATTAAGAAAGAAGGTATTTCATAGACTTGAAAGGGGTGTTACACTGCTGTTGAGAAGAAAAACTGTAGATACTGATAAAATCAAGGTAAAATAAATGAACACTGAAATCAAACTCAAACCCAGATTTTTCAAGGGTGAAAAAAGGCAACAATAAAAACCTAAGAAAATCCCTACCGGGTGAGACCAGTGTTCCCATTTAGGGACAGTATGCAAGCCTGGCCACCCTCTGCTGGCTGTTCTCCCCCTACCCCGGTCTGTTGGATTAGGAATATTGAAGAGAATAGACAGGGATTTATCCTCTAGTATCTGTTTTTGACCTGCTGTCTATTAATTTGAACCTGGTAGAAATGTTTGCCTCCAATGCCTCTTGAGGCAACAAATCCTAGTTCATGACCAACTGTGTAAAGGTCCTATGGATAAAAAAGGGTTTAAAAAAAAGAGGAGGGGGGAGGAAAAAACAGAAAAAGGAGTTCAATTTTTTGGAATAAACAATCTTATCTGTCAGATTCTGGTGGCATAACACCTAGCAGAATATGGTTGTAACCTCAGACAGGTTTTTTGGACGCAAATGAAATGGAAATATTAATGGGGTGTCATCCTGGAGGGACAAAAGTTTGGGCTTTGAGAGTAAGTGGATTCAGGGAATGCGGAGTAAAGCGCAGGCAGGAGTTAATGATGTGGAGCTTGCTAGGTGCAGCTCCTTCCTGGGAATGGGCTTCCGCAGAAACGCCTGATGCCAGCCAGTTAAGTCAATAACAGCACGTGCAGCTGGGGCGATGCCATGACTTGGCTTGTATTTTGGAATAAACTGCAGTACGTGCTTCATGAGGACCAAGGCACATGCTCCTGGCAGTGCTCAGCTACAGCATTTAGAAGTGTACAACTTAATCCAGATGATGAAACACAGAGGGTAAATGAAGGGGTTGGCTTTGGGGATTTGGGTTTTTCTGGGAAGAACTTGATGTGCCAACATTTTTCAATGAATGGAGCTGCAAAATATCATCCCCATCTAAAATAATTAACAGAACATCTCTTTGAGAAAATGGAACCAGCTCCCCCTTAATCACCGATTGCCTGACCAATCCCAAAGCAACTGTCTTATTGACATATAGGAAGAAGAGAGATAGCAAGAATGAATCTTAAATTTTAATCAGCTTGTATGTTGGTTTAAAAGGTAGCTCTTTCTTAGGAAGGAGAGATTCACAGCTTGCATCTTTTTTGTCATATTATGCAAGTAAATAATCCTTATTGTGCAGCTCAGCCTTCTGCTGTGCGTAAAATGCAGGATATTCCTGCTTTGATCCTTGGCTCGCAATTGCTAGCCTTTCCATGGGCTTCTTTCTCTGTAGCTTAATTCTTTGTTGCTATAATTTTTTTCATTTGTTGACGCTTTTGAGGCATGTAATTTTGGTGGAAAGGGATGATGTACATTAGCTAATTAGGCTAGTAATACCCTAATGAAGAAAAAAGAAAAACAAAGGGAGTGTAGTTGGAAATTTCATCCATTGCTATCAACAGCATTTGAGGAGAACAGATGTTCATTTGAAGATCTTAGAGAAAGAATACAAGTGTATTGAATTCCGCTTTAACAGTGGGGATATGTGGCCAAATTAATATGAGGTGATAAAGAACAAGTTTATCTCCTGAAATAAAGGCGGCAATTTCATTATATTCAATTGCATCTCCTTGCACTAGTAAGGCATTTAGGTTATGTGTTCTATTTTCTGTTCCTTTTTATACCCAATACCTATAATTAAGGAAGCTGGATTTTTTTCAAGATGGCAAACCTGTTTCTTTATAAATTCGTGCTCTCTCCAGCACACTCTTGAAACGAGAGCAGTGAAGCCAATGGTGGCTGATGACCTTCCTACATTTTACAGACAGCCATGTTTCAGGATTGGGGCCTCGCTGCTGCCAGCTGTGCTACAGCTGGGACTGCCCATCTGCCAATATTTAAATCATTGTTCTGCAGAGTGCTTTTAGACACCTTTAGTAGGAATGGCAGTGTGGAAAAGAAAATTGTCTATCTCCCTCTCTCTAAATAAAGGACAAAGATTCACTTTGTTGGGCTGTTTCTAAGTGCTGCGCTGTAGTCAAGATGAGGGCGAAGGTCAGATTATAGGCTGCAGTAATTAAATGGAGTTAAGTTCGTTCATTCTTTCCCACTGCCGTTACTTTTGTGTAAACTTCTGAAAAAGATACCAATTTGATGGTATCTGGTGCAGAGACTATCTAGAGCCCTTCTTCTTTCCAGGTGAACAAGCCTATTCATCATTTTAGCTTTTTGTAGAATAAATGCAGTGGTAAAGGGAGCGATCATTCACTGAAGTGCTGGGATGTGTTAGGTTTTTTATAAAGACAAAATGATAGGGTTCTCCATCGAGAAGGGACACTGTTTGGAAGCCTATCTACAGCAGCAGTGAAACAAAGAGATGCATCGTTTCTCAGGCCATGTGTCTCCTTACTTCTATTTCTACATTTCAGTGGTGTGCTCTAAACAAAATATAAATATGTATATGAAATATATTTAATATGTAAAAATATATACCAAATACAGATATATTTAATATATATACATATTTATATATTTGTGTGTGTGTGTATGTGTGTGTATATATATATATATATATTTTTTTTTTTTTTTTAAATCTGTGGTATTTTAGATGTTCCAGTCAGTGCTTCCTCCTCTACTAGCTCTTCTCTTGGAAGGCCTGTTTGGTATCGGTCACTAGCTGAATGACCCTGTGCTGATCTCCCGGACAAAGCCTTTTCCCTCGGCGCTGCGTTCCTGCTGCAGACGGGCAGGTGTCGTGTGGCTGGAAGGGTGCGAGCAAAGTGCCGCTCTGAAGGCGCGGGAGCTCGTGGACCCCCGCGGGCCTGTTCCTACAGCTGCTGCCGCCCTCCCGGTTCCCGGCAGCAGCGGGGAGCGCGGCGCGGTGCCCAAGGTCGCCCACGTGCACGGCAGCGGAGCAAAGGATCGCCTCTCGGCTATTTCATCTCAGCGCAGCGTGGTAACTGCTAAATTGCGTCGCCTTGTCAAAAAAGCCCGTGCTAATTACGTTAGAGCTCTTGGCAGACTTTAAGGATTTGACAACAAGGATTTGTTGACTGCTTCACAGAAGTGGTTCCCATGGCTTTTGGGGGGTTTGTTGCTTCCCCGGTGGGTCGCGAAAGCCGCCGGCCGGGCACTGTTCTGCAGGCCCCGGCGCGTCTGCCCATCCGCCCCGCCGCTGGCCTGCGCCGTACCTCAGCGAGCCCTGGGTAGCCGCCTGTCATGGCCCGTCACCACCCGTCCGGCTCCCGGGGGGCGGCTCTGTGTCCGTCTGTCGGAAAGAAAAACCTACACGTAGGGGTGGGAGATCTGGAAATCCAGAAAATACTTTGAAATGCTTCAGTTCATTTCAGATCGTGTAGGACTAAAGTTGATGCGTTTGGGAAAACTCGGGTGGTGAAACGCCGTGCCTTGCTGCAGCCCGCGTGCAGGCGCGGGGGCTTCCCTGGCGTCTCACTGTGGCAGGGCGCTGTCTTACAGCGCAGCATGTGGGGGGGTGGTTTGGATTAAGGAAACTCCTCAGTTTATATTAGTTTTTGGCTTTACTGCAAGGCTTAAGGTTTCATGGAGTTTGCTCAAAGACTGAAATGAATAAATAAGTAAAATGGTAAATATAGTTCAGTTTTTGAAACATGAAATTACTGAGGGGATTCAGCTGAATGCCCTTTACTCCTGTGAGATACAGTGTGTGGATCCTTGCTTTTAAAATCAACTATTTGTTCAATGCACACTGAGCTTTTGAGAGGCTCCCTTTGATGTTCGGCGGTAGCCGTTTCTAGTGTGGCCTTTAATGGCCAGAGACAAAGGCAGTTGTGAAAATATGGACAAAACCTGATTTAAGCTTATTATGGCTCTATTGAATTTTATGTTATCCTTCTGCTTATGGTCATTTGTATTGCAAGAGCAACAACACAAGAAAGCTGAACGCATTTGCATGTCTGTCTTCATTTTGTGAACTCCTGACTCTCTGACCTTGGTTTAGGATCTTCCTTGCATTTAGCTACCAAGCAGCAGCTCTATGAGGCTTCCTCAGTTGGTATTAATAAGCTGCCTTGAGAGGTTTGAAGGCAGCACAGATTTTAAGAACTGATTTTGTATCATCAAGGTGAATTTGGATTTTGCATTGACCTCAGTGGCTGAATACTCCTAACTGAGGACAGTAATGTTTGTGACATGGCATAAAGCCCTGCATGGGGACATGGAAACCAGTTTCCATCTATCTGCCTTGCTATTAGATGAATATTTTTAGGTGAAGCTATAAATTAAACATTTACCAGTATTAAAGTTTTCTGGGTAATAAATCTGTGTCGGAGCATGCTGAACATCACTGACACTGGTGCCATATGTTGTACAGAAACGGAGTTACAAATAGACGCTTTTAAAATTCAGCCTTGTAATCAGGTAGCCACAGGCAGAAATAAAGACCAAAATGCAAACTTTCAGAGCTCCACAAGGAGTAAAATGTGAGCGGCTATCCTTTAATTCCAGAGAATACATAGTTCTAGTGAATTTACATGTAATTGCTTCCCTTCCTTTCAGACAATAGTGAGGGAAATAGAATTAGCTGCAAATAGCGCATCCCGAGAAGCTGAATGGAAAAAAGATAATAAGCAGTTTCATGGCATTTAATTTACATCGTAGTTTTGTAGCAGAAAAGCAGAAACCAGGGGACAACAGGGTATTAATTCCGTTCCCTTTTATGTTTAAAGGTTGACAGCCCTATCTCACAGCGCTCACAAGTTGCATTCTGGAATGTTGAAAATAGAAAATAAACTTCATAGCTGCAGATCTGGACGTCTTTAGATGCTCAGACAGGACCTGCCTGGGTCCGGCAGGAGCAGGACACTGGGCGAGCAGCTGTCTAGTTCACTTAAAGCCTCTTTTCAGTTCCTTCAGTCTGGTTCAGTTGAGTATACCATTATTTATACGCTTTTATGTGCTGTGCCCATCACTGCAAAGCTTGGGTTATGGGAGAGATTAGCCAAAGATATTTTTTTTTAATGGGCAATTTATTATCCTCAGACTTGAAACTTTATATTTTTTTTAAATGCACATTCAGCATTTATGGATTCTGTTCTCCCTCCAAGGTTGAATTGAGGTTGTGGTGACATCGTAAAATTGTTTTGATGCCACAGCTGCATCAGTTACAAGCAGTGATGTGGAAGCTGACTGGCCACATTGCTTGGGGTATACTTTAATAAGGAATACGAGTCTTCAGCCCTGGAGACTTTGAATTTTGATATTTATTTGGACAGAACTTCACCAGAGAGAATTCAGATGCTGTTAGGTAGCCGTGCGCCGTGGATGTCGCTGGGGCTGAAAGGAGACCTGCTGCGCTGGCATGTTTGGTATATTAAATGGGATTTTCCGCGCGGCACTTCCTACAGACGTTGAGGCTTCAGAGAGAGGGATGCTGGCTGAGTTTCAGCTGGGTAACCCCTCAGCCCCGAGCACTACCCGGATCCCTTCTAGGATTAATTAGAGTTTGTTTTTATTAAATTTCCTTCTTCAGCTACTGTTCAGTTGCATGAAGGTCTCCCAGAATTAAAAACCCCAGAGAACAGTGACTGCTCTGTTAAAGGAATAATTCATGAAACGGAGCCAAGCGAGTGCCGGCGAGGGGCCGTGGCTAGTGCCCTACAGCACTGGCGCGGCCGCTGCCCCCGGGCTGCCCCAGCTGCCGTCAGCAAGGGCTGGCGCGCGGGGGGGACCTGCTGGAGCTGGGCAGCAGGTTGAACGCTGTGGTACGTCACACGCAGCGTAGCTGTGGCCGCAGAAAGGGCACCGCGGCCTAGCCATCCGCACGAGGGGGGTTGCAGCGCTTTACCCTGGGCAGGAGCCCCTGCGGTCCTCTGCCGAGCTCAGGCCAGGGGGCGGATATCCAGCGAGGCTTTGCCACTGCTCGCAGGCAAGCAGCATATGCGATGGGGGTGGGGGTGGGACCCCCAAGGAAATGCTCTTTCATTTTCAGATGCTCTCAGTTGTTTTCATCTTCCCTTGTGAGATGCAGAAATGCACGGCAGTTTTTGAGAGGGTGGCAGATTGCATGTGGTCTGCATAGATGACGTTTTTACCTGGGGAAATTGCAGTAGAAATACGCGACTCATGGCACAAAACGATAGTAGAGTCTGAGCAGTGGACTAAACCAAGTCACCCTCCATCCCTCCCCCCATGCCCCCAAAAACCCCCCAAAACAAGAATGAGCAAACAAAAGCACCGTGGATAAACTCAGAAGTGGGCACCTTACAGGGAGGTGAGGCCACCAGTAAATGCTGCCCTAAGGGAGAAGGAAGAGGTAGAGGCTCATTGCAGTTGTGAACTGTCTAGAGAAATTTGTAACTAACCTACTTGCTTAATCCGTCCAGCCTGAGCCTGCTATAGGGCACAAATGTTAGGTGGACTTGAGCTATGACTCTCAACAAAGGATTTGAAATTTCAAGGATTTAAAGAGTCTTACTACTTTTCCTCTTTTGGGTCAGTTAGAACATCTTTATTCAGGTGCAAAGAGACTGTGCGATCAGGATATGCTTATCTATTGCCCTTTCTCCCCAGAAGGGGGAAAACTTCCCTTTTTCCTTCTGCCACTCACGTGGGGGAACCCGGAGATCGTTTCCTGTTAGAGGCACTGGCTGCAAACACGATACGCGTTGGTGGAGGCACTGGTGCGTGTGGTTGCCTTCCAGATCGCGTCTCTGTTCCTCCTGCCAAATCAGCACACCATGAGATGAAGTTGTATTTGCAGATGCAATGATGTTAGTCCCTCAATTGTTACGGAAAACTATACCTAGTTTTACAAGTCACACAAAGTTTGAAAAAGGGATGGAGTCATTTTATATTTTGCTGCAAATAAAAATTGAGGAAGCTATCAGAAATGCAAGTCAAATTGAATACACGCACTCCTATTGGTGCAGGAGAAGAAATCCTGGATTTGTTTACAGGCACGGAAGAAAAAGTGTGCACTTGTTTTCCCTTCCCCCAGACAAATTTCCTAGAAAGGTAATAGCTGAAAGGATGACTGGGTATGCCAGGCCTGTTTTTGGTTGGAATACCTCGCATAGTAATTTCGGACAATGGAGAAGAGTGTAATGGGGTGAGCTTTCCAGCATAAACCGGTAAGTTTTACTCTCCGCTATCCTCAAGCCTGATTGCTTGGGAAAATAGTATCTAAATAGTGGAGCACCTGCCGAATAGCTCTGTGGGGGCAGCCTGGCTGAACTTAGCACTGAGAAGTTGTCGGATGGCAGAATGCAGCGGCCTGAAGATAAATGCAGTTAAAAAGTTAAGTGTCTTTAATAGCAGAATTGGGAGAGGTGGAAATCTTCAGAAATATGCAGGATTGTATAGACTCAAAAGTATTAGTATAGTTTGGGAAATAAAATCTCCTTTGGGCTGAATGCAGTCCAAGAAAATACAATATTGCAGAAGCCTTGATGTGAGGCAAAAATTGCAAGGTTTGTATTGGTATCTTTGAGGTTGCCGATGTTTTGTCATGCCCTATGAGGCTGATGTGTCCTGACGAAGAACGGGTGCTTTATAACCCCTTGCTGTTGTACCCCTTTCGGACAGGGTAAGAAGGTGCAGGCAGCAGACTGAGCTCCAGAAGTCAGCAGTGTCAGTCAGAGTGAACAGAGCTGTGGCCTTCTAACAACGTTAATGCTAATGTTTTACAGGAGTGTTGAAGACCAAACTGCACTTTATTGTTTAACTGTGCATTGTTAATATTACATGCTGCATTTGGGGAATTGATCATGGGTGTTTGAAATTTGATTTTATATTACCTCTGCTAAGTTTAATTGGGAAAACTGTATGTCCTGGGCTGAACCTTGAAGAGAGCTGCATTAAAAATGTCAGAAACGCTGGACTGAGACAAGAGTAAGAATGAAGCAAATTTCTGTCACGCATGTTCTTTAGGGATGACTTCTGATCACGAAAGAAGTTGTGACCAAGCACACAGAATTAAACCTTCCTGCACAAGATGGATTGGGAATGAGTGAATTTTTGTTTAAATACAGCTGTCTGGAAGAGCAGCATAACGAATTACAACTTCTAATAAAACCCCACCAACTGAGGATCATGCAGTTGTAAAGGTCCAGGGCCACCTCTAGTTTATTAAATTTTCTATTCCAAAGAAGTTTGCTTCTGTGATGATGTTGGTGAGGCTGGTGAGCTGTTGGGAGGCTATAAAGGGTGGTTCTGTGAATGCTGCTTTAAAATTAGTCTTGTAATTGTTAAAACGTTTTTTTCCATAACGTGCATCTAATTAAGTCCTGAGAACGCGTTACCTGTTTGTATGCAGGTTTGAAAGCTGCTGCTGCTATTTCAGGCCTGAGGAAGGGCTTCCATGTCCAGGTTGTCTGGCATCAGCAGTTGAACTAACAAATGTTTTTACCTACCATAAACATAATCTGATGCATTTTTAGGTTTCTTGTTTGGGATCCAGGAGTGGGATAAGAGCTCTGCCTAAGGACTGGTTCTTTATCAAGAAATTTATGAAAGTGCAGGCGCTGAACGGGCAGTAGTTGCGCAGCAGCGTGCAGTGCCGTAGGCCTGGGAGGTGCTCCGGTAGTTGGGAGCAGGGAGCATAGTAACCGCTGGCTTTGGTTCAAAGCGAGTCCCTTCAATGAACATTTCCTGTTGCCCTTTCTGAACGGACCGTGCCCTGCTGCTTATAATCGGAGTGGGGTAAAGAGGTTACACAGGATTAGTTGCATAATGGATTACATGTATGCTGGAGTGTGTTTGAGAGTGTCAGAGTGCGTTTGCGTATACATTTGAAGCTTACTTATGACATACCATTTTGGAAAACAAAATCTTCTTAAAAAGACATTTGCTTCTTCATATTAATTGGAAAGAAACTTGAATATAACATGATGCCAGATGTTCGCTACCATCACAAATCACTCCAGAAGGGAAAAAAAAGCAGGCATAATTATGTAAGGAAATAATGAAGCTGGAAGTTTGGGGGAGTAATTTGTCAGGTAAATGAAACTCAACATGAACTGTATGAGCGTGGAATGACACCTTATTAGTCAGAAAGCTGTTACCTATTGGGGAGGACAACTGCTTCATTGCTCTGTTTGCCTTAGCTTCGCTTCCTCGCTTTCCTTTACGCCCTTCCTCACCCAAAGCCCCGATCTCGAAGTAGGCAGTGTCCTGAGCGCTCAGTGACGTGCGTGAGAAGCACCCTGCCGCGCAGCGGGACAGGGAAGGAAACCCAGGCTCTTCGAAAATTGCAAAGGCTCTGCTTACAACTATTGGGGAGGACAACATGCCCAGAGAGTATTGCTTCTCTTTTCTTATTATTTCTGAAATATTATTCATTAGTAGATTTAAAAAAAAAAAAAAAAAAGGGCCAAATCAGCTAAAGGGAGTTGTTTGCAGTTTTATTTTTATCTGCGGTTATATGTGAGAGCTGGTGTGCTGCAGCTGGATTTTGCTTTGATGGGAAAAAGCAGGAAAATATGTAACTGGAGAAAAAGGGCATGTGCCCCTGCAATTGTGCACTTGGTAACAAAGCACTTTTCCAAGAGAACAGCGTTAAGGAGAGGCATTTTGGTCTCCAAGCTTCTCTGGAGCGCTGTGCTGTGCAGGCAGTCACAGCTGGGCTGCCCCTGCCTGTGGGGGCCGTCAGGGGACGGCTGCGGGGATGGTGGGGCAGCCAGCAGCGGTCAGATACCGAGTCGGTTCGCGTTGAACCAGAACGTATCTTCCAAAAAAAGATCAGTCCAAATAGTTTTATTCTGCCCAAGATAAAATGTTTTTATCCGAGGTAATCATACCCTTGTATTTAACCTTTTCAGCAAAAAGCCATACTCTCCTACGCTTAACGGAGTCAAAAGGGAGCGAGGCCGGGTGATTATGATAGAGCGTGTGTGTGACTTACCAGTCTCGAGACTTGAAATCGCTGACCTATTTTAGCTAGATCTGGCACACAGGTAGAAATTTCAGAGTTATCTTCCCATGTATCTTGTGGGGAAAAAAGGCAGCCGGGTCGAGAAGAGGGCCATGAGCAGCGCCGAGGGCTGCGGCCGGCCGCAACTCCTTTCCCCCTCCTCCAGCTGGACCGAGGACGGTGGCGGGGAGGGAGCAGGGCCAAAGCGCTGCAACTGCAGCGCTCCAAGGTTAAAGCCAGAACAAATGTGTGCTTAAAATCTGTTATTTGCCTTTTAGAATAAGTGAACAAATCAAGCCACAGAGCAGGTTATAGAAACATGACGCACTTCCTCTAAGTAGAGCACTAAATAAAATTAATCGAAAGCTTCATCTAGGATGAATCAAATTAAGTTGGCTTAAAAATGGAAATTTTTCATTTATGACAACCTCCTGGTTTCCAGGAATGCCAGCTCTAGGAATAACGTCAATAGGTCGGTTGAGCTTCTCAGAAATGGACTGACTGGAGTTTTAAGTGCCTTCCTGTTATTATTTGCCTCTTACATAAGTCATTAAGCAGGTCTGAGAAGGTTAAGTTCCTGCGCTCACAAGCGTGCCACTCATGCCTCGGCGTGCAGGCATGCACGCGCGAGTGCTCTGCCTCCGCACCGCTTCCCTCCCTGTTGGCTTCGGCACGTGCTGTTGTTTTGCTGCTTGCAAGATCTTGCAAGTTTTTGGGATATCTGCTTTGAATCCACCCTCTTCTACTGTGGCCCCGTAGCATTTACTTTCATGCTGTTGTATCTCCGGTGCAAACCAGTCCCTTCCGAGCACAGCAGACTGCCCACGTTGAGTTCCTAACTGGCCGCTGCCGCTCTGCTTCGACAGCTGCCGTGTTTCTCCCTCGTAGTAGACTGAATGTGTGTGTGGGTAGGCTTCTGTGAGGAGAGGGGGCTGTGGGCTTCGAATGAGAGAAGTTGGGATGAATATTTGGATGTGGATGTTTTGTGATTTGAAAAGGCTGTATACATCATTTCTCTCTTTGCCCAGACCCCAGAAGTCCCTGAAGCACGCTGAAGCGAGTAGGTAGGTATGAATGTGCGGAGGAGGAATGGGGTGTGGAGGAAGTGGTGCAGCACCGTTCCTTTAGGGCATTGCCAAGAATGAAAACTTTTTGCAAAACAAAGATGTAATAGTGGGAAATAAGAATATAATGGAAGTATTCTGTGTATGGCACTTGTTACTGGAAACAGTCTTGCCTTTTTTTTTCCTAAAAACTCTGGTAAACATGTTTTAGAGTAAAATGATGCATGGCATTACTTTTATGTAGGGTATTTATTACTTTTTAAATAAATACTATATGAATGGCAAGCTATTCTAATTTACTGATGTCACCAGTTGTAATATGGGCCTAACTTCTTTTGATACCCTGCGGGCAGTCAGCACAGAGAAGAATGAAAGGCAGTAGTGACCAAAACCCAGGGCATTCACCAAAATAAACTAAATGTTTGGATATCATTATTTCTTTAAAAAACATGCAAGTCAGGAAAGATTCAGAAAAAAAGAACTCAAGTTTTCAGAAAGATGTTGTTAATTAGTAGGACTTTGAGCTTTAGGAAGGTGAGGATGGGAAGGAGGACGGGATCCACTTTTTTCTTTTTTTCTTTTTTTTTTTTTTAAAGAAATAGAAGATAAAGCTGTTTCAAAAGAAAATAAGTTGGGATGAACTCACCTGGGGATCCAAATATTTTGAATCTTAAAAGAATTTCTTTTCTTTTGAGGTTCACTCAACACAGTTTCCAGTGCATTATAAAACCACATTGCTAATTGTTTCTCCCACAATATGTGACAGTCAAACAGACTTTTAAATGCTCTTTCCAATTACTGCCACAAAACCCTTTTCATAATATCAGCACAATGAAATAATTACTACTGCAGCTTGCTCTGGTGTAGCAGATAATGTACGCTGCATTTTCTGCGTTGCTGTGGGACTAACCAGGCAGTCTGATTTCTATGCTTTTTTGTATGTTAGTGTTGGGACACCCTAGGTCTCTTAGTGAAATAGTATTTCCTAAAGCTCCGTGCGCTCTTCCTGCTGGCCTCCCAGGGAAGGCGCCCGCGCCCCAGGTCCCCCGGTTGGCCGGGGCAGCAGCTGGCCTCCGGCAAGCTGGCATTGAGGGGCAGTGTTGCCGTGAGGCGCGTTTGGGGAGCTCGCTGGCCTGGGCTGCTGGGGCTCCCCGCGGCGCCTCGCCCCGGTGCCACGAGCGAGGACGCTGCCTCGGGCACCCGGCAGGGCAAGAGCGGTCCCTGTGCCGCGCCGCTCGCAGGTACACGTAGCGGCTGTGTGGTCAGAGACTGCGGGCAGGGGAGCGAAGGAAGCAAGGAAGGGTAGTAGTACAATGAAATGATTAAGAGTTGTTTGTGTGTTCCCAGGAGGCCAGCAAGGAGCTACTGGTCAGCGGTGAAACCTGACCACTGCTTTGTTCAAAAGCAAAGAACCGCTGTGATTTCTCTGTCCCGTGTTGACGTCGGGCAGCCCGGGAGCTGGCGTTCCTAGTCGGGGGCACTGGTTGGGTTTGGACTTGATTTCTGATTTACTCCTCATTGGTTAGGGAGGGCAAGAGCTGCGCTCACTTCAGGCTTCCTGTGGGATTTTCTGACCCGTTTACTGCAAAGGCGTCTGGGGCCTGGCATGGGGCTGCCTTCTACGGGCTTTACTGCATACAGCAAGAAATGATGCAAGCATAGCGTTAAATGACAGAGTGCCCACTCAGAATTGCTCCTTTCGGGTATTGGAGGGGCCGTAAGCTGACGTATAAAGTCAGCTAGAAGCTCCTCTGTGCTACGAGAAAGGCAGGAGGGAAAAATGACCGCTCTGAGACTAGAAATGCACATGAGCAGGGGAAAAACGCGATGCCCAAGGCGGCATGGGATGCTCCGTATAGTTCTAAAAGTGGGTGAAGCTGGTTGCTCGTATGTAGCGATCCTCCTCCTCCTCCCTATTATATTAGCAAGCACTATTTTTATCTGATAAAAATATAATCCAACAGTATAATGTGCAAGATGTCAGGCAAGGGATATTTGTTGTTGCCTAGTACATGCTAACATCTGTTTATCCCATATGGAAAGCTTTAAAGCAGTCTATATAGAAACATCTCTGCTAACTGAACATATTTTGTTTCTCCTGACTCATTCTTTATTTTAAGAACTCCTGTTTGGTAAAGCAGATCTTTCTCAAGAGCTTCTACCATTGTTGCTGTTTTTCTGTATTTTACTTTCATTTGGGAGGTGTTCCTCTCCCCACAAGAGTTCAGTCGTGATGCCCTGGAGAACGGGGACTTCAGGTGAGAAGCAAACAAACATAAAAATGAAGAAGAAAGAGACAAGTGCACAGTAACGCGTGTGTCACGGCACCAGGCCTTTGCAGGGAGCAGCCTGGCAGCAGGCCGGGGGGTGAGGAGCTTGGCAGCCCCGAGCGCCTGTTCCAGCCCCGTGCACGGGTTTTGTGGCAATGGGCAGGTTACAAAACTCACTCAGGTGCCCCTAGGCCGTGCTTGCCACGTGCCAGAAAAATGTCCTAATTTTGACCTCTAACAAGGCCTTAAATTTGAAGCAGTGGGGTAACGGGGGCAGTGGCAGCTGGATGCTGCTCTGTCTTGCCTCAGTGCTTTTTCCCTCTGAGCTCCTTTTCTGTACATTTTTTTTGCTTTGCAGGCAGGAGCAAACTCTGTGACACGAGTTCAGTGACTCTATTGAATGTCTGATTCCTTTGTTTAAAAAAAAAAAAAAAGTAAGAATCCACGTTGCTTTGGAAAGCTAACTTCTGTCTGCCGCTGCCTCACAGTCATCGCATATAGCTTCTACTTAGGTATAGCTGATCCTCTAGTAATCTCTGAACGTTTTGCATAAGCGTTAGGAAATGCTGACCTCTGAGTGGTGACTGCTGTATTTATAACTGGAAAAAAGATTGCTTTAATAAACGGTTTTAAAAGATTTCTTTGTAGAGGGTTACAGTCTCTCTCTCTCAAAAAAAAAAAAGTCCATAAAAATGCAAATAGTGTTCTTTCAAGCCTTGTTAATGAACAAATTAATTTGCATGATTAAAAAACATACCTGGAACAAAATATAAAAAGTATAAAACATCTCAGGCGAGAGTAAGGTATCTTATAATGAGGAACCAATTGAAACTTTCTTACCATTTTATTTTATTGTTTGTATTTTAATTAAGCAACTCCTTAACAGAATATGCTTTATGTAAGAATAATTTAAGATGTAAACAATTGTATCTCAAACCTTTAGCAGAGTAATTATGTACATTTTAATTTTAGCTCTGGGGAAGTTTTAGGACTGCTCTTTGGCCAGTATTTTCTTTGTTAATTGGCTGCCTGGAAAAATACTGTTATGTCAACCCCAAAACAATACAAAACTAAAAAACCCACAAGAAATGTCAGCCCTTCTGGAAAAGAATAATTTTAATTGAGCTTGCATCAGTTCTGTATGGAAGCGTACATATGCTTTTGTATAGGTGGGAAGATAGTGCAAAGAAAGACTATGAGAGCTGGCCTATATATCTCCTTCGATCAATACCCCCTGCCTGGAGTTTTGGGTGACTTGAGCAGAGAAATGAACTAGAGTCGGATATTAATAAGCAGAGGTGCACACTAGAGGGTGCTAACATTTAGCATCATTACTATAATTTTTATTCTCTTGCTATTAAGAGATAATTAGAGGACTCTAAAGGGTTTTCCACACAGTGTTGGGGCCAAGCTTTGAAACTTCTGCCCAGGATTTGCTGCGTTGTTCTACTTGTGGGCTTAAATTTTTGGAGTTCAGTTTTACAAGTAATATTTATCAACTAGTTATGGCATGATTTGTCAAGGTCCTTCCCTTTAGTGAAGGGATGGACGACTTTGGCTGGATTTCAGCAAAACTTGAATCAGCCCCCAAGAATTTTAATAGATTACTTGCAGATTTGTAGTATTTATCTCACCAAACTCTTTGTTAAACTTTAATAAGGTTTGTGCCCTGTAATTTTTATTGTCCTCCTCTTGGAAAGCATCATGTAGAAGAACGGAGGTTTAAAATGTGTTTGTATCAGGATTAGGAATATGGAGCTAAAGGCACTGATTTTCCTGTTTGCTCCCTGCCGGTCTCCTCTGCGTCTACCCACTCTTTTCTGACTCTCTCCTCTCAATTCCAGCTGTGAGCTTGCTCGCCCAGTCTCGCACCTTAGCCTGGGCCTTGATTTATCTGTCTGTAACTCATACCTTTGAAAGCTGCGCTGATCAATTCTGAAATATCCGAGAATATTCTCAGTATCTCTGGGCAAAACTGTTTCGTTGGGGGGAAATACTAGAACATGAGCCTGGGGAAAGGTGGTAGCCTGTCTCACAGCAGCGTTCAAGCACATTTGCATTTGCCTGTAGATCAAAGACATGTTTTGTGGCGACAGAGTAATGTCCTTCATTCTAATAGTGGTTCTGCTTCAGTTGTGCCCCTTTCCCCAGGATACGTAGAGGTGAAATGATACTGCTCCCGGAAAGCAGGAAGAAAATTAGTTGGGGAATGGTGAGAAGAGCAAACTGGAAGGGAGGATGGAGGAGAGGAGCACGTGGGGCTCTTGCTGCTGGAGGCCAGAGAAGGGCTGTGGTTGCAGAGCAGAGTTAGGGCATGCAAGACACTTTTGGTGCCCAGGAGGAGAGGCTGAGGGGGGGATCCCTTGCCTTGGTGGCAGGAGGAAGAAGCGTATGGGGAGCTGGTGGATGGGAAGGCAAGTGGTGTGGAAAGGGTGAACACACAGGTCTGCTCTGGGGAGATTTGAGCGGTGCTGAGGATGGGCACAGAAAGGATGAGGACAGAGGATGGCGGCTGAAGGGACAGGCAGTGGCTGGGCTGGAGCATGCAGAGCCCTCGGTGAGAAGGGAATAGATGAGCCTCATAGGCAAGGCTTGTGGGGGAGCCTGAGGGACAGGGGCGCACAGAAACCTTTTGAAGGGTAGTTAGGGATCGTCGGATGATAAGGAAGGGCCCCAGCCTCCCGTAGGATGCTATAGCACTGGGAGGAAGGGGACCCAGCAGGTCCTGCCAGGGGTCATTTAAATAAGCCTTTTTGGAAGGAAGCTTGGCAGATGCTGATGGGGAGGGGAAGGGCCAGTGCAGGACCTGCAGTTACAGGGAGCAGGGAGAGGAGCAATGGAGCTGAGACGGGCCGGGAAGCTCGGCGCTGAGCAAGCTTGTGGCTAGACCTGCCAGTGGGCGAGCTGGCTGCCCTTCGTCCCTTTCCCTTTCAGCCTCAGTCACTTGCTATCTAACTCCTGAGGAGCACCTTGTTTGGCGAGCCATACAACTGGCCTTTCAGTGATCTGTAATTCAGTTGCTGAATTATACTGACCCTCCTCTCTGTCTCTTCCTGGTGTATTTATAAACTTAATACTCTGTTCCGAGATGGCAAAAGTTATGGAATAACTCCAAAGAGGATGAGGAGTTCCAGTTGTCGCGGGTTCCCTTGTGCTCTGCACCCCTGCAGGAATCAGGCACGTCTTCAGTTCTGCTTTTTCGTACTGCATCGTGATAGTATTGCGTGGGAACCGAAAGCAGGACCAGACCTTTTTAATAGTCTCCTGATTTAAGGCAGAGCTGAACTTTAAAATGTGCTAGGTATGCGAAGATATAAGGAAGCGTATTACGTAGGGAGGTAGTACCAGTCAGCATTTAGCTCGCAGGAGCGCGTGCCATTTTTCAGTGTTAGCCTCCATGCAGCTTGAAATCCGTGAGCTAAGCAGGGTAGGTGCTTAACCTGGAAGCGCCAAATAAAATACCTGGTTTCAGAACTACTTTTAGATTGGGTGTTGCCCAGTGAAATCTCCGCGTTGTGGGTGCTGCATATAAATTTGCTTCTCCTGCATTTCAGACCTTGAGTTGCTCATAGGCGATTCCCTTCCTCCCTCTCGGTGCTGGTCGCTGAGGAGCTTCATATGCAGCTGAAAAGCTCTGTCCATTTGCAAGTCTTTTTCATCTAATTACGAGGACAGGTAACATGGAGTTTAAAAATCCATCCACTTTACTCAACCCAGCCGTCGAAAAGTTACAACCGGGCTGGATGAAGAACAGTTAGGGTGTGCTTAAACTTACCCCAAGCTATTCCGAGTCACCTGTTGCTGCCACCCTTCAGCTTCTGATGGGAGCAGTCTCTTGTCGGGCACTGTCATTTTTTTCTACATCATCTTCATCTTTCTACATGATCGTTATTACAAAACACTTTCAATCTGCTTCTTCTGATTTGTTTGTGCTGTTAGAGGCATAAAGTGCAATTCTGTGCTGTTGCGACTAGGGGTGTTCGCGTTGGGAAGTTACCCAGTGTTGTCAGCCTTGCACTTAAAACGGGTCTTTAAGCTGCGCACAAGTGAGAAGGCAATGCACATTAAAATAAAGATGCAGGAGTTTTCTGCCAAATTGTGGAACATCACATAGATATTCAGAAGACCTCACAAAATAAGCACCCTGGAGTATATTGACTTCACTCTTCTTTCTTGAAGTCTGCCAAAAAAAAAAAAAAATCTCTTACCAAAAGAGGTAGCTGCAGCAGTGCCCTGGTGCCCGATGCTCCCTGCCTGCCGGCGCAGCAGCCCTCTGCGCTGCAGGAGACGCCCGCCGCGGCGCTCGCCGGGCACGTGGGGTGCCACCCGGGTAGCTCGGCTCTGTGGTGGCAGCTGTAGCATAGGCAACGTGATGGTTTCCATCGGCCGCCCTAAGTGTTGTAGCAACGCCGTGCCGCAAAGACGATGCTGGGTGGCGCTCCGTTTCCCTGCCTGCTTCCAGCGTGGTCTCCGGAGGCGCTGGGGGAGAGAGACCGCAGAGCCTGCTCTGCCACAGCCTGGGGGCCCCGGGGGACGCGCGTGCTCCCGTGGGGGCTGCGAGCGGTGCCGCCCTTGCGGGCTGGGGGCAGCTGCTCCTGCATACAAGGAAGGGGTTCGCTGGTGTTTGCTGTACTGTGAGGCGTATAACTTAGCCTGCTTTTTGCAGTTTACAGTGTTAAGATAAAGCTGCGGTTTCAATGAGTCCTCAGCGAAGCGTGAGGATTTATTGCTCCTTTTAGCCGCAGGAGAATGCACCTCGGTGGCACTGTGCTCGCTCTCTGCTTCCTCAAGTAGCTGCTTTGCCTGACCACACACTAAAACATGCCGGTTTAGGTGGCTCTTGACTCTCGTGTAAGAAATGGCCATATCTCCCACTGCTGTTAAGGCCTAATAACAACAGCTAGTTTGACTTTCCCATGAGCTGATGGGTTGGTAATAGTATGTTTGCTCTCCGGATTTTCGGACATGAAAGCAGGAGCTGGATGGTGCCAACTTGCTGCCTGTGTTTCCAGGCTGATGGTGACCCGAAGGGCTTGGTGCCGTCGGCGCGGAGAGCTGCAGCAGCTGCTCTCTCCTGCAGTTTGCAGGGCAGCAAAAAGGTACTTTGAAGAAAACGAAATCACATCCAGCTGAAGGATTATGGAGGTCCTTGCTGCCCTCTCCGACCTTGGTGTGGGTTTTTTTTTTGTTTTTTTCTTTACCTCCTTTGACAAGTTTTTAGGGCAGAATTGAAGGCTTTTCTGTGTTACATTTTAAGTTCTGCCTTTGCTCCGGGGAATTTGTTGATTCCCATAAAAACATCTGCAGACTCGTGTTTGGGCGCCAGGTAGCGACAGCTGAAGCGGAGGAGGAGGAGGTAACGTGCGGCTCTTGCTTCACGGAGACCGTGTGAACGGCTGCACTAGATCACACCGGGGACGTGCAGGCAGCCTCCTGCCCGTGGCGGTAAATGCGCAGAGCACCCCGAGACCAGGTGCAGTGCTGGTCCCCGAGTACATAAACACGAGGTTTGGGTTGCGTGAGAAGGTTTGCAAGCGTGGAGAGTCCCGCTTAAGGTTTTGGTCAGCTTCCACCCGGTATTTGCTTTCCTTTCTGATTATTCCTGTGATAAGCTTCATAATCTTCCGAACCTGGTTGCTAGGTGCTCTCCCCGGTGCCTTTGCAAAAGAAATGAGGTGTTTTGGCATTATTACTCAGACAAACCAGGAAGGGATACTGGATATAGGATCTGTTGTCCTGCCAGTTACTTTGTTGACAGATACCTATTAATAGTTTTTTTCTCATAAAATATGATGAAAATGGAATACTTTGAGACCATAAAGTAGTCTTTTATTTGTGACGTTTATACTGTGAACCACTCCCTTGATTTATATCTTAACGATGTGTTTCATACCCATTTATTCTTTACTTTTTATGTTATATGTAATCTAATGTCTGATCCTGGTTATCTGCTTTTAGGGCTAAGATGATAAAGTTGTGATGCAGAACAATACAAATACTTAATTCTTTGAAGTCACCATTTTTCATGCATTGCAAAAATATGATAGATGAAACTAATGCAATAAATTCTTGGAGCCAGAATGGTTGTAATTCATGGCTTTCCATTTGATCGTAACTTTGCAATTTTCTTTGTTTAGTTAATATTTTTCAGTAAAATAGACATTCTGCCCATGAAGCTGTACTGGCCTCTTCAGAAAGGAGCCAGTGATAATATTGCTTAATCAGTCAAATGATGTTTTTCACTTTCTAAGCATTTTAAGAACATCAGTTATGCCTCACACCATTCCTGAGAGATGAATGCGTAAGTACAGTAGGTCCATACAATGATTATAAGATGCTGTTAAGCAGAGCTGCAGAAATAAAAATTTGTTCAGTTTTCTACTAATTTTTTGATTTTGTAAAACTTAAATTTAAAAACATGCTCTTTCTGATTTCTTGTAGTTCTGAAGTCATTACAAATCTGTTTTTTTCATGTAAGGTGGTAGCTACCAATGGTAGCGAAGGGACAGTAATGCTGATGCGGATGGGCATGCTGGTATAAAGATATTCCAGTCTGTTACATGTACAGAGCTACCTAGACATCTCAGTATTGACTTGAAAATATTTTTCTCTTGTTTGAGTTTGCTTTTTTAGGTGTTATCCTGTATAAACTGTGGGAAGTTTTTGTCTCTGCCTGAACAAGTAATAGAGATCTGTCAAACTCATTTTCACCTGCCTCCCAGCTAGACTCTTCATGCGAGTTAAATAGCCAAGGAAATAAGTAAAAAGGTCAGATTTCAGTTCAGAGGATGGTTTTCTGCTGCCCTGTGTGAAACGTTGCAAGGAGCACTTTGGTTTGGTCCAGCTTGACACCAAACCGCCAGCACAGATTGCCTGTGTTGGCTGGTGCAGGCTGCTAGGAATCATTTGCTTGGCAAGTTGCAGTGTCCTGACTTTGACTTCCAAAACAAGAGGCTGAATCAAATTGCTTGATCCCTTCAATCGCGTACCCAATAGTGCAACTGCAGAATATTATCAGAGTGCTGCCGTTCTGCTTTTAAACTGCCTTCTTTTCTTTAAATGGACAGTCTAGTTAACCAAAACACTCAAAAAAAAGGGTTGTAATTTCCTGGATGTAATCCATGACACAAGGAATTTCCGACTTCTTATGCCGTTTTGCTGTCAAGGTTTTCTTGCAAAGAAAGAAGGGTTGGGGCAGGAGGTGAAGACCAGCTAAGGTGCGTGAGCAGGAGGAGTGGTTCATGGAACAGCGGGAAACAGGAGGAACCTGTCGTCCTGTCCAGAGCCTCTGGGTAACTCTTCAGCCTTATGTTAACTTTTGCTCCATGCAGTGGAAGGACTTTCTCCCACTCAAGAAAATCAGAGCTATGGGGAAAAAACGCTTCCCATGTCTTCTTAAATTGCTGCTTGCAGAAGCACCCCGGGGGTGAAAAAACATTGGCGCTTGCTCCATATCTGTCTTGGGAAGAGCCTTGGGCCGATAAGACAGTTGTAGCCTGTATGTGTGGAGGGTGAGCGCACAGCGTAGGGTACCTGCAGGCAGGGCGTACTGCTGTTCTCCACAAAGTCAAAGTAGTTGTCAGACGTTTCAAGCCAGGTCGGTTCTTCCCTTTGCCACTTCTGCTGCGTGTATTTACACGCTGTGCTGGCCCACTGACTTTAAATTGGAAACAAACTCCATTTTTTTCTTTCTGTAGAGGAAGAAAATTTGAAGCTATATGACAAACTGGTTTTATAGGAGATCTTTGGGTAAAGTTAAATGTGTAGAGATGGAATTGATTTTTAATAAAACAAAGTAGCGCCTTAGCAGTGCGTATTCCCGCCCGCCTCCCCCATGCCGTCCAGCTCCAGGGGCTGTCGTGTAAGTGATGCACCCGGCTGCCGCGCGCCCCTTTGCTCCTTGTGGCCAAGTCCCCGTAGCGCGAAGCCGCCTCCTCCCTCGCGGATGGGTTCGGCAGAAAACCGCCGTGATGAGCGGTCAGTCGTCCTGAGCTAGCTTCCTGCTCCTGGAAGCGACAGCACCGTGGCACTGTTGGGAATATTGACTGGGAAGTAAAAGGGGGAGGAGGGGAAAAGAGAGAGGAGACATTTTGCATCATGTTACTCTCTGTACTATAAAATTACTGATGGTTTTGACGGTTCTTGCATTCACACTACCATTTACAAATACTCAGCTCACTTTAAGTGGTGTGAGCGTTCCCTAGCTGAGCCCTTAGGTGCTGAGTTCCTGCCCAGAGCACGTTTTTATCATTGTTATAAGTCCTTAATAAAAAAAAGTTTGATAGAAACACTGTCAGAGATTTAACTAGAACATCATGAATAAAGTTGCTGTAAAGAGTGTATGGTGAGTGGAAAGTCAATACTGTGAAGGTTGTGTTGTGTGGAGCAACTCCCCCAATATTCCTACAGTAATAAAAGAATTAAGAAGCAGTACCTCATAAAAGAAAAAAAAAGGAAAAGAGAAGCGCGTGGTCTGCTGGGCAGCTGGAAGACAAGGTTGTGCTGCTGCCGATTACGTTCCCGTCGGCAGGCAGAGCCCGCCTCGCTGGGAGGCTGCGCGGGAGCGGGCTGCTTAGCATGCTGCGCACGCGCCTCTGCCACACTGCAGCCGGCGCGCGAGCCGCAGAGGCAGGCAGGGCCGCGAGCAGCAGCGGCGGCAGCAGCCCCCCAGCCGGCCTGCCTGCCTGCCTGCCCGCCTGCCCGCCTGCCTGCCTGCCTGCCGACGGCTGGCTGCTGAGCCCATGGCAAACACATGCGCGCGGCCCCCCAGACGGCTCCCCACAGCTAGGTACCCTTGGCCGGTTTGCGTCCCCTTCTGCAAGGAGTCGTCAGTGCAAATCAAACGAGGATAAAAAGAAGCAGGGGCAGATGGGTTGTGGCAGTGTTCGTATTTCTTTTCTTGCGCTCTGTGAAGCTAAGGCTAAGTGAATGTGCTCTGTGTGCTCCAGACGCCTAACAAGTGATAAGTTTGCTGTATCGGGGAATTTTATCCAGATTCATTCACGTGAAAGCAGTTGACGCGTGCTGTTTTTTGGGATTAAGGTGGCATCTCCAGTGTTGCAGTTATTAACACTGGGTCTGATTCACTGAGTTTCACTTTATTGATTTTATTTTGATTGGAGTAAGACTGATTGCTGCCTTGGAAAACAAAGTTGTCCTTGAATGACACTGCTTAAGTATCACATTCCCCTGAACGTTCATTAAGCCTCACATTTTAATTAAACCTAAGCATTAGAGATCAGTGTCAGAGGTGCCGCAGCAGAAGCAGCAGAGGCCTGGTGTACCTGGGGGCTTTCGTTTTCCCTCTCGCTAGAAAATGTCAGTGTCATTGTGGAAGGAAGAAACCAGGGAGGTTTTTCACATCTCTGGAAGACAAACTAAATGAAAGCAAGACTTCTTTCTCTTCCTTCCCAGTATATTTATTCTGTTCTTGCCAGTTTGTAAAACACCATTTCCTAAAGAGAAGGGTTTTTAATATACATATATATGTCTGTTGCTTTTGTGCTCTTTTACCATTTCTGTCAAAGTTAATGAGCTTCTGGAGAAAGGAGGCAGCCAGTCTGATAGGCTCCCGTCCTGGATTTATAGGGTCTGGGCTCTGTTTCTATTACTTACCTGCCACATGATGCTGGACAAATAGTTCTGTCTTTGCATATTTCCTCTCCCGCCCGTTTTGCTGCCGCCGTGGTTTCTGCTCTGCACGTCTGCAGTCCTGCCTTTGCTTTGTGAATGTGCAGCTCCAAGAAGTGTTCATTTCTGAGACCTCTAGGTTCTACTTTAATAAAAGTGATTTTTTAATGAGATACTAAGTTCGATTAAGTTTTGATATCATTATTTTCTTCCTCACTTGTATTACAGCCTACTGTATTTGCTTTCTGCAACATCTCGCGAGTTAAGTTTAGCTCGTCTCATGGTTTTAGCATGTCCTGCATCACCTCTGCCGGTCCCCAGATTGCCACCTCTCACCCATCAGTGGAGACGCACTTCCCGGCTTCTGCCGCCCTCCCGTCACCTGACGTTCAGGAGGAGCTGGGAGTGACTCCTTCTCCCGGGTAGAACTTCTCACGTGTCGATCTGGAGGTGCTTGGCAGTTGGCACCTCCGTTTCACAGCGCCGTTGCTGAGGGGCGGAGGGCATGGGCCGCCTTTCCAGGGCCGCGGAGCCCCGCGGGGGGCTGGGGGAGACGCTCGGCTGGTGCTGCCGGCGGGGAGGGCAGGGAGCGGGCGGCTGCCATGCGGAGGTGACGGCACTCTGTCTAATGACGAGCCCCCTTGCTTCTGTCTTCGCGCGTGAATCATCATCGAGAAGTACATCCCTGACACTTTCTGCCTGGCACATCTGTGCCTGTTTGGGAGTTTATCCCTTCAACAGGAAAATAGCTGTTGTTGAGTCAGCAGTTTCTTAAAATGATGTAGTAATAAAGAATATAAGAGGTTTTGGCAAAAGAATTTGCTTAGTGTCTGCTGGTTTATGATTAGAGATGCCACCTGGGCTTTCAGGTAACGCGTCTGAAGAATTTAGATAGTAAAATACTGTGTTCTGGGCACTTTTGCCTCCTTAAAAAGTGACACGTGCACATTAGAAACAGAGCAGAGATCTTAAGCAACTGCAGATTTGCTTTGGCCCAGTGAACTCTGGAAAAAAATAGGGAGATTTTGTCTGTTGCCCTTTATTACTTCTCATTGCTCAGTCAGGTGAGCCGAGCCGAACGTTGCACTTTTGGAGCTTAATTTACCAGCGCTGCTATCTGTAGCAAATGCAACAGCGTACGTAATGAGGCAGCCGTAACGGGAATTTGCTTGGGTTTATTAGCACCTTATCAGGCCCCTGGACGGCTCCGCACACATGCGCTCCGCGTTTGCGTTATCTCACTGCACGAGCTTTGGAAACGGTCTAAGCGAAGGTGTTCTCCATGGCTCATTAGCGCGTCAGGCTTGGGGGGATAGATCAACCACATGCAACATTGGAGAAAAAAATAAAAGGAAAAAAGAAAAAGGAAAAAAAGCTTGATGAATATGTTATTTATATTTGAGAATCAGTTTTTAATGATATGCCTGTCTTTGGGGCTGGATGCGAAGGCCGTGTAATGGCCGCAGAGGCAATCCGCGTTGCTAGAATTATCTCCCAGGAGTGAGACTTACTGTGTAGATATTAAAGTACTATTTTTCCGGTGAAGTCAAAGTACAAAGAGACAAAGTACCATATATTATTTCATAGTAATAATGGAGACTGAATATGTTACAGTTGTCTGAAATATGGTTCTTAAAAGGCTACAGCAGATATACCCGGCTATAACCAAAACCAGTTAGAGTGGTAACAGGGAAGCTACCGGGTAATTTAGGCCAATTTCTATTGTTTGAAGAATTCTAGTACTTATAGAAAAGAGAAAAGCCCAAATTAGTTAAGGTCCTGAGATGGTATTGCCTGACATTACCCTCTTGGACTGCGTTAATACGAGCGTGCTTCTAGGGGAAATACCAACATCTCAGAGCGCGAGCGTATCATTATGGCATGGGAAACTGATGATTTTTACTTGCTGGAATTTGGGGTGAATGGGGAAAGTGGGTTTGTGTTTGAGACTCTTGGAACTGAACTGGTGCAATGTTCTGTTTTCAGATTAAGTTCAAAACCGGGCTAGGCCTGTGCTCTCATGCCCTCATACCTGCATTTCTCGGTAGCTTAATTCTAGTGTTAGTTTAAGTCATTTTGAACACGTCATGTAGGCAACCTCTCTGCCATGGCCTGGCAGTGAGCTTGGTGCATGTCCACTGTATTGCGGAAGGCACTACAGAGGGTCCCTGGTGGCTTGATGGAGCAGTTGATGGATGGAGGCCTTGCTTTGCAAGACCCAGATTGGGTTATCCCCATGTAACCGAGCCGTGCCAGCTTGGAGCTCCCTGCTCCAACTCTCCTGGGACAGCACAGGCTCCCCTTTGATCCCCAGGGTTCATTTTTCAGGGCAGGGTGGTATCGCCCTGCCTACGGAGGTTAGCCGGTACCCAGTGCTGTCCCACTCTCTAGCTGCCCGAATCCAAGGAAACCAACTTGTGACTTCTCTTTATTCATTGTAGCTTTGTGGTGTGTGTCACTGTCAATTGCCCATTCTTCAGGTGCTTTTTATCTGGTTAATTACTTTCTCTGTGCACTAAGTACACGTGGAAGAACAGCGCTGTTTCATTCATGACGCCTTTGAATATCATCTTTAGATACTGCTCCATCTGCACATCCTTCTCTCTGTAATCCACGGGCGTCTTGTTCAGATCTTTGTTAGGCTTTGATGGATCTCAGACATCCACTTGTTACTCTGTCATCCAGCTCTTATCTTTCACGTGCTGAAACTCCCCCATTCTTCTGCTAGGCACCTACAGTAATTAGATCAACTATTTTGGGGCCTGCTTTAAGCTGTACCCTGTGCTCCTCACTGGAGATTCAGCCTCTTGATTCAGACTGTTGTCTTCTTCAGGGCTGACAACAGCCCTTTTGTCTCTGTATAGAGTTTTCTCCTTTCGTATATCATTCCCAGGAGTGAACTTCCTTCCTGTCAGGGAAACCCGGAGGCTTTGGTTGAAGAACGTGGGGTGTATTCTCTTCAGGTGAACCTCACAGCCTAGGACCTGCTCCTGGGCTACCTTTTTAGTCTCTATGGAGTGTTTTTCTCTTTTCCTCCAGAAGTCTGATCCTGATGGGTAGGAGATGTAGGTTTTTATTTACTCTTTGCTCTTACCCTTGCCCACAGCTCCTGATTGCCTGATAATGTGATTCTGCTCCATCACTCCACAGCAGGTGCTGGGCTTTCTTCGTGGTACCCCAGTTTCACCCTGTGACACTACCCAAGTCCTGTAAGAGCCACCCCACCACTGAGATTTTTAGAGGCTTCACATTAACTCCGGCTGGGCATTAAACCCAAAATCAAGAACACGCATTCACCTGATTTGGATGCAACACTGACAGCCTAGCTCATCTTGGGAGCTGCTCTTGGGAGAGGATTATCAATACAAGTGACTTTAGTATTACTGACTTAATCCCTGCCCACCAGTTTTGAAAATACAAAGTATTAATATTAACTATAGTCATTGATAGTCAAATCATAATTGCTCTCTGCCTTCCAGATAGTTTTCCAAGATTATGTTTCAAAAGCAAATTGAAACTTGATACTAAATTTAACAAACTGCACTAATTTAGCAGGAGGAAATGCAGTCCCGCCTCAGTGGGGCTGCCTGGATGCATGGCTACAGCTGGGCTGGGTACCCAGGAGCAAGCACTGGTTTTCACAGAGCACCTGACAGGGAAAGAGGAGGCAGAGCAGAAGCAGGCACCTTTGTCCACTCCTTAATATGCAAAAGATTTAATCCTTTTTCAGCGGTGTTGTTTCCTTCCTGCGGAGGTAAACCAAATTTTGTGTGCCTTTCCTTGTAATTCCTCGTCTGTTATCGAGAGTCTCTTGGTCTTCTTTGGCCCATGCACAAAGCGTTCTCACGTAATACTGATTATACTGAATTAGTTGTTTAACCTGCCCCCCCACTATGATGTCCAGGTCCTTTCCAGGAGGACCACTACCCAACCAGTCCCTGCCTGTGCCAAGGCATGCACCGAGAGAAGACCTTTGTGCTTTTCCTTATTGAGCCTTATGGTGTCTGGGTTGGTCTAGGCCTGGGATTACTGAGGGTGCCGGGGCTTGAAGCACTGCCAGGCATCGGGGCAGGCACTCCCTGCTGTTTAGTGCCCCTGCAAACCTGCGCAGGGTGCACTCTGTCTCATCGCCCGGGGTGCTGAGGAAGACGTTGAAATGCAAGTGCTGGAAGCAGCCTCTGGGATACTCTGCCCGCTACCGACCGCGGTCAGTCCGTGATGAACCACCGACCACTGCCTCTGAACCTGGTGGCTGAGCACGTTTCCAGCCTGCCAAACAGTCGGTTCATCCAGCCCGTACCTCCCCAGCTGCCAAATGAGACTACTGCGTGGGACGGCGTTGTAGGCCTGGTGGAGATAAGGGTTTGGGGTCTCATCAATTCTTTTGTTTCAATATATGTTTACTTTCAAAGTGGAACAAAATTCAACTTTTAAAACAATTTTTGGAACATCAAAGTGCTATTGCAGAAATGTTAAATTTGCATGAAGTTGACATTTTATAATGAAGTACAATATGTAAAACTTCTCTTCGTGCAAACATGATCTGATATCTTAGATGAATAGTATGAATGATACAAGAAAGTGTGAGGGAAGGCAATCAGTTGGTTTTTAGTTGATTGTAAAAGTTGAAATATTTCACTCCAACAGCATCTTCTGGTGGAAAACAGTTTTAGCAAGGATTGACCAGTTTCATACAAGTATAATAAATTCAGACACAATTGAATGCATGTATTTCCCTACATGAGTTAATACTTTTAAATTTGATTCTTATTCAGTTTTATCTCTTGCTGGGACCAGGAATTGTGCTTTTTTTTTTTTTTTTATTTCATCTGCCTTTTGAAAATGTTCTGTCAATCAGGAAATGCTTGTCAGCTGAAATGATTGCTCAGGAAAGAAGCCTGCACTCCTTTTCCAGCACTTCAGGGATCTAAACTGCAGAAATGAAATTAACTTGTATTGTTTAGATTCAATTTTACTAATCGGAGCTCCAGGACGACATACATACTTTGAATAATACCTTCTATTTAGGTAACATTTCTAAAAGGATTCAAAGATGTTTGACAGGCTGGACTGAACAGGAATAAATCAATGTAATCATCATTTATACACTAGAAGAACTTACTCTGGAATTTGCTCGGGACCATACGACTTCCACTTGCAGCAGTGTATGCATGTTTCTTCCTGGCAGCTGGCGGAGACCAGCCTGGTCCAGCAGCCCTTGATGAACTCCCGCTGGATCTGACCTGCAGCATCGGCACTGAATCCGAGGGAAGCTGGTGGCCCGATGGACACCCACCGCGTTGGGTCCTTTCCAGCTCCCCCGTCTAGCCCAAGCAAGGCGATTTCAGTCGGGCCGTGCAGCTGACCGGTAGTGTCTCTCGTAATGGATGGCGTGTTCAGCGCTCCCCAACCTGTTGGGAACTTCTGGACTGGGATGTGTTCTCCTTTTCACTCTCCTGTTACTGTTTGGCTAGTGCTTTTTCTACTTAATGTCAAGTCATTCTGACAAATGAAAAAAAATGGAAAACAAAATGAATCTCTCTTGCCGTCCTTCTCCTGTCCTCTAAAGTTTTCCATGCCTGGTTGTAAGTGACTGATGGGTTTTCTTCAAACTTTTTTTAAAAAAAAAAATTACCTGTAAGCAGCCTAAGTAACCAAGCAAAAAGATGCAAAGCCCATAAATTCTACCTGGGGACTCTAATCGGCTTCGGGACACAGGCTTTTCTGAGGAAAAGTACTTTCCGACCATTATTCTAATGCTGCAATTATCTTTGAGGAGTTTGGTAAAATTAGAAGGATTTTTTTTCAGGTGGTTACTTAACACTTTGGTCTTTAAAAAAAAAAAACCCTTTTGCCTATTACTGCTTTTTAAAATTGTTATATGTATTTATACGATAGAAGAAAGAAAAGAGCAATTAGCCTGTTACTAGTACGAATTGAAGAGATTATCTCGTGCCTTTTTCACTCTTTGGGAAATGTATCTTGGCGAAGGTAGTTAATACAAAAATTACAGGGATGGGGAGATAATGCGCTATTCTGAGCTTTGAGTGCTTGCCTCTGCCGTGTCCCACACCAAGCTGAAGTGCTATCAAATGCATGCTCCTTGCTTGTGCCATCCTCCCTTTCCGTGAGGGTCTTAAAGGCTCTGAGCCAGCGCTTGATTATAGAGCTGACTTTTAGGAATAATGATCTATCTATCCAACCTCCCTTTTTTAATTCTAAGTGGTGCCATTACCTCTAACATACTATTTAAGCAAAATTGAGGTGCCAAAGACTATGTCAGCATGCAACAAGTTGATGGCTAATGGGCGGGTTGTCTGCACAGAGCGGCGATGCTTGTTAAAAAAGTGGCTGTTGTGTATGTGCGCGAGTTCTGCATTAATGGAGAGGATTTTCCTTTTCTTCTCTACTTCGGGCACTTACGTTTGGCTTGTGGAAATATTTGTATTCACTTACATATACAGCAGATGCTGAATTTGAAATGCGGTTTAAATTTTTTGCCCTAAGACCTACCACAGCGTTTTTGGCTGGTAGACAGAGGAGAAGATACGGAGGAAAGCTTTTGAAGGGTGAGGCCTATTATACTATCAAATAGGTGGGGAGGTCTGTTAGGCTGAAAACTAAATCGTGGAAGTCATGTCACTTGGGACACAGGAAATTAGACTGGATATAAGCCTGTAGTACTGGCAAAGGGAGAATTGAGAGACCTACTTGATCTCTTCTATCTAATTTTCATAATTTCCTTGAGTTTTGAGTGTGCAGAGATTGGGAGGTTTGTGAAAATTTTAAATGATGAATTTTTAAGTAACGTGGGTTAGTCAATTTATTAATTGTGATTTACTTTGTAACTATAGAAATGAGAAACATTCAAGTTCAAGAACTGTGTTTAGAAATTTAATGAAACTGTTCACTAAGAGTCCTAATTAGCCACCAGACTGAATACACTGCCCTTTAGTAATGAGTCTTTTAACTTTATTCTTCAAAAGAAGTAATTACAGCATTTCTCAGGGCTGCTGCAATACTGTAGCAACAGGCCAAAATCATTAATCATCATAATGCCGAATAAGTGATTTCCAGCTTATGTTTTAATCACGTGTGCTCAGGTCATTGAATATGAACCTTCCGCTTTGCTCATTTGTGTATGTTTGGATATTATCGTATGTGCACGCTGATGTAGATAGGCCAGTTTCCACGCGCCCCGGCACAGAGGAGGCAGAGGTCTCCGTTCTCTAGCGCTCCGCGTGTTTTGGCACGTTTGTGCCCAGGAAGTTCCTGTTATTTGATAAATGAGTGTTGCGTGTTTCTGCTCCAGGGGAAAATGTGGCAGCCTTCACAGAGATAAGTTGGTTTGAGAAGAAATAGCTGCAGTCCGTCCTTTGTTCTGGTGCTGAGAGATCTGGATTCGCGAGCTCAGGTGATGGGACTATAGTGTCTCACAAGAGCTGTTACCACATGGCTGGAGCATTATGCCCAGCGCAAGTGTTACATGCAAGTTCAGGAGCGTGTAGCTAATTTGTTTTCTGACAAATATTTGGATGTATTTCTAGAAAGAGAAAAAGTTCCATATATCCTGCAAGAAGCTTGTGTAAAGTAGACTTTTACATAATAACTTGTTTCTGATTTTTGGTATATAAAGCATTTAAAATTAATTAAGCAGCCTGTTGTATTTTCCGTCTAATCACAGGAGTAAATGTAACTTGAGCGTTGCACAGGCTCTCTCCCTAGAGTGTGAGTGCCAAAGTGTGAAATGCCGCGGTGGTGGGTTTTTGCTGTTACGGCTTTCACTAACGCCTTCTGTTCGTTCTCCCCATCTGCTGCTCGACTTTCACTGTTGATTAAATGGCAATGTTTTCTTTCCTGTAATCAAATTATTCAGTAAGTCCTGCTAAAAGCAATAACCATAATTAAATAGCTAAAACAGTTTTCTTATTGAAATGAATAATAAATAAAGCATGGTTTTGCATGAGCACTATAGATCAGTGCGTGAGTGTGGAACAGAAGATCTCAAACTTGCAAAGTTACAGTCCAGTATTTTGTGCGAGTTTGTAAATAGAGTGAATAAGAATATTCTATGCAATCTCCTCAAAGATCTGTATTATTCCTGAATGCAGTATTTACCACAGTATCTGAGCTCCTCATGAGTAACTCATGTATCTACGCACATAGTAATTGCTGGTTAAGGAAGTAGTATCTGTTTTCCAAAGGGAACTGAAGCAGAAATTTAAAGAGTTGTCCAGTGTGTCATACAGATTCTGTGCTATTGCTGGAATTGGATAAGTTCATTTCTCTGTCTTTTGATGTAATGAGTATGTTCACTCTTCAAGGCTAAATACAGAAGCATTTTTATCTCTGTATACACCTGCACTATATCTATGCCAGTGCAGGGAACTGGTCTTTAACCCAGCAATTTTTTCCCCACATACGGGTTTGTTTCATTATCTTATTTTGCTCCGTATGCAAAGCCATTTTGTGCCAGGATTTTAAGCTGGTGTTTAAATGTAAGCATATATAGATCTATATTGAGGTCAGTGAACTATTCCCATAGGATGAAAATAAGAAAGGAGGAAATTAAACTGAATGGCAAGAGAACTTTATGGCAGAGAAGTATTAGGTTCTCAAACAGTCCTTTTAGGGAAGTATCAGAAACCCGCTTGCTCGAGGCTCCTGTAAGTAGAGCTGGCAAAGCACCAGCCAGGGTCCTGCGGCGGGGAGGTGGGGGGGTGCAGAGCCAGAGGAAATAGGATAACAGCGCTTTTCAGTCTTGAAGTTCAGTGATTTTGCAACGGCGAGCAAATCACGTCTGTGGAACAAACTTCACAGATTTCCATGCATTATCAAAACATACCTAAAAATTGGCCCATTTTGACACTGAAGGTCTAACTTACTTTTCTTGTTCTTCCTTGATAGCTAATTGAAAAGAAATATTTTGGATAATGGTGGGCCCGCTCCATTTACAAAGCATGTAATGCACCATTCACGTGACGGTGCTTTAAAGATTTGCATGAAGTATCTTTCTTAAAACAGTGCCAGTATTGATAGGGTTTGGGATTTTTTTATTGTCCTTTTTTGTTTGAATTTTTACTTTTTACAGTGTTGTTAAAGTGCCTATAGCAGTTCCCTGTCTTGAAGTCTGGTTTTATGTCTGTTTATGAAAACCTGCTCATTTTTGATAGCTAGAATGCCTCAGCTTTAATGAACTACAGAGCTCTGGAGGGGTATTTCCCTTACAATTTCATCTTGCCTTGTTAGATTGCTGGCATTCCCTAGCAGCCTCTCTTCGGCAGAAATGCCATAGTTATTTCATCTGTAGAGAAACAGGAGACCACCAGCATAGATAGAAAAGAAAAGCTTACTGACTCAGTGGCTTTTAAACATTATTCAAATGATTTCTCCTTTTCTTCTTCCACCAAAACAAAGGAAGAAAATCTGAGAATGTCGTCTCAAGAGCCACTGCAGCCGTGACCACAAATCATTGCTAGCTGCAAGAATTCCATGTTTTTGCTGCTGAACTTGCATAAAAGTTTTAGAAAATTGTTTTTAAAATTGTGAAAATTCCTTAGGTTGAAGCTTTAATAAATAGTATTAAAACACTTAAAGCAAACTTGATGTGCAACATAAATGTCACTTGTCTTTAGAACAAGAGTCACGAAAGAAGCTATGTTTAGTGTGTTTTAGCTTTTAAGGTCACGTTCATGAAAATCTGATTTAGATCTGATTTGTTTGCTGACCCCTACGAAAGCCAAGGAATTTTGCCCGAACGTGGGGCAGGGAAAAAAAGGCAGCTCGCTTTGACTGTTTGCTATATTCGTGCTTGACTTTGCTCCCCACAGACGTTTCTGGTGAAGAATTTCCCTTTGTGGCAGTTGGCTCTGTGTAGCTGAGGTAGGAGCTCACGTTTTGATACGGTAATTCAAGAGATAACCATAAAGTCCAAGCTAAGGTTATTCTTAGGCTACTGGAGAATTTAGCAAACTTGAGTGCTGAAGTGCTGCACAGTTTACAGTCCATGGGATTTCCCCAGGTAGAGCTTCACATTAAACGCAGCAGGTAATCGTGCCTGAATTCCCAGCACATCGCACTGAAACTTGCACCTTCGTGTTGGACACGCAGGTTATTTTCGGATTCAGGTATGTTTTATATGTTGAATTAGAAGCTCCATCAGGGCTAACGTCCAGATTTTGAGTTCCCACTTGATGATACAAATCTCACGCGACCCTAGGAGGTGTTTTCTGCTCCACATCATGGAAAATCCAGTAAATCTCACCTGCATCTGCACGTGGTCTGGGAAGCAACGCTTCCCCGTTGTGGTTATGCCACAGAGCAGGATTAGAATTAAAATTTGAGACCACCTTTCCAAACCAAAACAGATTGAAAAAAAAATCTAGTCGTCTTCATATACATTTGCTGATGCTAGAAATACTTAATGTAGACAGTCTAACAGATAAAATTCACTTAAAGGACCTACGACAATTTTTGGATTTCTATTTAGAATGTCAACATGTTTGTGTTAAAACTTCCCAAATAGAAAATATTTTGCTTGAATCAATTGTCCTTTTAGTAGTTGTAACTCAATGCATAGGAAGTATGTGCATGTATATATACACGATATATATACACACACTGTATAAATATATATTTTTATATATATATAAAAATAATAAACCATGCCTAAAGGTTTGAATTAACCCAGGACTGGGTACATTCTGAAATTTAAATATTTTCCTGGGATGGGAAAACTGTTTTGTACTTGTCTTCTATCACAGTATTCTTTATTGAGATGGTTGTTACTCACTTCAGTGATAAACTGTCCTGTTTTCTGTTACCAAGGGCTTGAATGTTACTGAGGGCTAGAAGTTCACTGTAGCCTCTCAATATTTACATGATCACAATTTCACAAGGATACCCAACTCCCTAAGGAAGGGTTCAAACCAAAGTTTCCAAGGAGCCTCAGTCCTGGTATTTCTTCAACATTAGAAAATGAAAACAGTGCCTTGATAACTAAACTAGTATTTCCTCTTTCCTGATGCTATTGCACCTGTGCTTCCGACTCACCAGCATGAGCTGCTGCTGCTACCTCTATACCTGTGTTCATCTGCTCCATCCCTCCTTAATACTCTGCAGTAATTTTCATTCTTTGTCGTCTTCAGAAGTTTTGTCCCTTATGATCCACGTGTAACAGCAGTGACAGAAGTCCTGAGTAATGCCACTGTCCGCATGATCCCTTTCATCAGTGCTTGGCATTTGGAAAAAAGTGTTCTCAAAGCAAAATACTTCAGGTGCTGTTGCCCGGATGGTACTGTATGATATTGTGAATTACTTGGTCGAATAGTAACTAATCGTAGAATGTGCTGTTACATGCGTTCAGGTATAAAACAGTACGTACAAAAATATTATGTCATTTTGTGACAGCTGTGCTAAACTGACGGCACCGCACGGACCTCGTGGGCAGTGGGCAGTGGCTGGTGGTGGCCCCCTTCTTCCCGTGGCAGCGGGGGCTGGCGTGGCCGCGTGCCCGCCTGCACGGGCAAGTGGTGGCAGGCTGCAGTCAGTCTCCTACTGACTTTTCCTCATCAGACACTCCGAGTCTTACAGTTATAATGCAGAATTGACAGGCTTGAAATTGAGGCTCTCAGGTATAAATTTGCTTCCAAAGTTGTCGTTGTTCGAATCGTGTCCAGAACGTTTTTCCAGAAATCCTTCTGCGGCAGGGAGTTTTCGAACTGGAACATCTTTCTCCTCGGAAATTTCTTGGGAGGCTCCACTGAGGTTGGGATAGATTGCTTGGCTCTGTCAAATCAGCAAAGTGGAGATATCTTTTAGATGCCTATATAGTTTATTACCCTCAGTATTTGTGTTAAAGCACATTGGGTTGATAGCAGGGGCAACCTGAAAACTTTGTGATTTATTTAATCAGTTGTGCAAATCTGTCAGATGGCAAATATCTTTGGAAACCTTTGGAGAGCTAGCAGCCTTGTGATAAAAAAAATGGAATATTTGTAGACTTGGGCAACAGAACTAATAGTGCATTGGCAGCGTTTTGCATCTGCTCATAACTGTTTTGAAGAGCAGTTTAACATGCATGCGGCACGGCCTGCCCGCGCCGGCGCCCATGAAGGCTCCCTGTCCCAGGGCAGCAGTGGGATCACGGGTGATTTTCCAGCTGCTTTGGAATGATTTGTGCAGAATAAACAACTGTAAAAAAAAACCTGGCAGCTTCCCACCGGGGTATACAGTAGTGCTCTCCAATAAACTATTTTAATTGCCCGCATTTTAATGAAAGGGCATTCTGTGATGGAGATTTTAAAAATTAACAAACTGTTAAATGATTGGTGCAGTTACAGCGGTGGTGGAAAATTACCGTTTTGCCTTAATGGAGGCAAGGCATTTTAAATTCTGCTGTCATATAGAAGACTGTATCTTCAAATATTTCATTTATATGCAAATATTTTGGAAAGTGATGCATACATGGCCTGTCTGTGGCAAAATATATGTGAATCTTGCGGCCAATACAGATTTTCTTTTAATAAATTTAATTTACAGGAATTCATAGCAGGATATGAAAGAAATAAACTTACATTCAAAGCTGAAGAAGGGCATGACAAGCAGTGTTAAAATAGAAGAAATTTATTAGGAATGTCTTCAAGGAGATCAGCGTCTACGTTGCTGCTATTGTAAATCCACAAAAATCATTCATATGCAGGATAATTTGACTTATGAGTGAAGATTTGTATCACAGACAAAAAAGTAATAGGGCTAAAAAAAATAATCGAGTATCTAATGCGTGGCTTTACTGGCAGTTAACGCCTGTGGGTGGTGTGTGATCATGCCCTGTCGGTAAGGGAGGTGCCTTTTCCCCTGGATTTATGCAAATTCTGTAAAACCCATTTGTATGGATAGGCTGCCTTGGCTGAACTTTAAAGTGCAGCCCGACAGTACCTGCAGCGTGGCAGCCGGTAATAGGCATGGTGTACGTATGTAAGTAAAATTGGATTTGTATATCAAGACACAAACAAAGCAAAAAATCATAATATAAAGAAATGGGGAAAATTTTAAAGGGACTTTTGAAAGAAATTACAGGCTAATGGTAGGAGGCTTTTAAGTGATTAGGAGAAGCCTGGAAAAACAATTTTGAAAGTCAGTAAATTTCCTGGACCTTTCCCTGGGAGTTTGAGTGACATAATGCGGTACCGTGATTGCCTCTTTCTTCATTTTTAACCATTTTTTGGTTTAGGATCTTTTGGGGGGCGGGTTGGAGAATATTAGTAGCAGAAAAGTCCTGGAGAAAAGCAACACGGTTGTAAATATTTAGTGGATAGAGGTTTGCCGGGACTGCTGAGGCACTGCACGTGTCCCACGCGAAAGCGTCTATTAAAAATGGGGCAGGTTCCACCTGGCTGTTTGTAAATAATTTTATTTTAATTTCTTCCGCTGGCGCTGCTCTGAGCACTGGCTGTGCGGTTTGTGTCCCCCGCTGCCGCCGCGTGCTGCTCCCTTGCCGAGGTTGCAAATACGCAAAATCCCTCTCCAAACACAACTCTCCAGTCCTGTTCACTTTGCTGGCTACAAGCGGCTCGGAAAACGTTTCACTTCTAAGCTGTAACTGTGAATCCGGTCCCAAATCTGTTTAAAAAAAAAAAGTGTAGTGTGAAGCCACTTCTGACTTAGGGCACTCTCTGTTGAAAAATACTGACGTGCAGACCAAAGTCCCCTAGACTTGTCTCTAACTTTTCATTGTGGAGAAGACATTTCCACTTTTCTGGATTAACTCAGAGACCTAGCCGTAGCTGAGGGGCTCTGTTTTGGGTGGCTTTTTTGTTTTTCCATGGAAGCGTTTTGGTCGATCATGTAAGCAACAGGCATTTAGACAAGCAGCAGCCGCTGGTACGGGTACAATTTCTGTGGGTGCTGCTTACGACTTGCTTGCTGGAGAATGGAGCAGGTTTGCTTATGTTACGAGTAGTAAATTCAAATGCACATTTGGGTAGCTTCTTGTGCTTCGAAAAAAGTCCTTAATAGCTTCATTTATCATCATATGGGAAATGACCATGATATCCGTGCTTTTTCCATCCCGTTCCAGTATTTACAGAGCTAGAAGCTGTTTTTTCCTGACTTATTTCTGGTCATAAATGGTAGCAAGAGAAAAACTGCTTCTCCTTAGGTAAACTTGCTTCTTTTCAGTATACTAATTAGCTGGTATTGATTAGCACAGCACACTGAAAATATATAATGTCTATAGCTAAATGAGTACTTGCTTGGATTTTCTAAAGCATTTTCATTTCTTTAATTTCTGTGAAGACTCAGAGACAGTTTTTACTGGCTCTAGCCAGGGTGTTTTCAATAGTCAAGACCTGCAAATATTTTCAAAGCGTTTGATCCAAAATCATTTAAGTCAATAAAATTAACTTTTTTGCTGGCTTTAACAAGATTTAGATGAGGTACAGGATGCAGAGGCAACGCTGAAAGATGCTGCCTTACGCGGAGGTGCTGAGGCAGAGGCGTCCCTCGCGTGCTGCGGGCGCAGGGAAGGGCGCCGGCAGGGCCCGGCTGCGCTCCCGCCGTGGCAGCCCCTCTCCCGCCCTGATGCCTAGGTAACCTAGAGCTGCTCTCCGAATTAGCTTTTTAAATTTGGATTTAATATTTAAATGGCTAATAACATCAGGATTAAAAGAAACCTCTGCAGTGTTTCATTTGTCCTACATTATTTTCCACTATGAGCCGCTAGGGAGTTGAAGTTTTGTTCGCAGAGAAGAGCACTTGGTAACTTCGTGCTGGAAACGTGTTATGGTGAAGGGGCGTTTATTAATGGCAGCTGTGTTTGGGATTAGTTACTGACCACTGCTGTTTGCTGGGGAAGGTGGCTCCCTCGCAAGCAGTCCGTGCGGCGCGCGGCTTGTTACGCACTGCTCTTCTGCCGAGCACAACCTGGGAAGGAGCACAGAGCGCAAGCCTGGCTGCGTGCCACAGGAATTGAAAAAGAAAATTTGAGGGAAAAACACTCGTATGCATCCGCCAGCTGAAGACAGGGAGGACCCCACTAGTATAACGTGTGTCAGCCACTCAGCAGTCCTGGCTCGTTTTTCAAACGCTGCCTCGAGGCCAGCAGCGGCCCGGTGGGCAGCGCTGCTCGAGTCGGTCCTCTCCGTTCAGAATCAGCCGGACCGCGAGGCTTTCAAGCAAGGAAGACTAAAGTAACCATCTAGCGGCATTAATGTAGTCATGTTTAAGTGAAGTTATTGTTTTGATTCCGTATTTATCTTAGGCTATCAATAAGAAAAGAGGGTTTTTTTATTTATAACAGAACATTTTACTTATAAAAGAGCATGTGCAGTGCGGTGCAAGGGGGGGGCACTGCTGGCAGCCCGGGGCCTCTGAGAGGAGAAGTGCCGGTGGGGCCACGGGGCTTTAAACGCACGGGAGACGGAGACGTTTTCCTTCTGTCGCTTTATTTGCTCTGGGGTCTGGTACAGTTGCGGTCAGGGTGCTCGTAGGCAGTGGGCAATGATTTAAGCGCACGCGCACGGATGGAAGCTGTTGCGGCGGGGCGGCCGTGGGAGGGGCGGGGGCTGCTCGGGCGGCCGTGGCTGGCAGGGCTGTAGCGTGCAGCTTGCCGCGCTGGGCACGACACGTGCCGCCTGGAGCGCGCGGAGCGACGAGCCCGAATTACACGGGCTTGAGGGGGAGAGCGGCCTTTCCTGGGAGGAGCCCCCTCCTCACACGTACGGTGCTTTGGAAACGCCTTTTTCAATTTGTCTAGTAAACAGGAAAGACAGGGAAGGAGAATCTGCTCCAATGCAGAATTTCACACCGTGAGTGTAGAAGTGCATCTATTGCACCTCCTTTTGGGGATGATGGCTGGAAGGCAGGGATTTGCCCTCCGTAGCTTTGATTCAAACATTTTATGTGCAGTGTTCATTGCTCAGTGATGTGCAGAGCTCAGCGAGACTTTGGGAAATCATGATGATGACCTGTAATGGGTCTTAACACAAAGTCCTGCTTTGCTTTATTCTACCATTGCTCTCACAGACCTGAAAATGTCATGGGCATCTTGAAGATGCAGATAAGGCCCATTTTCCCAGGTTTCCTGGGGTTTATATGCCGTTACTTTGAATTTTAACAGCAGACATTTAATTTTATATAGTGAAAATGTGCATCTGTGTCTTCTAGTTGTGGTGGCACACTGATGCCAGCAATGCCAGCTTGCAGCGCCGGCACTGTGAAGACCGCCCAGGGCCATTGCCGAGTGCCTTTGTAGGAAGGGCCTGTGGGGAGCTTGGGGACCAGCTGGTTTTTGCGAGCGCCACGGCACTTGCTGGTACGGACAGGGCTGCCCCCCGCCTCGGAGCAGCTTTGCCGGGCACCGCTTGCTTCTACCAGCATGGCAGCAGCCCGTGGCGGTGGCGGGTGCTCCCTGTGTGCCAGGGGCGTTCCTCAGCCCCCCCTCTTCCCCCCGGCTTGCACGGCCCGCGGCTGCCTCGCTGGGCCACTTCGTCCCCGCCTAGTTAGACCAGCAGAAGCTTTCTCTGCACACGCAGTGGCTGCCGCTCAAGCGCACAGTCACAGGGAAGCCGAAGGCAGCTACTCTTTATTTGGTTAGAAAATAAGTGCTCTACTGCACAGAGCCTGTTAGCTGCTAGTCTCCATATATCATCATGCCCCAGCTTAGCCTTTCTTCCCTCTCCCGTGCTCTAGGAAGACCACGGGGCCCGGGGTGCCACATGGCCAGCAGGGCTGTCTTGCTCCCGCTCCCAGTGTGGTCTCTGAAGGCGGACCAGAGATGCAGTTCAGACTGATCTGGACCATCCAGGAGCACTCCTCAGGTGGGGACAGCAGGAGACATGTCTCTCCTGTTCCTCCCCCACCCTCCCATAGTCAGGCCCTACCCGCTTTCCAGGTTTGGGTGACGGCAAGGGGATTTGAGGAGTTGGCTGAGGCAGAGACAGCAAGTCGGTCCCTGACCTCACGGTGCGAATGTGTCCATGCCCACTTCCCGATCACCACGGCGTGCCGGGTCCCAGCCAGGCGTGCCCGGCCTTCACCGCCTGTGCAAGAGCAGTCTGGAGGGGCACGGCGGGGAAGCGATGGGTCCGCAGCGTGGGCAGCAGGGGAGGTTAGGTCGGCCTCGGTGGGACAATGCTCAGGAGCAGTCAAGTGCGGTAGTTCCTAGGTGATACTGGGGGCTGATAACAGTGTGACTTCCCCTACTGGCTTTTTCTAAATATTTGAGGCTTAGGAAAAGTTCCATAAAATGATGAATTATGATGATAATCTGGTGATTCTTAGGATAACAGCATCCTTTAAAACACATTATTTTTCCCAGAGCTGCATATTTTCTTGCAGTCGACCTGCTGATTGGAGAGACATACATATCATCACATATTGTGTCAGAAACGGAAAGAGAAGTATTTTTTGGCAAAATGATAAATGGAAAACAGGAGTAAAATGATTATTTACTGGGTATGCAAAACCAAAGAGTAAATCTTTCATTTAAGTATGTATGGCAGATAGATTAAAAATATTCCTATGTTGAACTGAGATGCACTTCAGAAAGAAATGTCTGTTTAGTTGCTCAGTTTATTTTTCCTGGAGAGGATGGACTCAGGAACTATGATATATTTCAACAAATGTTTGTTTCAGTTATATATACTGTAATTTTATGTATGTATATACATAGAGAGATAATGTTTTCACATTGCACAGTATGCATTCTTATTATCAATCCATTATTACATTAACGTTTTGATCGATTCTCCTCTTTAATTTAAAATCTTTTTTATAAGTATTTTATAAGGTTTTGAATTCCTTGGAAATAACTAAGTGCAGCACAACGCCACTGAAAATTTATTGAATTACTGCATAGCAGAAAGAAAGGGGATTGGGTTCAAGAGACTTAAGAAGATATGGGCCAAGGATGTATTTCAGTATAAAAAGCAGAAACTCCTGAGCAAAAAGCAAAAGCACTTGGTTCCTGTGAGTAGATTTGAAGAGGAGAAGGTTTTTGGAGGAGATGGAGGAGACGCGTTTTTTCCGAAAGAGGTGTCTGTGTGTGGATGTCTGTGTGGATGAAAGCTCTGCCATTGCTGATGGAAAGACAGGAGTAGAGAAAAATGGGCTTGATAACTAGGGGAAAAAGGAGAACTCTGAAGAACGGACTTTGGGGTTATTTCTATAATATATTAAACTAAAAATGCCTTTCTCTTCTGAACTGTTCCTTCGTATTTCTTTAAAGTTGCTCCTACCAAAACCATCTCCTTCTTGCCCAATTTCATTTGTTGAATAAAATCATTTAACAGCTCTATGCTAGGCAGCTTTTATTATGGATTATCAAGTGAGGCTTAACTTTTAAGAGAGAGACTGATTTACCCCATTTCTTTTAGAAATCCTGTAATTTGATGTTAATGCTAATTTTTACTGTGCATGTTATTTTCTCGTGCATCTTTATCCTTAGCTCTAATAGAATGAATGCATAAATAAAAATCCACTGTGGCTCTGCTGCCATTTAAATCCCTATTTATCTCACTCTAGGATGCCAGAGAGGAAATTTAATGTTGAGTATTGGTTCAATAAATGTCAGGAAGGGCAGGCAGTTTATATCCTCCTTTGGAATAAACATTTAGTTCTCCTGACAAAGAAGTATCAGAATAATGGGAGGAAAAAGCTGGTCAAGTGACCACTGCTCCTTTCAGAAGCTGAAAATGAGGAATGGAAAGGGAGATCATGCACACAACAATATTGAACCTCCAGAAGTGGTTGATACACTGTCAGGGATTCAAATACTTTTCTGATAAAAGTAAGTTTTTTGTGTTTTGGATGTTGAACTCTGTGAGCCAGTGTCATTTCTCTCTCCTCTGTAAGTATTGCATAGATTTAAGCATTTCATGAAGCAGTATCTTTACGCATATTATTTTTGGTGTGCTTTGTTTCCATTATAATATATAACATCTGTTACCAAGCAGGTTAATGAACAGCTGGAGACTTAGTGAGCTAAACTTACTGGTGTTGCAAATGTGGGTGTGTATTAGGAAAAGGCAGCTTCAGACTATGATGGTCATGCAAGTTTGTGAAAGCTTGCAAGGCTTGTTACCATGATAGGTCAGGTAAAAAGCTTACTGTGCTATCATTTGTTTTTATGTATAGTTACTATATGTCCTGTTCATTTTAAAGGGAGGGAACTGAGGATATTTTTCTAAAAGAAAATCTTTGTCAGTTAGAGGTCCTGAAGTTAAATCTCTTGAGTATCGGTTAATTGCTGTACCTGCCAAGACGGTCCTTCTCTTCTGGGTTCATCAGGAGACTTGGGATCTTTCCAAGTAAGCCTCACTAATGCTACAAAGTGGTAGCATGAACAGGCATAAAAACATCTGACAGAAACTAGGGTAAGATTTAAGTTAACTCCATACCCCTGTAAGCCTCCTTTGAAATGCTGGACAAAGTTTTGATGAGATGAAATATTCTAGGATTATTTATTTGGTATAAAACACATGACTGGGAAATGTTTACAGCATTCAATGCATGCCATATACTGAAAAAGATAAGATCAATAATAATAATGTAAGGGTAATACAAGTGTATATAATATTTGAGAATAAACTGTTAATTACATATCATGTTGCAATACATTTTTCATGTTCTTTGCCAGAGAATCCCTTATCAATGGCTTTTTTAAATATATGTAATTAAATATTCTTCTCATTCTTCAAATCTGATGTTTCTCATCTTCACATATCCTCCTGACTCCGATGTATTTTAAAGTCTTTCCATTTCTTTTTGAGCTTTTTTATTACCTTTCTGCTTTTGCTTTAAGCTCATGCTTGAAAACAGAAGGAAAATAACCTCAAAATGAATCCTGCAATTTGAATGAAGTATAGAATTAGAAACACACTTCAGATACAGACTTTCATCCCTAAGTGTGGCCAATCCTTTATGCTAAAGTTTTTCTGTTTTACATCATTTATCAGCTACTTGCTGAACTTGAAAACAAGTTAGCCAGGTAAGAACTTCAGTCCTTTTGTCCTTAATAGTAAGAACAAGTGTAAGCAGATGGTTGACATGACTAAACCATTGGCAAAGCATAGCATTCAACCTGCAAGAAGAAGAGCAGAGAAAATTTAGAAAAGCTGGCTCTTTTCAGACTTGAGGCTGATGAAATCCCTGACTGTCAGAGCTTATTTCACAGAAGCTGGAAGATACTGAAGCCCTGGAGAGCTGGGGTACGTAGGACTGAGGTCTATATGGTGTGACCCTGCGTTGACATAAAACTGGCAGCTGCCACAGCACCTGCGGGAGAGCCCATCCTGGGGCATTAAAGGCGGTCTGAGGCTGAGCGCCTGGCAGACTTATGCAGGCAACAACTGCTTTGTGGGTCCCGATTTCTCTGGGGCAGGAACAGCACATCAAAATGTTCATGAGCAGATGCAGAATTTCAAAGCAAGGGGGAAGCAGGAAGACTGCAGACTGCGCTGCTGAGGATGGCAGGCAGCCGTGTCGCAGGAGCTGGGCTGGCAGGGGTTTCAGGAGTGTGCCTTCAGACTTAGGTACCAACCTTCTGTCTCTCTCATGCCTCATATTCATACGGTGTCTCTTGGATCTGGCCCCAAGCTTTCAGCCAACAGTGACCTTATCCTACAAGTGGTGATCCTGGTAAATAAGTATCATGCTAGCATGTCGTTCAGGCTGTCGTAAACCCGTAGGCCAAGCATCATCATTTCTTCTCCCCTTCCTCTTTCCCAATTATGGAGCTTGTTACATCCTTCTAATAGTTTAATCATTGGAAACTGTTGCCATGAATCTTGACAACATGCAAATCAGGGCTGCCTTCTGTTGCTCAGTGCTGCGAACGCAGCAGACGCGGTGCTGCATGGTAAGTTCTTGCTAGCTCTGCGTTTTTTCCCCTGCACGAGGGAGCATTCACCGAAGGAACCTCATTCAGAGATTCAGCACGAGACATCCTCTCCTCACCCTCTCAGTGGGTTCATTTCAAGCAGCAGGAGAGCAAGTTTCCTTAGTGTCCCACTTTAACGTAGTCTTAAGAAACATATAAGAGTAAAATTGCTATCTGTTCTTCGCTTGTGTAGCTAGTTCAGTGGAAGGTGCTAACTCTGGTCATCCAGACAGGCACCTGTTGGAGCACACTGTGGTTTTGCCCCCTCCTTCCCAGTCCCATGTGCCGGTATCCTTGCAAAAGGGATGTGGACAGCTTCACTGAAAACATCTACTACTCTGGGTCAGAGCAAGGGTCCACCTAGGTGTCTCTAAATGCTCTTTCAGCATCTGGTATTCAGCAGTTTAGACAATCCTGAAGCCAGAAGCTGCATGAGAGATGGACTTAACCTTCATGACTGTGTCTAGTCCTCTATTGAAGCCAAGTGGAGGCGAGTTGCATACTTCGATGCGCTTTGTGTGGAAAAGTGGGGTTTTTTTACACTACAGTCTGATAACTTCATTTGGCTCTGCCTAGTTCTTGAATTGTAAAAAAAATAGTGAGTAATCATTTCCTACTGACCTTCTCCAGGCTATTTAAAATCTTAGAGATGCTGTTCTCTCTCTCCTCAATCACACCTTTTTCCAGCTGAAAAGCTGTAGTCTATTTAGTCTCTCCTCACGTGGAGGAGGCATTTGACTGACATGGCCAACTTGTTTCAACTTTCTTCACCGAAAAGGCATTGTAGTGGAACCATTTTAAGTCATTATGGAACTGAGAAAGAGTCATGTTTTATTTTCAAAGAATTAAAATGTTGTCCTGTACTACTGAAAAGGTTGCAAAACCTGTATAAAATCCTGAAGTGCCCTCGCCTTCCCCATCAAACCCAAGAAAGCCTTATATGTGGTGATTTGCCGTGAGGATGTTTGAGCCACCAGCTCTGTTCCTTCCAGGGCAGAGTCAGGCGCCACGTGCAGACATTTAGCAGAAGCTGTTGGGCAGAATAAAACACCAGATTTCCTGATAAATAAAATTGTTTATGGCTGTGTAAAAGTTAATGTCTTCTCTAATCTAGCATAATCTAGCATCAGTTATCTTAACATCACATAGTGGTGCAGGTTGCGGGGGACATGTCAAGGTCATCTGGTCCAGCCCCCTGCTCAGAGCAGGCTGACTTTGATGTTAGCTCTGAACTTCGCACTTAGATCAGCTTTCGCAGGGCCTTGGCATTCTGGCATTTTGACTGCCCTTTATTGCAAGCAGTATTTGCTATTTTTTTCTGATTTTTATATTTTAGAAAAGAAGGCTTTTTATTGCAAGCAGTATTTGCTATTTTTTTCTGATTTTTATATTTTAGAAAAGAAGGCTTTTTGTTCACTTGCTTGAATAATTATATTTTTTATGGTCTGTATTTTCTCTTAAGTGAATTTATATATTAATGCCCAAAGGGCTCCTTTAGATTTAATTCTTGGGGGTTTTTTTAATATATATTTTTTATTTTAATACTTGGACTCCTCACAACCTGTAGTTCAAATCTTGAGAGTAGCAGCAGAGTCATCATGTGTCTGAGCTTATATGGGCCTTTAGGATTTATTGTATGAGTCTTCTCAGTAAAGACCTTTTAGACAGTTTTATTTCTGCTCTGCCTTTACTATCTATATTAGGGAGAATTTTCATCTGACTTTTAAAAGCTAGTAACCCTCCTGCTCCTGTTTCCCGCATTGGCTTCTTCTGGTATTGAAATGACGAAAGGGAGCCCAGCTTTACCATTTTGCCTGAGCTAAAAAGCCAAGAGGATTTTCCACTCCCTGTCTTCGGGTGATACAAATTTCCTCTGTGGATTTTGCTCCGTTGGTCTGGCATGATGAGCTGCTCTCTCAGCCACAGTGTGCTGTCACCGTGCCTGGCTCAGCGCCATGCTCCGCTAGAGCTCATCATCCCTGCAGAAATTAGGTCCTTGAGCTTCTGGAGCTGTAGAACTGCTGTGCACAATCATATGCATTTTTTATTTGGTGTCTCCTTTCTTATGACCTCTGTGACCATTCATTTCTCTTGCGCATGCAGGAGACTAGCGAGACACCATGTCAAACAGGTTCCTGTCTGGGCTGAGCGCTGCGACAGAGGGAATTTAGTTTTTTAATTAGCATCTTTTGTTTTTTAGAGACTGGATTTTTCAAGGCATCTCTCATGGGTAAAGGTCCTTAGCCCCACATTTACTACAGTAGACACAGTGTCTAAAGTACAGATTTTTGCTGATGAAAGATGGGGGATTTGTTCTGTAAGGAGTAAGTTGCTCTTTGCTACTGGTTTTCACTTAAAATAAATGTAGTCCTGTTCCAGTATAGAATATGACCAGCTATAATATAATTTAAATTGCTCATTGGAAAAACACTAAACTGAACACTGTTTCTTATTAATAATTTTTACGATCTGGTTTCACAAAGCTTCTAAGTGTTGCGTAAAATAGGCTTTCTACGCAGAATGGCTGTTATTCATGTTCCTTTGGAAACTGAAATTCTACCGATATTAAATGCCTGTGGTTAATAATGGCTTATAAAGATGCCAGAACCCTAGTATCAAAAGGACCAGCTGTATTTGAAACACTTACACTAAATGCTACTTACAAGCTTATATAACCTACTTACATTTTTTCCCCCCGATTTTGATAAATTGGCTTTGCTGTCAGTTAGATGATGTGAAAATTTAGACAAGGGAATTTCTTGAATTCATTAATTTTAATTCCTTTATAAATAATTATTTTTTAATTTGGCTGATGGAACCAGAACTCACCTGCAAAACAAGTGCACGATGACAGAGCATCAGAGAGAGTTTTTTATAGTGTTTTTTATATGTACTGGGATAGTGAATGTTTCTAAAATATGTCCAGACTGATGAGACAGACATCGTAGCTGTTTTTCCCAGAACATTGATACCAGAAAGATTGTTTCCCCCTCAGCATATAACAAAGACACAGTAAATGCACGATAGTGGACTTAGAGTGGTTTAGAAGTTCAGAAGTTGGATTCAGCATCTTAAAGTTTGAGTGTTTATCTAGACCTCATTGATTTGTTTTTCTTGGAGGAATATTAGCATTTCCCTTCGGCTAAAATATAGCAATCAAAGTCTATCTTTCTGGCATAGTTGCACTTACAGCCTTGTTCCTGAACTTGGATAATTACTTGAAAAGAGGTGTTTTGCTTTTTAAAGTTGGTTCATTATTCTGCCTTTACTGGGTCACATCTCACCTTTTGTGAATTTGCCTTTTTGCCCCTGGTTTGTGTCACGAATGGTAGTGTGCTGCAATGCTTCTGCTACGGCAGTGAGAGAGTCAGGTGTTCAGGATTTAAGTCTGTGATACAAAATAGATGAGCAAAGTTTGTAGACTTTGATTATGCAGTATTTACAGCAAATATTCAGGTAAACACACTATCAGGTGCTTGAAGGTATTCTCTTTAATCACGTTGAGGTAAGATATAGCCTGCTACCATTACAGTGATAAAGTATAAGTAGGCTTCACTTCATTTAATGCGACTGCATTTCCCAGCCAGTCCTGTTTCTGTAAGGGCAGAATATACTTTTTGCTAATACAGATGGAACCAAACATCGTAACTAATGTGTCAATTTAAATGTAGTATATGCTTTGGATATCTCAAACTTTTTGAAATAACCAAGGTGAATAGGAATGTTTTACGGTCTTTTTGTTAAATTTAAAATTGAAACAGTTTGTTTTAAAGCAAATCAATATCTCTGCATACTTTTTAATCCAGCACAACATTAGAGAAAAACAAAAGGAACAAAAACATGCCTAATGTAATTCATTTGCTTTGTCAGATACAAGAGAGAGATAGGAGGTAAACTAACAGCAGTTCATAGAATGGCATTTATTTCTTTACAGCGTGACTTTTAAATGTCACTATCTCTTTAAATTCAGTTCAAAGCAAAGAATCACATTTACTTTTTCATTATTATTTTTGCATTAGAATATGAAAACTTATGGCTTGTTTATTTTCTTGGTCCCCTCTATTTCTTAGTTTCTGAATTACATTAGACCTATTCATCTTGTGAAACACTGCAGGCAGACACAGTTGTCTTTGTATGCCCCATACAGTGTATTTTCTGTGTTTCTCCTTGTTCTTGCTGTAGTTACCAGGAAAATTGCCATGAAACAGGATTTTATTTTAGAAGTTTTTACGCGCCTGTGCTGCTGAACCCCGTTATGGTGAGAACATCAATTAACATTGTCATGGGGAAAAGGAGCAGGAGAAGATGAAATCTTATGAACAAAAGATTCCATTTGAGGCAAGTAATATGGAAATACTGGAAAATGAACCTAAATACATGACAGACCTGTAAGTTGTCTGCACTGGTGAAGTATGGCGCCTGTACATCTATTAGGGGACAAAACCTTTTTCCGGTTTCCTTCAAGAGTTGTCATAAGTTTGGGGGGATTTTTTTGTTCTGTTTTATTAATGCACTTCATGAGGAAACAAAATGTTTAGAAAATAGTCATTGCAATATTAGTGACAGAAGAAGCCATTAATCTTTATCTTCTCTGTTCCGTGTGTCCTTTCCGCAGAAAATGATTCTATTAAAGTTGATAGGGGCTCCAGAAGGCCAGCCCAGAGCACAGTTCTGTCTGCCCTTACTTTTGAGATTGCAAGTCATCATCCTATTGTAACTCTGTAGGATAAGAAACAGAAAAGAGGAAATTGGTTAGTTGATATGTGAAAAGTATGAACTTTCTATGTCCTTTCGTGATGTGCATCTTTGTCCTTTCGCACTGTCCGTGAAGAGCCCTGGTTCCGTCTAGCACATTCATTCTCCCGTGTCGGGCCACTGCTGTGCAGATATGCCTCTGCCAACATCATGTAAACCGTTGTGGTTGATTGATGAGATACCCCGTTGTTTAGCTTGAAACCGCGTTTCCACATAATGGCTGTGAGGGCAGTGAATAAGAACCTGTCGTGCAGAGCTGCAGAAGGCTAGTCCGTGTTTGTTGGGAAACTCACAGTTGTCAGGACTTGAGAGAAAACTGACCTTTATATAACATTAGCCCCTGATTAGTCTTTGGGTATACATGTAGAGACGTTTAAAGGTACCTAAATAGTGATGAAGGGATGTGTTGCTGACTTGCTGACCAAGATGCAAAACTTGCTGCTTGTTATATTAGGAAGCATTGGAAATGGGCAATGAGCATGTTTTACTGAGCCAGTGCACTGCTCTCTAGTATAATTTCTATTTATTACATTTAGTATTGTGTTCTCTTTTTGCCTTCCTCGTTTTTCCCTTCTCAGATATTACTCTTAAGGGTCTAAAAGTATTTGGAAGGTTTTCCGGAAAACTTTAATATGGTAGATATAAACCAGTGCTGAGACGAGAAGTTTTATTCTTTGATGTATTGGCTATCTTATAGTTAAGGTTGGCTATTACAATTAATTACAATCTTACAATCAAGATCATATGTCACTGTGGTGATCTGATGGCTCTACCCTTGTAGCACCCTCTGCCTTGCTGGTTGAAAGCTGTCAGCTGCCTTGCTGAGAACCAGCTTCATCCTGCTCTGAGGGACTGAGGAGGAGCCTGGGGGCGATACTTTGCAAAAATCACAGTTACTTAACAGCCTGGAGAAATATTTTTTATATCTTTAAAATAGAAGAGTGTCTGCAGAGTGGAAGAGGCTTAGTAAGAAATAGCATGTCATATATTACTGCCAAAGAAGTCTGTATTCTCTATTTAAAGTATCTGCCCATTAAAGTCATTGCGTGTGCACCTTCGCCATAGGGGCCGAGTTCCTCGCAACTTTTTATGACCTTAACTTCCCTGCCCGATGGAGATTCCTGTCGTGTGAGCGAGGAAGGAGGGTACAGAGGCAGTAAATGACTCGGGCTAAATGAGTCACGCAGAACACATCTGTAGTTTATGGGACTTGGTTGCCTTTCCAGTCCCAGACCAGCATTTCTGCGCAGCACGCGGAGGCTTGTGGTCACTCTAAGCAGGCTTTGCACAGGGGCTGCCATATGCCGTGGAGCTCCTCTTGCACTGAAGTGCTCAGTGTTTTCAGAACTGAGTGCATTTATAAAATCATTAATACATTCAGAGACTCTTATCACACTACTTAGGCTCTGCCTGAGAAGTGGTAGAGAGAAAATTTGCTATTTCTATTTTTCGAATACTTTCAGTGAGCTTATGCTAAAAAGGTCATCTGTGTCTTCCTGTGGTGCCTCATGCCAGGGAGCAGGGTCTCTAGGCACTACCATGAAAACAAATAGCATTTCCTAATTATAACAGAAACCAGGGATTGTTGGAGATGGTGTATGAGTCATAAGTCTTCAAAGTAAAGTAAATGTTATTTAACATTTACTTTGCAAAGCCACTTAGAAACCTTTACAAGATTGGGTTCTTCACCAGGCTAGACACTTTGCAGACTTTGAGTGAATGACTCTCTTGTTTCATTTTAATAAACTTGATGACAAAAAACAAAACCAAAGCAGTCTCCACCCTTCCACACAGTATAGATACATTATATTTATCAGGGCCATATTTCCAGCCTATTTGTAGCCATTTTCTTTCCTGAATGTCTTTTAACTGTATTAGGGCATTTTGCAGGGGTAGATGTGACAAAGTATATACGGTTTCTGGTACAGGTGACGTGTTGGTCCATGTTTCAAATGCTGTATGTCAGCCAGGCAGCTTTTTAATAATCTCTCTTCTCATCTATAGCTGCAATATTTGCTGGTCGCCTTGAAGAGTTATTCCCATTCTAGCAGGAAGCTAGTTTCTCCTTTAATTTACTGTTACAAGTGCTAGATCCCCGCAGTGCCAGTTTTGCTCTGTGTTTTTTAATTTGTTGCTAGACTTAGTCTTGTTCTTCGTGTTTGTAACATGATGGCGTTCAGCCCAGGCTCCCGGACCGCTCCCCTGGAACCGCTCTGAGTCGTTTCAGCGTGCAGGCGCCTCGCACGGGGGGCTGCGGGATCAGTAAGTGGATTAGGCAGGAAGCTGGACAACTTGGGTGTCTGCTCTTTCTGGTCACAAGTAGGGCCTTAACGCTCTGCCTGATGCTTCTGCAGCTTGGAACGAGGCTTTTCTGGTGTGTGCATGTGTGTCTGCACTGATGTGCCTTTGTGCACCTGTATTTGCTCATGCCCTCGCAGGCACGCGGTTCGTCCCGTGCGGGGTGGCTCGGCAAAAGGGCGTGCTTGGCACTTACACAGAGGTTTCCAGCAAAGCATGGCAAGACTTTGAATCGCAAAGATTTGAAGCATTAAAAAAAATCCCGAGAACAGCCTGGTGGGAGTTAGCAGCACTGTGCGCAGTGCTGAAGATGGAGGAGGATATTCTGATGCGTACTTTCTCATCGAGCTGTGTCACTGCATTAAAGCTGAAACCCATCGCCGAGGTCTTTTTTTTGAAGAAGAAGAATGTGCTGGGAAAAAATGAAACCAGTTGTTCTGACACTTGCTAAATAAAGCCTCTTATTTAAAATTAGTTGTTACCTTTTTAGAAAAACAATACTTTTAAAGCTGAAGAAGTGGAAAAAATGTTGAAATAAAATTTTCCTGTGAAATAGGAAGGTAGCTTAATCAAGACTCCAGGTTATGCATAGTATCAAGGGAGGTAATTAAGGTGATTAGGGTGTAGGAATACAATGTAGTCCCAAAAAAGCTTTGCATTCAGTGTCTAGAAATTTCTCCTTACTTTTTGCATCTGCTGCTAGCCTTTTCATAAGTACATTGTTATTCATTTCTTAAGTGGTATGCATTTGAAAAATAGCTGGTTCCTTGTGATTTAAAGCTAACATCTCCAGCATGTATTTTGTAAATAGATTGGATATACATAAAATGTGTGTAAATACACTATTATTTTGTAGTAAAATTATTTTGTGTTTGTGATCTGATATTTAAGCAGAACTAAAAGAAAACCCCAGAGTCAGGTCTGTGCATCTTGATGCATGTGTGATGTGCAGTAACAGGCCCTCCTAACATACCCTTTTAAAAACTTGCTCAATGAATAATGCTAAATCCCCTCATTAATTTTAGATTTGCTGCAGTGTAGTAGTAAAGCATTAAGACATACCATTCAACTATGGGAAGAATAATTTTAGATATATATAACTTTTTGAACTTTTGTTGGAAAATATGGATAATAAAATTTTGCTACCAGTTATATATCAGTGGGAATCTTGGCTTGTAAGAATTTGATAAGATCTTAACCGTCAATAGAAAGTCTCCTGTAGTAAAACCAGTATTTTTTAAACTCCTAGCATAATAAAACTTAACTTCAAGTTAAAGAACACATCTCCTCTTTAGGATAGATTTTCCTATGTTAACCTGCCTGATGTTTACAAAGGTAAGAGAGCATCGTAAACCCCAGTAGAGTGGGAAGAACCTTTGCCTTGGTCTTTTAGTATACGCTTATTTTTGCTCTGCTATTTTCTTTCTCTTACTTTTGACAGCTAGAGTCTTGCCTACTTTATCTTTGCGCAAAGAAAACTGAAATACACTCAGAACCTCTTAAATGCTTCTAGTCGTTGTTTTTGAGTGATTCAGATGCTTATCGTGTAGCTAGACGTGAAATGTAGCTCTCCCTGCTCTGAGATGAGGAAAGCCCGGGCAGGAAAGCAAAGCTTCAAACGTTGCTGCCGTGTTGGGGCTTCATCTGTTACAGGGATGGTGTGAGGACTCCAGCACCTGAAGGAAAAGATGATATCAAGGTAAGTAGAATATGTAATATACGTTGACAGGTAATGGCTTCAGCTTTAGTCATGAGGTTTTGTAAATCTCTCTGAGAGTCTCACATTTCAGGTGCAATGAAACTGCTGAATAATAATTTCAAAGCCGTATATGTTAATTGATATCACAAAGTCCTTCCCTCTGTCCCTGACAAACAGTGCTTTTTCTTCATTGCTAGACAAAATGTGGTATTTTTGTTCTTCAGCATCTATATTTTGAAAGATTTGGCTTCTTGATTCTTTTCTCGTGTACTTGCAGTAGAGCAATGGGTTACGGTAACCCTTGGAAATGCTTTGCGGCATTTTAAGGCCAAGTTTGAAGAAACAAATGAGGAGATCTGGTCTCTTGTAGTGTCAATGTTCTTAAAGTCCCCAGGTTATAAACAAGGTGGGGGGGATTGAACAGTAAAATGTGATCCCCGAGTGTTGTTAAAAGCTTCGTATGAGCCCTAGTGGAATATAAGGCAAAACTGCAAAAAAGCAAGTACTTTGCTTTTTTGAAGAACTTGCTATTACCTATTAAGAGTTATTTTAGGGTTCTTAAAAGAAACCCAGCAGGTGAGAACGTCTTATGTGGAGTTTAAAAGTTGTTCATTATATTATGCTTTCATTAAGGAGTTGTATAGGAGGAAAGATCTAAAGCAGTAATAAGGAGAAGGTTCTGCTAAGCTTTCCTGCAAAAGAAGCACTGACTTTTCTACAGAACCAACACCAATGGAAGCTATTTTTGCCTCTCTCCAGCACCACTGAAGTTAGCCATGATACGTTATTATCGTTTTCAGTCATAAATATGAGTCAAAAAGCTGTATTTTTCTTGCCTTTTGCTTTTTCTCCTTGAAGTTCTCTTACAGTCTAATGAGATATCAGCACTGGAAATTCATATCTGGCAAGAGATGCTCAATAAACAAATGCATGAACTACAAGGAGGGGATGAAAAAGAGGGCATTAAAATTGCTAACTTTTGGCTTAACTCTTTTGATGTCTTTAACAAAAATACCAGAGCAAAAGAGCTAGGATATGAGGATGCAGTCGTGAGCCCACGGAAGGTTTTGGGCAGGAGTCAGTGGCCCTCTTCTCCCACTGCGGTCCGTCCAGCCTGGCCACCTAGCTCCCACGTCCCCAGCTGGCACAGGCCAAGGGGGGAAAGGAATAGAAGAAGGGATTTCTTTTGTATGCTACAGCCCCGTGATAAGCTACTTGAGGGACCCTTACAGTGATTTTAGTTTGTGCCTTAGGCGTAGCAAAGTCAGGGGCAAAATACTCAGCAAAACTGCTCTGAAGCGCCAGCTCCAGCCGTCTGCCAGGCTTCCCTCTGCGTGCAACACAAGCGTGACTGGTCATTTCCGAACAAAACACTGTGTCAGAGATAAGAAAATGTTTTGACATTTCCTAAATGTAGGGTTTTGACTTCTCTCTTATTTCCAAATAACATTTTGTTAAAAGAAGAAAAGAAGCTATATTTTAAGACACAAACAAAAAAATTTTGCACAAACAAAAAAATTTTGTTTGAATGGCATTTTCTTCAAGTTGACCTAAAATTAGATTTTTCCTATTTCTTAGATTTTGCCAGAAAAAGTTTTTTTTTAAAAAAAAAGGCTCAATTCAGTTGAAACAGGTTTTTCTGCATTTCTAACACTTGTATGCCAAACCAAAGAAGCCATTATTCACTGAACTCTCACCCAAAGTATTTAAACGCAGGAAGTAACAGTACTGTATGATTTGCCTTGCCCATGTACAAACCGAGAGAACGGGCTTCATATCAAGCACCAAAAGCATGTATTCCCTGACAGTACGATACGTCTGACTATGGCACAGAAAGAAAACATTTATTGTTTCTTACTGTAATTTATAACACAATCCCCCCTCCGTCTTCCTCAGCAAACTCTTTTGCTGAAAAGGAAGGTTTTCTTTAACTTGTATGGAGGAAGAATGCCTCCTTGAAATTTTACTAGGAGTAAATCAAGTAACCTTTCTTTTATTAAATTATTCTCCAAATATAAGAGAGTTGTGGAAAAAACGCTGAGTTTTCATTTGAGAAATTTATTACTTGTTAAAATTTCCTATATAACAGTTTCCTGGAGTAGAAGCATCAATATATTCAAATGGTATATTAACCTACATAATTTTTATTTTATTGTCATATCATGTGAAAAAGTATTTTATTAAAATGTGTCATGAGTCATGGCCAAAGTTGTTCTCTTTTTCTCAGAAAAAAAAAAAAGAAGAAAAGTTTCCTTTTAACGAGCAGCATATAGGTTATAAAATCCTCAACCATCATCCATCTCGCTGGCAGAAAGCGATACTGTGGGTAGCTGTGTCCATGATGTGAGCGGAAGCACATTATCATGTAGCAACTTTAATAGTGTTTTCTTTGGGGGCTTCCGTGGCATGGTATCATCGGGTAGACTTCGTATGTTGATAAGTCAGTTATGCCTATGACTCACTCCTAGTTGTTGTGTGACGGTAAGGACAAAAAAATTTCTCATCCGAGTAAAACTTAGAGGGTCAAGGAGAGGGAAAGCGAGGGAAGTGATAATGCAGGAGGGAAGGACATGGTGAGCCTGAGGGACAGGAAGAGAAATAAGGTTGCGCAGCACTCTGGGTGCTACTCCTTGTGTTGGCCTTTTTACCAGAATTTCAGTGCTGGAACCATTTTTCTAACTGTAGAATTTCTTGTTTCCTTGTTATGATTAACACATATTTTGTCTTTATTTACAACAATATTATTTATTTCTTTTCCCCCAGGCTGTTTTATTTTTATAGCAGTTTAATTTTATATTCTTAAGTGGATGTATTTTAAGTCAGCAAGTGTAGATCCTTTAAATTATACGATACAGCGCTTTTAAATTTAAGTCACTATTTAATAAGCACTTTATGTTTTAAAATGTTTATAATTCATGTTTTGAAATTATATGTATTTTTGTATTTTCTGCTGTAATAATGCATAAACACATAAAATAAGGGATTTCAATCAAAATGTGGATCCTACTTCAGGAAAGCACTTAAGCAAGTGTTTAGCTGAAAATGAATTGAGAGGCATTTTCTGAAGCAGGACTGCGAGCTAACTAATTCAGTGCGAATTAGTGGTGTGCTTAGGAGCTCTGGCGGGTGAGCTGCGGCGGAGGGGACGCGCGTGTCCTGGCACCTGCGCCGCATAGCGCAGGAAGGAGCTGCCCTGAGCTTTCCGTCGCGTGACCCCTGCCACAGCTGCGTCTCGGTGGTGTGGGTCACAGCCAGGAAAGCTGTGCGTGATGGAAACCTGCCCGCGTGGTGGGATCGTTGTTGTTGCATCTTTGCTTCCACAGTAAGCAGCTGTCTGTGTTAGCGGGTGCTACATAAACAGGGACTGGACAAGCGAGGACGACCTGTAATAAAGTGGCCTTCTCTAGGCATATCGGCCTAGGTTTCAAAGGCTGATTCGTGAGACCTATCTTGGGTAGGACAACTTACTCTGGAGCTGCCTGTTTGCACGGACTTGGCATTCGTTCTAGTGAGCTGCTTGGATGAGGCCCCTCATTTTGCATTCCTACAGTTAGCTGAGATAAGTCTCTCGGAAGTGCACAAGAAAGACCTTAGCATTTGTAGTGCTAGAAGAAGAATGTTGGAAGTAAAATGTTACTCATTACCACTTTTAGTTTTAGTACACACACAAAAAGTCATTAAATGGTTCTTGGTGCGGTAGAGATCTCAGCGAAGGACTGTGGCTTAACCATCTAACGACATGGGATATTCAGGTTGGCAGTAACGTTTATTTCATGAAAGTCACTTACAAAAAACAAAATATTGGAATCATAGTATCTTAAAGTCAAAATAAGACCACATGAATTGCAATTTAGCAAAAAGCTAATTGTAATTGCACTTCAAGAAAATATCCTTGGCGTTACAAGAGGTTTAATATTATGAGTCATTAGTGATATTTTCCCGACTAGTCTTTTGAAAAGTTCCCCCTTGCTGCTCAAGTGAAAGGATGTTCTTTTCTGCTAGCTAAAGAGCTGGGCAGTTAAGACCAAAAGGCATTTACACTGTCATTCAAATCGAATGTCATTTCTCTTTTTAAAGCAAACACATATGGGTCACAAATTGACACTTTGAAATAACTATTTTCTAGTGGTTTGGGGGAGAGTGAAGGGAGTGGAGTAAAAGGAAATAAAATGCTCTGTTAGGAGATAATAGCTAATATTCCTCATACGCTGCATGCTTGCAGTGTCTGGTTGGGGAAACATAGTCCATCTCCCCACTCTTTTGTAATCTAAATTACAAGCTTTGCCTGTTTGCCTAGCTGCAGAGCTCTGTTACTGCTCTGAATTTCAGCAAGACACTGCAGAAATGCAAATCTAGTTCGGAATGGTGCCACAAAACTCTATATGTCTATCAAAAACCTGGTGAATTCAGTGCATAGAGGGACAGCACGGGAGTTTGGAAGCGGTATCACTAAGTGGTACGAAGCCTTTTAGACAGGACAGGAGTTTAATTTGTTGCCTGAGATGCTCCATCAACAAGAGCAGGGTTTGGTACTCCCAGTAGTCAATGGACCTAGAAGGATATTCGGTTTGGGCATCATCCTTTACTTCCTTGGCGTTGACTTGACACTCCCGGTGGAAAAACCGGGAGAGAAAACATGTGCATTAATTTAAATGTCCCTCGTGCCTGTTGAAATTATTGAGGTTGGTGCAGCTGTATTTGTGAGCTGAAATGGTCCTGGCATGGTGAGGCCAGTGTCAGAGCCCTGGAGTTGCAGTGCTGGAGGTTCGTGGAGGTTACTGTGCAGAGATTATTATACACTAGATTTCCTTATCTCCTATGAAACAGCTAAGACACAGGTCATCTCTAGTCCTGTCAATAAGCCCTCATACCCACACTGTATTTGGCTTTTCTTTTTAAATGGCATACAAATATGTTTAAAATGTAGATATTTATCCTCAGGAACTGACTTCATCTAGCTTCAGACAGACGAAATCTTATTATACTAGATGTGCAATAAATGACCAGTATTGACCTAGATTAGATGTGATCTAGTGTCAAAAGTGAGGAGGTCCATATGGCGTAGGAATTTTATCACACTCTTTTCCTGAGCCTGTTTTCAGAAGTGAAATTAAGCTACCTTTCATTAAAATATAAAAGACATAAAATATATGCATGTAATTTATCCATTCTTGCTCTTGTATCCAAAGGGAAATTGTACTCTGTGAGCCATTTCTTAGTAGAATTTTCTGCTGAAAATCCTGCTGGATGATTTCTTTGTTAACAACAAATACGAATACGTTGCAGATTTGGAGGAGAGCAAGAACTCACACTTAGAGGAACATTTTAATATAAAACTATATAAAATGGCTAATGTTATACTACAGAGAATCACTTTCCGCTCTAGTAAAGTAATGATTTCTCACCTTTCTTGTTTATGGGGTAATACTGACAATGTTAATTTTCTCATGGTAAACTTGAGATACTTCTTTATTTTTTCTTTCCTCTGATAAAGTGAGTGAGATACTGTTACATCCTTCAGTACTTAGCACCTTTTTTCCTAGCTCCCTTTATGGTCTCTAAGTGGCATAAGAGTCTATGCTGAAGAAACAGCTTTTCAGGTTGAATTTTGATTCTTCATCTTTCCCTACACCCTCTTATTTAAAGAGAAAGAAAAAGAAAGTCTTCTCTTGCCACAGCAATGAACTTAAAGTAGCAGAGTAACGAACTGTTGTATAGAGCTCTTTATATATAAACATGAGAATATTGTTGTTCATTCCTGCCAGTGACAAAGAATTCAAAATATTACCGTAGATTGTTTGTTTATTTAGTTGCAAATATGTTATAATGGTGTAATAGTGTAAAGCCAAAATCAGGAATATTCAAATAACTGAGAGGAACTGAAGACTCTTTAGAGAATATGGAAAAATAAATAAATGACTTAATAATACTAGAATTTAATTTGAGACATTTTTCTCTCTTGAAGGCATGATATTAGTGTTCACTGTAAATTAGTTCTGTGTTGCTATCCACCAAAGTTTTCAGAGCATAAGAATATATATACGTGCACAAACACGTTTATATATATACATATATAAACGGATAATATCTATTTTCATTTATACTTCCAAGCAATCAAGCACTAAGTTTTCCTTGGCTTTGCAATTGCAATGTTGTTTCAGTTTCAGTGTAGCTTCAGTGTAGCAAGCATAATGGTGTTAAACATTAAAAATCTCATAAGTTATAAATATTCATCGATCTTATTTGAAAGGTGTGCATCCACAGACCACCAGCATGCTGAGTGAGTCCCTTTTTGTATGGAGAAGGAGTCATGTAATTTTTCTCTACTTCCAGATGATGCATTCAAACAGAAGAGTTGTAGGGAGTATCAGCACTATTTTTTTTGCTTGAATCGGGATTCTGAGGCTTCCTGAATTCAGAATTCTGTACTCTCTCACTGCAAACCAGGTGGTCTGTAGATCTTTTAATAAATTAAGCTGTAAGTAATGCTAATGAAGTCTGCTGTTATATACTGTATCAAAACTTCCTGCCCATGCTGTCACCTTTAGAGATCAGATATAAACTTTGCATGTAGGCTTTACTGTGGGAAATACAATTTTACTGTAAAGCCTGTTGGCAAGTGCAGGAGGGAATGTGAGCTTTGGATCAGCTCTGCAGTTGGCCAAGCAGGGATTGGCTCGGGGTACATGTTGCCAAGTTTGAAGGGGCGTAGAAAAGATCTGTTTTCATTTCCTGCCATAAGTATGTTCTCAGGGAATTTGTGCGTTCCCATTGGCAGAGGATGATCTGCTCGGATTACCGTTCAATATATATCAGTCCATCTCCAGAGGATTTCTCAAGTGTTCTTTTTTTTTTCTGTGAAGCCTTTCTTTGTCGGTGACTCTTACGAGCAGCCTTTTTGCCAGAATAGTATTTTAGTACAATATTAGACTACGTACATTTGGAATATGTTGGATTTTTTTAGACATCATTTACCATCCTTATCAGCTTTCATTCTTCTGAAAATTTGCTTGCACATACAGAGCTTTAATGAATGCTTTTAAAGGAGCTGCTAATGGAACATCCAGAGTGGGGAGCAACCAAAATCCCACCCAAAAAGACTACAAATTCAGTTCTGAATACAAACGTCGTAGCCGAGGAAGCTTGCGACAAGAGTTTGTTCTGAAATGCTGCTCATAATCTGCCCATCTTTCAAAATGAAATACAGTGGTTGGCTAAAGGCTGAGAAGAGTTGGATTGCAGGGGGGCAAAGAAACAATACTTTCAGCCCTTATCAGCTTTTTTTCACCTATTGCTACTGATTGTTGTGAGTGTGGTGGGTTGAGTTGGATGCTTTCTTGAACCTGAGATGCTTTGAGAAATGTACTGGATTTGATCAAACTGTTATTAGGGATGTTCTTCAGGTCGAGGATGGGAGTTCAGGTCAGAGAAGTTAGAGAAACTGTGATTCACAGCAGAGCTGGTAGTTGCTGGTCTCAGGTGAAGGATGTCATCTTTCTGCTGGTTGGTCTGAAGTGCTGGAGGAATCTTCATGAAAACAGATTAGAGAAGTTTCATTTTCTTTCCATGTGAAACTGAAACAAATTATGAAATGTGTTTTTTTGTGAGAAGGAGTTGTTTTACACCAACCCTACCAATATTTTGACGCTTTCCATTCTTAACTTGGGTCTGGGTGGTCTTTGATTGGTCTAGGTGGGGTTTATACATAGCCTCTGCACCTCTGAGCTTTGGGCTTCAGAGGCAGACCTCATCTGTGCTCGCCTCCTGTAGAAGTTGATACCCTGATATCCACTGCCGTTGTGCAGGATCTGATGCCAGCGTTACCTTCCCCATCCAGCAAAGTCATGTTCCCAGAGTCTTACCGAGGTCCAGGCTCACTGGTATAATGTTCTTCCCTGAATTCTAAATGAGAATTTGAGTAAGTAATCCCAAGCCTCTCTAAATGGATTTCTAAATGCATCCCACTTTACCCGCTAGAAAACAGAAAACACAACCTGGAGACTTGAAAATCCATTAAAAAATCATATGCAACTGTCTGTATAGCTGAGCTGTGCCCATAAGCAGTTGAGCTTCACATAGTTGATTTGATGACTCAGGATCCTCTTTTCTCCAGTTCGGTCTTGCTTTTCGTTGTAGTGAGAGTGCTCCTTGGAAATGACCTTGTTTTTCCCCGGCTTTCCAGGCGTCCGTGTCTTGTGATGCTCCTGACCAAACTTCAGGTGCTATCTGGTGGTCAATTGCTGGTAGTAACGGATGATGCCCACATCATATCAAGGTACAATTACAGGGAGAATTTATAAGGCAAATTATAACATAAGACCTACATTCTTAAGTTTTATAAATACAAATTTTCAGACTGCTTCAGTTGCCAAAGCCAAAGATTTTTTTTAACGGTAAGTTTGATTTAAGGTTTCTAGCTTTAGATTTACAACGAGAACTTTATACCCCCAAATTTGTATCTGCATCTTGTGTACTTTTCTGGATTTTCTCCTGGTAGTTTCTGAGCCTTACAAACATTAATAATTTTTACCCACACAGCAGCTTTATGGTCTAAGTAAGCATTAATATCCTGTTTTATTCTGGGCAACTGAGTATTGGGATATTGAATCACCTGCTCAAGGTTAAAAATGAAATCTAGGAAGAGCCAGGAGTTTATAGTAGTATATATTAATCTCGGGGCAGTTGCTTATTTTCATGAGGATATATTTGCTTAAATACACACATGCACACAGTAAAAATACTTAAATTTACTGCTTTTTTACTGCTAAAAACTTTCTTTTGCAGTGGTAGATGGACTCTGCCACTCTATGTAGACGATAAACCAGAAAGTGCTAGTTAGATTTCACTTTGTCTGAATGAATGCCCTGTGCTTTGGAATGGAATTTCAGTATGGAATTAGTATTTCTGTGCCTATTTTTGAATGTGCAAAATGTACGTTTCCTCAGAAGTGTAATAGTCCAACTGAATTTCCTCCCTGTACACTGCAGCACTCACACAAACCTTATGGAAAAGACAGTGTAAAATTGTGCCTCAAAATGAAAGCCTTTCAAAGTTCAGTGCCTCGCTTTCTAATCCTCCCACATGTTTCTGCAACGCACAGAAGCCCTGGAGAGTGGCCGAGGCCGGTGCTGTTTGCCTGACGATTATCACAGCCTCCCCACTTACTGGAAGGGCAGAAGCTTGTTCAAGGCTGTAATGCACCCTGAAGACTAGACTGCATCCATCCCTTCCTATTTATGCCATCCCCAGAGCTGCATTTTTCTCATGACCAGAACCCCATCATTTCACATAGGCTATCCCTATTACCTCTCAGGATGTTTAGGATTTTGTAAGTTATAAGCAGTATCTTGAAGTCCATTTGGAATTTAATAGGCGGTCTACACTGAGCACAGCTGTGATGTGTTCTGATGAAACACCAGCTTTTTATAATGCAGGTGGTTTTCAAATAAATTGCAGCAAGCCTAAGCTCAGGGTGTCACAAACATGGATTGCTCTGGTGAGCAAAAGACACAGTTTTTCCAAGTACAAAAGGTGAAAACTATATTGGCAAATGCTCCTCTGAGAGGACGCTGCAACTGGTGGGAATCCAGTAAGACTCTTATGACAGGCAGGCAAATGGGCTGAAGTATTTCTGCCCACCTTTGAGTTTGCCCCAATACTTTACAGTTTCACAGTGACTAACACTTAAAGATACCATTAGGCAATCGAGCCTTTTTGGTTGTCCCAGGCTGTTTAATTCAGTCCACATTTCTTCTTATCAGAGTTACTGTATGGGCAGGGCAAGGAACATTAACCACCCACTAATCCTTCCACTGTTTATTCTCTTAATCCATCTAAAATCTATATAAAAAAATCAAATGTTGTACAGTAGTAAGTTGAATTACTCACTACTTTGAAATACTTGAAGAATTCTTATCAGTAATTTCTCTTGCTGAATCTTACTGGTAAGCTTGCTGAAGAAAAAGAACAGGCTCTGTATTCCCCTAACCAATCCAAATTAGCATTCATCCTGTTCTCAAATCTCTAATTATTGGTTGACCAGTCCTGAATTAGTTGTTCTGTTGTTTTACCTGAGATGAGCATCAGGATCCATGTTATATAATCCTTCACATCACGTGTTAATCTTTTTGTAGTTCAGAACTATTAATATTTCAGGTTTTCCTTAGCTTTTTGAGATGTCTTAAAAATTAGAATTAGTGGACTGAAACACCCATCAGCTAGCTCGTTTAAAATTCTTTTCTGTCTTTTGCTATTTATTCATAATACTGAAATATTTTCCATTATATGTATTTTCTGGGCCACTGTTGTTTATTAGATGAAGATCCTTCATGTTTGTCTAGTAGGATTCTTGAGCAAAGATTACATTTAAGACATTGCCAAACGAACGTGTGCTATTTAGCTTTAGCAGCGTCACATGTGTATACTGTATTTCAGTTACAGAAGGTTTCGATGCGTTGCCAGAAAGGTAAAGAAACAGGAGTCCTAAAAACAAGTTTCTGAAAGGATGTGTTTTTAGTATCAGTTAGACTGAGGAGTTCTTTGATTTACTTGAGGAAGCAAGTGAATACAGAGGGAGAGAGAGAGAGGGAGTTCTTTGAATTATCCTTTGATATGAATCATTTGGTATCTTATGAAGATATTTCTTCACATACTTCACTTTTTCCGCCTTTGTCAATCAGAGTTTGTTTAAGGACCTGAGAGAGGCTTGAGTTTGCATTGTATTTGCAAATGAGTGTATGATTGCCTTAGGGCCGTATCAGTTGTCCTGCCTAATTTGCATGTGTATTGGGTAGGCGTCTTCTGTGACAAAAGCCACGGTGTGTGGGATCATTCGGATTTTATACATTCCTTAGCTAAGGTGTGCAAGAAAGGTTAAGTATGGAGGAAACCTTCCTGTGTACAGCTCTGACCTGTTGTACTCGCTAATGATACCCTGGGTAGTCGCCCAGACCTTGCATGAGGATCTATGAGGCCAGTACGCTGGTAGGAAGTAAATTTGGTTTCTCTGACACAATTCAATGAAATACAAGCAATCTCTTAGGAAAAAAATTGCCCAGCGTAGCTACAGGTCAAGATTTTCACTAACAAGTGATTTTCTAACCCTTGTAATTACCAAGACAAGCTCACTTGCGTAGTGATGAGTTGAGACCTTACCTGAATCTGGAGCTAACTTGAAACTCTGGGTGAGACGGGAGAGGATCTCCTTCAAGCAGAAGCATCACCATAGCTTCTTGTTGCCACTGCAGGTTTTCTGAGGGAAAAAGATTTATCTTTTTGCCCTCCCAACCACACTGTGGGAGGAGGGGAAGCAAAACAGAAAGAGCAAGAGCCAAGCTTGTGACACTGCACCAGAAATCTCAATTGTGCTAATCTAGTTTTGGGGAGAAAACAAATGTCAAAGGATGTGCTCAGTTTATTGCTTGGATATCAGCACCATATGTGTGTGCAGTTAGAGTATGTGAATATCTGAATGCTTGTGCTGTGGCTTTTGTCTTTCTGTAGCACCTAGCTGTATTGAAGGAACTTGGGAATCATTGGGCTGGTGCTGCATGTGAAGTGTTGGAGACCATTCCTTCCCCCACAGCGTCTAAGAAGGCATGACAAAGGGGTGTAAAAATAAAGGATGAACGAGGGAGAACAAAGCAAATATTAGAACTGTTTAGAAGGAAGTAATTAAGCATGTTTAATGTTTCAAATGAAGGTTTTACTTGAAAAAAAAATCAGCCCTGGCTCTTGCGGCTCTTGCACACCTTCTCTTGTGCATATTCATTCATTCATTCATTCATTCATTCTCTCTCTCTCTCTCTCTCTCTCCCCCTCCCCCCCCCCCGTCCCCCTTTGTTTTTAGGGCAGAGATGGGGAATGCATGTTAAAGTAAAACTTAGGAAAGTAGTACTTTCCTACTTGAAATATAAGAATTTTTTTTGAGTTACAATTTCAACCTTTTATAGAATTTTAAAGATAAACAATACATGTGGAGAAAAAAAAGAGTCGTATTTTACCATTTAAGATAAAACCATATTTATTTCCGTTCTAGTGCATGTTGATACATGCATTTACAAAGTCCTAGTAAGCAAAATAAATGTCAAATCTTCTTGGTACTGGTTTTTGGTTGGCAGTTTGTCATGGGTATCATGATAGAAGCATTAGAAGGGATTTGAAGGATGATGAGATCTTGGTTTTATTTTTACAAAATACGTGTGTCATACATTTATATGCAGACGAGAAAAATCTGCTGTGTGACAAAAGGATAAAATTGTCTTGGTGCTTTCTGTTTCAAAGAGATGTTTGATGATTTACCATATTTACTGCAGTGTATTGTTTCAGCTAATACCATACCTACTTTTAAGAGGTATAAAGTCCTTTCAAATTTCTTTACAATGCTTATGGTCAGCCTTGCATGAAAAGGCCATTTGTTCTTCCCATATTAAAGCTTGTGCTTTCATGTAGTTCTGAGAATTTCCTATTACTGTAAATTAATTTCACTTCATTAAGTGGTTGGGTCACGGGCAAAGGAATAATAGCATTCGGAGACACAGGAGATTACTGGTTTGAATAATGGTAAATTGGCACCCACCCGCTTGCTCCTTACTACGGGGAAGAAGCTGCTGGCTGTCAGAGCCATTTCATTAATCATAAAAGCCTATGAATGTGAACTTTTAAGATAGACAGGGTAAAATTATTATCAACACTAACAATATTTTACAGTGTGGAACAACGGCTGCTAGTCCCCATGGGAGATGGGGACACGGCGGTAAGGATCCAGCTCCTGCGTTACACGGTTGTCACTTCGGGTCACTTGCAGTTATTCGGTGTCGTCCCTTCAGCGCTACCGCGCTGTGCGCATGGGGCTTCACCGCGAGGAGAGGGATTCAAGGCAGGCAGAGTTTATTGCTTAGATATTAATTTGTCCTCTGCCAAGATACTGCCGTCGCAGTCGTTTTCTCCCAGAGGAAAGAATGATAAGGTCTAATGAAAACATTTTAATGAAAACAGATGACTGGTGTTCATCTCATACTCTTTCTTCTAGGCCTGGCCCGATTCCTACTGAAAACAACAGAAAAGACTCCTCCTAATTTTGGTGGGCTTCTGCTCAAAACCAAAGAAACCTCGTTTGTGCAGGATCCACCTTCGGGGCTCCCTGCCCTCCCCAGCCCTCCCCATTGCCCCGTCTCCAACTCGCTGCTTAAAAACCAGGAGGAAGTTTCAATGGCTGCTTTTTTCCGGTGCCGCCCTCCCTGAGCACGTGTCCTCGGCTCGGAGGCGCGCGGGGCTGAGGAGCAGGAGAGCGGCGGACCGGGGAAGGTGCGTGTCCGTGACGGGGCTCCCGGGAGCCCGCGGGGGGTGGTGGCACGCGTGGCGCCGCTGTCCCCCGCCTTGCTGTGCAGCCCCGTGGGGCACGGTGTGCGTGCCCTCCGCGTACCCGCGCAGAAGGAGCGCCGCTGCTGTGCTCCTAGCTTCTCCTTGTACCACGTTTGTCAGGAGATCGTTCTGCTTCTCAGTGAGAGCAGCTTATTGTAAAGATTAATCAGTAATTTACTATGCTTTCTATCTTATCCCTGCCATATATGATCTATATCTCGTAACTTAGAGCATCATAATTGCTTAGATAAAGGCCTCGTCTGCAAATATTTGCATATGTAAATGCCAAAGGGTGATTTGTATGAGTCTGCTTAGCAATACATTTTAAATCCTGTGCATTTAAAAAGTAGAGTACTGGCAATTTGAACCCCTTTTTGACTTGCTGTCACTTTGCTTAAAACATTGAAGGAACCTGGCTTTTGCGTCAGACTGATGTTGCTAAGTCTTTTTTTCCAAGGCCCCTCATCTTCTGTGGTAATAGTTCCAACCGTGCTAACATCGAGACATCTCAGTTTATTTCAGTTATTACCACAGTTATTCAACTGAGGCAGGTTTTGAGCCTTCCCCGGCAGCAGGATGGAGGAGAAGAGCTTAGGGCTGCTTTGCACAGGTGGGCGCTTCCCCGGCTGCACGGGCAGGGAGCTCAGGAACAGGGCTTGAGAAGCAGTACATTCGGCAATTAATCATCGGTTATTAAATGCAAGGGAAAGTTCAAGTTGTGTAAATTAATTATACTTGTAGTCACAGAGAAAGATTCAGGCCCTTGCGAAGCCTGAAAAAGCTGTGTGACATCCTAGTTGTTTTTAAGTTACATGAATAAACTCTTCAAAATCCATCCTGGAGGTTATATTTTTCTGGTTGCTCTTAATCCATCATGGGTTGTAGTAGTAGAAGTTCAAATGGGAGGAGTGCAAGAATGCCAGGTGGGTTTTGTTTTGTTTTGTTGTTGTTGTTGTTGTTGTTGTTGTTGTTTGTTTTTTAAGCAAGGATAATTTTTCTGATGGATTTTTGGCAGTTGCCTAGGCTGGCAGCTGTACCTTGTGGTATTTGGTGTCTGGGGGGATATGTATGCACACATGCATAGCTTTGACACAAATAAAACTAGGTTTCTGCAGTTCCATTGCACTAGAACTGAGGGCTGTAAAGGGTGTTCGTTCCTACGTACTGAGGCCAAAGAAAAAAACACATCCTCTCCATTTCATAACTAGATGGGCAGATGAAAGGGGTGGAAAATTGCCTTGCAGGCTGACCTTGTTGGCTGCTGAAACCTGGCTGAGACTTGTTTGGCATGCTTGCTTCTCACAGCACGCCTCAGCGGCGTAAGGAGGGTCGGAGTCACCGGGGTGGAGGAGGCAGGGGCGAGCCGGCGGGGCCTGGCACGGCCCCCAGCCCGCGCGCAGGGCAGGCGCTCGGAGCAGGAAGGCTTGCAGATGGGGAAAAAAGGCCTTGGAGCAACCAAAGCTGAGGAAGAAGGCTGGAGTTGGAAATTAAAGTCTTTAGTATACCTTATGAAGCCACCCCCCAGTGCTGTGTGGTACAGGGAGGGAAGAAATGTTTACGTTGGTAGAGTTTTATATACAGCTAGCGACAAGTGTTCCCCGACTCAGTCTGGAGTGGAGGAAGCAGCTGGGGAGCGTGTCAGAATCTGGACTGGTGGGATCCTTGCCATTAATTTGGGAAATAAATCTTTATCTGAAAAAAATAGCATGGACTGCCTACGGTGAAGCAAACGAGAGGTAGTAGGCTGCAGTCTTTTCACTCGCCTGGTAGTTTTTCTGTTTTAGTCATGCAGCACAGACAGGTGAGTAACGTAAGAGCCTTGTGCTTGTCGCGAGGGGCAGGGAGAAGTCGGCTGGCAGACAGACAGCTTTTACAGAGGAGTGCTGAATAGACCTAATGAAAAGCAACGGCGGACAATCAGGGGTTCGGGAAGGCGAGGTGTGAGCGTGGCGGGCAGGCTGCTGCGAGAGGCAATTTGCACAGAGCGTGGCCATGTGGTCTCTCATTTGACACAGTTAAGTGAAGTGGAAAGAGGTGCTTTCAAAGGCAAGGCTCAAGTAAAGCTCGAGGGGGAAATGGCTTCTTGCCTCTTGTCTGGAAGTTTTTCCCTGAGCAGGAGAAGCATCTTTCTCCCAGAAGTGGGCAGGTGATTACAGAAGGGCGTGCATATCCAAACCATGTCAGAAGAGCCGTCCTCCTCTGCTTTCTCACTCCAAACGGTTTCGGTGCCTCACCTCTGGGCCCACTTCGGGAGGCGCGTGCCTGGCCAGCCAGCCGCGGTTTGCATTCCCGGCAGGAGGAGAACCGGGGCTGTTCCCCAGGACTGCTCCTTGCGTTCGTAGCGCAGGCCCCGTGTAAGCTGGTGCTATTCTGACCTAGCATTTTGCCGCAGAAGGGAGCCATTACATGACGTACAGGCCAGAAGAGAATCAAACTGCGTAGTCTAATGCTATGTATTGATTTCCAAGTAAGTGTCTAATTTGACCAATAAATACTACTTAGGTATAGCCAAACTTAAAATCGATGGCCAAAACGTACACAGACAATTTTTGCTTGTTAGTGTAGCTGCAGGGACGGATCTGTTGTTAGTGCTGGGTGACACAGGTCCCGGCAGCAGCTGCAAGCGTGACTTGCCGGGGCAAAGCTCTCCGAGACACGCGCGTTGGGCTGCAGCTCCCCCAGGCTGTTCCAAGTCCTAGGTACCTAGGTCATAGGTCCTTTATTGCTACCTATTTTCATTTACTACTGTAGTAGCTGGCCATACTAAATGATTTTAACTATTGCTCATGGAAGTAGGTAAGAACCGGAGGGAAAATGGGCAATGTCACGAAGCGATATTAAGTAAGCTGCTCTCATTGAACGTGTGCCGTACCTGCCGTGGACTGGAGGAGAGGTGCGGAGGAGAGTTGTGCACCGCGTCCTGTGCTTGCAGTTGGTGTCGGTGTGCGGCCGCCGTCGGAGAGCTTGGCACAGCAAGCTGTCCCAGGGCCTGGCTGCTTTTTGCATTGCCACATATTGTTTTCTAGCAAGCTGTCAGTATAAATGACACAGACTTCAGCTTCTTTGGTCAACACCAGAAGCACTAATCCTGACAGATTCTGCCTCTACCCTTCTCTCCCTTCATTTTGTATTTAGTCCATGTTGGTGGTTGTATAACTCTGTCGCTACTGATAAATGGAGTTTAAGAAGATATTTAGTTGTTCTGACCTGTGCTGTTGCTGTACCTATGCAGAAGATTTTGAAGAAACCCTGCTGATGTGTTTGTTTCTCTTTTCCTTTCTTTTCTGGGATGAGTTTCTTCAAGTAGTAGCGATTGCTGAGAGAGGGGGTTCAGCAGCAGGTTGCTCGTGCCCAGGGGTGGTTCTGATTGTAAGACCCAGCATCACCTGCTGGATGAGAGGCTGCTTGAGGAAATTTGTTCTTTATTCCAGGTGTGTGATTACACTGCCGCACAAGAGATACCCCAGCATGTCCGAAGCCAAAGTGCCAGTTTGGGAATAGGGAGAACCATGAAGCGGTGGGATGCCAGCACCTGTGTGTCCTGCCCGTGCCGCAGAGGCCGAGGCTGAACGCTCCTCGCTGGGCTCCTCCTCTGAGTGGAGCAAGAGCTGCAGGGATATAGCTGGGTATATTATTGTCATTTGTAACTTGTGAGAATTTTTATTAAAGGTAAAGCCTTGAGGTAAAGCTGAGATTAATGCCCTGTGCAGTCTACGGGGAGCATCCTTGGTTTAGTGACTATCGTTAAAAAAGTTGAAATAGAAAATGAGTTGGAAAAAGGGAATAGCTATACGTGCACATCTGCCTGTGTGTATTTTATTTAAATAAACATTTATGACATTTTATTTCTTTGTATTTATATATTATACTCATATTATTTATATTCTTATATATATTATTTCTATTTGAAATTTGCATTTTATGTGCATGTGTGTGTATATATATATATAAGCATCTATATATAATTTGGAGTTAGTTGTTATTGTACGTCAAACTTGAGAAAATTTGTTCATCATTTTCCAAGACATTTATGATAAATCCAGGAACCAGTTCTTCTGAGTCTCAGTCTAGTATCATAACAACACAGCTCTAAAATATCCTTTATGCTTGGGCCTGAATGTTTTTAAGGCCATTAGCAGCAGTCTTTATCTGTGAGATTACAGCCTACCCTTTCTTGCCTTCCGATTTCCTTATCCGGTTTGGTTGTACGTACCCATCCCGAGATCTGTGTGCCTGTGCGTAGCTGTGAGGATACATCCACACAAAGGCTTGCACACACACAGACACACGTGCGCGTCTGCCCGGGGAAGGACAGGGTAATTCTGGGTTGTGCCCAGGCAATTTTGGTTGGCTTCAGATTCGTAAAGGAAGAGTGCTTGTGTCACCCCCCGGTGTTCACCTGAAGCCGGTCCAAGCGCAGGGTGGCTCGTAGCTGCCGGCGTGATGCAGTGGTGTATAACCGGCAAGCGCGGACTGGCAGCGGGGCTGCGGTAAGCTGAGGGCTTGGGTTTCGGTTTGAATGCTGTAATAGAGAAAGCCATAAAAGGCAGGGATTTACAAGCGTAGCCAAGAGTATCTTCAAAGTACTCTTTAAAAAGTGATATCAAATTCGTTGATTGTCCAAATGTGTTGGACTGCAGGCTTCTAAAATGTTAGCAGAATATCCCCAAATACGTATCTTGTCTTTTCCCCTTTTTGGGACAGAAAGCAGCAGATTGGCACGTTCTTTGCTGTGATACGCACCCTTTGGATGCTCCTGAGGGCAAGAAGGGATCCAGACTTCTGTGACAAGGTTTGCTTTTGAAAGCATGAACAAGGGTGAGTGAGCTGAGCTCCTTGCTCCATCACAGATGTTGGGTGTGACATTTGTCACGCACTTGATCTCTTTGCCATAATTTCCCACTTTGAAAAAGGGTATAATAATACCACATCATCATCATTATTATTATTATTATCTCTTCTCTTCTCTGTTATACTGAAAACTGTTTTTAGATCTTGCTGTGGAGCTCACCAGTTTGGAACTGATAGTAACCAGATTTGAAAACCGTGTGTAACAGAAGGTCTTTTTTTCCAGAACTCCATGTCACACCTATTTTCATCAAGGTGAAAATAGCGCTGTACAGCTGTGAAACGTCTGTCTGTGCCTAAGATTTGTTTGCTAATTTTTGATGTGAATTTATATTTGTAATAGATACTTCTGTAGGGATCTGCTGACTCAGTTACTTTAAGCAACCACAAAGACTACCTGTCTCTTAATATTAGCTTCTAAATATATCAGTTTTGGAGAATTTAAAGCAGTTTTTAAGAGACAGAAGACTCTGAGGATGAAATCCTGTCCCCTTCCATTTGAATGGGACTAATATTCCTCCCATGTCACATTATTAGTTCCTGGATCATATGGTTTCCATGAAATATCACCTTTCTCTCTTTTTTTTTTTTTTTTTTTTGGCCAAGTTGTTCAGAGCTGAAGTAATTAGTCTTCTTTTCTCAGCCCTAAATTCAGAACATAGCAACTCAGCTACCAAATAGCAGACTTTGAAAAAAAGCTTTCTCTTCTCTGAAAGTCAAGCTTTAATAAATAATAAAGATCATGTTAGACAGTCCTTATTGGAATAGTAAAAGCTTGCTGCTTTTTGTACTTATTGCTTTAAAAAATTAAAACACCTTAATCTTTTAAAAACAATTTGCGTTTGGAAAAAGGAATTGCATTGCAGGTGACAAGTTGCTTGCCAAGTTCCAGGAGGTGCAATTTGGGACGTCTGAGATATTAAACCTCAAATGTCTGAGCTCCTAATAGAAATGTGAACTCAGCATTAACTCCTGCAGTGCTGCTGCAGTATGTGATGGATTAAGTGTATGTTTTGTGTCTTTATCCTGAAACTCAGGAGTCTTCAGGACTGTTGCTTGGTCTCCATACTCTCTCAGGGGTGCAAGATTGAGAAGTGAACTCCCAGCTTACTTATTCCTGTCCCCTGAGATCAGAGGCTGCCATATAATTGCTTTCCTAAACTGATTATGCATCATCTTGAAATCAAACTGGATGTGTTTTGGCCTCCGCTACTATTGTGAAATGAGTTCAGGATCTCACGATAACAGTTAGAAACCTTTGCGTTCTCAGCCAAAATATGCTCACAACCTGCCTGTATTCATTCTTCTTGGTGGCAGGATTGCCGCCTAGGTTAAGCAGTTGAGCTCCTCTTTGGTGTTTATCCTCCCGAGCTACTCACTAGAGATCAAGCAGGTTCTCTTCCGGTTCTTCTGCCACTAAACTCACAATCCAGTCTTGGGCTCTGCTCTCACCCCCGTAGTGGCTATAGAAGTCTCTCTCTGGTGGAATTAATACTTTCTTACTCTATGGACAATGTTTCAGCTGATACATCTTGGGTTCAAGTTCATGGTTGCACAAATAGGTAGATCACAGACAATAAACCTCTAACAAACCTCTGGTGGTTTTCAAACTGATGAAGCCTCAAATAGTAGCAATTATTTTTGTTGTTCTCTGCCCGCGTGACCTTATTCTTCATACTAGTGTATTTCACCATAATTATGTTAATCTAGTTTTGGAAGTCGTCATCTTTTTAGATGTTCTTTAAATATGTCTGTATTTACCCCACTTCTTAGTTTTCTGTCAAAGTAAATTTCTTTAACAGTATTTTTTGGGGTCATTAATGGTAATATTAAAATAAGCAATTAAAGCTCTCAGCTTCAAAAGGAGCAAATACTGACATAATAGGATAGCTGAAAAGCTCAAAATCTGAGGATGGCAGAGGAAATTTGGAATTTCTTTAAGGTTCTCCATTTTGAAGCTAGGAATCTGAGCTGGACTTACCTTTGCTTAGCTCATGCTATTCAACAAAATCCATCATTATTAATAGTTTTTTTCTTTGGCCTTGTCTGACAATTTAAAATTTGTCAAATGCACACAACCCCTGCAGAATTTAATAGGTAAGATGCATTTGTTTATATTCAGCTCTGCCTGTAGGGCCACTAGCTGATTCTTGCACTATCCCAGGAAATCTTGCTTTCCTTTCCTAAACATCTCCCACATTACATGGATTCAGTCTGTTTTGCCATGATGTCCCTGTTTATTTTTTGGTTGTCTATGATACTGCACTAAAGACCATTCCATTTCTTACGGTAATGCCTTCATATTTCTGTTCTTCTTATTGCTAGTTTTACATGTTGCACTGGCCTCTCACTTTAGGCATAGCCATTAGTGTATCTTCATTAACACAGTTTTCACTCTGGCAAATTAAAAGCGGTTTTAGAGACTGTGAGCCCTCTCAGCTCTTTCTCTAATTTTTAGTCTTCTCCTTCTAGTAGTTTCAGAGTTAGCCCCTCAAGGCCAGCACGGAAAGCCTTATCTGATAGACTTACCTGCAAAAGGTCCTTTTTAATGAGAATACTTTTCAGTGGTTACATTTACTGACTGTTTCTTTTTACCACCAGTCTTTTATCTCTCTGTTCATCTTCATTAGCTGCGTCCTACTTTCATTCGCACTGTGCCTCACTTACGTATAAAAATTCCCCAACTTTCTCCTGCAGTAAAATCCCAGTGACACCTGACCTGAAGTGAACAAAGATTTTTCTGATGCTTTCTTACTCCTTTTCTGCCTCAGGGCCAGGTTTCTCATCCTGGCGTGCTGACCCAGCGTACCCTCCCTTCTGTCCCCGCTCGGGGCTGACGGGCCGGTCAGTTCGTCACTCGTGTAATTCAGCGGTTCCTGCTATCGTGTGAATCTCCAGTCTCCTCAGGGGGCTTTTTTTTTCCCCCCTTTCTCTGGTTTGTGATTATTTCCTCCCTCCCTCATCCCCTTTCCATGATTTAGTTGTTTGTGTTTCCTTCCCGTATATTGTCCCCGTCACCTGCAGATCCCAGCCCTCGGCTCTTTCCATTTGACGCTCCCCTGTGCTTGGGGGTGAGCGGGCTCTCTGCCTGCTTGCCCTACGTGGGGTTTCTGCCCCCCGGGCAGCTCCCTCCCTCCTTACCCAGCTCGTTCTCCTGCCGTATGTGATCCCTTCTCTATCTGGTCTTTGTAGTCACACGCTCCAAGTCTTTTTTTGCAGGTATTTACAGCTTGTGTCATGTCAAATTAATATTTTCTGCTCTTCCCTACGTGTCATCTTCAGAAATTTGTCTGAATTCCTCCTGTGTCTCCAGCTGCATCTCTAGTCCTTAATTCTTCTCTTCCAGGATTTCAGTGTCATGGATAAATATTTCCCATCAGGTAACCACTTAAGGATAGGTCTTTATTCAGTTTCTTCATCTAATAACACTTGTCACATTCTTTTCAGTCATGCTTGAAAACCAATGCAACCCAGATATGAAAATGGGGTCAGTTCAGGTGTCATCTTTTTTTTTCCTCCATCATTGCAATTAACACCCCCAAACTTCCCACAGCATTCCCAGTTTGTGCCTTCTGCTTTCTAGCTTTCCAAGACACCATCTTTTAAAAATTTTCCTTGAGTCAAACCTTTTGATCTCAGTTTTGCAGTTAACCTGCTCCCCAGCGTCAGTCGAAGATGCCCGCAGTGCAATCTCTCTGCCATGCGCGGCTTTGTCTTAGCCAGTATTTCGTGCGCCCAGGCAGAGTCTGCAGGCTGGCGACTTTGACCACACCACGCATCCTATGACCAAATCCATCAGCCAGTAAAGGACTTGGTTCCTGTTCCCTTCTCCCTGGATTTTTCTTCAATGAGAATGAATTTCACATCAATTCCTGTTCAGTATTTTGTTCTATTTTTTAGTCTTTTATTAATGACAGTCCTATCTGATTATTTAGCAGTTTATTTCTATTCTTTGAGTAATCTATTTGCATGAAATACCTATCTGCTACCTCTTTCTAAAGTTAATTTTCTTGAAAGACTGAGTGAAGGAAGAGCTATTAGAAATATTTGGGGGAATTTTTAAGTCTCTATTATCCATCAGTGATATGGTTCTTATGTCTGTGTACATATGCAGAGAAGAATAAATAAATGTGCTTTAAAAGTTGCTTAAAAAAAAGAAAAGGGCAAAGCAGTAATCCTGTTATACAAGAAAAACAGCAGCATTTTATGCTAAGATTATGTAATCTGAATATAAATCCTTGTTTTTATTTGTCTTTGTGGATATTGTTCCAAGCTGCAGTCGTGTTGCAGGATGTGGAAGAAGAAAATTGTCTCATTTGGACTTCCAGCAAAGAGGCAGATGACTTTGCAGTGCTTTCACTTTGTCTTTAGGAAAAGGAAATAACATTTGTTGGATGCTTTCATATATTAGTCTGAAATCTGAATTCCCTTTCACGGAGTGCACATTGAAGCAAATTTATTTTTAGTCATACTTTGTCACAAACCAAAATTTTAAATTAAAAAGCATGTGTTCAATAATAGGGGCTGTTTTTCCTCTCTCTTTCTCTCTCTGGCCATAAGAAGCTTAAAACATAGACACAGGGTCTGCTGTATAAGTCATTCTGCATAAACGGTATGCGATATAGTGTACTTCTCTTTTTGGTCAGTGAGGAATGGGAAGCTTTCATTAGCCGTGAGGGAAACCTCCCTTTTGAATCCTCCCATATTTTGATGGGATAATAGAAATCAGTGCTAAGGATGATGTATCCTAAGTCAAACAAGTGCAGATTTTTAAATTAAAAACCTGTTAGTTTCACATTTTTCTTCCTTTCAACTTATATGGAAGCTCTGAAACATGGAATTTTTAACACAAATCTATGTTTTGTCTAAATTCTTCTTCAGAAACAATGGGCACAAGATTACCGTAGTCACAAAAGCTAAAAAGGATCCTATTTCAGGACCAGCACCCAGGAACGCTCCGTCGTGAGTGCTGGGTTCCCGGCAGTCACAAGATGAGCGGCTGCTCCAGACAGTGGAGAAACATTCGTTCTCCAAACCCCGTTTGTCTCCACCTTTGCAAACACTAGGTGAGCTCATGTTCGTTAGATGAAGTGGAAATTGTATCAAAAGACGGAATATAAATTTTTAAATTAACTTTGCGGTACTTTCCTGAATAATCGCTTGCGAGCACTTAGGAGAAGCATGGTTTTCAGTCCAGTCTGCTCATGCCCTGTTGCTGTGATATCCTCCTGCAAGATAAAGGAAGGCAAATACTCTTTCCTCTTGGCAGACCTGATCGGGAAGAGTCTTCTGCTTTGAGATGGTGAAGGTGATCTGCCTGTGGCACTGTGTGTGCATGTAAAAAGCATGATGACTGACAAGCAGGTCCTCAGATCTGTGAGGATTTTACTTTATTTATGTATGCATTTTGCAGTTTAAAGTAAGAGTGCTGTAGGCAGAAAAGGATTGGTTCGAAAGTGATTATGTTTGAGGTGGGGCGAGGCTAGTGTCATCTTCTTTCCTTAAAAAACACACAGCGTTTTTAAGGAATGTAAGAGAAGAGATTGCATGTATCCACATAGATGAAAAGGTGGGTCGTGGGCAGGGTAAACTTTCATGTGGCTGTATCTTTCCAAATTCGTAGAGATTAAAAAAAAAAAAAAAGCCAACCCTCCCCCCCCCCCAAGCCCTGTGTAGAATAACAGCCTTGTAGTTTGATTGGCAATTTTGTGCTAGAAACTATGAATCAGTATTAAACCCAAAAGTTCAAGAAGAATCAAAGTGGCCTCTTGTCCCTATAGTTGGTCCTTCCAGCGCAGAGTTTGTGCCGTGGTGCAGGACTGGGGGCGCTTTCAGCTGCCGTGGTGGCACAATGCAGCACGCTTCCTTTAGAAGAGGGAATTAGGAAGGTGTATGTTGGTTTTGTTCTCTGTTTTGTGTTGTTTGTGCGTTAGAAAATGTTTCTTTAGTGATGCAGTTGCCATTGCAGCAGTCTGCTGGGTCTGTCCCTACAAAAAGAACGAAAGCCCATAAAACTTTTTGCGCAACCTCCATAAAATTATACTGGACTTCTGGTGCAACGTGCAGTTGGAGTTTTTCTGTCGAGCCGAGCTGCGAGGGCGCAACGTATGGGGCTGGTGGTGTCTGTGAAACCGCAGAGCGGTCGTCCGTGCTGCAACCAGCTCTGCTCACTGAGGGCCTGGGCCCAGCCAGCCCTTCTTCAGCCTCCACACCTAGTCCAGCCCACGGAGCCCCTGCAAACAAGCAGAAGACATGAACTTCTTCAGTGTCGCGGGTGACTCTTCCATTCGTGGCAGGGACCCCTTTCCCTCCCTGCCACCCAGGTGCTGGCCAGCTCTCACAGACTGTGCTTTCCTTCGTCCCCTGCAGTTTGGCTGCTTTTCTGTGTCTCAACAAAGCAGTAAAGTTTGCCTCCAGAAAGGTGAGACGTCCCTTTGGAGCACAGATGTACAAACCTGTTATCTTCAAAAGAAATGTGATATCTAAGTGAGCAAAATTTAATCATTCTTTTCAAAGATTTCATTGGGTCTTCAAAGTCAATTCGGTGTGTGAGTTTGGTAAAATTTTCAGGGCAAGATTTCTGAGAGGTTATGTTCTTTAGTTAACATTAGATTTATGTCTTTACAGAAATGTCGCTTCTTGACAGCTGGGCAATTATCCGGTGTCACCGCTGTGCCGCGTAGTTAGATGGTCACCAGTTAGCACGTTTATAAATACTATGTGACATTTGAGCTTTGCTGAGTAGATGGATCCTGAACGCTTCTGGAAGGACTCCATAGGCAGGAGTTTACTTCTGCGTGTCGTTCCAGGGAGTGCATGTTAAAGGCAACAGAAGGGGAATAAAATAAAAATTACTTATAAAATGTGAATCAGATTAAATAGAAATCCTGAGGTATTATGTTTAAATGCTTATGGCTAGAATAGTTGGCAGCGTTGCGTGTATTTCAGTGGTTCCTGCGGAGCGCTGCAGCCCACAGGAGGTGGTGAGCGGGAGGTGGTGCAGTGCACGCGTCCTCGGCTCCCCCTCCCTTGCCCTGTTCTTCGTCTTACGTGTTCCTCGTGAGTAAGGTTACAATTTTTTAGGTAGGTTTTCTCGAAGGTAGTTTTCTTTCTGTTTGTACATGACCTAGCATAAAAGAAAAACAGTGCAGTAGGAATATTAAAAATATATTATTAGACTACTTCGGTTTGGGTTGTTATCTGGTCCTAGTGCATAAAATGTCATGCCTGCTCCCTAATTAGCATTCATCAGCTGCAGGAGGAGGGCCTGCTACGAGCTGGCAAGGCCTTGGGTCGTATTTGCTCCGGTTTGTTTGAAATGTCTTATTAGCAGCTGGAAATGAGCTCTGTTTTTGTTGGTATTTGGGGATTTGTTCTGCGATGTATTTTCCCTTTTTCTTTTCCTTCTTTTTTCGTGTTGAGTTATTTAGCTTATGGGGGAGCAGAGCTAAAGGTCAGGAGAGGGCCCTCGTCGTAACCTTTGCGCCAGCGCGGATCTCAGCCTCGCAGAGTTTGCAGGGAGCCGAGCGCATATCGTGTTTCTGCTTCGCTCGTGGCTTCTGCGAGGTCAGCGCGTGCCGAACCGCTGAGCTGGCTGCCGCCGTTGCGAGCGGAGGGGGGGCGACTGCGTCACGGGCGCAGCGCGGTGATGGCTGCGAGGTAGGTGCTCGGCGTTGGGGCTGAGCCGATGAGATGTTGGAAAAACTTTTTTTTAATCCATGTACTACTAATGGTTAGATTATCAAATAAGCCCTAGAAACAGTATCAGTTTGCAGTATTTTTCACTCCATTATAAATACTGTAAGGAGATGACCCAAGGCTGACATTTGCTTTTGAGTTATTAGAAATACTTTATTTATTGCAACTAGTAAGAGTAATTTTATTAATTTATTTTTAATCTATAAAACATTAGAGGAGTTGCGCTCCTCTGGAGATGCGGAACTGACAGGTGTTTATTTAAGATGCGAGGGAAAGAAAGGGTCTAACAAATTACAACAATCTCAGTAACCGGTGCACAGAAACTGTTCTGTGAAGTTTTATTACCTGTGCAAGTCTCTGCTGGACATGAGCTGCACTATTTTAGTTGAAGGGGTTTCTAAATATACATCAAGTATATAGGCGATATGGACTGAACCCATCTGCTCTACCAGAATTGCCTTTTCCATATCTTCTGTCTTAACTTATTTGTATCCCAGGCGTACACAAGGCTTCTCAGATAAACAGGTGCACTTTGATAGTACCCAATTAATTCCTGTCAGAGGTGTTGCGGTGAAAACTCCGTCTATAGCTCTTCTTTGGAAACTAAGCCGGTTCCCTAATTCCTATTACGTTTTCCTGGCCATTTAAATCCAGAATAAAGCCATTTTTTAAAATACAAAAGTCTATTTCCTGCTGATGAAAGTAAGCAGTTGTAGGTTTGGCTGAGGCCTACGAAATGCTATAAAAAAGATAGTGAATTTTTTTCCCCATTGCTGTTTTACTATGATAGATTTCAAAACAGCCTTGAAGCATTTTCCTTATGCCTTTGGGGCAAGGCAGAAGAGAGCAGTTTGGTTGTTTCCGACAGGGCGGGAAGGGGGAGCGGTGCTCCTGGCGGCCGCTCACGGCGGGGGGAGATCAGCCCCCGGCGAGCTTCGCGGGCGGCCGTCCGTCCCTCCCAGAGCGCCTGCAAGGAGCGGCGTCTCGCCGCGATTGCTTCCCCAAGCCCTTCTTCGCTTAGCCTTTCACCGTGAATAGCAAGCAAAGGAAAAAAATTAGAAGGGAGCGTCTGTCCCATTCCGGCTGGTTGCTTTGGAAATACGGAGAAGGAAGAGAAGACAAATGGGCTCCGAAGAGCTGCTGGTCTGCGGCATTTGCCTGTGATGCAGGTGCGGGTGCGGTGACAGGGCCCACGCGGCGCCGGCGGCCCCGTGCAGGCAGGGGGCTGCAGGGAAGCGTCGCGATCCCGCTCTGCCCTTGGCCCTGTCTTTGTCTTGGGGTGCGGGGAGAAAGTCAGGAGGGGATGGTTCATGGGCTGTTTCATTTTTCTATGCAGAATCGTCGTCTTTCTGCATATAGTGGTATTTATTGCTCGCTCTCCTAACTACTTTTAATTCCGCAACTGCCATTAGATAAAATAATGAACCGCGTTACTTATTCATAAAAGCAATATACATATTTGTTCTCCTCAGGATTCCAGTAAAATAGTGTTGTCATGGATTATTGCCAGCAAATTATCTTTAGGTATACATTTAAAAGTAAACAAAACCATATACATGAAAATCTTTGATCATTTCTCACAAAGCATCTCATTCTTTCCTTTTGTCGTTGATTTGAAATCTTCATGCGGGGTCTGAAACCTTAATGCTCGTATTTTAATGTTCATTTCTCTTGCAAATGCTCGCTGCTGGGGAATTATGTGCTGTTTCCTGCATTCACTGCTCCCCTTCTCCCGGTCCGGCCTGCTTCTGATAATGCGATTTGTATGTTGACATTAATCGTGACGCACGTTAGCGCCTGATTCCTGCTCCAGCAGGTGGCAGAGCTTTTCCTCAGCCGCAGCAGTCGGCAGCGTTCCTGGCCCGCTTTCCTCATTGCAGGATGCATTTATGAAACAGGCTTTAACAGGTCCTTCAGGATCTTCTGTGGACGATTTTTTTGAAGGGATGCAAGATCTTGAACAGTTTGAATAATTAAAAACTAATTAAAAATGGGCGACCGTATTCTCCCAAAAGCTGATACTCTTTCCTGTGTAAAGAAGTAGAAACAGTGTAAATTGCAAACATACATAACTTCTTTCTTGTTCCAAGAATTGTGAACAGACCTGCCTGCAGCTCTCGCAGGCCCCCGAGCTCCGACTCTGCACGCAGCCTCCGGCAGCACGGCCCCTGCGCCCCGGTGCTGTCGGGAGGGCGAAACCTCAGAGTTGTCTCTTTCAGTAGTTCGTTTCAGGACATTTTCGGATTCTTTAGGACAGCAAGTCCGGAAACGTGGCACAAAATGTGAGAAACGGAGTATAGAAATTTCCCTGTCCTCTCAGCCTGTGTGAGGGTGCGGAGCGCTGCCGCGTGCCGCAGCTCTGAGTGGAGGGCGTTTCTGGAGTCGAAGCTGGCCAACCTCCCTCCCGCGAGGCCTCCAGCTGCGCCCCGGGCTGCTGGGGCACCGCGTCGCCGGCTGCCGTGGGAGGTGCCGCGTGGGCTCACGCTCCGGAGCTTCGCGGCCTGCGTGTAGGCACCTGGTTTTAAAACCTTGGCCCTGATATGTGAACCTGGAGGAATGAGTTAGGGTAGTTCATTTCAAATTCCCTGGCTCTTTTGGCTCCCCAGCTGTAACGTTTATTCATACTAATTGCTCATTGGCGCAGATAAATCTCGACGTGTAGCCAGTGCAATAACTCTGCACCTGAGCAGTACTTAGTTTTGCTTTGCTCATGTTGCCAGCACTTTGCTTTTCCTCTATATGTTACAGCACCTGGCTGTTTTGGCTTTCTGGGAAGTCAGAGGGGTGGGCAGGGAGATCTGCATGTTTTCCCCCTCACTTTCACTGCCATTACCTTTCCTAGTAGCTGCAATTCCTCAGTTAGGTGAACAGTTTAGTTTTCCTTCCAGCTTGAAAGAAACGCAAGGCAGACAATTACCAGGGGAGACAACTTGTCGCTGCAGGCCTGGGAGAGGATTATCATGTCAGAAGTGCTGTGTTTAGTGGTTCTCCTCTACCTTAACTCCAGGGATACTCCAATTTTCCATAGTGCTGTTTATGATGATGATGATGATAAATACTGTGTCCTGTCTGCGACAGTTTTTCTCTTTTGATTTGTTTTGCGGTTTCTCTTTGGGGGGTTTTGTCTCTTTAAAGGAATACTTTAAATTTCTTATCGTCTCTACTCACCTGTACAGGCAATGAGAAATAGATTGGGGTAGGTGCGTTGCCCACAGTTGTCTTAGGTTTGTACAGGATAGGCAAATGAATCATATTTTTAAACACAGTAACTTAGGCAAGTTATTAACATGTTTTTCAACACTGGATATAAACAAAGAGCTGTGTTAAAATGTTGGTGTTGACTACTTAGCCAGTTTTTCATTTCCTTTTTTTTAAAAAAAAAAATTGGGACCAGGTAGCTCCTCCGTTTGCCGGTGTTAGGGATGGATATCTTGTCATTTCGCTTCAGCTCTGAGAGTTGTGGGCGTTTATTCTAAACCAGCCATTTGTAGTCAGAGAGAAGGTGATTCATCCCATCTGAAGCTAAATAGCTGGGAAGCTTGTTATGCCGGTGTGGTCTGGAGGCAAAGCTGCTTGACGCTGTTTCTGCAGTCCGGGTCACCCCTTTGCACCCCCGTGCCTGCCCGTGAGGCTGCGCACAGGGAGCAGGGTGCTGAAATTATCCAGGTTGAAAAATAACAAGCGGAAGGATCTTTTTAATTTGTATTTGGTTTTTAAGCAAGTTCCCTTCAGTGATCCATGAGGCCATTTATAACATGGCTGTATGACTAGTTGTGTCTGTTCAGTAAGTGGAGTCATATTGTCACAGCAGATGGAAGTGGCTGGAGGCAGGAACGTAGAAAACCGGCTTTGTGCACTGAGCTGCCTCCTAAGATACGTGCCCCCAGACTCGCCAGTTTTATTAGGTGAGGTGAACGTGCAATAATTGTCTAACTGTGTGTGAAGTAGGACGTTACCAATATTATGACCATAGCATACACCTCTTCATTCTCCGTACCTCTTTATTAGCCTATAAAATATCTTGAAGTGAGTTTATTCATGTCAATCCCAGCAGACAGTTAGAAACTTGCATGTGTATTGCCCAAATCCTTCCATCGAGGTCCTCACTGCTAGTAGTGCTGGCTGTGCTCATGATCTTTTCCAGTTCTAACATCTTAGCAAAGCGTGAGGATTATACGTGTACTGATAAATACGCTGTCTGATGGGATGTGCTGTTTATTATAATATGCAGTAATCATCCAGGTCCATACCAGGAAGCCAGCAAAATGTCCATGCAAATCATAATGTTCTCCTGGGTGCTACGTAAGTCACAAGAGAGGATGACTCACATGATCTTCTCTTCAGTGGCTCGGAGTGGTATTTTCCTTTCAACAGGCTAACTAACTATCAGAGTTGTATTAAGACAGAGGTATAGAAGTATATTTTCAGACGTTGAAAACAAACCCTACCTACAATGATCCTTTAGAAATATCATCCCGTGGAAGTTAAATCTTATATACGATGGGAAAGACATTATCTTCTGCCTGCAGCTGTGCATCATAGGATCCCTTATCACGCTGCCGTAGCACCCTGTTGCAATATGCCTTCATGATGCCGGTGCAGAATATCTTCCTGGTACAGGGTACTTGGGTTTAGATACTGAAGTCAGAGGAATGTGACTGCAACCAGTAAAATACCTTTCTGTCAAGTAGCAATGGAATAGATGAAAAGAGCTTTACTGAAACAAAGCCAGTAGCAACTGAAAGCAATCAGAATGACCTTTATAGTAGTACCTTTTAAATGTAAGTTATCTCTTGAATATGTTTCACCTGTTTTATTTATTTTTATTATTATATATTTTTTTTATTTTTGTAGGCTGTGGAAACCAACCTTGCTTCAAAGGATAGTCACTGGGTCTATGTAAATGAGGTAAGAAAGCCAAAAGAGACAAGATAGCTTGGTACATTCACTCATCACCGTCTTTTGTTTCATATGTTTTGATACACCAAACTCAACCAAACTGTTTGATACACCGAACTTACCATCGTTGCTTTTTGAATGGTACAGAATGCAAACTGTGTGGCCTCATCGCTCATCTGTCTCATTTGAATTGGCGTAGGCTGAATGCCAAAGGTCAAAGTAAAGCTTCCCGCGCGCGTGTTAGCAGCTGAGAGACTCTGGTTTTTCCCTCGTCACTGTTGACCCTATCTCATTACCTGTTTAGTAAGAAGAGGATATCTCAAAAGAAACCTGGAATAAGTGCATGCATATGTATGCCAGAATCTCACCCTTCCCTGCTATGAAAGCCTACACTCAGACACCGTGAGTGACAGGAAAGAGCGCTGAGGCTACTTGTAGGCTTAGCTTGTTAGAATAGACATTTACATGATGCAAGTCTTTTTTTAGTGCAGAATTGTGTTGGTGTTTTGGCCAAGATCCAGGATAGCATGGAATTAAAATGTGAGATTTCCTTTCTGCAGCAAATGGTAACCTCTCCTGCTACTATGATTATTTATTTTACCCTAGTACTGAGATGCCCTATTGGGAATTGGTGCTGACTCATATTTAAAAAGCCATGGAAAGCTTGAAGTGTTGTACCATACATAATCATTTATACATCATTGGTTGTTCAGGATAAATTGCACTATTTTGTATACTTCTGTTTTTAATAATGATTTGTTAAAGTATAGTAAAATATGTAAGTTAAAAAGAGCTAAGTATATTCACTGTTTCATATTTATGTTTTAAACACGTAACCTCTAATTTAATAACGAATTCCTTTGTTAATTTCTCATTGCTTTCTTTGCACCTAGCTAATAATGTTGGATAGACTATTTTTAATAATAACTATAAATTGCGTTGTGTGGCACTAGAAACGCTCTGTAATTAAATAGAAGGATGGAGAAAGGGAGTGAAATCTCTGCTTATAAAGACTTTATAAATCCTTTCTAGTTCTTGTTACATTTATGCACCTCCTGATTTGTCAGCTGCAGTAACGGCCCAGCACAAAATATCAGCAATATGCCCAGAGAGTCAGTATTTATATTCACATAAAGATAATACAGGGCATATTGCCCTAAACATTTATGGAGAGGGGCTACTTGTGAATTTGTTACTGCTGTGGTTATTATTCAGATGTTAAAATTCACCTCATGAAGCCTGAATCTGAAACATCCCAAATAAAAGTCTTCAGTGCTTGTGCACAAACATATCCATACGTACAAATACACATCAGAAAAGGTGTCTAGCTTGCTCTTGCTTTGAGAACTCTTTTTTTCCCCTCTCTGTTGCTAGGGACTGGGTGGGGAAGCTATGATAACAAAATGTGAATCTAAAGTATAAATTAATTCTTCACAAGACAAGAAAAAATTAGATTGTCCATATCACCTAAAAAAGTAGAGAGGTCTTGTTGCTACAGGTGCATGTACCATATATATTCTTTATTGATAAATATCAATGCACAAACTTACAAATACCCCCAAATGCAGTTGAATTCAAATAGACAGTTACAGAAACTTCAGATTCGTGAAACTGGAGAAAGACTATGCAGCCTAAAAGAGGAGGAACTGTCTTGATTGTTCCCTTTTTGATAGGAAGCGTAGGTCTTTGCTTAAAGATACTGTGGAAGGAAGAATCTTTGAACATCCGCATGAAATTTATCTATAGAATGATAGATTTGTTAGGGCTTGCTTATTATTTGGTATTATGTATACCCCTATGCTAGCAGTAAGACAAACTGGTTATCCTCAACCCATATACATTTTTCCATTTGGTATCAGTGAGGACTGCATGGGTACTTGATGGAAAATAAGCCGTTCTCTGACTGGATGTTGATACGTGGATCTGATTTGCAGAATGGAGTTAACTTTTAATAACCTCCTAGCACAGTCATTCATATTAACAGTCAAATCAGCTCTTTTTGATGTAATTCCCCATGAGTAAAAAGATGCCAAATAGTGAGCCACTCCTTTGTCTCCTCCCAGGCAGATTGAGAGAGGCTGAGGACCCTACACTTTCCTGCTCACCATACGGTCTGTGTGATCTAGCAAGCCTGTTGCAAGGAAGAACAGAGATAGGGCTAATTAACCTGAAGGGACAATAGTACAAAGCAAGTCCCATACTCAGGAGAGCACAATGGCAGTATTTCCATTTAGGTTCTTTGTATGAAGAGCATAGGATTGTAGAAACAAGTTGCATAGGCATTTCCCAGCTCAAGGATCCGTATAGGGGCCTACATAGATACAGAATAGGCCCATGTAGGGTATATAGGCCTTGCTATAGTAAGAATGAAAATATAGCACAGTATTATTTCTACAAGGGGTTTATTATTAAGATTTACTGGAAGTAAATCTACTTTAATCTCTCTGTAATGATAACGGAAAAAATCTAGAAGTTTTTTTTCCTTTATCATTCCTCTGTCCCATACTGCAGGATAGAAGTTAAATTTCAGAGTTGGAACTAATTTATCCCTTTAATTTTGTTGACTAATCAACACCACCAAGCTTGTGATGGGCTAACTTAAAACCATACGGCTGGTAAGTTTGCTACACTGCAGATGAACAGATGTGGAAGCTCAGAGTTAGAAGTGCCACTCAAGTGCTGTTGTCAAGATCCTACATGTGCTGGTTTCCAGTGGCCCGAGTCGCTCTGCTGAGGCATCCGTTCAGACTGGGTGCCATCGGTGGTGCAGGGACTCGGCCATCTGTAGAAAAAGGCTCGTGCATTGGGAGATGATCTGTTGGGTGACACTGCAACATAGCAATGGCGAGTTTGCCAGGGTAGGAGCGAATACAGAAGGATGGTTCTCAGTAGGGAGTGGCATGTCCTCACGTGTCCTCTTGGAGGTCATCATTTGACTTTCCCCTCATCTTCCAATATGTCGTAAAAAAAACCTTAGTGTTTTACAAAAAATATTTGTAAAATGTATCCGCTTTTCTCATGTCAGACATTTTATGTTTTAAACTTGCAGATCTGTCAAAACTAGTGGAGTTTGGAGGAGTAAAAAGATAAACATATTTCTAGGCATGCTTCCCCCTTCTTTCTTCAATGTATGCTTCCCTTTTGTTTATCCAGAAATACTAAAGCATGGTCCTGTATTCATTTGGACGGTAGTTTTACCTGAATTTTGAGTTCAAAATAGGCCAAAGTAGGCCAAGTAGCTTTTCAACAGCTAGAATATTTGTGATTTTGTGTAAAACCTTGGAAAAAAGGAAACAGCTCTTGAAAGCGATGGCTACTCCATATCTAGCTTTGTGTTAAGAATTGCCAAAACCTTGGATTACCATTGACTGTGCTGGAAGTCACCAAAGATGACCAATTTTGACCTTAGAGAAGATCTGTCATGGTGCTCTGTTTATATCTTTGTCATTTATGGCTTTATGTTTTGATGAGACTGCCTACCACCTTCCATAGATATATACTGTTTCTCCTTGTGGCATCACTCTGCCACAGTTGTAGATATCCTCCTTTTTTTGTGCATTTATTTCTTGTCATTTTTCCTGTTTTCCTTTTCTAGTTTTATTTTTCTCTACTTGCATTTCTTTCCCTTTGGTGCCTGACATCAAGCATCTCTGCTGGTTTCTTCTGGCATTCTTTATCCTCCCCTTCCCTCTTTTTTCATGTTCACAGACAGTGCTGTACAGTGCCCAGAGCATACATCTGTGGGAGAGGCAAAAGAGCAGCGCTTGAAACAGGATCTGTATGTGCTTGCACTGGGAGCAATGCTCCAGGAGTCTGTCTGCTTTTTTGTTATCAGCTGTAGTAGGTCTGGGGCTATAAATAGAACTAGAAGCTGTGTTTCTGATTTTGTGAGAAATTTCATGGTTTTGAAATTTTCTCCATTCCAAATGGAGAGAAGGATAAGGAAAATGTTCTGCAAAACTGGACTTCTGGCTGAAAAAATCATTCAGTTTAAACACACTGTTTTGTAATGATATAAAATGCATCCAGATTTTATACTGATATACACTGATGCGTTTAATTCTAATTCCAAGTTTCTAAACTTTCATTATTTTTATATGTAAATCAGTTAAATACAGAAAATAATCAACTGTTCTCCATTAAACAATGGAATGGGTGCTGAATTTGTTTGGTAACTGATTTCCTCTGATTTACAATGTTATACCTACATCTTTAAAAAGTTAAGACAGTAGTCAGTTCAGATTTGATTATAGCTAAGAAAGAATAGGTTAGGAATATAAAGTCAGAAAATAATTGGTGTGAAAGTGATCATGAAATGGCAGCATTCACTATTTGAAAAAGAGGAAGGAGTGAGAACAGGAGAACAAGGATAATGGACTTAAATAAAGAGACTTTCCGACCTCACAGCTTTAGGAAAATAGTAGGGCTTTGGGAAAGATAATAGGAGAAGTAAAGGGTGGCAAAAGAACTGACAGTTCCTTGAGGAGAAAAAAAGTTTATTTTTAAGCACAATAACAAATTATGCCAATGGGAAGAGAAGGCAGGAAGCCTGGTAAGGTATCATTATGGTTGCATAGGGATATCTTTATAGATCTTGAAATCAAAGAGGGATTCTACAAAAAACGTGGGGGAAAAGGGGCAGATAATTAACGAGGAGCACAAAGGGGAAACAAAGTGAATGATTATAAAATCAGGCTGAAGTGCAAAATGAGTCATACCAGGTTTCATAAAAAGCAACAAGAAAAGATTAGATCTAGCAGAAGGTAAAGGAAGGTGTAAGGCTATTGCTGAATGGAAAAAGCAGGTGGGGTTTTAATGTTTTTACTGACTTATTTGCTTCTGGCATTATAAAAAGGGTTAACCAAACTGTTAAAAAATACGGCTCTACTACTTTGAGATTATTTTGGTAAGTCTGAGGTAGTCCGAAGTCCACCAGGTGAAATTCAATATAGAGGAGTGCAGAGTACTTCAGGTGCAGCTGCAGAATGAGGAAGAGCTGGTGAGCATCTGCAGGAGCAACTTGGGCTCATCAGGGAAAATAAACAGAATATAAATCAATACTGTTGTGCTCTTGCAAGAAAATCTGCTCCTCAGATATATTAATGGAAAGCCTTGTAAGATAAGGGGGCAGTTATTTTGCTGTGCTTGATGCCAGCGAGGCCTTGTTGGAACAGTATTGCAAGTTTTGGACGAGAAACTTTAAAGAAAGAAAGAGGACATGGAACAATTTCTAAATCTGGAGAAGAGCAAATAGTATGATCAGAGTTTGATAAAATGTGACCTGTGAGGAAAGGTTGAAAGAATTGGATTTGTAAGTAAGAGTGTAGCAGTAGAACATACATAATGCAAAGAGGAATGTGATCACTTGTTCACTCTGCAAAGATAAGGAGAAAGCAATTTAATCTTCAACAGTAAGAATTAGATTGAGTATCAGGAAATATTTGATAATCTAAATATGGTAATGAATAGGAACAACTTCCTTGGTTACTTGGTTACTTTCTTCCATCTCATCACCTCTCTAACTTAACACCTCCTTCTGCTACTGTTTCACTCCCCACCCCCCTTCCAGCATCCTACTCACATTATTTAAGTCTGCTAAACATTTTCAGATCTCAGTTTGGAAACAGAAATACAACTGTATTATGATTGCCACTGGAGCTGGTGGTATTACTTTTCTGATCTGCATGTTCTGTTCTAGTTTTTTTCATGCATCTTGTCTCAATATGCGTATGACAGTGAAAGTTTATACAAATAGTCACTACATATACTTGTGTTCAGATCATTTACTTAATATCTTTGCTGACAAACATGAAGTTTATGGGAACTGTGTCTCATATTTGATTTCCAGTCAGCTTGGAAATCCATCCTTCTCGGTCTACTACTGAGCAAGCTGGAGTGAGTGCATTTGATTAGATGCTGTCAGCCAAATCCACCTTCGGGGTAGCTCCAGTGATTTGACTTAGCCAGGGATGAGTTTAGCATTATATTTCTGGATATCAGTCATCTGAAATGGAGGAGTATATTGTAGTTGTATGTAGTTTTGATAGAAAGATGCATAGCAATGAATTGCTGACACTTTCAGTGCTTTAAAAATAGATTTAATTATAAGATGTGAAAAGTAAGTCTGAAAACTAAAGGTTAGAGCTTCTACTTGACTACAGTTTTCATTTGTTGCTTTTCCATTGAACTGATTCTGTTTGATCCAGATTAACCCTCATCAGATCAGATACAAAGGGGTCTTTATTATTAACACACAATAACCTATTATTACTCTGATTTTTCAGTCCTAGAATTACCACATTCAGTACCACATGCAGTAACAAACGCTGAAATTCAACCTATTGTTCGCTACTAAATTTTCAGACTGGGAACCTGGGGATAGTGGGCAGAACAGGTGGAAGTTTGACATTAGTTCCTTACTTTCTAAATGATCGAGTTATTTCATGGTGCTCTCTAGGAAAGGAAGGTACTGGGTGGGGGGGATCCTCCTGATAGATCAGCCAGCGGCCTGTGTGGGTAATTGTCACCGCGAGACACTTAAGGAAAGGAGGAGACCGTTCCTCTCTATTAAAGCAAGGCTTTGTTCATTGTAAAACTGTGTCATGCAGTTTTCCATTGCATTTTTTCCATGAGCCACAGCAAAGTTTCCAGAATTAAGCCTTCTAAAAGAGGGAGAAACCACATCCTTGATCGTCTTGGTAGATGCACTAGCACAGCTCCCGATGCTTGTGCCTGTCCACAGGGACCGCACAGTGGGTGTCCGTATTTCTGTGTTGTACATACAGTATAATGCTGTGCAGGGTAGCTTGACTCTGAGGTTGAATATGGACTCATCTGTTTAGCACTAAGAAAAACTTGTTCTATTATTTGTCCTGTTTAAAAAGGAAACAAACAACCTATGCTGGAATATTGTAGGCTGGGTAGCAGAAAGGTAAGTTGTATTCATAATGGCTCTTGCAAAATCAAAGCTCCATTTTATTGTTTGAATGTTGCAGGCCAGCCCATCGCATTGTGCTGGGCTCAGCTTAACAGCTAGGGCTTTTTAAAATTCATCAATACCTTTATTTTGCTTATTATGTACAACGCTGGCCATAAATACAGGTATTTAAACGCCAGGGATAAGTTTGTTACTGATGAAAATCTGTTTTCAGTAAGAAATCTGAAATACATAGCTCGAGGCTAATAGCTGCAGGAGTTGAAGTATCCTACAGATTCAAAATCTATAGGAAAGCAAAATATTTGGTAGTTAGATAGATGAAACTCTTGTAAGCTTCAATTGCAAAATAAAAGTAAAGCTAAGTAACATCCAGAAAGGGCTGCTCTTGGACATTTTCTCTTTTCAATCTGCAGAAATGGAATGGAAAAGTTGGAGGCAGTAAGCACAGAGAAACTGCTATAGCAATTGCAACAGCAGTGTACTTGGATAACTTCTTCCAGGCTGTGATGATACTTGTCAGAAGAAGCCCTGACAGTTGTTGAGGAGGGGGAGAAGGGAAAAGCGAAGTAGGAAGAAAATGCCTTGTAATTTCTGCAGGAGTAGTAATGAAAAGATTGGAAAATACGGGTAGAGTACAAATTTCATCAGGGCAAGAGGCCTCAGGCAGGAATTTCGTGTGCCAAGGAATGGGGTTACTCCAAGCCGTGGTGGGATGATGTTACCCAGAGTGGTTGGGTAACCACAGTGCTCAAATAAGAGTCCAAAATTTTAGACTGCAGTTGACCTTATTCTTCCCTTTGGACCAGTGACACGTTCTGTGTGATGGCGGTGGTGCTGCCAGCGGCTGAATTTCTAGACATTCAGCAGATTAATAAGGCATTCGCAGATGCAACGCAGCTGAACAGCTAGAGCCAAGTATGAAAAAAATTCTGGTTTTGTCATGTGTTTTTCTTTCCCCTTTCAGCCCGTTCCCTCTGAACACTTTTCCCCTCAGCCCTTACTGGACTCCAGCTCAGTCCTCTCATTTCTGCTGTGTTCATAGGTCCTTCACCACCATCTCACTATCTTTAAGAGCTGGTTGGTTATATGAGGAATGAGAAAGTGTTGCATTCTCTCTGTCCTGGTATGACATATTTCTGATTTTCCATTTGTACCCCACAGCTCCACTGCTTTATATCTTTTCTTTTATCATGTTAGGTGTGCCCAGTAAATCCATAGTTACCTGTCCCCTTGCTTTGAGAATCAAATGATTTCTCAGTCATCATGTGGGCACTTACTTTCCTCTATAAAAAATTTTTCGAAAGGTTCAGAAAAATGAGAGAAGAGGATACCAATTACCAAATAAAGTGAGTCTCAGCAAACTACTTTATCTCCCTTTTCCCCGAGGGTAGCACGTAGGTAGGTGTTAGACAATACGTGATGAACAGTGTTTTCCTGTTGCAGGACTTGTAGAGGAATCTGGAGGAAATTCATGGCTTGGGAAGAAAGATCCCTTAGGAATGCAGTGTTTGTTCTTTGCTTTTCTTTTTTGCTAGAAAACCCTGTATTATATGATCTTTGGCCGACCAACAGTGAGATCCAATGGCCTGTGCAAATTGTCATGGCTTCGTTTGTACTTCAGTAGAACTAGGACTGTCTGATGAACTGGAATTTCAGTCAATCTTTGTGTGTGTATTCTTAAGTACAAAAAGGCTTTTTAAAATAATCATTTGGAGTAATAATGCATGCATTTCTTCTGAGATCAAGAAGCAAATAAATCTTTTATACTTTCCCGTGTCTTACTTTGTTTGAGAAAAGCAGAGTTTTTAAAGCTACTTCACAAACGTAAGTAGGGCAAGCATTCTAAGAGCTGTGTAATCTTTTCAAATTATACAAAATGCACAGATTTTAAAAAAATCAAAAAATTGAATAGGAATCATAGAAACGCTCTGTGGAAAATTTCTTAAGATTTAGCAAATGACATTTTTCAAAGCAGAAGTTAATAATTTGCATGTCTAAATTTATTCCAATTTGTTTCCAGGTAATCTGTATTTATTACTTGCCCAGAAAAATTGTGCTTCTTTCAGCTGCTACCTTTGGCATGGCAGAAGTTTTTCCATGAAATGTTTAATTTCCTCTTTCTTCATATACCCTTGAAAAGGAGTGTGTGTGTGTGTGTGTGTGTATATACATATATATATATGCATATATATGTATTTTTTATATATATGTATGTATGGAACAGTGCTGCGTATGTACCTGCAACCCACTCAAAATAATTTGTAGGGTACAGAACTGACCTAATTCTGTTGCTGTTGAATTACGTGGAAACAGTGTCCATCAGCTAGCAGTGAGGTTAGACCAGTTTTTTGTTATGAGTTCTCTTAACAGTGAAATCCACATTAAAATCAATGGTAATTTACTGTTTTGTCCAGTTTCTGATAATGTCATTTTGCATGCTTTCCATTTTTTCCAATACAATAACTTTTCAGTATGAAATAATATTTTGTTAAAGCAGAGGATCTTTTACTGTACAGGCGCTCGCTATGATCTGAGAAAGACTGCTTGCCATGCAGCGTGGAGTCCTTATGTCTATAAATAGAGCTAATTCAATGAAATTGTAAGTGCATCCCTGCAGGAGTTTTTAGGGGTACTGGGTAATAGGAGAGGTGAGGTGGTATTGGGTGTGTGGGAGGACGGTGGGGATGGGAGTTTGGCAGGTGGTCTGCGTGCAGACTTGTATTAAAATGTTGTCTGTGCTATGAAAAATGGATTGTGCCCTTGCCTTAAAGGATTAACCTTTATATATATATGTGTGCGTGTTCATGTGGGATGTGGGGAAGCCAGCATAATGTTAAGTTTGAATAAATCTATCTACACTGTAAGCTGTCATGAATGTTTTAAAACCAGCTTATAGAAGGATGCTTTCTGGATTTTTAACAAGTGAGACTAGTGTCCCTTTATAGATTTGCATAGTACATTCAGGAGAATTAAAATAACCCAACAAATAGTATTGATCCTAATGCAAAAATTCCCGATAAATCTGCAGCTTGTGTCCATGAGTATCCTGGTCCTCATTGCCATTCGCTTTAATCCTCCAATTTTCTCAGGGACATGCTTTCTGGAAATATCTTTTGGTCCTTTTAAATTATTAATGTCATTAAAATTTATAATTTTCTGTCATTACCTCTAGGAAAATAGAGATTTTAATGTGAAACATAATTGTCTCATTTTGCAATTTGTGTTATGATAGTTGAGCACAACTAGAGCAGATTTGAATATTCCCCTGAGCAAAATGGCTAGGTATTACAGACCCGCCCAAGTTCTCGGGGTGCAGATAAATGAGTAGATAGATGAGGGCCACAAATGACCAGTATTTGTGTGCAAATAGACAGATGAATGAGCGCCACAAATTTTTCAAGGTCGAACTTCAGCACGCATATGCTGTGCGCACAGAAAAAGTAGGGAATTAGGATCTGTTTATTTTTTTCCCCTTGAAGCCCCTCTCGGGCGCAGGCAGAAGGCAGCACCCGTGCTGGGGAAGGGCCCGCGCCGCGGTGCAGCAGCGTGGCGGGAGCGGGCGGGCGTTTGGCGGGGCCGGCCCCGCGGGTAAGCTACGTTTGCTTGAAAAACCTCTAGGACTAAATTAAATACTTCACTTAGTTGTTGGTTTCACAGCGTAAAGAAACATTTCATATCATGTACATAAAGGAAAGAAAACACATTGCTTTTAAATACATAACTAGACAAAATAGAGCTTAATTACAAGATCAGCGTAAAATGTTTTTTTTCCCCTGCAACTCCCAGGCTTAGACCGATTTTTCGAGTATGTGCTGTTATTCTGAGGGATGCAAAAGCAAGAGCCAGCTTCGCCTACATTCGTGTCCCCCTTTTTGGCTTGCTTCTCATGTTCGTCCCCGCCGGGTTGCAGGGGCCTTCCTGCGCGCGGTGCGGCCAGAGCCGCCAGCCCTGGGGAGCGGGGCTGCCGAGGGGCTCCGGCTACAGCAAAGAGCTTTTCTTCCCACCCCTTCCAGCAGCCTTTTGAATAGCCTCTACGTTGCCAAAATGAAACCCTGTTTCCAAAGTGGAGGTGTCATTTGCTGATGCCAGTGGCCACCAGCTGAGGAAAATGCCAGCGGCCGGGCTGCGCTCCCTTGGCGTCACGCGCCGACCGAGGCGGCGGGGACCCGGCAACCCTCGGCTGTCCCCGCAGAGCAAGGTGGCACTTCCAGAGCTGTCTTCAGCCCCATTCGGCTGCTGGATTTCACTCCGGAGGCTCCTGTTTTCCTTCCCCGACTGCAGGCACCGTACGGTGCCCTGGTTCTTGCCTTGCGTTCACTTGCTACCTGTAGCTAAGAGGGAAGAATCTGGGATAACGTGTCTAAAAATAATTGATTTTCTCCACTATTTTACCTGTGGAGATCCCATCGAAGAAGCAGGTGTGACCTGCGCGTTGCAGTTAGGCTGCGTGTAGCGTTTTGACATAGAGGTGGTGGGGTGCATCGCTTGGCTGACACACCATCTGCGTTAGGCGAGGTGGCCCGAAGGCTTGGGTGACCCGTGCTTGTGTTTCGAAAGGCTTCCCCTCCTCCCAGCCGCTCGCTCCGAGTTTGCTGCCGGCGGATGCAGCCTGGAGGGTTACGAGTTGAAGGGGTCCCATAGGAACGACCCCCCGGAGGCCGCGGTGGCAGAAGCCCCGATGTGCTGCACGGCTTTGCCGCCTCGCGGCCACCGAGGCAGGAAGTCACGGGCAGCAGCCGTCCGGAGGTCTGCGGGCTTGCGGGACCTGCGGTGGCTCCCTGCAAGGCGACAGGGGCACCCTTGACTTTCCTAATAAGCCTCAAAAGCTTTGGCTTCTAGAAGAATATATTTATTTTCTAATTTTTCTGTTTCTTTTTCTCTGCACTGGTTGGTCTCTCATTAATACAAAGGATCTCACCCTCTGCAAAGTTAAAAATTCATACTCCCAAAAAAGATGGGGAAACTGGCAAAACGAACTAAATGGAGCCAAAGCTACAGTACTAGCAAACTGCAGCAAGTAATTATAACAACCCCACAGTCATTTCACTCACAGCTTGACACAGCAAATGGCAAGAAAACAAAATATTTATTTTCCTGAATGTTAAAAATAGGGGCCGAGGCTCACTCCTGCTGACGGCAGTCCCAAGGTGCGGGTCCCCGGTGATGGGCAGGGGTAGGGATGGCTGCCCACGGTCCCGGCAGCCCCTGCTGTGCCCAGGCCTGGCGCTGGCGGTGCGCGGGAGCCGGGCTGCGGAGCGGCTCCCCACGGATGGGGCGCCCGGGCGGCGAGCGCGGCCGGCAGCCCGGCTCTCCGTGGGGCACTCCTGGCAGGAAACAGCCGTCACAAGCCGTGCCGCTCGTACGATTTCAGGGATCAGCTACGCCCCGACTTTCACACTATTTTTTCTACGGTAACAAAAGTTTATTTTTTTTTAAATACAAAAGAAGTGGCGTGTGTAGTGTGTTGGCTTCAGCCACAGCGCAAGGGCAGTAGATGTAGGCTTTGTCCTCAAGTGAAATGGGAGGCTGGGACGCGGGCAGGTCGGCAGAGCAGCTCTGGAGGTGCCAGGCCTGGAGAGGGGAGCGTCCTGTCCTTGAGGTTTCCTTGCTCCTTATCCCACATTAGTCTCTGTGAGGAAACGTGTCCTTCAATATGTCAACTCCTTCCACAAAGTTCACCCTATTCTTGATTTCTTTTCCTAACTCAGGGAACTTCAGAAGATTTCCTTCCATCGTTATCGGTCCTAGCCTGCAGAAATGATCTGCTGTTCTTATGGGAAAAGATACTTCTTGTAAAGATGGTTGTACTTTGCATTTGTGGTTTTGTTCTGGGGATGCAGTGAGATTCTGTTCCTTTAAACCAAAGTTCTTTCTGTATAAATGTGGTCTAGACACTGACTGAAGGCTCTTGCTCCTTATTTACAACCTACTGAGACCATGTCTGTACTTTACAATGAGGAATTATCTCCCCAGTGTGTTAGGATTGCCAAGGCAGATGGTACTGTGTTAAGCTGTTTTCTTTTCTGTTTCAGATGATGCATAAAAAAAATACCATCACTGTTATTAAACACAAAATAGGATTGTTTGGCCCAGACTAAACATGTGCATGTGTCATTTTTTTCTTCCATTGTCTGTTTAGAAACATCTATCAACTAATGAAAGGAACGTATAAAACATGTGGATAAGTATATGTTTCTAAAAGTCCATGTCTCCATTTGCAGGAAATCACTGACAATGAGATACTGGAGCTGGTGCATAGTGCTCTGGGGAGGATGACAGTTATCCGGCAAATTTTCCCCCTCTCAAGGGACAACAACCAGAGGTGCATGAGGAACAACCACCGAATCTCGTCGCTGCTCTGTGATCCCCAGGAAGGCTATCTTCAGATGCTGCAGGTCAGTCGCTGTGCCCAGCAGGAAGGTCCTCCTTAGGAATTTGATCTGAGATGGTTTTCTGTGACTGTGTAACTTCAGAGTAGATTAAGAAGGAAGAATAACATGAGTACACTTAGATCTGAACATGTTGCTTTTGGTCAACTTTTTCCTGGCTTAAGTTAATTATTTGTTTTATTTCCCAGGACTGATGGCTTTAGATCTGATGTTATGTTTGTAAAGTATTAGAAAGCGATTGTGCTAACTCACAGCTGATTTTGGATATTTCATGCTGTTAAGAACCTTTGTGCTGTTACTGCTTATTATTATGTTTTTGCCTATTAGACATCTGATGCGAAAGAGTTAATCTGTGAGGATAACAGGACTCTGATAGGTATTGGGCTGTGGAGCATTTCATATTTAGTGAAATGGCCTGAATCCAGCTGATGTATTCAATCTGTCCCATTTCAGTAGTCTCAGAAATCTCTAGCAGCTGATAATTGTCTGAGCGTGTGAAATATGCACTACTAGTTCTCGTTCCAGATTTTGGTAACAGATTTGACTTTGATGTAGGCAACGTCAGGGCTTCTTGTATTTTTCTTACAGTAATTCAAGTTTAAGCTTAATTTCAGGTGCCGTTTCCAAGGACGGTACGGTAACTGAGAAATGCAGGAATCAGACTTTCAATGGGACTCTGTGAATCTGGGTTACTTTAGGTGCTGTTAAGAATCTCATTCCTAGTACTGTGGGAGGTGCTGGATTAAACAAAAAAACTTTGGAGAGCCTGAGCATGTAAGCTTGACCAGAACCATTTTATGGCAAATGAAGTCTTTCTGTTAGGTGGTGCGGGTAAGGATGTGATGGTTGAGCATGGGAAGTGCCAGCGTGGGTGCTGTGTGTTAGCGTGGGGTGCGAAGGGCTCGGTCAGGCAGCGGGGAGCAGGCAGGCGGCCGGCTGGGCTGCGGCAGCCCGGCGAGGAGAGCGTCCTCCCCGGCGGGTGCCGGCCTGGCAGAGCTGCCGCAGCGCCCGGAGCCTGTGCGGAGGGAAGCACTAGGGAGGTTTCCCGGGAGAGACGGAGGCAGGCGAAAGGCTTGCCAAGGGACCTCTGCGGGGATGTTTCTTTTATGGGTTTGTGCCCTGCTCATCGGTTGTAGCTACAGAGATGGAAAACCTTCAAGGGAGAGGTATGGATATTTCCACCTTGAAGCTCTGGCTGGCTCAGGTTCCCCCATAGGCAAAGTTTGCGAAGTGCCAACCCCACGCGTTGCAGCTCTGCCCACTGCTCTGTTCTTCCTGCGCCAGGGAAAGCCCAGTCCCCTCCTGGCCTGCAGAGAAAAGGAGCTTCATTTCTTTATTAGCAACTTGGAGGTACGCTGTAATGAGGAGAAATGCTGCTCGTTTCAGAGAATCAAAGCAATTTCTATCATGTTGAAAAATCTGTCTGTCCTGTACCAACAAATCACTCAAGGGGGAACAGTCTTACATTATGGCAGGATTTTGAATATTGCTGTCTATGCTGGCTTATGCAAAATCTAATTCAGAGAGTCATCTGGAGGACTCTGACAGACCTCTCCAAGCAAGTTGTTATTTGCTAAAACAGTAATTGGTTTGCTAGCATGAATAGCCTCACTCCCTTTTTCTAAACTGACAAGGGCCCTTTAGGAATCTAAACAGTCTTCCTACTGCTTGACAAATGTGAGCTTTGAGAAGCAAAACATCCTCAGGATTCAGATTTTCTGTCTTGCAGAAATACTATGCCACCTTAGAAACTGTCATTAACAGGATGGAATAGTGATGTGATTCTCTGGTCCCTTCTCTCTGATGGATCTTACTTCCCTCTGAACGAAGAGGCAAGGAGAAGGTGCAAGGAGAGTGCTGCTTTCCCTGGGGTGGCAGGTAGGTGCCTTTTGGGAGCCCGTTCCACAGCTTCCATGTCCAGCCCCCCTGGAATAAAACATCCTGAAAGGCGAAGGATGTTGTGCGCTATTACCAGTCCCTCAAGTCAACCACCTCTGAAATAACCTGAATTGCCTTTAGGTTTCTGCAGATTGAATACAGGATGTTTTTAGCATGTGCAGTTATATCTGAAGTGTTCTGTATCTGCCTTTTTTTCCATAGATGTTGCCAAAACATCTTATATAACACCTTGTGGGCACACAGCTTATATTGGTTGCTAAATATGCTGATGTGTTATTACTGGCCCTGCAATTCTGGTACTTCCAATCTTCTGTTTCCTCTCTTTTGCTTAAAAAAATAGTTTTGACCTTTTGCGGTACAGAAGTATATCACTGAATTACCCTGTTGCCAGAGGCTGCAGTAGCTCCCAGCTCTGTGTCAGCGGCACGAATCCACCAGCGGCAGTGACCACCTGCCGGGACTCAGGCCTTGCACAGCTTTAAAGTAGTTTGATTAACACCAGTTTGGAAATCCCTGGTGCATTTTCCCTCAGGCAATTTCATATTAATAATTCTTTGTTGTCAAGGTTTCATACCAGCCATTGTTGGTTAATTATTTATTTAATGACTTTGAAGAAGAATAAGCTAATCTCTGTCAGCCTCTAGCTGTGAGATTTTTATAGGGGAGGATTTAGTGTTTTTAACAAGCTAGTAAAAAAAAAAGAAACATTTACATCATGGATTATTAACTTTGTTCTGGCTAAATTAATGAAAATCTTTTTGGAACAATTTTGTTCTCAGTATCTTTAGTACCATATCCTGGAAAGTTGTTTTTCAGTGGGTGATCATCCCCGCTTGGCATGCTGACAAGGCTTTTAAAGATCAGGCTGTTCTGCAAGCTCATCCAAAAACTCATCTGTTCTGAATGCTTTGTGGAAATCCAATCTTACTCCATCAACTCACTTGTCAAAATTTTGCTCATGCCCTTATTTCTTGCACATATAATATACCCAGCTGGGTTTCTGCTTCCACTGGAGAAAAAGCTTTATAAAGTTTCCCATCGTGGTGGTTTTATTTGAAATCAGAGGACTACATTTATCTCTTATCTTAGTCTTCATACATGATTTTCTGTGTCCATTTCTTCTGCTTTTTCCAAAGTGGAAAGGAGAGAATTTAGACCTTGTTCTCTTCCATTGGCGATGAGCATCCTGTGGTTTCAGCCGTCAGCATTGTCAGTACTGTCTCGCCTGGAGAGATAATACTTAAGCGCCTGTGGAAGCTCTGCAGGATCAGAGACAGATCCAGTTAGTCACAGGTATTCCCAGTACATACCCCTGCACGGCACTTGGATGTTGCTTGCCAGTGTAGAGTGGGATTACCATCACTAAACTGTTTAGATCATCTCAGAGACAGTTTTACATAGTAAATTTGAAGAAATTTTAACGCATAGTCAGCTTCCTCTTTCCAAACCCTTCCCCTGTAAATACTAGTTTGAAGCCTGTCTACAGATTTGGATTTGTGATTGAAATCTTTTTCTTTTACCAGGTTCTTTCTGATGTGTTTAGTTATAAAACCAAAAGTTTTTTGCTGGTAACGTTTTTAAAGAAAGATCCCGCTTTAGAAATGTGGTCCTCTTGCAGTTTTTATTTACTATTTATACAGTTAATAAGTTCAATCTGTATGAGACCCTGTCTTTACTTAAAGCATATTACAGGGACATAGGGCATCTGACATTATTTGGCATGAGCCAAAATATGTAGTAAGATTAAAAAAGCAAAAAGAAGAAGAAAACCCCGGCAAACTGTCACAAAAATAATGAGGTTATTTCTCAGAGGATTCAGAGCCCCACCTCCTTACTTCAGAACTATTCCAGGCGTTGCTTTGACGTGTTTGAAGAGTAGATGTTGAGAAGCGTGGGAGGGTATTCCTTGAAACAGCTACTCTTCTCCATGTGAAAACGTAATCTCATCCTTCGAGGACCATCAGACATCTTTGTAGGTATCTCTTAGCACTTGCTCCTTCAGAGCTGCATTTTTACTTATGAGAGGTCTTCCCTTTAGGAAGTACTGCAATCTAACTACTGTACGTGGAGGTATTTATTGCACGTGTGTGTGGCTGCATAAATATGATAAGGGCCTGATCCTGCAGTTTTACGCAGCTGAGCAGTCTCACTGTCATTTGACCTATTTTACACTGCTGTTACTACTCTGCTGTTAAGCGCTACTGGAGGCAGTAAATATTGGTTGAGCCCTATTAAAAATCTCATAGGGGATTGGTGAGCCACACTTTTCTTTTTCCTTTCGTTGCAAACCTGTATTTGCACATCTCTTCAGCAAAGTCTAATGTGGACATTCAGTCATGGTGAAACTGCCTCTGAGCACTGCAAGAAAGAAAAGTTGCCTTAAATTGACATTAGGGCCTGTTGCAGGGCATAATCTCTCTCTGAAACTGTATGTCATGTCTTTCATACAAAGCGTTGAAGCAGAAGAGCTGGTAAAAATAGCTTGGGTGCCCTCTGGCCCAGTAGGATTTTGTGAGCAGCCTGGAGGCTAGAAGCCACCTAAATCCTGGAATGAGCTTTTGCTCTCAGCTTGGACTCTCTCTTTTGGCCACATGAAGTTCCTTTATATCTATTTGCATAATTAGATATTTAATTGAATTTTTGTTCAGCGCTTCATCAAGAAGCGGACAACACCAACTAGAAGCAAGTACTCCCAATTCTTTATTTTTAAGGCCTCTGAAACCTAGCCTGCACCCATATTTATTTACCTGTTGTGTAGTATGAAACAATAACCTTCTTGTACTCTGTTTTGTGATTCCAGTATTATCTCTGATCCTCTTCCCTGACCCTTAGTGGTGGTCACTTCTCCTTAGCAAGTGCCTCCTGCTAGACTTGCCCGGGACGGTGGGTGTTGGCTGTGCCAGATTTTCAAGACACTTAGTGAGGGAAGCCAATGCCCACAGCTGACAGGCTTGAACGTTACAGATTAGTTCAGGCCTTGTATTATTTTTAATGTGTCGCATAGCATATTGAGTAAGAGCATATTGAGTAAGAGCATGTTGAGTAAGAAACCCCTCATAATTATGATAAAGACTCATAAGAGATGAAGGACATTGGGCATTCAAAGAATATAAACTGTATGGAGGGAAAGGAGTGGTATGAGATGTGTAGCTCAATACAGAGGGAAACATTTTTTAAAAAGCTGGTTATCAATAAGAAATGCCTGAGTGCAGTCTTGCGAGGGAATCTGGAGAAGCCCCATTGTTTGAGACACTTAAAATTAGAATGGACAAAGCACTAAATAATACACTAGTAAAATTCCTTACTGTTAGAGAGATTGACTAAATATACTAGTGAGATCTCTTTCCTGTGGTTTTGTGAAAATCGTGTTCAGGCTTTCATTTGCCTCAGTGATAGTAAATAGCCCTTTGGAAGTTTGAAGCTGACATTTGAGTCTTTAATGAAAGTTTGTTTTTTGACTCTGGTTTCCTCACCAGTGCCAGACTGCTGGCTGTGATTTTGTTCTCCGTGAGCAATGAAGCATTTGTTTGAGCTATACACATCCACAGCAAGTCTCACAATGGGATCTACAAACTAATTTAAGAAAATGAAATAGGTCGCACTCCCAGTCTCTTCCCCCAGTGACATCCGCGTAAGCATACCGTTGCACCGTCAGTCTGCACGGCTCCTCGAAAGGCGCCGCCTCGCGCTAGATGTGATTAGGTCGCAAGGATGTGACCGCGCTTGGCACTACCTGGACTTGGAGAGGCGAAGCCGAGTCTGGAGCAGGCTGGTGTGTGCAGGCGCGGCGGTCTCGCCCCAGGGGGTGACGCTGGCAGGGCCGCGTCCGGCCCCAGCTCCTCTTCCATCTGCTTCCGTCCGGAGCCGGCTGCTGCGGCTGCGCGTGGCCAGCGCTTGGCAGCAGCGGGACGCCGAGACCCAGCTGGGCAGTAGGGTTTTGAAGCGGTGGCATCTGGGTGTCAGCTTGTCTTCCCAGCTGGTCTTTTCGGTGGCCTCGTTTGGCCGGACTCCTGGCTTTGTCAGCAGCTTGGAAGTTGCCCGTGGGCATGGTGTGGGGTCAGCCGTGGTGCCACGCTGTCTTCCCAGGACAGCACTTGCCTATGATTACTGCTTCTGAAGGAGATAAAAGTTATCATTGTATATAGCTTTACAAGTAAAAACGCACTGGGAAATTTTCTGAAATTAATGTAAAAACCTCTATAAAATGGCATTTAATAATATGCTAAGGAGAGATTTGCATTCTCACTAAAAATTTCTGCTCTGCCTCTACTAGTGCATGGTGAGTTTTTTCCTCATTGCAAACTAAAGGTTCCTAATGTCTGAAATAATTTTCAGAATATATACCAGAACATGCCTAAAATTATTCACGTGCAGTGAAAACTCATTAACATACTGGGGAAAGAGTAGTGTTTTCTAACTGATACTTCATAGAACTACAGCTCCTGTCCACGATGATCATTCTTCTCGCAGATGGGTCAAAGAGCACTTCGTTATAGCTTTAGTACCTCCAGCTCTTACAGCTCTCAGCCATCAAGAGGAACAGAAAGTTATAGTTTCTTCCTCCAAACAGGACAAAAAAGAAGCACTTCTATTTTTTGATCTAGGAATTTTTCTTATATAAAAGGGAATGCCTGCAGGCAGGTACGTGTCTTCCCTCCTCCGCTCCCCCGTGCATGTACAAATAGGGGCGATGGGAAACGTGGCAGAGCTTGGGAAACCCAAAGGAGACGATTCCGTTGCCTAGTTTCTTCCTCCTGCTGTGCTTCCAGTTCTGAATGCTACTTGAGGACTAATTTCCGAATGTTTCTCTAGCCTCAGACAGCAAGGGTGGAAACAGGGCACAGCTGATCTCTTCGGTGTCTCAAAAATTCGCTTTCTTGGGTCTTTTTTGCCTGCACTGAGAGTTTGATAGTTAGCTGAAAACTGGAACATGTTTGTACTTGCAGTAACAAGCGCATACAGGCCTCGTCTGAGGAACCCTTTTTGCTTTCACAGCATCACTGTTCTGGAGGTTGCAGGAAACTTGTGTTGTTGCAAATGCACCCTGGTACCTGTGTAGGAGGTTTGGGGGGAAGCCGTTTTTCTCCTAAAATACAGTGACTGATGGTGCCCTTGACAGAGCTTTAAGTATTCAAGTTAATAGCAGCATGTGCTGTGAGCAGGGTTGTTGCGACTCCCTTGCTTTGATGAAGCTGCAAAGGCCTATGGAGTTTCTGATGTGTTAAACGGAATGACATAGAAAATGAAGGAAATAAAGCAAATCATTGCAGCACTGGCTATACTGTGAGATCAGGACAGAATTTGTATGTCTTGTTTTGAGTAGCTTTTTGTCTGTAAGAAGATATACACATAACAATGAATTCAGGCAAAAGCGCCTATGATTAGCAAAGAGGAATGTATTTGAGGGGTGTAAGTATTTTTGCTTTTCTAGCTCAAAAAGAAACTAGGAAAAAAAAGAGAGAAGATAAAAATATAGCTTACAGTAAATAGTAGCAGAAGAGAGCATAGTCCCTTTTTGAAATACCGTTAATTCCGTGTACAGAACAAACAGACTTAGTCTTTAGCTTTCTTTTCCTTCTCTTTTTAGCTGACTGTGGGAATGACCAAAAAACCAACCTGTAGGTCTGAAGAGAGCACGTGTTCAGCTGCGCCAGCGCAGCACTCCTCAGGCATGAGATGAGACTGAGCACCATTCTGCTGTTTTCTAGCATGAAGCTGCTTCCCATTTGGGGTTAAGCGAAGACATTCACTCTTACAGTGGCTGTAAAGGAGCTAGATTTTCCTCTGTACACCACACAGGATCCAAAGGATGCTATTGTCCAAGTCATCAGCATGTTTTGGTTTGCTCTTGATTATTTTTTGCACTTCAAAGAAAGGTACTATTGACCTACAGGACAACCAAAACAATGCTATTATATAAGCATCCTGCCTTCTCTTGTTTTAAATAAACTCAGTGTTTACACACTGAATTTTGATCACTGAACTAAAACCAGATGATTTATCTGAGGCAGGTATATAAAAGACTGTAAGCTTAATGGGGCAAGTTTCTATATTTCTTGTTAAATGATGACTTAACTAGCAGACTCACCAAACATAATGTCAAGAAAAAGGTTGGTTTTGTAATATTACAAATCCAGCTTCAACTGTGGAGGTTTTGCTGTTGGGTTTTTTTCCTAGCTTGCACATTTTCTGGTTTGTAAAGAAGTGTTGGTTGTGTGAATAAAATCAACCTATTCTTCCATAGACTATTGACTCTGCAATGTGAATAGCAGTAAAATGGAGTAATGTATATATACATGTCTTTTTTACTGGAATAAACGTTCAGAGTATGATTATATGAAAAGAGGCATTTTGCTGATAAAAATTACCATGTAGTAATTTTTCGGAGGAAGCTTGCGGTGTAAGAGACCAGGAACAGGAGGTTCCAGTGGAGCAGTGTATAGAGTAGGGTGTGCACAGTAGTCTTTCCGTGGCAAAAAATAACCTGCTGTATGCTCGTCAAGGTTTTCTTCTGTCTTCATACACATCTCCAGATATATGATGGGAGGAAGTAGATTGTATGAAACTTCTCTTGTGTGGACTCTTTCTTGCTGTCGTTCAGTTTATATCTTTGTTTTCCAAGGCAAAATAATGAGAGAAAGGTGATAAAAAGTCAGTTATGGTTCAGCTAAAGTGCATGGCGTAGCTTGGTAAACAAGGGATCGTTTTGATTTGCTCTGCAGCACAGGGTGTTGGAGTTGGATTCATGATCATGCAGGCCGGGATCCTCAACCGGTTCTCTCAAGCGCGCAGCCCGATGCACGTGGGGAGCCGTGTAAGGTCTGCGAAGATCTTCGAGGTCTTCCCCAACAGCATAGCAAGCAGAGAAGGAAAAGCAGCGTGCCCAGGTGTGGCAGGTGTGTCCTGTATTTTGCCCTAGAGCTCTCTACCGGCAAACTAGGAAACCTGTTCTGGGGAGCGAGGCCGCAGTTTTCCAGGAGCAGACTAGAACGGGGCCAAGGGGAGAAAACCCGCAGCAGCGCTGCTCTGCGGCTGCTCCGAGGCAGCTTCACGGGAGCTGCCAGGTAAAAGGGGGGTGTGAGGCGAGCTGCCGTGGTGAGCTGGGAGGGTCGGCCTCTCGGTATGGCACACAAGAAATTGCGTTCTGCCTTATGCATGTAAAATCTATTTCTAAGCGAGCAGGATTTTTCTGTCGAGACTAGCTTAACACAGAAGAAGAGAAGTGCCCTGTTGAATAATAAGGATTCGCTTGGTTGCTTTATTTGAAAGTTATTCGGCAAATATCTCCGAGTAGGGATACAAATGCAACTGAGCCGAAGAGACTTCACACAATCGGAGGCTTAGCTGCTGGGACCCTTCTCATTAATTCTTTTAACTACTTACTTTTCTTAAAAAGAGAGGAAATCTGGAAAGTTGCTGCTTCAGAAACACTTTTAAGAGGATAAGCATTAGCTGGGTAAAATACTGAATATGAGGAATGTGGACTGTTTGTTGAGGGAGGCTGAAGGGAAAAAGAGGGAAAGAAGATGATGTTAAAAATTAGCAATGCCATATGGAAGAGATTCTCAGTGATCGTATCTCTTAGGTTTTGCATTGTTTTAGCAGTAAAATTCTTTTCAGTGATTGGGCCCTTCCAATTCTTGTTAAATAAGTGGGAATCCTCAACCCCTTTTTTGTGTATTTTCTATTTTGATGCTTTTGAATTGAATTTTTGTTTCTGTATTTTTTTTAATATTTGTTTATGCTAGAAGTTTTTTCAGAGTGACTGGGTTCTAAATTTATGTTGAACTCCAGATTATGGAACATGGGACCTTTTGTTTCTGAAGATTAGGACCTTAGGATGATATCAGAAGTTAACTTGGAGCCAGTGATGAGACAGTGATATATGTTTAATATTTTCACAGCTGAGTGACATTTTATAGGAAGTTTACAGTGCATTAAGTCCCAGCTGTAAACGTCTTCTGGTCTCCAGGCACCGTCTTCTCCAAAGCCAAAGAGAAACCCAAAGTGTAAATGGCAAATTTATGTATCACTATGGCTAAGGCCTTCAGCTAGGATAATTTCTTTTTTAAAAAAAAAAAAAAAAAAAAAAAAAAAAAAAAAAGTCTGTCTTGCAACTGAACAGAAACTAAGAAGAATACCTATAAACTCTTGGAACCGGTGGACAGTATCAGATTTTTTTCCAAAGGATATCTCTCAGCCAACTTCCCCTGCTTAAGTTCTACTGCTTAAAATGGATACCAGCACGTGTCAAGGGTCTGATCTTGTAGTAGTGGCCATGTCTTGGTCTGAAAAATGAAATATATAGTTGAGTGTTACTAGTGTGTTAGTACTAGAGCCTTTGTCATCAATTATGGCTCTGTTTCTCTCATATAATTTGAAGAATAAGGAGGCTACATTCAGTAGCTCCACAGAAAGAGAACAATAACCAGTCTCTGTTCTTTATGTTTGATGGAGAGGACGAAGAGACAAAAATAATATTGCTATTATCCTCCCTCTGTACTAAATATATGCCATAGTAGTATTTTTTGGTAAAATTCTTTTTTGCCTTTTGCTATTTTTTTATGCCAGAAATTACCAAGAAGATTGCTAGAATGAGCAAAAAGGATAAGAGGTTAATTCTATTCCATCCTTTTCTCCTTGCTGAAATGACTGACAAAGTAACAGTCCTTGTCCTGTATTGATGGATGACCATATTCCTTCTGTCCCGTGGGTTTGTATTTGAACTGGGATGTTTTAAGTCTTTTTCATACTGCCTTACGGTGGCATAGGTAGTGCATAGGCAATGCAAGCGCACTACAGTCCCTTTGCCAGAGGAGCCCAGGTGCCCGGGCCGCAGAAAAGAAGACTGGAGTGAGCACTGGTACTTGTCTCAATCGCCTTGTCTGCTGAACGTGCTAACATGCTAAGCTTTTAGTTTTGATTTATGTCTTTGGATTTGTTTTGTTTGCTTGCTTGTTTTTGCAGCTTCTTTGAAAGGATGCTCAAATAAATAAAGAGGTTCGCTGTTGTTATTGTTTGCAGGTTTCCAACTTGTACCTGTACGACAGCGTGCTCATGCTGGCCAACGCTTTCCACCGAAAGCTGGAGGACAGGAAGTGGCACAGCATGGCCAGCCTGAACTGCATGCGGAAATCCACCAAACCCTGGAACGGGGGGCGATCCATGCTGGAGACTATTAAGAAGGTGAGGCTAGACAAACCACACTTGCGCAAGCAATTGAGAGTGGTTTCAGTTCTACCCGGTATTAGCTTTTGAGAAGGTTTTTGACCTCTATTTAACTTTTCTTTGATTTATTCCAAGCAAATTATTTACAACTGCTATAAATGATTTACAGTTATTAAACAAGCAAATGATTTATTACAATCAAATTACACACACTGCTTTGTTGCTCCAGTGGTGTGTGTTCTCCTCCTGTTGCTATCATTGGTACCTTCCGCAGAAGTAATGTGATTAGGAACAGGCATAGAGATTGATATGTGCATGCATCATAATGATTTTCCCAAGAGAAGAACTTCAGTAGCTTGTGGAGTCAACCAGCAATAACGTTTAAGACTTATGTTCAAGGTACTGCAGCTCAACTAGCTTCGTAATTTAGCTGAGCATCTGTGAATATCTGTGCGTGTACTGGAGCCCAGAAAAAAGGCATGTGATTTAGCTAAATTCTCACTAAGAATTAGGCTGACTTTCAGTACATTGAATTACTCAAATCTTGACAGTAGTGTGACTTTGCAGATGCATAGTGAATTCTTCTGTGAAAGATATTTGATCAGAAATTTGAGGAGAAAAACACTCATTTTTTTAGTATACTAGCTTAAGCAATTCTTTAGAAAAAACATCTTGTTTATCATAACCTATATGGTTGATGAATGCTTCTGCTTTAGTGAAATGATGTGATTTGATCAAGTGTTATATGTTATGCTCTGATGAGTCCTTATGGCACCATCTTTGGTTGCCTAGTTAACTCCATATTTAGTGTTGTTCCAAGCTGCTTTGCTGCAACTTCAAAGTCAAACTTGGTGATACTTTTACAGGGAGGTTTAATAATACAAAAAAAGAGATCTTTCCCTCATGTCCCACTTGATAGTGCGTAAGGCATTACTCTTTCCTCTGGACCAGGAGTTCATGCCTTTCTTTTCAACCCCAGACTTGCCCCCACCAGCTGTGCTAAAAAGACCATTGCCTCAGGCTCTACCAGGATCCCTCCTGCTTTTCTTTGGGGTCTATCTTGGTGAAGAATAAAAAGGGTTGGGGTTTTTTTTTGTTTTTTTTTTTTTTTACAATATACAGTGGATGTGTCAGTGCAAAATTAATTTTAATTTTCTCAGAAAAGTAGTTTATTTTGTCTGAGGCTGTGTTTCAGCTATTGAAGAACCTGCAACTGCCAGGCTTAAATTTCCTGTAAACATTTTCTAAGCAATTTGGCATATCTTCAATAGAAAGGAGTGTTTATAACAGCAAATTTGTTCTATTCTAAATTTTTTAAAAATTGTTTTCTTAGGGCCATATAACTGGGCTTACTGGCATTATGGAGTTCAGAGAAGATGGCGCCAACCCCTACGTTCAGTTTGAGATACTGGGCACTAGCTACAGCGAAACGTTTGGCAAAGATGTGCGGAGGGTAAAGATATGCTGTTTCTTTCTCTCTCTTTTTTTCCCCCCCTCTAAATAATATACATTCTACTTCACAGGAGAAAACATTATTCTCTAAGAATGAGTTAGTGCTTTTGCTCTCACTACAGAAGTAATTTACTATAAAAATAATATTTTCTAATTTCGTACACACTTACATCTTGAAAGCTAATTTTATGCTGGTAGGCAGGAGACCTGCAAATTGTTCTCACATGTGCAGTAACAATACAGCATCATAACCATATTGTGAACATAATATAAAAACAGAATAGTGTAGTCTTTGCTGTTTTTTAATGTAAATTATGGTATAATTGATATAACTGACACTTGTCTTACTAAGGAAGTCAACTGAGACTATAAATTACCTAAACATACAGAGATGTTTCAGAGTAGAGCGACTTGTAAGTATTTGGGGGGAAAAAAAAGCCCTAAAGAAGGTAATTTCAGTAACAGAGGATGTTATGAAGTAAAGGATGACATACTGATGCTAGCTGGTGGAACAGAGACAGCCTGGGATTAGAAGGCAGTTAGAGTGGTTTCATAGGATCATTGACGTAAGTTGTTATGGTCTGAAGAGGCTACCTGGGACATGTTCATATAGAGAAGATGCTCCAAAAAAAGGTGAAACTCTGAGTTGAACAACTAGGTTTTGATTGGAACCCAGCCTACAAAGTGTCCAAGGAAGGATGGCTGTACTGGTTTGTACGGTTGAAATACTAACGTTGCCACTATATGGTCAATGGTACCTACATTAAGCAGAGTTGGGCAAAGAGACAGAATTCCAGGCAGAACCAAAGTTTATCAAAGTTACCATTTGTTTCTGTGTTTCATTTTGATTCACCAGAATTACACCAGCCTAAATGGCAAAACAAGCAGAGAACTTGTCTATGCATTATTATCTTGAAAAGTTCAACCTGAGATTCTTTTAGAGTCTAATTTTTAGGCTGGCATGAGGATTCTGGACCAAAGGCTTGCAATGGCTATTAGGAATACAACAAAAGGAAGAGAAGCATTTGAAAAGCATAAAGCTCCAGGTCATATAATTGAAAAACCTCTTGCAAAAAAAAGTCTCTGAAGACTTTAGACTGACCAGACATCCTCCTGTATTGTAATGAGAGGGAAAAGGCTGTTTCTCAGTCCACTTTACTTCATGTCTAGAAGTTGTCTACTGCAAATGAGGAAGTGTCACTTCTGAAGACTAGCTGAAAGTTGAGAAATTAAGGTCATTTTGGAAACACTGTCTGTTTAACAAAGCAGAGTTGGCTTAGGAGACCTAGGAAGCAACTCAGCTGCATAAATGGAAGTATGCACCTGAGTGTGTGCACAGGCATGTGTAAACACAAGTACTGAGTACCTTGTGAGATGCTGTGGAGTGTCCTACCGTGTTTCCAGCTGCCACTCCTGAAGAGCATGAGACTGCTGTCAGTGCTGTCTTATCCTGGCAGATTTCTGGGATACCATGGGGCAGCTTGACTTTTGTTCCAATTTGATAGAAATTTCCCCAGTGACTTTGAGTAAGTCACATAATCACTTTGTGCTTTGATTTCCCTTTCAGCAAAATTCGTATAATTACCAGTTAGAAGAGGTTTGAGGCTTTAGAGGGAAATTATGATGTGTGAGTATACATTATTACTTTTATTAGAATGTACATTTCATATATGGTAGCACATACACAAAAGCTCTCACTTCAATATGTGCGGCACACACTGACTGAGTTGGGATGTAATCCAGATGTGTGAAGTGGAGGTGACTAAAATATCACTCAAAAGAGACAGCAAGGCAAAGAAATGGGGAAAATGACTAAATGGGAAAATGACTAAAATGACTAAATTGATAAGGTACAGATCATTTTTCATCCCTAATTTATTAATTTGGGATGAGCTTGTTAATATAGGAAGGCTCTTTGGATGTCAAATGCAGAACCTTATACAGTTCCGAAAGTGAAAGGGAGTATGATTCTGAATGCATAAAAGCTGCTCGTTGTGGAATACTACTCTGAGCTAAAAGGAAGTTCTGAAAATGATCCTTTTAGCCTAATAGAGGGAGAGAGTAAAAAATCAGCAGTGTGCTAGAGCACATACCCAGGAGTATCTGGAAGAGGTGATATTTCTCAGAGCAGAACTACCATGGAACTACTGGAATTCAATTATTTTGACAAGCTGACTTTTTATTATTGCAACAAAGATGTGTTACAGCTCAGAAGTACTTTTAAAAGCTCTGAAAGTCATAGTTTTCCCCTTTATATTACTTGAATAAGAGGTCAATTCTGATTTATTGTCAGTTGTTTCCATATCATAATTTCCTCCGATTTGGCTGTGGAGGGACACATTTTTCCTGAAGAACAGAGGAGCTCTGTGTGGTTTTCCTTTCCTCTTTATGGAGAGCTTTCACGTCTATTCATCCCTGCCCTGACCCTACAAAAAGCCTTCATACTTAGGATCTGTGACAGGGCAGAGCAAAAGAAGGTATTGAATATTAAGCCTTATGGGAAAGCCAGTCAAAAACTAACATACCGTAAGACTCAACATCCCTTAGAAAGTTTCTCAGGGATCATTTCCACCAGAAGACTCACAGGAGGAGGTCCAAGGCAGTAGCCTCAATCTGGCAGGAATTCACAGGGCCTTTCTGTGGAGACATCTTGGCGTTTCTCAGTTGACCTGGGATCTGTTCTTTCTGCAGACAGAATTGTACTTTTCATTCCACACCAGTGTGATAGAGTTACGAGTGCAAGTAAATATACTTTCCTTTTTCTGTATGCCTCCTCCTTCCTTCCCCAACTCTAACACTATGGTTTTGTGGCAAAAGGTGATGGTGGCTTTTGTGGCTTTCTCTTTGTTCTGTTTTCCATTGTTTGAGAAGACTTTAGTGAAGGGGAGACTTCAGAAAATGATCCAGTTCCTTTGGTTTAAACTTAAAATCTTTACATTAAAAACACCTTTTGAGAAGCCAAGCTGTATTTCTGAAGCACTAGAGTGTGAGGTAAATCCCTTAGGATCTATCACCGTGCTTTATAAAAGACTCAGGTGATTGCCTTCTATTCACTGTGTGCCTGTGGAGGTTGAGAAAGCATGGTGTGTTCATGCCTAAAAAGAGAGATCAATGTGGTGGTCTAACAGGGCATTTTAAAGTTGAAGGGTAAGATTTTCAGAGAGACTGGAAAGTCTTAAATTCCCAAGACTTGATGATTTCCAGTATGATTTAAGTTCCTAAAGCATGTAAACTCCTTTAAAAACACCAACCTGAGCATTTGCATATAAAGAAAAGAACTAGAGATAACAGATATGAGAACAGTAAAAAGTGTAAAACGTAATAGAATCTGCTGAAAAGAAAAAAGTAAGAAACTCTAATAGCTAATGTCACACTAATGTTTTAAATAAAAGGAAATTTGAGAGACAAAGAATGAAAGAAATACAGAGGAAGTATAGCTTGGAAAAACAAGATAAAGTGGTACAAAGTGTTCAGGTGAAGCTTAGGGAGCAGCTAGGATGTGGCTAATAGCCTATTATGTTCAAAGTCCTTTGAGACCTCTGAGGTTTTCATTTGTAGCTGATAAAAAAAAAAAAAACTGTCTTTTCATTTCACCTCTTGTGTCCACCTCCCATGCTAAGGGTGTCTGCATCAAATTGACCACCAGTCTTAGTTGCTGTAATTGCAGGGTTATGCACCATCTAATGCTCTTGCTATGAATTTAAAGAGACTTACCAGAAAGCCTATTATTTTTCTGGTTTAATTTTTATTTATTTGTCCTTTACTCGTTTATTTTTTACTCACAAGGAGAAGAAAAGCCTCTCTATTGTTTATTATTTTTAAAGTCTTCTAGCTTAAGCTTCCTGAGCCTTCAGTTAGCTCCCAGCACTGCCAGTGGCTGGGTGTTGATTAACAAGTCGCTTTGCTTCGTTGACTCATTTTCCCATCTGTGGTGTGGAGTCAAGGGTACTTGCCTGCCTTGTAAAGTGTTTTGAACTCTAATGGAAAAAAAGGGCTGCTATAGCAAAGGCATTTAGCTATTATCAATAAATTGAATGAATCATAGTACTGAAGAACCATATATTCCCAAGTGTAGGAGCAACCATCCCTTCAGAGCTCGTCTGCAGTTGTCGATGCAGAAATACGTCCTGCTCTCGCAGGACAAGGAGCCTGACGTGGGAAGGGAAGTCAGGACTGCCATCATTTCCTCCCTAGCGGACACCTGTGTGATGAATCGCTATTAATGAAAGCCTTGCTGTAGTGTTCTGAACATCTGAGACTTCATATTTCTTATGTTTCTGCACTTGGGTGAATGCCACACAGAAATGTATTTTAATGATCCAGTGGTGAGAGAGAGAGAAGGGAGTCAGGACCCCCTAAGGGAGGGAGCTAATCCTGGCAGTCACTAACTTGCAGTGAACTCTCGGGCTGTTAACCTGTTTCTTCTCATTCGTCAGTGTTTAAAGAGAGTATAATAGCTACTAACCGCCATTGCAGGGATGTGATTAGGCTTAGTTAATTAATGCTTGTAAGGAGCTTTGAGATTATCTTCCTCATCATCATCCTTGGCAGCAAGATCTTCTGCAAGCGTGAAAAGATGATGTTTTTTAGCATGTTTTATGACAGGGATCGTATTTGCTCTTTAAGCAGTCTGCAATTCTTTCCCAAGCTGGCTGGAACGAAGGCAGAATTAGCAGTTTACACGCATGCGGTATTTCATAAAAAACATTCTGTTCAAAATGATAACATTAACCATCGGTTATTCATTTATGTCAGTTTGTATGTTTTCATTTATCTTTTTTTAATTAGATTTTCTTGAAATACAGTCTGCTTCATAAACACTCGTACTTGTTTCCTTCAGCACTTTTGAGGCAGATTGCAGAAGTTCCTGTAAGTGGTTTTCTGATGTGCTTCGCATTTGTTGAAACCGCATTTTTGAAATCCGATGAAGTGCTTTAATTCTGGTTGTTATCTGTAGAGGGATTTCATCATTGTCATGATAAGAAATCGTATGCTTTCTATTTCTTAGAAATTAAGTTTATTTCTTAGGGGTCTGCAGTATTAAGTGCTTTCACCTGTAAGAATATAGCCAAGTTGCAACTTTGCCGCTAAAAGTTACGAACCGAAGAGAATTGTCTCAGGTGGTTACTACTGTAATTGAATCAGTTTTTATTCATATGGAAAATACCTCAGTAACTTGCCTTAGTTTAGCCATAAAACAGATGCCTGCCTCCTGTCTGAGCACTTCATAAACATGCAGTTCGGTTTCATGGGTGTTGCCAAGGTCTCTTTCAGCTAAAGGGCAGGACTGGAGTCTTGACTGCTTGTGATCATTGAAGGTCGCCGGTTACCTTCTGGAGGGAAGGCCTAAGAGCCCTCACGTTCTAGGCGAAATATCATTTCTTCATATTTACATTTGGTTTAACTTTCTCTTTTCTGCTTAAGCTGATGGAGTGTCTTGGCAAAATAATTTGGAAAAGGAGTGTTGTGATTCACACCATAAATATTCTAGATTTTTCTTCAGTTTGAGACTGTATTTTTCTCAAAATAGTAAACCTCCTTCATTTTTAGCTGTAAATTTCTCTATAAGGTGGATATAAGGAGTAAAAATAAATGTAAATTTCGTAAGTTGAATTATTCATGGTGAAAAACACAGCTGTGCATACAGGAAATGTCTATGATCAAATGTTAAACCATAGGATGCTGTAGGAATATGATGAGCCTGGGTGCTTTTCCTGAAATGGAGTGGGGCCTCTGTCTGAGTTCTGCAAATTACTTTTCTTGGCATATGAAATATTTTACGTTCAGTATACTTTCATTGTAAAATTACAGCTGAATTACTGCACTTGCTAACTGAAATGTAGATAAGCAAGTTTAGAAATGCTTTTCAGTTGCAAATGTGTGATACATAGTTATTTTTAAAGTATTTTTTGTTTTGTTTGATGGTTTGGAAAAACATTGCCAGTGGGACCCATACTTTCGTGTAAACTATTACTTGCATTTGCAAACAGGAAATGCTATTTATATTTGCAAACATAGTGATGTCAACCCTGAGTAAAAGGGATGTCTCACAGAGTTTGGCTGGTATTCCTCCAAGCATGAGTTCTTGCTGGTGTTCTTCTTTGCAATGTTGTTCATCTGCTTCTATGACATTTTTTCAGCATGAAGCTTGAGGCTAGATTTTAAAAAGCAGCTGTTTCTGAGTTGTGAGCCGGGTTGGGATACCTACAGCAATTAAGACGCTTTGCTGAGGCTCCCGCAGCCCCCAGGCACTGCTGGCTGTCCTCGTAGGCGTGGAGATTCCAGTTAGTTGAAAGTTAAATATTATGTCATACCTAACAGGTCATGATGAATCCTGGGTATAACTTTCTCTTTTATAACATGTATGCAATGTTGTATAGAACTAGGATGTCAGGAGTGTTGAAGTCAGCCTTGTAACAGCAATGACATCTATAATTATGGAGTTTCCAGCCAAGCTCCTATAATTTATTGATGGATCCTAGGAGAGTATTCAGAGAGGGATGAAGAGAAAATCACTTTCCGTAGTTCACCTTGTAAGGATTTCTGCAATAATGAGCTCATGTGTGCATATGTGTGCACATTATGGGAAAAAAAGTTTTTTCTGTAGGGAAACAGGGCAACTTCAAGATTTTCTGAGCTTAATAGAAAGAAAATAGGAAAATATTTGAAAAATGCTTCAGAAATTTTTACTTTTTTGGAAATCTAAAGATGGAGACTATTTACTATTCCATTTTGCACAGCATCAATCTGGAATAAGGGACAATAAGCCCACTACTGCAGAATAAAGAATAACAGTTTTTCTTGCTCTCTTGTATTTCGTGCCCTAACAAATGTCTTTGAATCATGACTCTTTCTTAAAATCACACCAAAGCCAAAAGAATTTTCTGTGGGGCATCAGACTTGCTTTTTACCATAATGTCTACTTAGCAAAATCTGTTTGAAAGGTATTAATGATAATGCCAAAATGCAAGCTAAGTTATTTTAACTAACAAATCAGATAGACATTATCTTGGCTTTCATAAATACATAAACTAAGGGGATTCTAACATCTCTTTGCTTTTAGCCTGATTTCAGTGTCAAGGACAGTTGCAAGGACTGTACATCCAGGGAGACCATGCTCAGCTTCCTTTCTGTAGCGTTTGAAATGAATTTAATTCTTCTATTTGTTGTTGTGTTATATCGTCTGGTAAACAGCAAGTACATGCAGGTACAAAACACATTTTATAAAGTAATCTATTACTTCGGCAATAATTCTCAAATCCAGGTTAACTATATTGTCTTTATCTGTGTATTGCTCTGAAACACCTGGTAACAGGTTGACATTTAAGTGCATATAGTTCAAGTTATTTGTTCATCCTACAAAATCATAGCTGTGTTAAGAAAAATGAAAAAACTTCAGGGTTTTATTTATTCTTATTAAAATGAATGGAAATAGAAGTTAATTAGAATTCTATTTCTATTTTCACTTTTCTTTGTGCCATTTCATGCCAGATGATGATAGCTTTACACCAGTAAACATTTTCACACACACACAAATTGTCAGAAGACAAGTTTAATGGCAAGGTGTCTTAGTGGTCCGCCCGAATGTAGAACATGAAGGATGTGTAGGTCGCGAAGTGCCATGAACTATCTGAATTACTGCAGCTTGGTTTCCTAACTTCATTATTCTTAAAAAAGGATAACCTTAATTCCTCAACTTACTGTTATGGGAAGGTACCTAAAAAAAAAAAAAAAAGAAAAAGAGGTGTCTGAGTTCTGATTAAACCTCTTTGTCTGAGTTGGCCGATTTGCTGAAATCGCAATGCTTGGCAGAGATTGCCTGTCACTATTCCAGGGAATCGCTGGCAGAACCGCCTTGAAATTGAGGACTTTGGGTTTCAGGCCACACAGGAAACAGTCTAACAAGTGTTTAAAACAGGAGCAGTCTGTAATCACTGCGAACCTGTGTCAAGCAAAGTGTTATAAAATATGCCTGATTCAATACCGCAGTATCTCTGGCAATGTGAGTGAACCAGTGCATGCAGGTTAACATGCACAGATGTCGCACAAACATTTTTTTCCATTTTAAGGCGACATCCTTTTGCTGGAATGGAGACAATGTCAGGGGTAGATAGTAACTCTCAAAATGAGAGATGCTCGCTGAGCGTGCCGTCTCTGCGGCAGGCGGTCGTATTGCGGTGTGTCTGTGTTTGTGGTGCGGCAGCGAGCGCGCTCTGCAAGCGGGTAAATAGAACTCCCCCCCGTATGACCACGTACGGGAAACGTTTTCAAGTTGTACGTTGGCAGCAAAATATATCTCTCTAAATAATATATAAATGTATTTAAGTGTTTTCCAGCATAGAAGAGGTACATGAGTGGAGAATAATAATAATTAAAAGCATTAACAGTGTTTAAAAAGTCAATTCTCCATATGTTGCCATAGGCTGAAATAGCTGTTAAATGGAACAACACATTTGTATTCCACTTAAAATTAGACCCAAAGAGGGGGGAAAAACACGAACCCTTGCATAGTGAGGTCTGCCAAAATCCACTTTGGATGGAGATTATTGGGAACGATTTCCAGAGGTTGAAGCTGTCACATGAATCACCCTGTCTGCCCCAGGAAGCCACACTCTAGCTGTTTTAAGTGAAAAATGTAATTGGCACCAGACTGAATGGAAAACAGGAGAGAGGCGACTTCACAGGTGGCAGGATTCCAGGTCACGCTGAGCTTAAAAGATCGCTAACAGCCTGAAATGACACCTGACTCCGAAATGGCGACTAGAGCGTCGCAAAGAGCGGCTGCACCTTGCTGCCGGCTGCGCGTAGCTGCTGTTTTGCGACGGCCGGCTCAGAGAGCGTCCTCTTAGCTCAGCCTGGGCCTGACGCGAGTGCCGTGGGGAAGAGCTGAAGCCCGGTACCCTGAGTGGCCAAACAAACTGCTTTTGCAGTCAAAATTCTCTCTTGAACACTGAAATACCTGTCCTGAAATCAAATTGCAAGCTGCAAAAGCATCTGTTGGCACCCTCGCTCCCCACCGAATTCTTATAACCAGGGTGTTGCACAGCGCGAGGTGTGCAGGGCGCTGGTGCAGAGCTCTGCCTGTGAATTTAAGATGCTGTGAAGTGCCCAGAGTGATGCAAATCTCTTTCCCTGTTCATTATTAACTTTTGTACTTTGCTTTGGGATCGCTGAATGAAGGATGCTATGTTCATGTAATTCTTTCAAATGTATGAAGTAAATCTCTTTGAAACAGAGTACTTCTTTAATGTAGTAGAATAGCTACTTCTTTAATGTACTAAAACAGCTCCGGCTGCCAAGCTCTACTTCACTCACAACAATATCTTTTCTCTGTTGTGCGTTCCAAAGTCCTGCGCAGTTCACTGATGAGATCTGAAGTCCTCTGAGGTATCAGGCTTTGCTGGAAAGGGGATGCAGTGGGAAGGGCGAATCCAGGGAGAAGCTCCTGTTATAGTGGAGGAGTCGAGGAGAAATGCATTGCTGCTAATTGAGCTGAGCAGGTAGTCAAATACAGGCTTTCCTTTAGGAAAAGAAACTGCATGAAAATACTTAAATCTGTCATCAAATCTCAGTTTTCCCCAATATCACAACAATCAAAAAGAAGGAGACTGCCGCAGCAAAGTCCTCTCAGCCAGCACAGCCCCCGGAGGGCCTCTCGAGGGCTTTACCCCCGGGGCAGCGCTCGTGGAGGGCCCTGGCTCCAGCTGCCGAGGAGGTTCCTGCGCCCGCTGGTCCGGTCCTCCTGCCATTTCTCCCACAGCCACACGACGCCGGGAAAGCAAGTGGTGGGGCAGATCCTTCCTCCCACATGTGCTGTGTTGTGGGGCAGTGGGGCTGTGCTGCAAATGGTGATGACTCTTCCATGTTACCTAGTTACTAACAGCCTGGGAACATCTTATCGATGTGTCAGATTAATCTGTGGTTTCCGCAGATCGGCCTACTAGATTTACCTGTCTTTTTCATAATAACATCTAAAATTCTTAAGATTTTATCCATTGATAAAATTCATTACAATGTTGTGAGAGAAGTGGGTGTGTTTTAAAATAGACAGTTGAGATGATACCATCTAGAAATGGTATCTGGCTGATACCAATTCTGGTGTGCGCTACTTTCTTTAAAAAGCAAGGACTGTTATCTAAATATATACAAGGTTGACAGAGTGCAAAAATAGGTATTCTTCTGCAAAGCAGGCTAAAGCTTTCCAAATACAGCACTTGGGAAGATAAGTGACCGAACGAACTGCAGTATTTAGTCCCTGAAGCTTTAGCAAACCAAAAAAGTAATGTTAGCCAAGTACAAGAATTGGCGATTGCCTACATGGAAAAAAAAAGCCAACGTGCAGCAACTGGGAGTATGGATGCTGTTTCATACTGTGATAACATTTCAGTTTGGGTAGTTCTAGCACTATCTGTAATATCCTTAAAGCTTCATGTGCAATTTATTCTGTCATAAGATTAATAATATAGTGAGGCATAAGTCAGTAGATGCTGAGCAAGATTGCCATATCTGTCTGTCTGTCTACTGCTGTATTCAGTCTGAACTGAGCTCTCTCTCACCCTTTCTGTTCTCATCCAAGATCCCATTCAGTGCTAATCTCCAAGGCCGCTGTAGGTATTTGCATTTCAGTAGCATCTGGATGCTATGCTTTTGTTATACCAAGAGCTGCACAGATATGTCACTATATTATTATTCTGTAATACATAGAGCATGTGGTCGTGTTATGTTTTCAGAAACCTGCCTGTATAGTTTTGCCATCCTGATAGAAAAATGCTATAAAAAAGCAAATGTCAAGAACATTGAGTATTGGGACTCCTACAGGATATTTGCTAAGATAGGGAGGAATACCTCTGTCGATCAGGTGCAAGGTATGTTTTGGGGCTTCAAAATGTTCCGCTCTAGGTATAACAAGCACTGCTGCCATTCCAAACTCTTGGTTAAATTAGCCTGAGGGAGGAGGAGGGAGGAGCTGACTTCTGGTGTTGAACCTGAAATTTTGTTTGTCGTATTCTTGAGACTACCCAAATTTAAAATAGCTGAATGATAGCATAATTTCTCTCCCTTTCTTTCCTCTTTCCTAAGTTTTAGAATAAATAATAGGGAATGGGATATTTCTTGATAGCTTTTCTGAACTTGCTTTGCTCAGAAGGTAATTTCACAAGAAATTTTAAGGAGAAAAAAGTTTGTTACTCCATATTTTTATTAGGGCAAGTGAAGGCAAAAGAGAACACAAAACATTTACTTTGTCAGCATGTGGAGACTGCACTGAGCTTTTGTAATTATTTTTCATTAACTCTCACGGGGTTCTGAGTGTTTGGAGGTAGACTTTTCCTTGAGAGACTCGCCAGAAAAGACATTGAGCATCTAGAGCTTGTTTTTATTTGAACACAAATAAGAACACAGTAACCAGTGAAATGGAAGACAGACTTGCTGGCTGAGGTAGCTTAAAATGCAGGAGTGAGCCTGAACGTCCCCTGCTGCTGACAGTATCCATGCAATGTAAGTCCTCTCTCTAGTGTTGCTCTCATTGCAGTGGCTTTCTTCGTTACAACAAAATGCACAGTCTTCTCTGCATCTCCAGATATATCTCTTATCATCATCATCGTCCCCCTGTTTCTCTCGTGCACCTCCCAGTTTCATCCTGCATGGTCCTTACTCTGCTCCCCAGGAGCTTCTCACCGTCGAGGATGCTCAGCCTCTCTCAGCCCCTGTCTCCCCTGCTTCTCCAAGCGATTTGGTGTGACCGGGTGTGCAGCCTGGATCAGAAAGATCGGTACCATCCTCCATGCCACCCAGCCACAGCCTTTTAATAGAATAGAGCTTATCATTGTACTGGGAAAAGAGAGATTAAATAGATGCCATCCATTCCACAGATCAATATGGCAGAGTAGAATTCAGATCAATATTGGTTTACTCTGTGTTTCTCCATTCTAAATCTTGATGGGGGATTTGGGCAAAGGCTAATGAACTGTTCCAAGATCTATAACTATGTGATTTTAAGTGTGGTTTGATTTCATAAAAATGTATAGAAATGCCCAGTCCTAAATCTAAGAAGAAGTGAGAGAGAAGTTTTCATCTGTATTTCCATTATTTATGTAATATATTTCTGTACATTTTGCCCATGGGTGGTATTACAAGATTTCTGTGCATTATCAGTTTTGCTATGTCAGCTATAACTTGCCACCTTCATAACACTTTATCCAAGATGACTCCTATTTGAGTCTTTTTAATTATCCATATGCCATGATCTTCCTCCATTCCCACTCCTACTTTGAAATAATCAAGATGCAGTGCAAAGCAGTCATTTGTTGTAGCCAGTAGAGAAAAAGAAGAATAAATGGAAAATATAGATTGGACTGCCTTTTGTTAATATATTCAGCTTTTGGTGAGAGTCAGATTTCATAAGGAAAAGAGTTTAAATTAGACTACAGAAGCACTTTTCAGAATTCATCAAAATTCTAAGGCATTAAAGAGATCTGCCTTTAGAACAATTACTGCAATTATATTAGTTTTCCAGTATAATTTATTATGATTTTTCAGGATCATAGGAGAGGGCTTACAGCAATGCTAGCACTCTGTTTTAGCAAGCATGCTCCAGGCAAAATATCTCTGTAGCAGCATTCTTTGTGCTTCAAGGTGGTACGTTAATGAACCAGTCGAGGGAGTGGGGACACGCAGCATGCTGGCAGATCCTGTGCTTTCCCCATAGCTGACTTGGTGAGGGCATTCAGGGGAAGTTCGGATTTTGAGACACCGCTCTCGGACATCGCAGCTCTCCATCTCTGCCCTACTTCGGTCAGTATTGTGCGATCCAGTCCAGAAAGACCATGTCAGGGACTGATGCTGCTCCTGATCAACAAGCTAAGGATGGGATTGTTTTCTTTCATCCTTCTCCTCCATTAGCCATTAACACACCTTAAACAGAGCCCTTCACGCATTCGTGTACAAGCATTATCAGGGCCACTGTTACTGCTTCAAATCCAACCATTCCCCATGCTTCCTATCACCAAAAGTAAACATCAGCAATGGATTCCAGGACATAAATTGGGACCCCTGTTAGTCCGATCTGTCTTAGCTCCAGAATTTCTTTTGTTTGAGTAAGCATCTCAAAATGAAAATGCCTGACAACACAGTAAATGGGGCATAGACCCAAGGAGCATGGATGGTGCTCTGTGGGGGAGGCGACCGGGAGCGCAGGCAGCTAGCTAGTGTGAGTAAGCCCGGAAATCTGTGCATGCAGTGGTTAATGAGGAAGGGACCTTCTGCTGGCCTGTAACTTAAGCAAGCTGACAAAGTCTGCTGAATTAAATACTGGTTTGACTGACAGCAGCACTGCTGAAATCCAAATCAGGTCTGGTTCAGTTGTATTCCTGAGGTACGTTTATTCTAAAGTGTGCCTCATCTTGGGTACCTCAGACTTTTTATATCTCAATATGCTAAACTGCAAATCCAGATGTTCTCTTTTAGTTTGTTGCTGTAAACCATTAGCATCAAAATGCTGAGTCTTTAATTTTAAATTGTAGAAAACATTATATAAAATATGCAAACTCACACGTATGTGTGTATCTGTAGATTTCACTGTATCTCATTTTCTTCTGTGGCATATAACAATCTGCTTTCCTTATCAGTCATTTGAACAAAAAAGTCATAAAAAGCATTTGTTGTGGGGGCATTTTGAAAGTTTTATGTGGATGTATTTAAAAAAATGGGAAAAATGGAGTAATAAGGTTTATTATTTTACTTTGGTGTGCTGACTAACCTTGTCAACCTTTGAGAAACAAAACCTGCACAGCGGAAATGCAGGGATGTGAGAAACACAGAAAAAACCTAATGGATAATAATCCTCAATAAACCTGACAGCTGATATCAGTACTTTGTTCAGCTGAGTACAAACTGGAAACATGGTTATGCTTTCCAGGCTATACATTAGGACATATATTAAAGTAGCTGTGAGGACGAGTCTTGCCTGATTTGTCTACATAATGTTTTAAAGACAGTCGTGCAATTTGTCTACATAATGTTTTAAAGACAGTTGTGCGATCCCCCTCCTCATGCTCTGGGTTAGCCCAGGGTGCCTGGCGGGAGCACGCGGCGTGTTTGCCTCCTGCTCCCCTTTCTGCAGGTCATATGGGCTCTGGCACCATGCCATGCTGTAGCTATGGAGAGAGGGCAAATCTGAATGTAGGGAAAATACAGACTACATTAGTGCATGAAGAAATAAGTCATATTTTATTTAGATGAGATGTAATATTTTTCAGAATAATAGAGTATTTTCACAGACTAGGTATTAATTCACAGTCCAGGCCAACAGTTGTCTGTTTTTCAGAATGCTAAGAAGTATTTGTACTAATCAGCTTAAACAGTTTGGTTTTCAGTTTCCTAGGTTGATTCCATGGAGAGATAAAAAGAAATATATGCATATACATATTAGAAACTTTCATGTAAAAGATGAAGAACTCAGAACTATTAAAAAACAAAAGTTTGCAGCAATGAGCTTATGCACCGTCATCTGTTTAACATTAGAGTCAAGCTGTTCAATCTAGAAAGCCTGACAAAAAGTTACCCTCTTTTCATAGGTAACAAGAAGTTACCCCTTCCACTGCAAATGGTGGTTATTGAGTCCAACCTGCGCAAGCAGGGTTCCCGTTTGTAGGAAGGATGACATGTAAGATAATCTAGCTAAACATGTAAGTGTCCTCTATCTTGTTTCTTTCTGCCTGCTGCCTCTTTTTGCAGATGTTTTAAACACTGTTGATTTAGTTGTCTCATCGCCAGGCATATATGGGCCTCAGCGGAGAGGTTATTAAAAACACGTATTTTCTATTTGTGAACATATCTGAGATTCTAACTGATAAAGCCTACTTTATTAAACATTAACTCTCTTTTAATTTTCTGAAAGAGAATGCTCAAAATCATGATTTTTTTTTTCCTTTGTAAAGACTTAAATATTGATTGCTAACTAGCTGGGTTTAGTTGCTTTTCTCGCTACTGCTATTGTTGCATCTTTGTAGAACTAGAATCTCCTTAACTCTACCTTCGAATACATAAGAAGACCTTGATATATCTGCAGGTCGCTCTTTTTCCTTTGGAGGAGATTAGGCTGTCTTGGAAATGGATTTTGATTGGATCTTCTTGTTCTCTGGTGCTGAAAAGTAGATCAGTTGATTTGCAATGACAAGAATATTTAGTGATAAGTGTTGTATACATAGTTTTCCAAAACTATTATGCTCTGTTATTTACAGCATGTGTAATAGGACTCCACAATATTCTTTACAGCCATTCACAACTCTGAAAGGATACGTGCTGGTGGTTGTTAACAGGGTTATCCTGAACAGCAGGAGAACAGCCTTCCTGGGCCAGTAGAGTTACTGCCTCTGTGCAGGATTATGAGGCTGTGCAGGGACTGACATCAAAGTTAGCTGGGTAGGGTGTTCTTCATGGGACAAATGCAGTTACTCAGGTGGTGACACAGCTGCAGCGAGGTATCAGCTATCTTACATACTGAGGGGGCTGCCAGGGGTTGACTGGTGGCTGCAGGAAAGCGATAAACAGTTACGTTAAAATGTTCAAACAGAATTCATTGATAATACAAAGAGGTTCATTTTCTGAACTAGTCTTGTCTATAGAGTGAATATGAATTTTCCATCTGAAGACCAAATGGAGAGCAAGGTGTGTAGTCACACTTACCTCCAGTGTGCTTCAAGACCAAAACCCATACCGCTTCAGCTACATCCAAATGGGAATAGGTATTTGGTATCATTGCAATCTGTATCAAGGTACTACTTTAAAAAAATATTTTCTCATACTCTTTTGTATTAGTATGCTAATGAACTCTAGTCCTGTGCAATTCAGTAGATTCACGGTATGCCTGAACTCCTTTTAGCTAGATTGTTTCTTCTCTTAATACACAACTTCAGAAAAGTGCTGTTACGTTTTGTTTAACTTACTGAATTTGAAGTGTGAATTAAATAGAGAGCAAGATATAAGTGCACAGAAACTGCCTTATTTATCAAAATGCTTCTAACCAATGTCAGTAGTAGGTACTGGTTTTGTGCATCTCCATTTTTAGGCATGTGCCTGGAGATACGTGGTAGGGGGTAGGACATTCAAAAAGAGCAGCTGCCGGGCTTCTTGTGGAAATCAGGTGCCTTCCAGGTGATTCACATGGAGCCAGCCGCAGCAGGGTCAGCCTGTGGATCGGGTTGTTTTGTGCCTAGTCCTGACATGTGCCATCGGAGGACAGTGACAGGTTGCTGCCGTGTTAAAATACTGGGCATCTTCCTTGGCAAGAGGTCACTCTGCTGTGCTGTGTGCACAGACTGTCTGAGGCATGACAGTGTCCTTTCAGCACTGGCCTGCCCTGGCCCAGCCTGTCTTTCCTCACATAGGTAAGAATATTCGCAGTAATCTTTTGCTTAAACTAATTGCTTGTATTACAGTGTGAATTGGCCCATTTGTGCCTAGCTGGTTTCTGCTGAGCTTTATTTTCAGCAATGTTGTTTCTCTGTCTTCAAAGCAGATTCTTAGGTATGCTAATGCATGAAGCGAGTTCACCTCTATTGCGATAAATATAAGCTGCCAGTAACTATTCCCCTGAAAACTCCCTTGATTTCTGCTTTCCCTGAGCCCTAGACTGTTGTGTCCTTTAAACTGTTTTACCTAGTGTGTCTTAAACTGTTGACATTGTGAACACAGCTGTAACATTTCACCCCAGGAATGACTGAATAAATGTGCAAAAAGATTAAGGCCCTTTAGGACGAAAATCACTATACCATGATGATTATCCTGACTGATGAAATTCTGAACTGCATGTGGTTCTTTTTTCTTCTAAACAAGAAAAAATAAAAACCATTGAAGCATTCAGACATGTTCTAAATTTCAGATGTGGTTTCTTTGGATATAAAATAGCAGACATCTACCTCAATAAGGTTTTAAACAATCTTTCAACTTTAGGACTTTGTTACGTTATGCCCTCAGGAACCTATTCTTATTATAATTATGATCCTAAGGATATATTCTTGAACAGTAACACTTTCCTGTGGTAATAACACGGTAGATGTTATACTGAATTGATGATTGTTTAAAAGCTTTTTGCCAGTATGAGGTAGAATGGTCCAGCATCTTTGAAACAACATACTAACTTTGGGTTGAATCAAGAACTGTAATAAGGGAGAAACACATTCTTAGGAAATGCATTGAAAATTAGTAGGTTGAAGATGAAAAGATAGAAATTATTAATAAGAGTTTTTCTTTCATTGCACAAGAATAGTTACCATTCATGCTGTTGGAAGTTGTGTGGTTAAAATTAAAGGATCTGTTCTCTCATCATTGTTCTCCTGTCACCTTTTACTTTAATGACAGTGAGGCATATCATAAGGTCAGTTTTATAACTAGTAGGGCTTTTGCATAGGGTTTTTGTTAATACTCAGGGTAGTTCGATGAATAGCATCCACACCACAGATGCACCAATTATTCTATATTCTAGAACTTGCATTGCAGGCCATGGGTTTTTTATCTTTTATTTCAGTTGCCTCTGATTTGCCGCCTTTGGGATTCTTCATTTTCCTCCGAGAGTCAGGTTCAAATTTGGCAATATTAAGGAAATATCAATAATCTCCAAGTACAAAAAAGTACATTCATTGATCTGGTACTTTTGGCCTTGCTAATAAGAAGCCGTGTTTAAAAGATACGTATTCTTTGTACTAATGCGAGTTTGAAAACCCATGGTGGATAAATTTCTGAGGGAGAATACTTGGCTCAAAAATTCAGCTAGAGATTGGGTTCAGTAGAAATGTAGTTTAAATTTTTGTTTTTAATTCAGAACTTTGGAATCATATTTATATCACTTTTTTTTCTTTCCATTATGATGGAGCAATCTAAAATGTAAGAGTGACAGTGCATAGTATCTATACATAAACATTGAAAGCAAAATGAGAGTTTGACAAGAAATCTTATCTCTCAGCTTTGATATATATCTAATTCTACATTTTGTAATGTATATGTAATTCTGAAGTACAATTTCCACATAAGATGTATCCATTATCTGGTAGCTAGGCAACTATTCTAGGCTTTTAGAGACCTGCAGTGGGAAGTAATATCCTGTCCTCCTCTCTTCCCTCCCCGTCCAGTGAAATCTGGGAAGAAACACCTCCTGCGTTTTCACTGCTGGGGCAGCTCCTAGGAACGGAGGGAGGTGACTAGGTAGGTGACTCATGAAAGCCTGAGGTAGAGCACAGAAACAGGACAAACCTTCAAAGCATGTTGGTCCTAATTGCCAGTGTCTGCTGTTGGCTCTGTTGCTGGAGTGTCTTGTGCTGGTCGTGCCTAACTGTGCCAGCTTCTCTGCAGCATTAGGAGGAATAAAAAGAAAATTCAGGTCCTTGTATATCGCATTTTCTCTGGGCCGCTGGGGTACATATGCAGGTCTCAGAGAAGCGAAAAGCTGGTGCGCTGCCCTGGTGGTGTGGAAGATCCTCTTTCGAAATGTTGCAGTGCCATGTGTCTTTGCAACCCCAGGCATTTTTTATGGACTGTATGTGGACTTCTCTGAATATCTTGCTTTCTAAGGGTACATAAACAGGTCAGGTACTTACATGCACAGTGATATGCCATTTATATGTAGTTGTTAAAAAAGTCAACTTTATTGATTAGAGGGGCACAACAGATCCTGGATTTAAATATGGAGTAAATAGCAGCCCAGTAAATTAATTTGGGGAATAATGACGGTACTGTGTGGAGAAAGATACAGAAGTGACTGAGGAGGGGTGAACGGAGATGGGAGCAACTGGAAGTTAGGAAAGAAAGGAGAAACAGCAAATGATTGTATTTTCATATCAAAAGATGGACATTGTTTGTAACCGTTACAGTGGTTAAGTGAAGCACTGGCTGAGGGAAAAAAAAGAAAAAAAGCCAGGCACAGCTGTAATAATTACCAGAATATCGCTTTGATAGACGGGTCTAAAATTAAAGTTTCTCCCGTTTGTTTGGGTTGTAATAGGATGTTTGTCCCACGTCTGTTATAAGAGATTAGGAAACATTATTGACTGTCCTTCCACTAGAAAACTGATAGCAGCAATCGCCTGCGAGGAGAAGTTAGACTCCTTTACACCGGATGATTAACCTTGTCATATTTCTGCTGGTATAGCGGATAACACTGTCAGATGTTTTCGAAGCCTTTCTGTACTCAACATGTTTTAATTAATTGAGAAGAGAAAGGCGATCAGTGGAGAATGGAAGGGAGGGAAGACAACTAAATTGTTCTTATTTTCTTGTGAGCCTACAGCATGTCTTGAGCAATTTACAGAGCTGAGTAAATATTACATTTAAGACCGTATTTATAAGAATTCTTCTCTTTATTTCCTTTTATTTATAAAGCTTTGGACAACCTTTAGTTCTATAAAGCAAAACTTAATTTTATTTTACACTACAGTTCTGTCCAAAATGTAGTTTTCCTATAAATAGAAAGGCATGCTGACCACTTTACTACATCAAAGCAATTTAAGGTTTTTACTGTACTTTAGGAGAGGTAAAGAGACTGATTTGTCATTTGCTTTTATTAATGGTAAATTAAAAATGACCAAATGAAGCCAATAAAAAGTTAATGTTGGCAAAAAATAAATTAAAAAGTGGTGAATGAGATAATTCAGCTCCAAGATATTATTTTATTAGAGATTTTTCTGTGATAGTTTTATGGTGTATATATAGTCTCTGATGTGGCTGACCACAAGTTTGTAGTGTAATATGCAGCAATTTAAGAGGAAGTGTGCTGGAGTGTATGTTCCTGAAATGTGCCTGTTAATGCAGACAGAAAATCACGAGGAGCACTTAGAGAAGAGGCCGCTGGAAAAGAGTTGGCTGGAACCTCGGTTGACATATAGTGGTGTAAGTGCAGCAAAGGCAAAGGATCTTGATCAGATTTTGCCAATTAAAGATCTTGCTTGGAATATTTTTCTAACAGGATGATAACATCTATTTGCTCTGCAGTCAGTGTAATAACTGCAGTTCACCTAAACATATTAAACCTAGCTTTAAATTAGCTAATTTAGGTATTGCGAGTTTTATTTCCGCAGCATCATGGAATTCATGCACAGGCTGCAAATCCTGTTTATGTTTATTTTAAAGGTCTTTGCAAGTATAATCACATGGATGCAGTAATAGCAATGCAAATTACTGTAAACAGGACTGCTATGTTAACTATGTATGTTCATGACTACGCACACAAATTATATGTTACTTTTGGCATATGTTAGTAAATGGGGGAGAAGTAGGATAATGTCAGTGTCCTACTAAAATCCTTCATTATCGTATCCATATTATATTTCCTCTGAAAAACTTGTTTCTTAACAAGTGGTTTCTTATATCTGGATCCATCCTGTCCTGAAATGCCACTGATCTCAGAAACTGGATCACTGCTGATATCCTGCAATTTCTTTTGATGTGCTTGAGCAGAGCGTCTGAATGGAATATATTTGTGCTAGGTAGGGTATGCAGGCCCGGTTCTGATCTGGAATCAAGAATAAACTGGAATTGCACTGGTGTAAAAAAGACTGGTCCGATGTCCTGCCCCTTCTCTCATGAAGAACTTAATTCCGTACTGTACTAGAACCCGGCTCTGTCTGAAACTTGTCTTCTAGTCCCAACTGAACCGAGTGGCTGGTGCCATGGATTTAGGTCCTCTGGGAATATGGTGGGGTTCAGGACCAGAATCTTCATCTGACATGTCCCGGTGTAAAAGAGGATTCACCGTTCCTCAGATAATGGGTGCTCTTGCAGCTTATCCTGAGGGGATGTTTTTGACATGTCCCCAATGCCTTTGCCTTGAGCTCAGCATTTGCGAACAACCCTGTGAGCCCTGCACGGGTGGGAAGTGCTGCTGGAGGGGAGCGCAGCCGCGTGGGTGCTGCCTCTGCGTAGCCACGTGGCCGTCAGCAGGTTGTAGATGGGGGCATGCGCGTCTTGCACGTCTCACCTGGCAAATTCAAAACCGCAGCGCTTTGAAGGCTAGAGGATTCTGATCCAGTGTTATTTTAGGCCTCTTGTGCTCACACTTTACTTTAATCATTGTCACAGGTAGAAAGCAGTGACATACCAGATTCAAAGCCTGCATTTATTTTTTTCGGATAATTTTATATTCCTCACAAGATTCTGACTACTTGAAAGGAGTTTTATTTTGTGTTGTTTGTTCCTGTCAGATTTCTCTAAGCACTAGAGGAATTATCTAGACAGCTCATGAGAGAGGCTAATATTCATATTTACTTGTTACGATGCTTTGAACTTTAAGGAATGGGTCCTGGTGTAGCAAGGCCTTTAACCTGAGTCTAATCCAAAATGCAGTGTGTCTGTTGGCACATTTAAATACTTTGGTGACTTGAGGCCGAAACTTTGCCCACCGATAACGTATGCAGTCCTTGTTGACTGCAGTGAGGGCCTCATACTTGTGTCCAAGAGCAGGTCGTCTGGCAATGTATAAATCCCAGCCTATGGAAGAAATCTGGAGCGAATATGATGAGTGCGTCACTGTACAATGCTGTAATTATCTTGCAAGCTCCCTTGATCACGTATTGGCATCTCTTGAAATGAAAAGATAATACTGTTTATGTATGAACATGAGAGAATTTACTGCACTTGTTTATTGTACCATGGATTAAATTATAATGTCAGTGCTAATGTTATAGTTAATAAATTAGACATACTTAAAACTGTCTAAAATCTAAGAATTCTAAAAAATTAAGGAAAGACAGAAAACGAACAGAGGTAGCATAACCATAACACATCTGCCTTTTTCCTTTGTACATCTCTTCTGCAATAATAAACTGAGATTTTATGATGTAAATCATGAGCATACTTGCAGATGCTAATGTTTGATATTTTATCATTTGAAGTTCTGCTTACTGTGCTATAAAGATATGTTTATGTTAAAATAGATCACTTTTACAAAGCGATTTGAGATCGGTCACGTTGTGATACCTGCAGAATGGTGAAAGGAAGAAGACTTCAGGAGATCTTTATTAGATAACTCATCAGAGACACAATAATATTTTGACTGAGATCTGAGGGTGTTTTGGAGAGAACAAATGAACGCTCCTCCGTTTTTAAAAGTATGTTATTTGGCTAATAGGCTGATCAGCCTGTCAGGTGCAAGCGATGCTTCTAGCGGACGCAGTCAAGGAAAATAGGCTGCGTGGCTCTGCTTGTTGGCCATCTCCTCTGTGCTGTGGCGTTCCCTCTGTGCAGTCTTCAGCACCTCCCTGTTCTCTGCCTCTGTGCGCATTCCTCCCGCCTCCTGCCCTTCTCTTCCGCCTTTCTCTGGAAACTGGACTTTCTCTCTGCCTCCTCCCTGCCCTCCGTCCCCCTGCTCCTGGACATTTAAACTATGTCCATACAAACACGAACGGTCTCTCTTTTATGCCTATCAGCTCAGTATTAGGCTACATTCTACATAATATCAGCAAGTATATCAAGTCCCTGCAAAGGTCTTGTCACCTTTCTTTTATGGCTGGTTTTGTTTTAAAAGGTGTGTTGTTTTCCACTCTTGTTACTAGGGTTTTCCGTAGTAAGCTGGTATTAGGATCAACAATGTCCTTTTCAAAGAAATCATTTTTGCTTTATTTTTGAAGTATAATGAAGTTTTGGATTTTACTCCTCACCTGGGACCTTTGTGTTATAGCTGAATTCCCTTGATAAAGAATGCTTGATCTCCGCTTTAGGAAGTGTCCCTAGTTTTGTGATCTGCATTGTCTTAGAAGAATACCTCTGTTGTGTTGGTTCATAGGCCAAAATATAGCTGAAATTTTACCCATTGATTGATTTGAATATGAAGGCTAAAGCTTTGCAATTATCGTGGAAACCTGACAGGGACCCAGCAGGAGGAAGACTTACCATGTACTATTGAGCTTTAACCTGAAGAGTAGATGACTTTTGTAGTAGCTGAAGTTTTCAAATCTTATTCCCAGCGTTAGGTCTTGTGTACTAGAGTTTTTTCTAATGTATGGATTGCTTTCCAAGGGAAGGCTGAAAAAAGAGATTTTAAACAGTGATGCTACCTGGTTATTCAAGCTCAGCAACAAGTCAACCTCACAGGTTTTGCAGCTAACACATCCCACTTCAGCATTCCCTTCTCATAGCTTTTTCTTCTTGTTCTCTCAGAGGTTTTTTTTTTTCTTACTGACAGTATTTCTTCCTTATACTCGCTTTCTTCCCCTACCACTTTGTTCATTCCTTATACTTTACATTTTTTCCATTCTATCTCCAGTTCTTCCCATCAAGTTTATAAGGTGATGCTCTGCTTTCTTGGGCACTAAGTCAGCTACCATCAGGCACTTCTGTTTCTTCCCGCTGATTTTGCTTTCTTTGGGCTTTCTCTTCTTTGCCACCTGCCACCTGCTCTTTGGCAGTAACATGGTAGGAATCAAGTCTCCAAAGAAAGGGAATGGTTTTATGGAGTGGAACTTCTGCAGGTGACCCTGGGAACAGGAGAGGAACTCCAGCAGTCTTCCTCCATCCCAAATAGTGAGAAGCCCTGCATCCCAAACCCTTCACTGTTCATCACACAGTGAGGTGGAAAATCAAGTTGCCGCTTTGTAGACTTTACATGCACTGTGTTTTGTGAAGGACTTGGTATGTATATATATTAGGCACAGTAAGTTCTGTGCTGTAGTAACAGAAAGGTGGCTGGCTCCAGTCTTGTTGATCTGCGTGTCTGAGTTTGGTGTCTAAGCTTAAACCACTGGTTGCAGGAGAAAAGTAAGTAACTGGAGAATGACCTAGAAAGTCACTGCTCTGAGGGATCTGCAGTCACTGTGTGTGCAGTGTTTGTGGGCTTCAAAAACAAGGGCCTGTGGTAGAAAGATGTCTCTGTCATATGCTTTAGCTTAGAGAAGAGCTGAACTCTGAAAAAACCTTGTTTTGCATGCTATTGCTTAAAACATTCTTTTTCTCCCAGCAAAAATATTTAAAACCTCTTATGTTTTTCAACAAGTATTCCCCTTTATAGTTCTGTGTAGAAAGAGAGGTAGGACTATTCTTTTTGGTTTGTTTGCTTTAAGCAAAATTATGAAGGCTTTTTAATTTGTCCACGTGTTAGTACATTTCAATTGTATATTGTCAGACTTTTTTTCTTTAAAGGCTAGACGCTTCCTTTTTAAAATTAAAGATGTGATGCTCTTATAATCATATGACTCCAGCTTCTGGAGGCTTTAAAGCTTTTAATCAGACTTGCTGGCAATATTGCAGTTAATATTCACAACCTAGTGCATAAACCATCTGACCATAAATTATACATGATGTATGAGCAGAATGACTGCCAGTGTTTGGCACCAAATCTGCAGTCTTCTGCTTTGTTTTGCTATGTTACTTTGGCCAATAAAAAAGAACTGAGATGCTTTCTGAACAAATTCATGTTCTACCTATTAGGTGGCAGGCAGGTGAAATATGCAGATATTCTCAGACTTTGCCCAAAATATGTTCTGCCATGACTTTTGACTCCCTTTGTATGTCAGACATTATTAAGTGTTAATCATCCTAACAATTAAGTTTCCTTGGAATCTTACATTAGAAGCTTAGTGGTCAGTATTCACAGTTGCATAGATGAACCTCGCTGACATTAAAAAGGACTGAGCTTTGATAGCTTAGAGAACCAAATTAATCATGCAGACAAAATGAAAGCTTTTTAACATAGTATTTTAGAAAAATCACACCAGTAAAATTCAGCTGTAGCATTAGCTTGTTGGCAGTTTTTCATTGGAATAATTTTTTTGGTGGTAAATTTTGCACAGGAAAGAATCTATTTTGGTTAAAAAAAAGAATTACGTTGAAATATGGATTTTTTTAGCTGGCTGAAGGGTTTAATTTTGACAGTTAATTCATAAAGCCCAAAACATTAAACTGTTTTTTCTCTCTCCTGCCTTGTATTATGAGTCAGGTTCTCTCGTGCATTTCCTGTACATGATGTTCCTGAGTGACTGGAGTGCATTATAGGAATTTTTACAGTGGGATATATAATATCCTTTAGCAACTGGTCCACAGGAAGAAACTGGGGAGTAGGATTGCAATGAGTAGATAACAGTAGGGAAATGTGTTTTGATACTGGAGTGGGTGAGATTTACAAAGGATTTTTTCATGGATTCCATGATGTCAAAACATTTTGTTTGAATTGGAAATGTCTAAACAAAATGTTTTGACACTGCACAACTTAGATTTTTCAGAGTTTCTCTCTGTGGAAAAATCTCAGCTCTATATTCCTCTTCAGGAGGAAATCAAACAGCCCGGTTTCTCCTGTGATAGCATTTCCAGTTTTTGCTCAAGCCTAATCATCACACCTCCTTCAAATACGTGTCTAAATTAGTGTGAGGTTTCAGATGAAAGGAGATTTGGGGCTGCTTTGTGAAAGGTGGGCAATCTGAGCAAAGCAGGATGGCATTTCAACAGCAGAATCAGTTTGGAAAGGGTTCTGCAGCATCCGTACTTTTGGAGGGCAGGCAGAGAGCGAGGACGTCAGAAGTGGATCCTGTTAAGCATCCATGTTAAGCTTCTGTTTCAATTCAGGTGGTCCAGTGCAGCACAGGTAACTCATCCCAGGAGTATTCTAATTCAGGAGCATTTTACTAGTGAACCACTGTAACAAAAAAAGGCTGTATTAAAATGTGCATTAGGAATTTTAGTTACTATAAATTACATTCTTTGAAATCTCATTTAGAACCAGGAACTCAAATGGTGTTGGAAGGCTCAGAGGATTAATTCTTTCTAAACAATAGACTGTCACTGATCACTCTGTAAAGTAATTATGCCAAATTTAATTATAATACAAGCACATTATATGATACTGTGTGCCCAAAATAGAGTTTGAAAAGGTGCCTCACAATCATATGGACCAGCTCTGGGAGCACAGTGGCAAATTACACGTGTTGTAATTGAGTACAACTTAATATCAGGCTTTGTTAATTAAAGGTTTGGGGTTGTATGGGGTCGAGTCTGGTTGGCACACTTTGCTTTTCAGTATCATCAGCATAATGGAACAAACTGTTCCCTCCCCATTTTATAGATTCTGCAAAAATTCCTATGGCTTCCAGTAGCCTTGATGTGTTGCATCAATTCCAGTATCTCTGTACTGGTAAAATCATGAATAAACAAATTGTTTCAAAGATGGTGAAACAACTGTCCGTCCTTCAGATATTTCAGCTGCAGGGATTGCACTATCGTAGGTTGCTGATGTTTCAGTATAACCCGCCCTTGCAGTGTTTTCTCACATGCAACCCGAGGCTCCTAATTCACCATTTCAATACTCTTTCAGTAGTTTTTCATCAATTTTCATATTGGGTTTGGACTAATTATGGAAATATCGACTCTTTGACCAGACAGTCAAGTACTGATCCGGTCTAGTGTTCCAGCGCTGTGGCAGCCTGGAGCCTACTGCATTCACTAAACAGAGGGAGCTAGTCCAAATTTAGAATAGCATTAAGATGCTTAGCCAGAACCTTTTCTGGGGAAAAATGAAAGTTGTGTGAGACATACATAAATAAAATGAATATAATAATGAAAAAAAGATGCGTATTGGGGAAGTTGTTCCATAGCCCGAATGACACGCTGCAGTGAGCCTGAATTGAAGTTTATAGCACATTTGTGCTTATGTTATGTTAGGGCAAAAATGTAGGGTGACAGCTAACAAGATTTAGAGGATGGGTGTCAGGAAGAATGAAGTAGGAGTGGTGGCAGTGAGACCTATATGCCTTTGGTTTGTATTGCAACACAGAGTATTTATTATAAAGTAATAAAAATGGTTAGGACCAGTCTCAGAACTAGCAAAATTGGTGCAGTTCACAGAGGTTAATATGTTTGTACTTACAGCAGGACTGAATTTGACCTTACATCTCAATGGAAAAAGTTAGAAATAGAAAATTTATGAAGAGCAGGAAAGCCAGTCTGATCTAATATTCCTTCATCTTTCCTTTTTTTTTTTCTTTTTTTTAAAAAAAAAAACCTTACCTCTTGTATGTGTTGTATATGCAACCACTTTGTTACATAGGAAATCTGGTCAAAATATGAGTCTGTGATTTTCTAGATCCATTGGTCGGTCTTTCAACATGAGGTACAGAGGCTGCCAATGCCTGAGTTGCAGAAACATCCATATTACTTGAATTCTAGTGTATGTAGGGGTTGGTGGCAGCACATACTCTGAGCTTTCCTTTCCCCATTCCTTCCTGCCCCACAATGCCCTAGTTGAAGATCGTTGTTCCACAGAACAACTAGTGAAACTATTTAAACAAAAGGTAAGAGACAGATGTTTTCTCTGCTTTCCCCTGGTGTAGAACGTTTTATTTGCCAGGTCATCTTTATAGCAGTGTGATATTTTCAAGGGAAGTGTAGAAAAAAGGTGTTCAAAAACATATCAAAACCCTTCTGTGTTATTTTGCTTTGTGATATAGTATAAATATTCACCTGAAACATATTTATAGGCAGCTTTCAGTAGTAATTTGTACTATCATTGATAAGATGTAGAAGAGAATCAATTTGTTTTATTTTTTATGTTTATTGAGGAATACTGAATGTGAAATCTGTCATGGATTGTAATATCAACAGTTTTCACAGCATCCACTAGGTGACATTTAATATGTCTGTGCAGAAATGTGTGTTGATGTGGTGGGCTGTTACGAGGATAGGAATGACATGTTGGTGAACAGCATTGTGTTTGATGCGATTGCTCGTCTTTTAGCTTTGTGAGACTCCTTAACCAAAAGTTTATGACACATTCATATGCAGTTCATTATACAAATAAGCCTAGTTCTCTTTGAGAATTTCTATGTATACATGCCTTTTTTGCAGCCTCTGTAATGTTGCCAGTTTGATGCAGACTGAAGTCCTGATGGAAGTCAATAACATCAGATCTACTCATGCTAATAGCAAACTCCTGTTGAGACATCCAGTATTCTTTCCCCTCACTAACATGGCACAATTTCAAGCGCAGGAGAATTTGATATAAGTAAAAAATGGATAGAAGTGTACCATAAGAAGGGCAAGTAGCTAGGTTAAAAAAAAAAAAAAAGAAAATTAGTCAAGAATATGAGGAAGGGGGTTTGGTTTGTTTTTGTTTTTTCCTTTCTGTAAGCTTCTTTAAGTTGTTCTCCAGAGTGACTGTGATGTTTAATGGCTGGGATGCAATTTAAACTTTGCCACATACTTACTAGTGGTAACTGCACAGGTTTCTTTATGTATATGTATTTATGCATATATACCTATATTATGTGTGTGTGTATTTACACACACCTGTGTACATACACATATACGCCATGAGAGCTGCATGTTCCTAAAGCAGAGGTGAATGTATGCCATTTTATATGACAGCCCTAGGTGAACACAGGAATATATTTTTAAAGGAGACCGTTTTAGCTAATTCAGTTACAATCTTAGATGATTAAGTTGATGTCAGTTGGCAGGGTGCAGGCAAAGTCCTCCCCTGGAGGAGCTGTCTCTAGTCAGGATCTGTCTCTTGAATGACCACCTGAGGACTTGCATCTTGTCACTTTGGGGGTGCAGGGCCTGGGACGTGGGTACCAAATCCATCCAGGTGGCCAGGCTTCTTCATGTGTTCTGGATGAGAAGCGGTCGAATCTTTTTCTCTCTGTGAGCTCGAGGAGTATGTCAGGGGACAGCCCTTGGTACCAGAGCCACCCTTCTGCCTACACACAAGGCACCAAGTGTAGCTTTCACGGTCTGAGCTCTCCATGCTGGAGAGACTGGGACGACTTTCTCCTCTTTCTGCCACCGTGTCCGTTCTGTATCCCCCTTGGAGCACACGTGTGCCGACTAACCATCTAGTACCAGCATTTCCTAGCATCACTGGGGCTGTGCTTGTCCTCAGCCTGGTTCAAAGCAGCTGGGTGTATTGTACCGTGGAGAGATACCAAAACAGCCCATAGTGATTAACACACTGTTAATATTGTTTCCTTTAGTTCACTTGATTCATGAGCAAGGGCTGTATCCTTCATATACATTTATGAATTACAAAAAAAATGTGTAGAGGCCTCTTGTGCTTCGATTATTTAATGTGCAGACGGAAAAGCAGTCTGCAGAAATGCTGAAAGTTTAGCGATTGCTGCAAATTCCCCTTAGTTTTAAGGAGAGATGCGGGCAGCCAAATACCAACAATTTATTTTCCTTTGAGGCTGGTAAGAGGAGGGAGATTGCTGTGAGCTCGTACTTTCCTGCTTCACACATGGCACCTTTTGCTTATGCAGGGGAAGGGTTTAGGAAAAGTTCCCAGCTAATGTAATGGATGGTTTTATCATTTTTTCTACTGAATGAAAGTTCCTTTTTCCAAGAAGCATTAAATAATTCTACATGTTTCTCTGCATATAGTAGGTAAGCATTTATTTTCCATTTTCTAAGTATATCTTATCAAAATACATTCAATTTCTATTGGCAAGTGACATTTGCTGTCTTTTTTTCCATGTTCGGTTGCGTCTGTATTTTAATGCTGAAATGCAATGTTGAGGAAAAAATAGATTTCTGAGGCAACTCTGCTAAGCTCATTTTAAAATAAAGGTTTAATACTGTATCAGGAGGCTTTCCGAAGCCAGTTTTCCATGGGCTGATTTTGGTCACTCTGGTATTTGTGTGGGTTTTTCTTTTTTTTTTTTTAGTTTCTTCACCTACAAACTGCTTGGAACTGTAGGTGATGCAGAGGGGGAAAGGGTGATCGGAGGTAACTGCTTCTGCTTGAGCAGGCTGTAGAGAAATGTAATCCTTTAGCTCCAGAAAGGGACAGAAGATGGGAGAGTGGTGAGGTGTTTGCAAAACAAAGGGATGAAAGGGTGAAATGGGAACAATTACTTGCTTTTTCTCTTAACAAAAACCTAGAGGAGGCTTAATAAAATAAACAGGTAGCCAGCCCACAACTAAGAAAAGGAAGTATGTTTTCACAGACTATATACTTACATTTTGGAATTCATTGCCGCAAAAATGTGTGGAGAAGAAGTTTAAATGGACTCAGACGACCTGAGGAAAATGAATGTCTGATAGGTCCGTTGAGGACATGGCCTTTATCTTGCATTAAGGGCGAGATTTCTCATGCTTAGAATTTCATGAGAGGGAATACTGATCTCCTCCTTTTCCCTCTGAGTGCAGAACTGCTGCCTAGCAATCCCCCAGCGCCGGAGGCGCCCGAGGGAGGGTTTCAGTGAGGGTCGCGCAGGGGCCGGTTTTGCCTGGCGCGAGGGAGCGGCCGTTACGCGGAGGGCGGGAAGGAGCCGCCCAACTGCCGCCTCGGGCGGGGCGGGGCGGGGCCGCCGGCCGCCCTTTCGGTCCGTTTCGGCCCGCGGGGGAAAGGCGCCGCTTCCCGTAATGCTCCTCGCGGGCCCGGTGCCCGCTGGCCATCCCGGGGGAGACCACCGGGACGTGCTGGGAGCGTGCAAAACCACCCCAACTTCAGTCTGGCTTGGGGGAGAAACATCGTAAGCCGTAGCATGGAAAAGCAGTTTCCGTGCTCGCCTCGTTTTCTTTCTGAGGAATAATGAAAGATCAGCAAAGTGTTTTGTTGTGTTCTGTGTGAATACTTAACAACTGGTTTGTAGTTTTTACAAATCGTAATATCTATGGCTATAATGTTTCCATATGCCCTGCTAATGGAATAGCAGGGGAATAGTTGGCTTTGTGAGCAAGCTGATTTTATTTGCTTTACCAAACCTGCTGTGTGTATGTAACAAAACCAAAAGGATAAATGTATTTTTGAAAACTGTGTCAAAATAGCTTGCTTGTTAATTAAAACCATTAAATGTGCATAATTATACAGAAGAAGATTCATGCTTTCCTTAATAATACTCTCTACATTCCTTGTGTTTTTTGGTCTTTGGTAATGTAATGAATCCATTACCAAAGACCAAGTTGCATCTTTTTTATTCAGTAGCAGCGCGTCATCTAAGACTTTGACCTCTTTGTGTTGCTGTTTTCGATTTGTATTACGTGTATAAATCCAGACCTCTTGAATTAAAATGCGACTGGGACATCTTTTCCTCTAGAAAACCGGCTTTAGGGTTATTCAAAGGGCTGCCGCTAAAATATCATGAGATAATTAGGCAATAGCAATGGTATGAAACTGAAATAAAATAACAAATTTATACAAATTTAGTGGAAAACCAAAAAATTGAATCTCAGAAGTTTCCAAATGAGAGTTAGAGTAAGAATTTCAATTTTGAAATATTTTCAACGTAAAATACTGTAGCTGTTGTTGTGCTTTTCCAAAGCATCCAGAGTTTGTGAGAACAGCACTTGTCAATTAAGAGTTGGCAGCTAGCTTGCCAGGTGGTACCAAGGGATGGGCTGAACTTTTCTTCCATTTTTAGATGACTCGGTACCATCAGCTGGAGTCAGAAATGAATTGCTGATGGCCAAACTTCAGCGGTCTAAAGGTGGTCCCGTCACATCATGGTCTCCTCCTCAGATGAGAACAGACTGTGCCAGGCATCAAACTGTTCACTTGTTCTTAAAAATGCAGGTGCATTTTTGAAAATGCAGATGCCGACAGCGTGGGAGTTTCTTGAAAGCATAGCGAGAAGTCGAAGGCTTGCAGCTCAGATGTTATCCAAGAAATCCAGTAATGAGTTGCCAGAAACAGCAGATGCTTTGGCATAACCAATTGTAGTGTTTCAATTAATAGCATGTGTGGAGCTCACATGTGGAATGATCAGAAAAGATACCAGTTTCTGACAGTTTTCCAGCTACACAGTCCCCTCTTGCTTTTCCTCCTTGCTTTTCCTCCTCAGTTAAACTCTTTATGCATCACTACAGGGAGATATTTGGATGTTAGGCTGTGAAGACCGGGATAAGAACCTATACAAAATCAACATGAATTTGCATTTGTTGTTAGATCCAGCTTTTCAATGAATTTCTTGTTTACAAAACAGTCTGAGTTCACTATTGCATAGATAAGAGGAGTAATTCTGCTCTCAAAGCTAGTAATTTCCCCCCAAAAAGCATTTGGAAGCTTTGGAAAGAATCTGTTCTGTGTGTGAAATAGGTTTGTTTCCTTATTACCCACAAATAATTAGTAATGGCAGCAGGAATAGGTTCAGCTTTGTCCACAGCTGACTACTTGTGAACACACCTGACTTTCCTTCCCGTATTTGACAGCAGCATTTGGACTCTGCTCGGACTCCAGCACCACCATCTCGCACTGGACAGCAATTTTGTTTGCTTTCAAAGCCAAGGAAGGTGAGGGGTTTATTTGTCTCCCAAATAGTAAACCTAGGGCCAAGGAGCTTATGCTGTGTTGTTTTTCAGCCGATTGCTTATGACATCTAATGTGGACTTTATGTGGCCTAACTTTTATGTTTCTATGTGGGTTTTAATATTATGCTTAGAGGCATGGTTGTTTATATCAATTGGCAATTTGCAATGCCCCTGGGAAGTGTCTGATTCTGGAGTGTTTTGGGTGTTCACAAATTAGCTTATTCAACCCTTAGAGGAACTGCGCGTTCATCTTGTGCTGTAGCAGCTCTGCCCTCTGATTCAACAGCAGCGTTGCTACATTATGGAAAGTTGTTCATATCTTAAAAGTTGTGAAAAGTGGGAAGAGTGCACATGGGCAGGGGTGGAAGTTATCTTCCTGTTTTACAAGAGAAAAGCCTGCAAGGTCCTGGGAGAAGATGGTTCCGATTTATTCTGAACATTGCTTTCCCTGCATTTTGATTTTGTCTTATGGAAATGAAATGCAAAAATTTGGGGACAGAATAATACTTGCCACCACTCAATAGAGAAATCGGTAGAGCATAATATTCCTTTCCATGTTGTTTTCATCATTCCTAGGATTGCTTCATTTAATACTGTATCTTTTCCAGTACTGTGTTACTGCAGTGTCCCCCACTAATTTCTTCTGTTTACTATTATCAGTGTGTTGCTGTCAGCGCTCCTTCAAAGAGTAGTATTAATTGAAGCAATTTATTTTACTAGGGCTGGAGATGGCCTATTTATACTTAAATGCAACCTGTTAATATTCATTATATTAATCTTGTCATGTGCTGTCAGCTCCTTTTCCCACTTCATGCAGATTTGCTGCCCTGTACATGTTTTGCTCAGGCTTGCCACAGTGGGATATAGGTGTTTCTCTGTGTTACGCAACAGATCAAAGATCATCAACAGCTATCACAACATGGGAAGAGAAACAATCCTGAACTTGTTTCATGTGCTCCTTCACTGATGTGATGGCACAGTAATGTCTCATTTTGCCTATTAATCTTATTTGAGCTAAAAGATCATATTGAAATTTTATGTCTGTCAACATAATATAAAATTTAATATACACCTAATATAAAATAGAAAATGTATGATATTGATACATTCCCAACAGGCATGTGAAGAAGTCTTAAGCTGCATCAATAAAAGCTGTAAGGATTGCAGAGAGCTGTAACTAATTCTGTGTGAAATTCCTTAGTCACAGTTCTGTGGATAGCTACTATATACACAAAGGCATGTATTTGGCTTCTTTAACTTTAGTAATATAAGGCATTATGTTTCTGTTCTTACTTTCTGGCAGAGAGCTCTATTATATGCAAAATAGTTGGCTTTTGAGAACATGACCATTGCATTTAATTGAACTGAGCTTTGGCTAATGAAAGGCATAAAGAAAATCACTGCATCGCCCTTCAAAATGTTTGATATTCTCTGCAGTGCAGAACCATAAATACAGTGGGGCAAGATACTGCTGTGTAATGCTAGGTGAGGTCGCAATCGTTGATTGCAGTGGAACTAGTGAATTTGTAGAGCAAGGGCTGAATAAATGCTTTTACGTGGGCTTCCAGAGAATGAAGAGTTTTAAAGCTGAACTACATCTATCGAAGTCTCTGTTTGAAGTCATCCTCTGTCCTCCTAAACTACACTCAGAGTTCTGGGTTGGGTGTTGCAGTTTTTCCCTCTAGACTTTACATATCTATTATGTATGAATTATTGTAAATGTCATGGAGAGACAGGCTCTACTCTCTGGACTCTTACCTATTCTCTGGATGATAGTGGTTTAATATTGTAATTGATCTTACATGTCAAAAATATGCTTCTGATACTAATCTGCATTTTCTTTTGATTTAAATTTTATCACTTTTCATTGTGTTTAAGCCTTTTTGAATTATCCTGAAATTTATATTCCAATGTATGTAAATTTTCAGCTTTTTATTATGCAGCCTTTACAAGAAGCACATTTTGTTCCCACAACTCGAGAAGACTTGTATTTTCTCAAATCTTAAATAAGAATTCCACAGGATTATCCATGTGATGGTGGTTCAGTTAATGGTACTTTTCTCTCTCAACTGTGAACGAATTCGCTTACATGGTTTGTGAGGCATTATCCTGCTGCAAGGCCAGTCTTCATGTGGCATCTTAATCCTAGGCATTTGCCTTTTATCTCGCACTGCTTCTTGGAAGAGCAGCGGTATATATCTGTTTCTGAACTGATCGTCAGTTCAGGTCAATTGTTCTTTCCCATTCAAATCCTTCCTTCAGTGTTTTTGAACTTTATTTTCTATTCTAGGTCTATGCGCAATTAAATTTATAGAAGAGTAACTCTCAGGCTTCACTGGTATTGTGTACGTTTGCTAAGCTGCAGCACATCTGTAAGTGATCATTGGTTGGGACCTTAAATTGCTCCTGTGTGCTTTTTCATGGTTGCTCCCTGGCTGTGTTCTAGCACTGGCTTTCTTTCAGCACCGCTGAATGGATTTTTCTATTGGGGGTGAAAATACTTCAGATTTTCAGTTTCAGGAATTACGCCATTCCTCATAAAGACTATGCCAGTACCTTTGACCTTTGTGAAAGATGATATGGCCAAGCTGGCCTTTGAGATGGTGATCAGTGGACTCACATGGGATGTGGGAAACCAGTAAGATCCTAGTCTAAATTCTGCAGTGTGGGACTTAAACCAAGTTGTTCCACATTTGCAGAGAGCATCCTACTCACCTTTGGGTGGGATCTGAGAAAACCAAAATCATGCAAAACACAGGTTTGACTCTGATGTTCTTACATCTCTGGTAAATGTAGGAATCGTCAGGCTATTCTTTGATTTCCTTCACAACAAGCACTTATTTCCTGGATGTGGTAAACTTTTCCCATGAAAATTTGTTAAAAAATACCCAGACAAATTTTTCTCTCTTATCTATTTCTCATTTCACAGTCTGCATTGAAAATGAATGAATATTTCCAGGAAATGGATTGGATTCCTTTTGAAAGATTCTCTGTAAATTATTAGCAGTCTGCAGCAATAGTTCTGTTCCTTTGTATTTAGTTTTGTGTCTAATTTTCCAATTTCTTAATCATTCTTAGCTTAGATATTCACAGTTACCTCTTTTACTCTTCTTGTCTAAACTGGCTCCTCCAGCCCAGTAATAATTGTCCTGTTCTCCCTTGCTTTTCTTTCTGCACGCCTAAAACTTGTTCAGGCTGATGCTAAACAGTGTTAAGGCTGTCTGCTCTTCACAGCTAGATTGTGGCTGCTCTCCGTGCAGCCTAGTACATCAGAGCACTGTGTGTGGAGTCCGTAATCACACTGGCACTTTTGCAACTGTGCTGTACCACACGCTCCACACCCATTTGCAGCCTGCTTTCACCATATACTAGTTTTTTAACATTAATTTCCTTATTTCTTTCTTCCATTGAAGTATCTCTGTTTCTTGTATCTGTCTTTTCCAGAAATGTTTCCTTCTATTTATGCAAGATGCATATTATCATTTTATGTCTGTTTTTACCACTCTTCTTTATTTTTCCCGCTATTCTAGTCTGACTTACATTTGCAGTGCTTCCCAATTTTGAAGTATCTTTACATTTTTGATAATTTGATTTTAATAATTTATGTCTATTTCCTGTTCCAAATCATTAATAAAGCTGTTAAATAAATGAGATTTTAATCCTGATTGGCCCCAAGCTACCTTAAGATTTTCCTCTTCATCTTCATACATCACTCTTCATTGTTGCTTAGGTGATAGCTTATAAATCATGTGATACTGTCTTTTTTCAGGAAATTAATTCAAATTGTCCTGGCTGAGGCTTCATAAGACCCTGTATGAAACACAAAACAAATTCAGATAAAAGTATATTGTCATCTTCATTTCTGTTTTCTATTAATTTTGCAATACTACTGAAAAAGCAGTCACGTTTTTCCAGAATGACTGGTAAAGTCGTGCTGCTTAATGGTCATCCTCCTATTGTTCTCTAGAGATATTTTATTATCATTTGTATGGCACCATACATTTGCAAAATACTAAAACCAGAATAATCTGCATTCTTTTCTCTGAAGACCTCACATCTGTAAAGGCCCATTCAAGCAGCAACAGTCATGTCAGTGTGCTTCACTATGCTGCACAGGAAACCAGGGTCCTTTAGGACATATATCAGAGTCATGGTAGCCCCAGGAGAGTCAGCCCTCTCCTAGTCCTCCATTTCTTCATACTTTATATTGGCTAGTCATTGCCTTTAAAAGGCTTACGGTCTCAGGAGATGGAGGATGCCATTAGCTGAAGTATGGGGAATGAGGAAGAGCAGCTTTCCATGATCTCCCTTCCTTGCTCTGAAGCTTTACAAAGCAGCTGCAATCCTTGTGTGGCCCTGTAATGACAAACTGAGGGTTCTGAGGGGCAAGTGGGATGTGACGAGATTTTTGTCCAAAGGATTGAGAGTTTCTGTCCCCCTTAAGACTTGACTCACAGTCTTTTGCTTCATAGTTTTGATACATTTTCAAATTCTCAGTAGCTCTACAGCTATGTGTTCGTATGTATTCTCAGGGTACCGAGGTGCTTTCAAGCAATACAATACCTTTGTACAGCTGTGATGTAACATATTGGTGATGGATATTATCTTAGAATTAAACTGGAAAGGTTGGGTTAGTTTTCAGGTGTCCAAAGATACAGATACATGTTTAGTGATGCTCTGAAGGTGACAAAGTGACTTTAGGAACTGTTCAGGAGGCTTAACCTGCTTAGAAATTTTGCATGTCTGCATTTCAGAATATTTAAATACTTTATTAAATCTCACAGTAAAATGTAAAGCGTGTGTTTTAAGTGCTTGAACTAAAATAGAGGTATATGTAGGTGACAACCGGAATCAGTTCACCTTCTCCAGTTTCGTATCCCAAAGAGTATAAAACACAGTGGCTGCTGGAATAGATGATTTTTTTTTTAAATAATTGCTTATTGTCCTCACTACTGCTGACCTGTTGTTAACAGTTTTTCTCAGATGTCTTTTATGATTAGATTTTATGTTTTGCAAACTCACAACCCAATATCTAAGAGTTGCTTTACTTTCTCTTTCCTGAGTTTGGGCATTCAGGGTTCCTTACCTACCGTGATACTTTTCTACCCAGAAATCACAAAAGCTGATTCAAGAATTTACCTCTTGCTCCTTTCCTAGTAAGTCCCACTAATGCATAGCAAATGGAAACTGTAGGCTGAATTCAGTTGCCTGAATGTATGCATCACATACATTATAAATGTGATATAAAATGCCTTTTGGCATTAAAGTATCCTGTCCTCCAGCTCCTGGTCCAGGATGCGACTCTTCTGTAGATCTTTTGTAATATCTGCCAGTCCCATGTCCCAACCTCTAAGGCACCTTAGGTGGCACACAGGGCTACATTTACACAACTGAATCCAACTCTCTGTTTCTACCTTACTTCCAGGTGGCATACCAAAGCTTATTGCCCTCATGATTATATTACATTTCATAGATCAGATATGCATGTTATCGACCTCCCTTTTCCTTGTTACAGAACTTGCCACAGACTGATTATCCTTGTCCAAATATATTGACGTTCCAATTATAAGAATTCCAGTCCCACTTTGGGTGTTTGGAAGCAGGCTACATCTGCAATACAAATGAATGCAGAATGTCAGAATAGAATAAACATCTAGAAAAAGATCACTTGCAGGTCTTTCACTGCAAGCAAGGCAGGGTTATGCTGGAACACAGAGTGCTAACTTAAATCAGTTCAGCTAGTGATCTTCTCCAGTATCTTGTCTGTAGTAATGGCTATAAGATCCTATTCCAGAGCAGAGATCTTAGAATGTTGCTACTAATCATGCAGCTGTTATAGAAAAAAATCGTATCAGACAGTGTTTGGATTTGCTTAGAAGTATGAAAATCAGTACCTTTTTATGTTCCTAATCCTGTTTTATGTAATTATGGATTAACTATGCAAATGCATTGTTCACAGTTTTTTTTTTTAATTTTGCTTAATTGTGATCCATATTCAAAAGAAAAGTTTTCGATGCCTTCAAAGCAACTCCAGTCATAACAAAAGGAAGGGCTTCTTCAGTGAGTCCTGATAGTTCCTCATAAAAGGACATACAATTCAATCTCTTGGTGGATCCTACCAATACCTTGCTGTGAATGATACTGAGTGATAGCAAATTCCCTAGAATATTGATATACTACGTTTAAAAAAGACTCCTGGTATTAAATTTAAATATTTGCTTTAGTATTTAAATAGAATTCCTTTTATTCCTTTCTAAGAATTGTAACATAGGAATGTCCAATTTGCTCCATTTTATTTAATTTAGCGACTGTTTTATAGGGGGGAGGTGTTCAGTTAGCATGTTTCTTTTGAGATCCCCTTTGAGAACGTTTCAGTAAGTGTTTAGCCGTATCCTGCAAGACTGGCAAAGGGAGTCAGCAGGCCCAACATATAACATATGTGTACATGGTACATGGTATAGCAATGTATATTTGCTATACATTACACTGACTTAAAGTTTGAAACACAAGTTGTCATTGAAATTAAATCCATTTCGGTTCAGTTTTAACCTAAAAGCATTGCCAGATTGATTGTGAGTGGCACAGATTGATTTATTTGATTCCATACGCAGAACAGCTTTCATGTTCACAGGAAACGTCCTTTGGGTTGATAGAGGTGTCCCTGTCTCATGCCATGAGAACCAGCTGCCTCACTCTCTCTGGCTCTTCCATCACTCTGTCAGAAGTTCTCCAGGGTTCAAGGCAAGGGTTCCCAAATTTAACTTGCTTGTATAGTATAATCTTAGCTCCAGAGAGTCACCAACCAAAAATTTTCAGTTTTTGGTAAGGTAGAAGTAGTATGTTTTGGATTGATCGCAGCGCTTTCAAACATTACTATATGTCTGCTAAAATATTATCCTGTTTTATTACCTAAGGGAACCACATTTTCTCTGGAAATTAGACCATATTTAAGATGATGTCATACATAAAATGGAGTTATATAGCAGTGGCATACATTATTTTGACAGTTACTACTCCATCATAAATTTAAATATTGTAGATATAAATGTTCATTGTTGTAGCGTAAACATTAAATATGCACTTCTATGCTAGTGTCAGCTTTCAGCTATAATTACTGCATGTTTGGGATAATTTTTATCCTCATTTGTTTGGGACAGACCCTTCATGTAGTCCGGTGGTGCCAGCATTCACAGGGGAGACTGGAGAACTAAATACAAGTTCCTGATTCAAGGAATATGTCATTATTGTGCAACACAAACGCACATGCTTTGAACATGAACAGGTGTGTAATAAATACACGTGTTCATGATGACCTCTCAGCGTGATCTCCCTTGAGGAACTGAATAGTTTGAGTAAAGTGTGGGGCAGCCAGGAGTTGCATCAGTAACAAGGTCATGAAACCCTTTCGTAGAATTTGGCTTCTGCCTTGCTGTTGGGAGCTCAGAGACCTCAAAGTTGCACTGACCTCAGGTTTTCTTTGAAGGTCCTGATAGATTTCAGCACTTTTCTGGGGAGGAAATCGCAGCGGGTGACATAAGGCATCCCAGATGGATAAGACATTCCCAGATTGGATAGTCATGTAATTGTTTCGCTTGTGTGTAAAGGATGTGTGTTTGGAGCTAGATATTGTTTGTAGAGGTTGCAGACAGTGTTAAAATTGTCACTTTCTGTTTCCAAGCTTTTTCGTACTGTTTTGGTTGAAAAATGAAGTAAATATTGATAAAGATCAGAAGCGTGTCTTGAGTCAGAATTTTCTAAGAAATTACCTTTTTGTCTGGATTTCACAGCTGTTTCCTCTGGTTTGACTGTAGAGGATGATGGAGTGTCTGTTTTATGGCTAGAACTATAGGATTGCCAGTAATATGGCTATTTCAGAAAGAGGAGCTAGGTAGGTTTAAGTTGAAAAGCTTTATTAAAGTAGCTTTTTTTGAAACATGAGCTCCCATAACCCCATAACTTGACTATAAAAAAAAAAAAACACGGACTGCCATAAAAAGTATATTTTCCAGAGACCATGATTTACAAAATATATCCTGCAAATGCTGATTCTGCAAGTAGTTATTTGCCATAATCAGATTTAAAAGCTCCGTATCTCCCATCAGCTGGTGATTGTTGTATAACCTTTGGCTTCAGAGTTCTGGTAGGAACCTGGAGCATACTTTGGCAAAGAATGAAACTCTCACAGTCCTATCAAGTAACAGCAGCACTTGTTTTGTTTAACAGTGCTGGGAATTAGCTTCTCGTGCACTGATCTTGACAGGTCAACTGTCACAGATTGGTGTATGTATCTGTAAATGCATCAGTCCTATAAACAAAATTCTGTCTGCAAGAAGTGGAAGTCAAAGTTGGCACAATTCTGAACAAATGAAATGTCCTGAAGCACAAAGAGGCAAAGGAAATATCCCTTCTGGAAAAGGTGTTCCACATATCCCATTTGTCAACTGTATCTGCATCATTTGCAATTTGGAGACCGAAAAAATTATGTCTCCGTGTAGAATGCTATGGAGTTCAGTGCTGAAGTGAAATACGCTTTCTCCTCCTCCTCACACCTAGCCCTCCTGCATATAAAGGGAATCTTTGTTTCTCTCCTTTGGAACAAAATTTTCAGCTCCTTTAAGGGATTCCCATTGTTGACATGAAATGCAAAATGTAAGCTTTTCAACAATTTAATGCCTTGATATGAAATCATATAGAGTTGTTGAAGGGAAAAGGAGTGGGAGAAGAAAGTGAAATGTCAGTCCAGAGGTGACAAAGTAATAAACAGATGTGTTTCATTTCCGGTTTTTGAATAGATGTAGTCATCTTCTGTAGCTAGTGCAAGCCGTTCTGGTCAAAACTATGCATGTATCTTCATCATGCGCTTGCTGGGTTTTCAACTGGGAGAGCTGAAAGAAGCTTAAACAGTGTAACATTCTTCACCACTTCCAGACATAATATATACCTCACACACCTATGCAGTCATTGACATCTGTCGGACTGTATTGATTCACGTTAGCTGAAGAATTGGTCAGGTTTTTTTTAGCAACAGCAAAACCTAAGAAAAATTTGGACATATTCAGACCAAGCATCTGATTTTGAATTTAAAAAATAACCTGGCTGTATGTATCTACCTGATACTGCTGCAAACACATTTATGTACAGAAGATCATTTGCCACTCCAAACTGACCTCCCAGGGTGAGAGTTTTCAGTCTGTTAGATACTTTTGCTTTTAAGACTGTCATTAGAAAGCTTAATACTACTCCATCATTCTCCTCTTCTGTCCTCCAGGTCAACTTTGAAGATTTACAGTGACTGTAGAATAATTTTCATCAGTTTTACCTCTGTGATATTTGTCATGTCTGAATATTCACTGATTTTTCCTGTTCTAGTTCCCTGTTTATTGGTTTAGTGAAACAAAGCAAAAATAAAACCATGCAGATACCTCCCATCACGTTTTATTTGTTGTTTTGACTTTTGAGGCTTTAGGATAAAACTGAAGTCATAGAAGTAAATCATGTAGGACATTTAGCCATAGGCATTTTCAGTGAAATAAATTCTTTCCAAGAAGGTTTTGACTTGTAACATGGAAATTAGCTTCTGGCAGGAAGAAGCCACATTTCGCAGATCCTGGACTATGTTTGATTTCTAAGGGGCATGCCTTCAGCTAACATCACTGCCTCCACAGATGTAAGTGTAGTATTGGTGTTTAAGAGTAGAGCTGGAAAAAAAAAAAGAAGAAACAATTTTTACTCAATACTATTTATGACTCTTCAGAAAAATAACACAATTGATTCTGTTTGAAGGCAAAAGCAGTGGCCATCTGCTGCTGCTGAAGAGCATATTCAGTTTGAATAATCCAGAGGTCACTTGACATTAACTTTTTTGTGGAGCTTCCTTTCAGAAAATGTAATAAAATTGAATTTGAAGTGATATGTTTAATTGAAAAATAAAATATTTAGACATAATGTTTCATGGAGGTATTATGAAAATAGTTATCAGGCTGCAACTGGCAGGTGTGTCTAGCATTGGCAGAGGTTATGAGATATTTGATCATCGGGAGTCTTGCAGCTTGAGAAGAAGGACTGTTGTCATTTTACTGATGAGGTAGAAGTAGGCCAAAGAAGAGAAAAAATAGGACTTAAGATAGGATCTGGAGAAAGTCCAAGATAGAAGAGGAGATAGTTTGACAGCACAGAATCTGTGTCAAGGATTTATAACTGTCAGGAGCGAGAATGTTGTGCAGCTGGAGAAAAGGTTCGTCTTTGATAAGCAGCAGGGAATGATTTGAAAAGTAGAAGGGGATCAGAGAGGGAAATACGGGATAGTGAGACCACAGATAATCCTGAGGACTGTCAGGCAGTATAAACTTACGAGAGAGAAAAGTCATATCAAAGTGATCTAAGTGAAATAATATGACAAATACTACAGATAATAGAGCAGTTATGTGACAGGCATTGATGAAAATTCATTCAGGCAAAGTACTTGTTTATGTCTGTCCTCTGAATCTCACTGATTCTGATTCTGTGTTTAAAAAAAAAAAACACACTTCTCATGCTCTCTTTATAAATACTGAATTCAGTCAAGCTACTGTTAAATGTTTATGTAAATATTAAAGGATTTCTGCCTAACAGTCCTTCAGACGCACTGTGTTTTCTGTTCTAGTTGGCAACATGGGACTCTGAAAAAGGACTGAACGGCAGCCTACAAGAACGACGTCTGGGCAGTGACTTACAAGGACTGACACTGAAAGTGGTGACTGTCTTGGTATGATCCTATTTGAATTCAGGAAACAAAATGCTCAGAGTAAAATGGATATGGCCAAATATTTTGGGCACTTACCTCAGTATTTTTCCCTATCATTTTCAATTCTGCTTTTTTGGGTGATCAGTTACATAAGCAAGGAAGATAGATGATGGCCTTTTATTAGTTTATGTGAATCTGCAGACAGTCAGAGATGTAGAGCCTGTGTGTATTTGCTTATGCTTTTTTCTGCATCAAAATTCGTACTGGGCATCGAACCAGCACAAGGCACGAGTGGGACAAATTTCAGATACAGCACTCTCAGATATGCAGTTTCTAGTGTTTCATGGATTTTAAGATCAGATGGGCCTATTATGATAATCTAATCTTGGCTCTTGTACACTGCAGGCTGTAAAATTTAATTAAGTGGTTCCTCCATCAAGCTCATAACTTCCAGTTAAGATAAACTATGTCTTTTAGAAAGACATAGTCTTTCCAAAAAATCATTATACTGTTGGGACTACTTCTGTTACTGTCCTGGGTGGTAACAGAGCTCCTGTGAGCTAAATGCTACATCGGGAATAAATTAAGGTTTGACTGCATTTCTGCCTGAACTACAGTATAGTTTGCAGATTACAGGCTATAGTGTCTTTTGTGGGGTTTTTTTCTCCCTCTTTTACTGGATCAAGGTTCAAATAGGAAGTACTATACGAGCTCATAAAGGCACTCCCCTGCTCTGCTCACCCCCAGATTTTCTTTCCTCAGTCTGGTAACAAGTGAGGTTATGCCCTAGCGTATATGAGAGGTGAGCAGAGCCATTCTAAGAGAATGACAGTACTGCTTTGCCAATGTGACCAATTACAGTGGTTGTGAAACCAGAAGCCCTGGCTTTCCCTGGCAGGATAGTAGGAATCCCATACCTGACAGAAAATGTACCCCAAAATGCTGTTTGCTCCCAAAATGTACTTTTATAAAACCCATGAAAGAACCAGTGCCCCGAGGACTATTCTTTCAATTTTCAAAATCACAAATAATCACAAAATGCAGCATTTTTAGCTCCTATTTCAGTATGTATCCTGGATGAAAGATTTATCGTTGTCTGTAAAAGATGACTTTCTAAATCTCGTATGCTCTGAGATGCACAGTAGTAATGTTCCTATCTAGGACTCACTTGCTTAACTTACCTATCTGTATTCTAGACAGTTAGCTAGGACACTGAGATATGTGTCCATGCCCTCTTTATTGTCCGTGGGAAGAGGCAGGTGTTTCCAGAGGAGGAGGAGGGCAGGCTGAATTTCAGCCTGCAGACAGTGGGAAGCTGTCATGGAGGGATGAATTGTCCTCTGGAGGGTCTGTCTCTTCTCATGAACTGTGGAGCTGCACTTCAGCTGCTGAAGCACTGGTGTCCGGTGCTGTTTGGGATGCCTTGTGGTATCCTGCCTGGCCTACAGCTGTTGCTTCTGGAGGTTATGATTATCTCAGAAGTCTGCCCTAAGTTGTCCAGAGTTAACTCAGGAAACATCACTTTTACTAAGCAAACACTCTGGCACACTTGTTTCAGGTATCAGCTTTGATGTTGTTTTGTTCTCAGGAAGAACCTTTTGTGATGGTGGCAGAGAACATACTTGGGCAACCAAAACGATATAAAGGATTTTCCATTGATGTCCTGGATGCGCTTGCCAAAAATCTGGGCTTCAAGTATGAGATATATCAAGCTCCTGATGGTAAATATGGACAGCAGCTCCAAAACAGCTCCTGGAACGGCATGATTGGAGAACTCATTAACAAGGTACACAGAGGAGAAGCTGCATAAAAAAAAGGCTCTTCAAGCAGAGTGGGCCCTCAGAAGTTTTGAAGGGGGCTGCTGAAATTCTCCCCTTCCTCCATTCCAAATTCCAAGAGATTGAATTAGGATCAAAGCTTCAGTTCAAAACACTTCTGAGCTGCACATGATTTGAATATGGTCTGAACTGTACAATTTAAGACCCTCTATATAGGATAAGAACTACAGTCTGTTGTTCTGTCTGTTTACTCCTAGCTGATATCAGCATAAATTATGAGTGCAAGTCTGTGTGTGTATATATAGCTGTCAGTATAAAAAGGGAGGGCATGTATATGTGTTTGAGTGAGTGCAGAACGTAGAGAAAGAAATATGTATTCTTCAGATTTTCCTTGCTGCTGTTATTATTTTTCATCATTATGTCTTTGCTACTTCATAGGTATGAATTTCTTTGGGTCACCTTCTTTGTGGCAATACGTTTGATAACGACCAACTGTTTGACTCCAAAACAGGAAGTGTGTCCCTAGTAATATGCTGTAAAGAAGTATTTTGAAGGACCAGAACTTAAATTGATTTCAAGATTATTTATTCATATAAAACAGAGAGGACCAGATTTTTTTACTTAATTACAGACTTGCAAATCAGGAGTAAGTTAATTGAACACCTTTGAAGTAAATGGGAGAGTCCATAGCTTACAGTCTCCAGGAGAGTGAAATTAGAATGTATTTTGTTCATGTTCTCAGTATCCAACATGGGACAAATGTTAATCAAAGAAGGAGAATCAAAAGAATTATTATTTCGTGTTGTTGCCCTTTGTAGAAAAGGTTACTCTTCTGCAGTGGAGTTATTACTGAAAGTAAAAGCTTTCTCATTACCTAGTAAGTAGGCATCTCAGTATCTGGTAAGTAGATGTTTAGGAAGAAATAAAAGCAATTAAAGCAATAGCAAACATGCATATGGTAATGGGATATTCTCAGTTGGTGCTAGGAAATATAAAGAATATTCTGCTTATTTTACATTGATACAAGCTCTTTGAATTTCATTGATTTGAAAATCTAGTAGGAAATCCTGTGAAATTTCTTTGGAAATTGCTTTCTTTGAAGTAACGAAGTATTTATAATGGTATTTTTGCTACTAGTCTTTCCACTGACTCCAAAGAATTTCAAAGCAGACCTCGTTCACCTAGCATTGGTCCTACTTTCCCCACAAAATGTAGAGATATGAAACAGAAATACATTTTTTAAGAGAACTGTTTTTATTAAGATAGAAAATATTCAAAATCTAATTGCAGCTCTCCAAAAGATTTGGGAATCTTATTTAGTAAACACGATTTTATCTTTCATTAAGTTTGCATACTCTTAAAGGACCTTCTCAGTGTAAAACCTACTCACTTTAAATGTTGAGGCCGAAGCAGTTTCCAGAGCTAAGTTGCCTTTGGTGCATTCTTCCAGTTAATAGTTTTTGCAAGCACATTTTTCATTATAAAGAACAAATAAAATATTCCCCCATTGGCATATGAAATCTTTTCATGAATACAGGAAGTTGGCAACCTCCCAGAGAGAGCTGCAAACGCTAGCTATACACAAGTTGCTACTGAATACACAAGCTAAACAAAGTTTGCATGGAAAAGGAATATGGATATTTTTAAAGTAGTCTTGGAATAATAATGGAGTAAAAGAAGCATTGATACAACTGTATTAAATATAGATGGTGTTTCTTTCTTATTCCCTGCAACACACCAGGTAAATATGGCTTGGAATATTAGACACTCTTTGGAAAACGAGTGAGGCATGAAGGTTAGATAAACTACAGTCACTCCAATCAGAAGTCAGTGTGTCTCTCCCTGTACTACATTACTTCCACACGTTACCTTTCACTATTCTGCTTAGCACCTGTTCAATAATTAATGTCTGAATGATGAAACTGATTCTGATTTTATTTTAGTTCATCTAAACATGTTAGACTAGAGAAAGAAATGCATGGAACCACTTGCCTTAAAAAAAAAAAAAAAAAAAAAAAAAAAAAAAAGTCTCCTTAAGGCTCACACTGGCAGAATTCATGAAGGGAAGAAATCTGACCTGTTGCGTTTCTCTCGCAGAGAGCTGACCTAGCAATCTCAGCCATCACAATAACACCAGAACGCGAGAGTGTTGTGGACTTCAGCAAGCGTTACATGGATTACTCAGTGGGGATCTTAATCAAAAAGCCCGAAGAAAAAATCAACATCTTCTCTCTCTTTGCTCCTTTTGACTTTGCGGTGTGGGCTTGCATTGCTGCAGCCATCCCTATAGTTGGTGTCTTGATATTTGTCTTGAACCGGATCCAGGCCATCAGGGCTCAGAACTCTTCCCAGCCAAGCCCCTCGGCCTCTTCCACTCTTCACAGTGCTATTTGGGTGGTGTACGGCGCCTTTGTACAGCAAGGTACCTAGTCTGTTATAAATACCACATTCAGGAGTTTTCTGTCTTGGATAAAGCTGTTTAGGACATGCTAGGCTTGGCCAGAATGCTCTCAAGAAACTAGGCTTGTGCAGGGAGGTAGTATGTTTTATTAACCTAGCTGATGAAAAGCGGTAGGAAGGTAGTAAGTTTTGCGGGTTATGATATGTTTTTTTGTCTCTGTCAGAAAGTCTGGTAAAATAACACTACTTCCTAAAAACATTTCTACCTTGTGAAGAAGATCACCTGATAGTTAAACTACAGAACTGGAACAGAATTTGGAACAATATTAGAGTACTTCTCTAACTCGAAAACTAGCACCTTTTTCAATAATTTAAGTTTAATTTTATAAATGTACACATTTTTGAATTAATATTTCTTTGAACCAAATAGCAAAATGATTCATAGCCATATAACTAAGTTTACACTCAGGTATCTGTAGACAAAGGACTAATCCTATTGAAATTCACATGTGTCAAAACCATTGAGTAAGTTACTTTTGTGCATAATTTTTTGCAAAATCTGCCCATATAGTTTTCACCCCATAGCTGTAATACTAATAGTATTCTTTAAAAGCAGTTTAGTTGAATGCTAATGTAAGGAGCATTTGTTAACTTTTTTCTACCTTTTATGTTTATTGCACGTTGTGGTTGCAATCTTATAAAGCTTTGTCTGGAAACTCCAAATTGCAATACTGCTAAAAAATTTGGCCCTTCATCTCACTGAGATGGCATCCCTAGTGGGTTTAAGTAAAATAAAGGTAAAATAAAATTACTGTAAACATATATTACAGCAACTAGTACCAGCTGTATAGTTTGGTCTCTAACAAAGTCCAGGCATAACTGTGTTCAAAGCTTGCTCAAAAGAGAAATCTTAATGCTGTTTGAAATGTAGGAAAGCATAGCAAATAACGGCACTAATGCTACAGTATTTATAGATGTAAATATAGCATAGATAACACACAAACTATTGAACAGTTTTGTGTCTTTTTCAAAATTTAAAATATCCATTGAAACTGGAACATTAACTAAATTCTGAACACTGTAATGATTTAACTCCTGCACATTAGTACTGCTTTACCATTAAACTTTCTTTATTTAGAATATTATTGATGTTCTGAAAAATTGGTCCTGAATAATGATTCAGGGGAATTTTTTTTGAAAGATGTTTTTCTAGAACAGTATCCAGGGCAAGAGGTTGATTGGAGAACATTTTTGTAAAATAGCAGTCTTAACAGAAGTAGTGCTTTGCTAACCATGAAAAGGTAGTCTCTTCCTGAAGGCTGAAAGGGAAACGGGAAAGGCAGAGGGGCTATTCCAACAAAGTTTAACACAGCAGGCCACAGAAGGGGTGATCAAATAGGGACATTCCTGAGACCTGTGTTTCCTCTGTTTACTTGCAGGGAGTGAATCTACTGTCAATTCTGTGGCTATGCGCATTGTAATGGGCAGTTGGTGGCTCTTCACCCTTATTGTGTGCTCATCCTACACAGCTAACTTAGCAGCTTTTCTCACAGTATCAAGGATGGATAATCCTATAAGGTAAGAGTCTCTTCTTAACTGGAAGCTGGAAACCTGAATTTCACAGAAATGTATTATCCGTTTGAACACTCATTCTTGTGAGAAGGAGACAACTCTCTAATAACATATTCTGCTTATTTTCAGTGGCTGCTTTTCTCTTCTTCCCCACTCCTCATTCACTCTTACAACCCCCAAACAGTTTTGACAGGCGAATGGAGGGGACAATGACGTTTTAGTTGTGCATTTTTCAGGGAGAGATAGATATCTCTCATGTTTATTTGTATTTTGCTTAACTAGAGCTCTCACTGCTTCAACTACATGCATTGCTTTGTTGAACATTGGAAGGAACTGCTACCTCTAGGGAATTGTATAACATTTCACTTTTCACCTTCAGTGTGTAATTTTATGTTCTCAATGTTTTGATATGTCTTGTTGTTTATAGTATTATTTGCATGTAAGATAATATAGGCATTCTTTTAAAATACAAATGGCCAGATTCAGTGAGATTATTTGCAGAAGAAGGTTCTGCTCAAAGAGGAAAAGGTAACCAAATTTGACTCCAGGATAATAGATCCAATATAGCAGTTGTTTTATTAAATTTATATATAACTCTCTACATTTGTGTCAGCAATATCATGGTGATAAATTACAGCTCCTGTAACAAACCCAATTTATCTTGCACCTTTGACTCCTTTCACCTGCTGTCTGCTTACTAATCCATGTCCCATGAAAATATTTTCAATAAGGCCAGCCTCTAAGCAGCTTAAGAGAGCTACCTGTTTATTTGGTGTTCACATTATTTCCAGCTTAACTTGTCATTGCCTACTTGCAGGTAACATGATGCTTTGAATGGGTATGGTATAATAAAAATAAACAAAATCAATTTTTTAAAATAAATGGTCATTAGTTTGGCCAGTTTTTGACAGTAATAGAAATAAGAACTCCAACTAATTTCTGGGAATAACATGAGAAACTCAACAGACTAAAACTGCCTCAGAATATCTGCGAGTCATGGCTGCGAGGCCTGACGCTATGTTATTGGAATAAGGTTAAGCTCAATGAATACATTGGTCTTGAAACCTGAGTCAGAAATCATTATCTGGAAAGCTTGAATAATGACCTTCTCAACTATTTCCGAAAGTTCTGGTTCTTTTATGGTAGAAAAAATTGTCTGTTTGGTCTACCAAGCATCTTCCAAAACTCAGGTTCAGAGGAGGACAAAAGTGGAATGAAGTGCAGTGAAGAATCTACAAAAAATGGTACAGATTTAAGAACTGAACTCTGGGTTATTAGATGAGGCCTTTAAAGCTGAGATATTAAAGCACCTGCAAGGGGTTTTGATTCTTGTTCCTATTAAATGGGAAGTATGTTACTAAGAATCTTGTTGGGAGGAAAGAAATCTCAGGCTAAAGACTTGGGAAAAGGAGCTGTTTGGCGTTGTCTGGTGACTTCAGAACGCAGTCTGCCTACTAATTTTAAAGGTGGCAATTGATGAATTGTAACTATAGGCCTTTCTACACCTAATGGCAGTGCCACTTTCCAGGTTCCCAACATCACATTCCACTTGTGCAAGGTGAGAATACAGGAGGCAGAAAGCACTCTAAAGTGATCTGCAAACACCAGTGAAGTAATTCAGGTGCCAAAACAGAAATGTATAATGTCATTTAAATTGCCATAAGGTAGACTGTCTGGGGTCTACCTCGCTGGCCAAATGGACAGGAGCATCTCATAGGTCCTGTCAGCCACAGTGGGGTTGATTCATATTGTCTGGGGTATCTAAAGGGGTCCTAGATACTTTGGCGTAGGCACTCGCATCATTCCCCAGGTAATTTGCAATAGCAACTGTTTTGACAGCCAGTTGGTATGACTGAGCTAGTTGAGAGATTGGCTTGTCTTGGTGGCTATTTTACAAAGCTGGCAGAATCTTCCTTAGATCTTGCTACTCTAAGAGATGCTTCTGGTCTAAATCCTCCCATGAAAAGCTGCCAGTCCCTCAGGAGAGAGGAGATGGGGGTAAAGGAGGAGATTATCCAGATCCTTTATTGAGCCTTCTTCCATTTCTAAGCTATGGTGAAGATGTTTTCATGTCCCCACTCTTTAGGAGAAACACCTTCTAAATTGTCATAGCATCACGTTTGGAGTGAGTATTTTTCTGAGAAAGTAAATTCTTGTCTTGCGTGAAAGCGTCACACCGTGGTCTCTCAGCTTCCAGTCCTACTTGGTTTCAGTGTAGTATGATGCGGAGTGATGATTATTGCCTTTCTAAATTTGCCACTGAGCTTGCCAACATTAAATCTTTCACGGACGCAGAAGAAATACTTATTTGAAATCCGTTTTCCCACCCGAGGAGGCACAATGAGTTATAGCTGAAAATTTTCTCACCAGCTGAGAAGTACCCAATCCATCTTTATGTGCTTCCATTGTTAAGAAACCAACCCCCATGCTTTCAGTAATCTCTCCCTCCCTAGAAAAGTCCTCTGGTGTTCGGTTTGATGCTGCTAAATTGCCAGCAGGGCAGAAACTAGTACTACCGTGCTGCAGTAGCTGCAACATAGTTAAAGCTTTCATTACAAGCCTGATTTTCTTCCCAAGCTCCCTCTAAAATGCCTAATAAAAGTTGTTTCAGTTTCAAATTTGGCATGTGTGATCTGTGACTAGCAGAATAGAAGTATGGGTGATTGAATTAACTAGGTGTCAATCAACCTAGTAATACTCACCTCCACAATTTCACTGCAAAACAAGTGTATCATAGAAATACTAAGTGATATTATTAGAAGGTGCTTGGCAAGACTTTCACTGAAGCAAAGTTGAGCTGTTGGAAGGCAAATTTTTAAAATCAGCATGTCAGATGAAAGCCTGCTGGTGAAGGAATAATTTTTTAAAAATTCTGGTATTGGCAATTCCTGCAAGGTTTTTTCATCCTGCCATGAGTTTCAGGATCTGCCTGTGGTTCACACGAAGGTGAAATAGCCAGAGTAGGAGGCATGGCAGAGAGCAGCTTTGATATGCTGGCTGTATTTCTAAATTTCCTAAAAGAGGCTTCCTAAATCCCCAAAGGGTTCTGCAGTGCTGCGCTATCGAGGTGCCTGGATCCCTTGTAAGAAACGTGCCTATTTCAGAAGGAACGAAAGTCTTTTTCTTGGAGTTTCCAGCTCCTCCTCTCCCCCCCCCCCCCCCCCCCCCCCCCCAGATTCCCAGCTAGGGCAGTATGCTGGGAAGCATCGGTGCGTGGAATCTGAGATGTGCATCAAAACCTTTGGTTTAAGGAGATCAAGAATAGCAGAAAAGTAGTGTGAACCTGCCCAGGCTGATCTCCATTTTCCTGGTGCTAGTGAGTGGTACTCCTGAACCCCTTTGCTCTTTTAGTACTGCTTGTCTGAGGCCTCTGTCCGAATTCCTGCTCTTCTAAATTTTGCCTCTGCTTTGTGTGCACGTTCCCCACCTCACAATGGGAAGCAGGGGGGAGAGGAGGGGGATGAAAGCCAATAAAGTGATCATCTCTTCAGGACCCTAAGATTTCTGCTTTGAGGGAGATTTACAAAAAGGGCAGTGCTCCCTTAAGCAGATTTCCAGACCGGACACGAAGAGAGGAGCAAAATGTTAGAGAGGTGGCGGGGATAACTTCTAACCTTGTAAATGAACAATGCTCAATTTTTGTTTTCAAATAAAAATCAGGCATATGTTTAGAGCCTGTGACAGTCCTTAACAAACTTGTTTAAACCCAGATGATTTGCATTTGGTATTGCAACATTTGCCTTCAGAACTGTGTGCAGATGAGAAGTCTTGTAATGGGTCAGTCTGCCAAATAAGGTCTGAATTATTACATGAGAGTTTGTCCTTTCTTTTGTCTATTACATTTTCAAACAGCCCTGGGATCTGCTGTCTGACCTTCCATTTGTAATTATGAGTTTAATTAGCAGTGACTTAACTTTCATCTTCATTTCTTGTTAACAAGCAGACTACACGCAGTTCAGTAGCTACATAATATTCTGCAACTCAAGGTTAGGAGAGCTTGTCTGATAAGAAGTAAGAATTGTGCAGAAAAAAAACAGGACATTAGAAAAATAGGCTATTTGCAAATTCAGGTGAGTTTAAATTTAAGTCTTTATCAAATTAATCCTTAACTTTTGCAAATGCTATGGATATTTTAAAGACATCTGTATACATGCACTCTGTAAACACATCTGTACACATGGCTTGCATAGGAAAATATGTTGTATCTGCTTTTATATTCATATCTGTTGTTTCATGATTTGAGATTTCTTTATTTGCATTTTAATCCCCCCAAATCCTGTGGTTTTGGTGATAATTGAAGATTTACTGCAGCTAAGTTGGGGTGGTAGTCTGGCACTTGGAGGACTTGGGTCCAAACTCTTTTTCGTCAGAGGCTTTATTTGATCTTGGCAGGCTTAGCCTCCTGTCTGTCTCAGTTCCCTCTCTGTGTAACAGAGTAACAATTTTTTCATCTTATATGGCATGTTGTCAATTTAGTTGCTTTAAAGATGATGGCCAGAAACCATCATATTATGATAGCTCTGCAGGTATCAAAAAAAGATAGATTTTCTGAGTTGCATACAAAATAGAAACAATCTCAAAATATTTTAAAAGAAAATGAGGAAAGTGTTTTGAAGATGCCAGCTAGAGAGAAATGAACAAAGGTTTCATCTGCTACAGTTAAGTGGATCTGATAAGCCTGGTAACAAGAAATTCACAGGAATTTCTCTGTATTTGCAGTGATTTTGCTTTGGAATATTTTTTGCCACTGTGGAAAATACCAGGTAGATATTTATTTGACTTCCACTAAAAAACTACATAACTGCTTTTTCAATGTTAATATACAATTCTGTATGTTCGCCTGTTGGCTATGTGTGCTTTTCTTTTGGACAGGCAGATGATCTTTTACCTGCCTCTACTGCATGTATCTTTGTCAGAAGGTATGTAAACAGAGACCCTCAAAGTGAGGAGGCGGATGGAACCTGGAAAAAATATCGATATTTTCATGACATTCAGTATGAAACAACTACCCAGAAAAAGAAGAAAAGAAGTTAATTACTGTGAAGTAACTTGTATTTTATACCATTTGCCTTTGTGGTTCAGAGTCATTATAACAGTGGGCCCTGTTATATCAGTCATTCATGCTCTTCTGTCATGGAGTCGTATACTACATATCCTCGCATGGGACTCCAAATTCACTAGGAGTAGAAAGATTCTCTGAAAGTATCCCTGCAGCCACAGCAGGCAGGTGAATTGGATTTACAGAAGTACCAATAATTAATAAGCATTTTATCACAGCAAGTTCCTTCCTGTGTTCTGTTCCCTACAACATAATGGCATAAGGTTAAGCTAGGTGCACCTACATAAAGAAGGCAAAGCTTTATCTGTTTTCTTGCTTGCCATCAACTCGGATAGGATATAGTGAGCTTCCTACTCTGATAATCTGTTACGTATTTTGGAAAACACTTCACTTGTTCGTCCCCCAAAAAAGTTTTCTCCTCTTGCACGATTCTTCACAGACATCTCCACATGAGCAGTGGTTCCCTCATTGTCATGCCACAGTCTTTCAGCACCAGAATTTCTCGCCATCTGACAGCAAAAGTATTTTTATCACCTTCCATTTGTTGTTATGTTTTCAACAGCAGTAGGAATGACTGTGAGCATAAGAACTTGCACTGAATTATTTCTTTCTTAAATTATTTTGAATGGATGGAGGAAAAGGGAAAAAAGGGAAGTTTATAGCAGTGGTGCTATAACAGGAAGAAGGTTTGCCCGGCCACCCTCACGGCGCAGTGTTTTGCCGTTAACACTGATAAGTGTTACAGTGCTATGGCCAATGCTGTGCTCCGGTTAGATGATCAGTCTTTTACATTGCGAGATTTGAATGAATAGCCTGCAATAAAAGTTAAGTAGTGATTGGACCTTGTATAGCTCAAAAGCTCAGTTCATACAGTCAGTCCAAAAGCTGGTCTTGTCAGTCAGGGTCAGCAGCTGTTCTTTCCGAAATTAAAAGTTAAGCACATTGCTAGGATGTCACTGGGGGCAGGGAAGCCTTTCAGAGGAGCACGGCGCTGCAGACTGACAGCAGTGCGGTGATCCTGTCCTACCTCTGTGCGTGGCAGTAGCTCACAGCTGTGAATCCAGAGTGCCATGGGAGGCCGGAGCTGGGAGCTGCTTTCTCCTGCAGGTGTCCTGTGCAGAATGTCTTCTGGCCACCGCCTCTGCGTCAGGAGCTGTGTGTTCCTGTTCATGCATTTCCTATGCAGCAGCTTTGCTGCCTATGCCGAAGGTTGTGGGGTTAGAGTTTGAATTTTGGTGGGCTTAGCGCAGTGTCATGTATTTTGTGTTCTGCTGATGAAATCAGCCATAAATCAAGAAATCAGATGTTGCATGGAAATGGCTGGGATATAGGCATGTGTCTTTTTGCTAGTTCTGTGATGGGAACAGTAACCTCAGGCAAGAGATGAAGCAAACATCTTTATGCTGTAACATCTTAAATCATAAGAGCTAGATTCATTACTGTTGTAATGGGGATTTATTATTGACTTTCTGATTTTTCTCCCATACATTTGTACTACTCTGTGAAATGGTGAAATGCTTGTACTACTCCTTTATAAATACAATTAGAAAAAATGCTCTTATTCTTTTGGGTTTCCGGGCTCTGAAAGAGCTCTTGCTGACATTATAACAGTCTCATATCATTTCTTCTTATACTTCCTTCACATTAAGATAGTTTGCATCTGTGTCTTTGATATGGTCTCTTTCAGGAATCACCAGCTCTCCTGTAGTCTTTTATCCTTTAAATCATCTTCCCAAGAGACCTTATCCTCTAGTTTCCTAAGTCTGTTGAAGTTTGGTCTTTTGAAATCTGTTATTCCATTACTCTGGCTCTGACTTTTCATCAGGAGAGTGAGCTCCATCAACTTGTAAACATTTTTAATCTGATTACTTTCCTCTAGCATTTTAATTTACATCTAAAATAGCCATTCCCCTTATAAATTTCTCTAGAAGATCGTTCTTTCTCACACCTTTAACCGTTATCACCTTAAATGATATATACGATAGGCATTTCATCTTCTGAAATGAAACTTGTTCCAATACATTCTAAAATGTTTATAGACTGTCCTACCATGGTGTGGTAACCTCTACACTTCCTGTTTAAAGGAGGAGGCTTTAAAAATTGAATCTCCTTTTAAGCAGTCTTAGAAACAGTTCCTGAGGCTATAGAAAAAAAACACATTTTCAATAGATGCAGGTTATGGATGTTTAGGGAAAAAGGAGTTGGGGGGGTTTAATTTCCCTAGAAACTAAGATGCTACCATTTATCACCATGATTGCTTTCCTATTAGTTACTGTGTTACAAAAGACTTTCTAGAAGGAAACAGAACTTTTCTGGAAAGTATAGTCTGTTACCAAGGGAAGAATTGCGTATGTTCTTTCCACTTCCTAGACTTAGCTGCCTTACTGAGCAATGTTCTCTTTTGCTGCATGCATGCCCCTGTATAATATAATACAGGAATGTTTCCAGGCTCATCTGAAGATGAGGGAGAGGATAGTGTTGCCTTAGAAAAACTATCTTGATACAGCTACCAAAGTTCCATTAAAAGAAGTATAATCACATGCACTGAAGTTGTTTGCCTTCTGAGGCATTAAAGTCAGCCTAGGAGAATAAGCCACTGATTTTATTTAATTGTTTTATGAATAGTCATATCTGTCTAAATAAGAGTGGAGAACTAGTCCAAATAGGGTGGATGTTAACTACTATGTTTCTTTTATATGAAGATGATCCAGTTTGCAAGCTAATATTTCAAGGCATGCAATTAGGCTACCCAACAAACTAATTAATCTCAACATAAGGACCAACCCGTTGGTTCTGATGTAGTGCTGTCAGTGTTTCCAATATGAGGTTCAGTATTCAGGTGAGACTGCTGTTCAGGGTGAGGTGGGAGAGGCAGAACTGTAAGTTCTCTTTTCTGTTGATGTTGCTGTCCGTGAGGTAGGGTGGGAAGTATGCCACATACCAAGCGCTTGCCATTTGGGTCCTCAGAGAAACAGGCAAGTGGGCCTCCAAACTTCAAAATATGCGTATGTAATGCGTGTACTGTAGACATCAATAATAACTGATGAAAGCTATATGTGCTTTCAGTATGGATAAAGAGCCCTATGTTTTGATTTCCCAAGGGTACCTAGCACATGTTCTAGCAATCAAGATGAGTCTTCAGTGCCCTTCTATTTTATTCTCTTCTTTCTGTCAACATTGTTGGCTCCTGTTGTATTCCCTCTAGTAAGGAAGGGCGTGAAGCTGTTTTCCAGCATCACTTTCTACCTCTGACAGATCTGAGCAGTGTGAATATGTCCAGTCTGTCCATCCTGGCTATGAGATTGCTGTCACTGGCATGGGCAGCGCTCCAGAGTGTTTCATGCTGAGAGCCTTTCCTTTCAGTGGGCATCTTCTGCAGCGTGTGACAGCTCCTGATAAATCAAAAATTAACAAAGAGTTGGATAGGACCTTTCTTTGCACTGGCATTTCATAGACTTTAATGGAACTACTCACAGCATAATGAGATCCTAACAGTCTTGCTAGAAAGTACCACTTGCCATGTGTAAGAGCTTTATAATCCAGCACCAAGATGCCAAGCTTACCCATTCTCCACTCTATTTAATTAAAAAGCTACTCTTTGTCATCTGAGTGCAAAACAGAATAGCAGCAGCATTAGTGCTTATAATACCAGCTGAGAAGGAAGAAAGCAATTTCTTCCCTCTTGATCTTAACCATTAATCTTCATTAGGATTTTTAGCTTCCGAATATGAGTGGTAAAACACATCAGTGTAGCAAACAATTTAAAGTGCATCTGCATAAATAATAGAGGTAGTTTGTTATTTTCATTATAGGTAAAAGCGTGTGTCAGTCGCCAGATGTGTTTGATTCAGACAGTATGATTTTCATGCCAACTTTATGATATGTTTGATTTAGGTGAAGTGACTAAAACCTGCTGTTGGGACTGAGTTGTTGTTAAACACCAGCTGCAGTTTTTATTTTAATTAATATTGTAAGGAGCAGAATACTTTAGTTCAATTAACATGTTAACCCTTCAGGGTATTCAAAGAAATGTTACAATGGCATAGTGGTTTAAAAATAAATCAGAAAAATATTCCAAGATAGCCCAAAGAAATGCATTTCTTCCCTGAAATACACTACACACTCTAGAAATGTTTTCACCTTTTCTTCTTGCTACATTGTTTGCATTTCAAGTTCCTCCTCACTATCAAGTGGAGTATGCAGTGTGGGTAAAAGACCCAGGCTAATCCAGATTTTTTAGTTGGACCAGGTCTTCCAGATTTGGAGGGTGAGCAGCAGCTATTCATAGCTTCTCTGAATCCCTTTACAGATTTTGAACTGAGTCTGTGAACATCTTACAGATGTGCTGCTGTGACAAAACTCTCCTTAATTAGTTTTGAAAATCTGCCCAGTGAATTAGGAGTTTGAATGTAGATTTAGGTGTGCAAACTAAAGCTCTGGCTTTTGAAAACTTGGGTTTGCATCTTCAATTATTCTGGCTATCTCTTTGTCTGTTTCTTTCCATTGATAACTTGCAAACATGGTGGCCATACTTGGATGGATATCTCAAGGGTATTAATTCGTTAGAACTACCACGGAAAAATAGGGTGATGAGGAGAGGTCTCGTAAATGCCCACTGTAAATATGAAGGAAAGACTGCCCTCTGAGTTCCCTTCCTCAGCAGATAATCTCGTATGGGATCATAAACGTCCAGCTGTGAGAGTAACTTCATTCAGAGATCAGAGGCTATTAGGCAGCAGTGAATCCAGCTTTGAGGTGCAAGTCCTCAGACACTAGTACCACTGTTCAGGGAGCTGTTTGTCATGCTATGATTTGATTGTTTTTAAAAAACATTTTCAAAAAAACTAATCATAACTTCTACTTTACGGAATATCATAGTTTATTTCACACAGAATAACTAGGATGCTGGAAAATAAAGGAGGACATCCAGAAAGAAAAGATTCATTACAAAAAAAAAAAAAAAAAAAGTGAATGGAACAATCAGCAATCTAAGTGACTTACAAGTCTTTTGCTCTTATTGCCTGGAAGACCTTTGGATAAGAGGAGATTTGGAAAGATAGTTAAAAACACTGGTCTGGGAATCATGAGATGTTTAGGTTATTCCTAGCAATGTAGCAGGTTTCTCTGTGCGCTGTGCTGGAACAGAGCCAGAGTCTTGGCTCCAAGCAAAACAAAGGTCTAAGATGCAGTGACAAGTCAAGTTACACTCCCACAGATCATTACAGATGACTGGGCTTGCTGAGGTGTTCCCAAGGGCATCTTTTAGAAAAAGCAGTAGATAGGAATAACCAGGGGCCTAATTTTGTTTACAGAAGAACCTGTTTTACTGATGATGATGAGAATCCACTTTGATTTTATGATCCAAGGTTGAGTCTTAGCCAGGCAAATTAGAAAAACTTCTTTTGAAAATGAGCATATTTCCTAAATAAACCCTTGGAAGATATTAACAGGTTTTGTGAGCAAGAGGACACAGACTAGTTTTATGGATTTTTGTTCTACATTCCTCATACTCCCAATCCATAGACTGTCTCCCAGAAGCTGCAGTCTGCACCATTGCATTACTCTTACTCCACACATTCCATGGCTCACTACCATTATCATTGTGACAGTCCTGTGTCTTCCTTAAGTAACCTAGAATTTTCTTTCTCTCTCCTCTCACAGTCTTTGTTGCCCTTCCCTTCAGCAAGCCTGAGCTAAGCCCTTGCTTCACTTACCGTGCCGTGCAAGCTTCTTCATGGTATTGTCACATTCAAAGTTTTCTCTTGTCCTTGTATTCTCCCTGCCCCTCATCTTCCTCTCCTTCCCTTGACCCTTTTATTTGCTCGGGGAGAAGCGGCTGGTTTGGAGGTGCTGACTGGACAGCCGCAGGCTAAATAGATCTGGAAAAGCTCATAGCGGACCCTGATCCTCAGTGGCAGGCTCTAATCTGCACTACCATCATTTTTCATGGCTTTTGCAGGGTTTTAATGGCTTCGTGTCCCATATCTCACTTTTGGATGTGGCTGAAATCTGCTGTTTCCAGAATTACTGGGATGGGACTCACAGAAAGATAACAGGCAACTAGACATTCAGCGCTGTTATAGGAACCTCTTTTCCTTAGGAGAGCAGGCTGAAAACAAAAACCTGCAAAGTCATTTTGACAGAGCCACTTTCCATGGCTGATTGGCATTTCCAGTGAAAGGTGGGAGTCAGAACAGTGGGATTCTGCTCTACTGGAACATGACGGTTCCTTTTCACGAAGAACTTCAAGTATGGAAGAAAATATTTGAGTCCACTCAACTATCTAAGAATCTCCCTTTCCAATATTATATAGCTTCTTTTCCTACAAAATCTGGCTGTGCAAGGCCATGAGGTAGCAGGTGCTAAAGTCATATTATTTTGATTATACAATATGCCAGTGACACAGAGTTAAATTTTGACCATGCAAGTCCTAGTTTACGCAGCTTTAATTTTGTTGTGATCTCACAAATTTTTAATTATTTTCATTTTTAACAAATGGCTGAAGCTAATTCTGTGATTTGGCATGTTGGGTGCGTGCTGAAAAAAATAGCTGAGTGTATAGTATGTGGGGCAGTTAAGAGCACAAACATTATATTTATTAAGGCCCTAAATTTAAAAAAGTATTGAGGTCGTTATCCATAATGTCGTGTGTAATCACTTTCATAGTGTTAATATGTAGTGAGAGCGTGCGGAAGTGTTTAAATTGCCAGTGCCCTTCTTCTTTTATGTTTTACCAAGAATACGCCTAATTTAAGGTGTTTACAACATTTTGGCAAGTTGGGTTTCATATGAGCTTTTCCTCTGCCACACAAAGCTTTGGTCATCTTGGAACTAAATATTTACCCTTATATTATTCGTAGCGGATGAAATGTGCGTGCTCTTTGTTCTTACCATCTGTTTCTCACTGGCACCTGTGGTGACACTTTCAGCAGTATGGTGCTGCTCCCCGTAACGGGTGCAAAATTGGACCAGTCTGAATCCAAACTGGCTTCACTATAAGATGTCACACCGGTATAATTTGGGAATTCCCAACACGTGATATGAGAGCTAGGCAAATGCGTTCGGTCACAGGTATAAGAATGCTTCTGGCAGCATGTGGCTGCTTGTCCCAGAGCAGGGAGCTGCTGTTGATAGTGCCACTGCTGCGGCTAGCTTCGGGACTGGCACCTGGGCGAGCTGAGACCCCCTGCAGCTTTCAGGCTCTCTTTTGATCCTAGAAGTCTTTGGAGCATGGGGCAACCTAATTGCAGCCTTCAGGTGCTGTCACAGTAGGATGCTGTTAAGTGATAATGTAATGAGGCCTGTCCATAATGCTGGGTGCCCATGGCATCTCAGGGAAAGGGCAAGGGCTTAGGTGAGCTCATGTTTCTAGCTGGTAAAGCCAACCCTATTGACATGACTTTTTAATTTTAAGAAATAACAGTCCATCCCCAGACCTAACACTCTTCCCCCAAAAACAACGCACGCTGAAGCGCTGTGTGGTCATTCTTGCTTGCTTTCAGTGCACTGGAAGCAAGCTTAGCCTCCAGCACAAAAGCTGCTGCTTCTGACACAAGAAGGAAATTCTGGGGGTTTTTTTGTTTAACTTTCACAAAAATGCTGTAGACTGCACTGAGATTTGTGAAGCAAAAGCAAGATTTCATATGATGATGTAGAGCAGATTTCTGCTTCATCTCAGGCTCTCAGAAAGTATGTAAAGCCTACAAATGTTTTGATGATGCAGTGTGTGTAGCTGGTAGCAAGTAGTTAACTACTAATAAAATCATAAATAAGAGTATCATTTATTAATTGTTTGACTGCAGTTTGTGCTTCAGTGGCTGTACATACTGTTTGTTGTTCTGTTCTTTTAGGGCTTAATCCTCCAGCTGCTCTGCAGGAATAGAGTTCCAGAGAAATCACTCAGCATGCATTGAATTCATTGCTGTAGTGAGAACTTAGAAGACAGCTTAGTTTCATTTAGATTTTTTTGTCTTTCTTGTTGAATGCAGGAGCTGAAGGTGGTGGAAGTTGTTTCAAAGAAATGAAATAATTATAGAGGCTACAGAAGTTCTGCGCTTTTGGTATACTGTGTACATATTATTTGGATATTTTGTTTCATCTTTCTCTTTGCTTTATTGTGTATGATCCCGCAAACCCTTGAGTGTGTATCTTGGTGAAGAAGAGAAACAGTCACAATCCCATGGCAGAAGGGTGACAGACCTGCCACCATCACGTGTGGCATGGGGCATGCAGCAACTTCCTCCTCCTCTGGCAGAAATAAAGCTGGCTTTGGTTTCTTTCCCTCAGCAAAACCACAGCTGATGATTTTATTTTGCTTTTTGTTGTACCTGATATAAGGCAGTCAGTCCTAGTCTGGACTGGGGCTCACAGAAGCCACCGCACTGGCAGCAAGTGCCATTATCATCACAGAAACAGCTCCTATGATAAGCAGCTGCTGCAGCATCACTACCTGCTGAGGGGTTCGGTTATTATTTGTTTTCGCCATAGTACAAGTATGTGGTTGACATGGCAACGTGTTTTGTGACACATGCCAATCAACTTTTTATTTTTTTATTTCACTGGAGGAAAGTCTCTGCTTCTGTGAAATCATGTGTAGTGGCTGTTGCTGTTCTGCTGCTGATGACAAGCGCGTGCATAGCCACAACTGCCTGCATGGTTCGTTGTCTCTGGCGATCAGGAGATGTTTAGTCCTGGTGTGAAGGGCTGCAGTGCCATTCATTCAGTATAGTTTAATCTGTCAGCACTATGGCTTCCCTTGTAGAAGCTCCCATGGGGCCTTTTCTGTTAAGGCTTTTGATTGTTGTTTAGAGTAAGGTGGATAGTATTTTTCAGATAGACAGCTGATGAAAAGAGTTTTATGTGAAATACAGAATGATACAGTTGCTGGCGAACAACATGATCCTGCAGAGTATATACTAACCATTCAGGTAGTACTGCTGATTTCTACTGGACTATCTCTACATCGGTAAAGTGAAGATTTTGCTTAGCGTGTTTGCGGGAGAAACCCATTGCTCTGCACATTAAAGGATTGAGGCAGAATTAAGAGCAGGTAAAAGTGACTGATTTGCAGTGAAATGGAACAATGCAGGATTTGATCATGTCACTATAGAGAATTCAGCAATATAATGACTGATTTAAGAGCTCAGCTTGATTAATCATAATTCCAAATAAAGTCAAAGCAATGCACAGATTAAAACCATGGACCTAATTCTTATGAAGTCTAAGGTTATTCAATGTGGAGTTACACCTGCTTTCATTTAAATATTCTCTCTACTAAAGCTACTGCCATTCTATCAAAACTTTGAATGCTTTTATTGGTCTTGCTTAGAAATAATCTTTAAAATTGCTTGTCTTGTAGTTTATGTATCTTACATCTAGTTCTACAGATGCTAATAACTTTCCTATATGTATATGGAACACATGGGAAGTTCATAGAAATATGTCATACTACATTTTTATTTAATAGGTATTTACTTTTCAAGCTCATGGGTGCTAAAGATATGTCAATTTTAATGTTATCTTGTTACTTAGCTAATATGTTTCTCTATTCAGAATAATTGAGTGCTTATTAAGTGTTGATGACACTAATGTTTAGAGGACTAACTGTTATTCTTCCATTCATTTATAAGTGGGCTTGTGTTTTTATAACTCAGATTTAGTAGGGCAGTGAAAGCTTGCACCTCTGCGTTGGAGTCAGTGAGACTGTCATCACCTAGTGGCAGTTTATATCCATAGCAGATGCAACAGGTTTTTTTCCTGGTTTTCAACCAGCTAAACTGTCTAACCTGACTAGAATACCTCTGGAGAACGTTTTTACATGGAAATTTAAACTCAGTTTCAAATACTTCAAGACATACTCTACCCACACATGTATGTCGCATAAAACTAGAGATCCAGTGACTAGAAATTGGTCGCCTGTGAATGATGGACTACAGCCTGTAGCCCTTGTCTTGCTTCCCCACAAACATATATAAAAATAAACAGGACTCAAGTCCTGAACTAAAGAATGTTCATTTAAAAGCAATTTTTGACAGATTATCAGTGCCACCACACACACCACTACATTGATTCAGCTTCACTTCCAAAGATTTTCCAGGGTTTTGCAGATTCCTCTGCTCTGCTCTTGCCTCACCTCACATGGCGGCTCTTTTCCCATTGGCTCCGTGTACAGATGACAAGCTGATACTGCAACGCTTGCCTGCTTCCAGGTCCATCTTGCAGTGGGTGGACTGGTCTGGTCACCAACAACAAACACCAGTTTTTCCTTTGTTCTCATTGTATTAGCAAATAAATCCATTGAAGGTGTAGTTCTGAGTGATTTTATGTCTCAAAGTGTGGACGCTCTTCTGCATTTCACGGTCGGCAGAAATCTCTTTCAACCCTTTATTTTCTGCTGGCGATAACTTTATCAAATAAATATCTTTTCAGATAGGATTTTGTATGCTAGATTTCAGCTTATAGGTATTTCTTCAGCTTTTACTGTTGGTGTAAGGATGTAAAATCAATTCAGCTACTTTTATTTTTACTTACAAATTTAGCAGGTTTACTTTTTTCCCCTCCCATAATGCTTTTGAGAAAACAGTTGTAGATAGGGACTGCAATTATATTTGATTCTATAGGTGTTATGAATATCTAGCTTCTTTTGAGAAAAGTTTGAAATAAAGTTTAGTTATTTCAAGGTATTTAAAAACAGAAATTTAGACCTTGTGGTATACATGTTCTATATATGTTTCTAAGGCTTCATTTAGGTATAGCAGCGTAAAACTCTCATCCTCTCAGTGTTGCTTCATCTTAATGGCACCTGTCACCTGACATTCTAGTGTGCTGCTCTGAGCAAAAATCTCAGGGTACTGGCTTCTCTAGGTAAAAGAAGAATTTCCCTGCCCAATATGGAAAAGCAGTAAATGTATTCTACCATCTCTAGATGCTTGAGGGATTAGTATTAACTAAGAAAAGAAGTTAATTTTAATTGATAGGAATTATTTGCACTGTATTGTTTGACAGAACATAGTTACTGATATGAAGGGAGATGTTATTCTGAAGTGTACTAATAACATGGAAGAATGAGAGTAGAGTGCTGACTGCTACTTGTATGTCTAACCTTAAGCTTTATTGTTCTTTATGGTGTATGCGCAGATGAGCAAACAGGAACCAAAATATTGCATCGTTTTAAATAATACTGTGGATTCAGCAACTGCTGAAATACTAATTTTACAGAAGTAATAGCAAAGGGAAAAATCCCCAATTTTACAATGTCAAAGCAGTGGCAGCTGTGAATGTTAATGGGAAACTTCCTCTAAATTAAGGGGCTGTCAGTGTTCCTATTACAATTTCTCTAAGGCTGAAGTCAAGGTAAAATGCTACATTTATTACTGTGGTAGGAAATCTTATTACTTCGTGACATCATGCTGCTAGCTGATTGACTTGTTTACAGTAATGGAATTTACACACAAGAATCCAGATGTGCAGCTTTCTACAAACTCCTAAAAAAAATGAGCAGGAAGGATGGGGAAAAGCTTAACAAGGAAATATTTTTTCCCCCTTTTGGCCTCTTTCCTTTGTTTAAAGACCTTTTTTTAAATTAAAATTAAAACATTTAACTTACTATGGAAAAAGAATAATCTTATTTATTTATTTATTTATTTATCTATTTATTTATCTATTTATAGGATATAATACCAGGAGCCTGTTTCCCTGTTTTTTTTAAATACTTTGATCACATCTGATGGATCCTGAGTAGCAGTTTCACATGAAACAGACTGTAGCCTGCAACTGAGGCTGCAGTTTTACAGGCTGAGTTAATTGATCAGCAGGTGCTTCAAAGCACCTACTGACAGTTTTAGTCTAGACAAGGTTTGTTGATATAATTCAAACAGAAAGTTTTTGCTGATAGCAGTTCCAAAGAAAAATAAACCTATACTGGAAGAACGTTTTTGGTCTGTATAGTTCCAACTACACCAGTCTTGCTAGTAAAAAATCATCTCCGAAAATTGTAATTTAACCAGTATTGTTATTTTGGCAATTATTTCTAGTGGTCTAATTATAAATGCTAGTACAGATATTGCCTGAATGTTTATTCCACAGCATATGGTTCACATCAGTGTGTTTCTCAAAAAATAAACACTGAGTCTGTTTTTCAGTTAGCTGGGCATGAGAGTGTCAATTGTTGCATTTATCTAGCAGGTATAACTACAAGGGTTAAATATTTTAGCTGGTAATACAGTTATGAAATACACCATTTTTGTTGTGATCAGCCACAGATAGGTTTACTTAAATCAATTGGTTTACATGTACTTGCCTATTATAACAATCACACAGTGGATGTATTTATCTACAAATTGAAGTTCAGCTCTTATAACTGTAAATGAGGAACATTGGCTTTTTCTGCTTTACTAGCTTTATCTTTAATCACACTTACAGAGAGTCCTTAATGGGTTGTGAGATCCAGTAATTGAGGTGGTAAGGTTAATGGGGCATCCTGTTACGGTACAGATTTTTTTTGCAAATAATTTTAGATATTAAATGCATGAAACCTTTGCCATAGGAAAGTGAGCCAAGAGTTTGAGTAGCTAAAGAAGGTGGGTTCAGCTAATGACTGTTTGCAAAATTAAATAAAGTCTGAGAAAGATGAGAGCAGCTGACTTTAGAGAATGACACAATCCTAAGGTATTGCCAGTATCTGAAATTCAGGAGTGAATCATTTTCTCTAATGATGGAAGATCTGAGAGATTTAAAAAAGTGCATTCATGATTATCTTATTTCACCCCATGAAAGACAGGATACCATGCCCAGATCTTTTGGTCACTTACTTCTCCAGACAAGGAGCTGCAGGTTATCACTCCAGTTTGAGCAAAAAAATATATTGTAGATAAATCTTTCACACACCAGCTACAGTATCTTGGATAATAACTCTTCCCTAGACCATTCCCTGTTAAGATGACTTTTGGGATAGTTTTTGCTAGTGGTCCATTTGGTTTATAGCATGAGGTTATTTTCTCACTTATATGGTCGCTGTCCTTTTCCTGAACTTATGCTACAGGAATCGCTTGCAGGCTTGGTTACCTGCTGTGACCTGGCCGTGTCCTTTAGTGATCATCTGGCTCTCTCCTAAGAAATTTCCAGTGGTATTGTAGTATAGCAAATTTCCCATATCAGTGGCTGTCATTTTACTACATCAAATGGGGCATTGCAAGAATGATGCATGTAATCCTGGGCTGCACAGCATCCCACGTTGTCTCTTCCAGAAAAATTCTGCAAGCTAAAATGAGGAGGATGTGTGAACCTATCTCAAATGAAACTACAGGAGTTGTAGGTGGAAGATGGAAAAAGGAGAATTGTTCTTGCCCATATAACAGTGGTAATAGAAATTGGAGAAGAAAAGATTGTTTTGCAACTAGACGTATGGAAAGACTTTCTCTGATTTCCATTGGGATTGCATCCTTTCTCATTTTTTGAGCAGTGATCCCTATCATTTTTTGAGATCTAAACAAATATCCCAGGCTTAACATTGAGTTCAGCTGAGAATTATGATTTTATATTAATGGTCTAGAGACTGTTTGGGGGATTTCTTGACAGCTTTGGCCATGTTTTATTTCTAAATATAATCTTACGTAATCTCAAGGTAATTTTATCGTTTACATTTAATGACTATATTTTAGAGCAGCATCCAGCTCCTATGTACAGACCAGACTAATATCTATATAGACTGTAGTATTTGTTCTTTGTGAAGGAAAACAATACCTAAGTAGTTCTTTGCCAAGCAAAGATGAAGAAGGGCTGGATACAATTACACAGTGCTATGGGATGGCATTAGGGAGAACTCGGACATCTCCAGAACATGATTAAGAGGTAAGAAGGAAATTGAATCTGTCTTCAAACTTCAGTTTCACACTCGAGTAGCATAGTTCGTCATCTACGTCCCAAGCTGTCACTTTGTTTGGTGTTTATGATTTCCTAGAACAAAAAACATTGGTATTTTTAATTGGAAAAAGCAGAAGCACTGCCAGGGATGGCAGTTATCTCGTTCGCAACACCCAGGCAAAGACTGCACTTAAATATTAGATGGAATTCCCTCACTGCCACCAGTACTGATTATTTGTTCAAGCTGTGGTCCAGCAAAGCACTTAATTTAAACCCAGAGTTTGCTCACTGTGCACTGGAATGTTTAGACTATTGAAGAGCATGTGCTGTCCAAAATGTAAGATGTACTGTGCTTTTGTAGAGTACAGGCTGTCGATAAAATATAATTTAGCTAAAACAAAAGGCATATTTCTGACAAAAAAAAGCTGCCAAATTTTAAGATCCTTCCGCAGTCACAGAGCCAGTAAAAGCAATCGAGAAAATACCAACATTACTAAACTACAGTTTTTTATTTCTTTAAATGTCCGAACTCTCATTCTCAAATTTTCAAGCAGACAGAATGTCTTCATGAATAGTAGACATTTGTAAAGTTACAATCAGCTCAGCGTTGTGTTGAACATTAGCTAAACATGTTTCTTCTGGTGTGCTTCTAATGTGTATGCACTCATATATACACTGAAATCTGTACACCAAACTTCATGTGGAAAGGTTGCTACAGAAATGCTCTGGTGCATATCAAATTCCTTTCTTAGATGTTTATACATGTAATACAAATGTGTCTGTTGAAAGTCAGATCATCCATCCCCAGAATGTAACCAATTCCATGTGATATGATAAAGTGGGGGTTTTGTTTGTTTGTTGGTTGGTTGGGGTTTTTTTTTGTTGTTTTTTTTTGTTGTTGTTGTTGTTTTTAGGAAGGAACTGAATGTGGCATGTAATCATTTAGATAAGATTGAAGGAAAAGTGGCCTTGTACAATGAAATGTCTAGGAAACATTTAGGAGACCAAAATAAATCTTTCAGGGTTATTAAACAGAGAGAGAGAAAAGACTGACACAAATTCTCTTATTTTTCATTAGAATTTTTCATGTCCAGCAACCTCCAGGGCATTCATTTTGTATTTTGCCAAAGTGGCATATACAGAGCCACAGAAATAAGAGGAGGTTTGGATTTTGATGTAAGTCCCAGAGTTAGCCCAAATCCGCATGTGTGCAATGAATATAGAGGAAAACTGTTCATACAGTCTTACTTAAAGCTGCTTAACAGCTTAAAATGATAAAAGTCCTTAACACAATTTAAGAACTTAAACCACTTAAAATGTTAGAAGCAGCCTCAGAGCATGAAGACTTTTGGTGGGGTGAAAGAGGAGGTCCCTGCTGAGCTGCAACTCTGGGATCAGAGCTGGTAGACTCACACGGTGCATCCAGGTGAAATGGGGGCATTAGGAGGTGACTTGAAGGCCTGGAGGTGACATGATGGGGAATATGAAAGACTTTTCTAAAGGTGTTTATATAGCATTGTGTACGTGCTCAGATTGCTTTGCTTCAAATAGTGGTGTATGGGATCTCGCAGTGATGTGAGGTGCAAACAATGGGAGCCCTGCAGTGCAACAGAGAAGAGGGAGGCAGGAAAATGTTTTTTATCAGAGTCTTCAGCTGTGGAAGACAACTTCAGATCATGGGTCAAAAGAAGGCTCCTTAGGAGGATTTTGAGGAAATTGTTCATCCTCTGGGAGAGCTGAAAGACAAAATGTTTTCCTTTTGTGGTTGAAGGAGTTGGAGGCTGGTGCGAGGTGGCATGAGAGGGGCAAGTTCTGCTTTTCGAATGTTTTGAGGAGGCTTCTTTTTCTAAAAGGTTGTTTTGGGAAAAGGAAGTCTTTGGTGGGGGAAACAGGGTTGCTTTAGTCTGACTGGTCTCAAACAGTCTTAGTTGTCTGGTCAGAAGCATCTGAAGAAGACGTTGTTACTATGTGAGGTTATACGTTTACAAAGCATGAAATAAAGCATTATTTATGAGGTACAGCTTAGTTCCTGCTACAGCATGTGGTGTTAATAACTGTATGTGGGTTTGTGTGTATATATGCATAGATAAAAAAAATTGTGCAGCTATACAGAAGTAACACTTTAGGACAAAGGAAGGGGACGCAGGAATGGAAATAAATGACTGAAGGTGGAAAATGGATAGGATGCTTCTTTTGATGGCAGTGATACCACCTTAAATGTTTTGAAACTTGGCCTAGTTTTCAGTCACACAAGCGGTGATTTACACCTTTCTGTGCAGAAAAGGCTGTTAAACAGGAGTGAATTACATTCTGTACAATTTGAAAATAAATGGCGCATTCACAGTCACTCATGTTGAGGCCCATTTACACTTCCACAGTGGTATGATGAGTAAATGAAAGTTATGTCTCTGTGTGAATGAAAAATGTCTGTTTTACCAGAGGCTGTGAAAAGAGAGAGAGCGAGACTTAGTGGAAATTGGAACTACAGCATTTATTTATTTGTTTAAAACATTGTTATTGATTTGGAGTCAAATGGAGTATTGGTGTAACTGCAAACTAATTCCACTGAATTCTGTGAGGTATTTTTGGTGATTCTGATGTGAGTAGGAATTTACATTTGTAATCTTAGTTTTCCCCATGCTTCAGTAAGTTTTTATCACACTGCATTCCTGTGCTGGCATCATGCTATTTAACATGAATGTTATCTGTTCAAAAAAAAATCTTGACTGGGGGAAAAAAAGCTCAGGTATAATTAAATTAATATGATTTCAATACAATTAAATTATTCTATGGTTTTCTTTTATGGTGAAGGAAAGAGATATGCAACTATGACTTGGCAAGGGTAAGTGCTTTCTTTCTGTCTAAAGACAGACATAGAAAGAAATCATTTAATGAATGAAATCTCAGTAATGTACCATATAACACTAACATCTCAATATCACTTGAATTTCAGAACATTTCAGGATCTGTCCAAACAAATGGATATATCTTATGGTACAGTCAGGGATTCAGCAGTGTATGAATACTTCAAAGCGAAAGGGACAAACCCCTTGGAGCAGGATAACACATTTGCTGAACTGTGGAGGACGATCAGTAAGAATAATGGGGCAGATAATTGTGTATCGAACCCTTCTGAAGGCATCAGGAAGGTAAGACTGGATTATAGGGTTTTTCATGTAATTTTTGTGCTGTATCAATGTTGTTTGCCTGAAGTTAATGAATGATAAGTTACATGAAAGCAATTACATAGTAATTTTAAACCAAAATGTACCTATCTAAAGTTCCTTTTAGTAACTAGGTAGCAGGTGAGCAGCATATTTTGGGGTCGTGGTTTGGAATGAGCTTAGCTCTGCCTAAATTTTCAGTATATCCTTTTTGGATCTATCTGGTCATTAGGTTTCTGGCTTTCTTGGGAGCTCTAGTAGTACTGTCTTGAATCTCATTCTTTAGGTTATCCAGGTACCGAATCTTGTCCTTTGCTCATTCCTGTGTTTTTTGCTGAGTCAGTGCATTAAACAGTACTGGAAAGACGGGCAGGAATCCAGGGATTCATTGGAAGTGTGTTCATTTCTCTTAGAACAGAAATTTCTTGCAAGATTTTCTTTGTTTATTCCAGTCTTAAAACATGCACATACTCTTTCATGTGTCACCATGTTTTCACCTAACTTTTCTTTTTCTCAGATATGACCACACATTTTTTCTGGTGAAACTGAGTGTTGATGTGGGATTCAAGGCCTGATATAAGATGGCTTGGGATCCTACATTGTTGTGCTGAGGTCTGTGATAAACAGCCCTGGTTCAGATTACACAAATACAAACATCCCCAATTTCACACTCTTAGTCTGCCGCTCTTCTTCTCTCCTTTCCATAGTGTAGCTCAGCAAAACCAGTCAGTAAATACCATCAGACCACGTGTCCAGGAGGACGTTATGTCAGAAGAGATGCAGCAAAAGTTTAATGTGGTGTTCCTTTGGAGTAAAATGTTCCCTTTATTTATCAGTTGATTTTTTCACAAAACAAGCAAACGGCTGTTATTAAAGCAGTGAGTGTTTGATCAGAGTTATTCTGTTGTCAATGAAACACTGATTCTGAATAAATACATTACAAGTTTTTTATGCTTTTTTAAGTGGGAAATCAGAAAATGTTTCAGGCTTGGGGTTTTTTTTGCCGTAGGTGGGCTGAACACAGTAACATAGGCCATCCCAGTTCCCAAATCAAAATCATTTAACATAAGATTCCCAATTGCCTGTGTGGCTCTTGGATAAAGTCCTAATACAAACGCTTTTCTGTCTCCCTCTCAGCATCGGACTATTCAGTCAATTTTTCTGCTTCATCCTGTGTTTTCTCACATCTTCTTCAGAGTTCCTGTGTGCTATAGACACAGCTGAGCTTTCCTAAAGCTCTCTCACTTGGCTCAAGTACCCTTTCTTCCTCTGTTCAAGGTAGAGCCCTGGCTCTAGTGAAGTCTGCAGTGTTTTGATTTTATTTCTGCTCAGCATTTCATGAAAATGAGGCCTCTATTTCAAGAGGCGTTCTTAGCATTTAGAAGATGTTGAAATAGAGCCATTAAATAAGTACTTTTTTATGCACTCTGACATTAAAAGCAATAATAAAAACCATTTACCTTAGAAAAATGCACAACGTTTTAATTTTTTTTTTTTTACACAATTTTGGTGTTAGTGGATGCTCTTTAGCAGTGAGATTATAAATACTCCTATTTTCTAAGCCTGTTGCATACTGCCATTTATTATAGTTAGATTCGCCTAAGCCTAAAATGTAACTGTAGATTGGCAAGCTGTTTAGAATACCAATTAGATTGTCTGTATGGAGCTGGCGGCTCCGTCCTATGTGTGTGATAATAACTTTTTCATATTAAACTTGATCTCAGTATTCTGGGGTGATTTTTTTTTTTATATATAACTTGATCAACTCATGCAATTAACATCAACAATAACCAAATTTACTTCAGTCCCCAAAGCTGACCAAGGCTGCTATTTGATTAGACACTTACATAAATCGAGCTTAATATTTAATAACGTCAGCTAAACTGTTGTGTTTATAGTTTAAATGTCACTCTTCCAAGCTTGTTGAGTTCTTTGAATAAACAGACAAGTTGTCCTCGTCAAGTATCATGGCTAGTAATTCTGATTTTCTAAGAGAGAATAGATGTCAGCCAAGGAAATGGGACTTTCTGTCTGTAAACATGTATTGCTGTATGAAAGACATGTAAATGTGGCCTTAAAAATTATTTTTTGGGAAGTGGAAAATCTGAATCTCTCTAGCATAAACCTATTCCTAGCACATTTTTCTGCTTAAGGACTTGCCTGACACAATGGGAAAAAATCACTACTAGCCTTTTTTTCCTTCCTTTCCCTTCCCATTTTCTTCAAACAGCGTCGTAGTTCCAATGCAGTTATGAAAAGAGCAGTGCCACTTCAATGCACAACAGGAGCGTACTGCTTATTTATTTCATCGGCAGGTATTTTAGATGTTTGTCTCTAGTCCATTTACCTCTCCCCATTTCCTTGAGGTTTACCTACTCCTTTGGCTTAGCTAAAACAAAAGGGTAACAGTGGAAGAAAGTCCTGAAAGCTTTTGTCGTGTTTGGTTGCCATGGAAGAGGCATCTTTTCAGACGCAGCAAGTCTCTCTAGCCCCAGTGACCATCTGCCGTTGCCAAGGCACAGTCTTCGCAACGCTGGGGAGCCCCAGAAAGGGCATTAACGCACTGCAAAGTAATGTCGTGTCAGAGCTCGGGGAGCAACTAGCTTTTGTTATGCCTCAAGACAATTGACAGTGGTCACTGCAGACATGACTGTCCTCCTCTTCATAAATATCTCTGCACAGAGTGGGAGGAGGTTACCAAGCAGATCAGCAGTCCATACGAAGTGCTGTTTTGCCACTGGCATTTTCTGGTGCTGCTGAAGAATCCCCATCATAAAAGGGGGTTGATTAATGCTACTGTATGGAAAGTTTCCTTCTGGGTCAAGCTGCAGTCAGCATCCCCAGGAAACACATAGTTGGTAGCTCCTGCAGTTTGATTCTTGGTGGATGTTGGTATTGGAATCGCACATGTTCCTAATCCAGTTGTAAATCAGAGTAAGCTGTTTGCATTCAGCAACCCTGTGGCAATTGGTTCTTCAGGATAACTGTTTGTTACCGCAAAATACCTAATAATCTGTTGCCTTTTTCACTGTGAGCATCCGTTTCTGTTTTAGAGGAATGAGATAATGTGATCGCTATGTATTCCTTATATATTATTTTCTTATATATAGGGATCTATACACACATACGTATATATAGGAAATAAAATTTATGTGTTTTCCAAGTGGCTCTAGACTTCTCTAAAGCCTTTCTTTGTTGGGAACTCTTCCTTCCCCTGTCCAATTAATTTGGTGCCAAAATTACTCTCAATGCTTTCTGTTCTTCCTGTGTATCACTTTTGATGAGGTGATCAAGTACAAGAGTCCAGTTACAGAGTCCAAAATGTGAATGTAAATGTGATTTATGCAATGGCACCATAAAAGATTATTCTTTCCCTTTTTGCTTCCTTCTAAAATTTTCTGTCTTTTAGTGAACACTGAACTGACTGTCTTGATGGACAGTCATCACCCCTGATTTTTGTTTTGAGAGATTTAGAAGTTGAATGAATAGGAAATTTTAAATTATATTTTCCAATAATTTATTGCCCATGCTGAATTTTATGTTGTGAATTATTGTAGCTCATCCCTGTGCTTTCATGAGTCCTCATAAATTTAGTAGTTTCTTGGCCCCTCACCTTTCTGAGTAAAAGCAAATGCTTTCTTAAAGCCTTATATCCCTTAGTGGATCCTTAAACTTTTTAATTTAAAACAAATGTGAACAGGATTTAATGTCATGTTTTCTCTTTATTAGAGCTGTTTGTTTCCTGTTCTCTTATAGCAAATGTTATCCACCTATGTTTTCTGTATGTTTTACTAATACCAATGTAAAGGCCGCTTTTTATATTTCTGCAGGATCAGCCATATGATGGGAGCAGCTATGGTGGCACTCTGTTCTGGCATTAAATTCCTGACAAATGTATTTTTCTTGCACTTTTTTTAGCGTGGTAGCTGCTTCATAAATTTCAGCTGAATCCTAGATGCACCAGTGATTAATCTGAAATTCAGCTTTTTTTGAGTTGTTTCATTATTTCTCACCATGTTGTCTTTGGAAAAAAAAGATCACTTTACCATCATTAAGCCAGGATCATTTGAAAAATATTCTTATATCTCCCTCTATGCTGAAGAGTGACATTAAGAGATTGCTTACTGCTTTTGTGAAGCCTTACTGTTCACTTCGGTGGTCCTTCTTATATGTAGGAGGGACTCTTCCTTGGCCTTTTTATTTTTAATGATTGTGAAGAAGTATGTCTTAATGTAATTTTTGTCTAGGGTTTTTTTTTCTCCCCTTAAATCTGTTTTCTTAAACCTCTTCAACCAAAGATAAATCCTGTGTCTTTGGTGCTAGCCAGGACAGTAGTTCCACCTGGGTGGAATAAAGGAGTGCTTCTTCGGCTGAATTTCTATTAAAGAGGTTTTCAAAAGATTAACCGAGCTATTTTTGTTTTGTTCTGCCATTATACCTGCATGCTGAGATTTGAAACAAGGCCACAGTAAAGGAGCATAAAATGAAAGCCAATTAAAAGTCTAAAGCATAATTCTTAGGCTATTATTCTGTGTTGCATTTCAAGCATCGTTCCTCATTCCAGCAGTCTTACCATTTTCAGCTGATACTTGCCACACTCCCGTTCGCCATCTTTCTCTGCATTATCTTTGTAATGATATCTGACCACTAGAACATTTTAATTCTATTTTGGGCCCTAGAAGACTATAATCCAGGCTTTAGCTGGCTGAGCTGTGAATGCAAGAGCCTGGGGATATGCATCCTTGCTGTGTTGTGGTCAGGACTGCTGTATGAGTAGGTGCAACTGTGTGAGGTATCATGCAGAACTAGTGAGGCTTTGTATGATTCCTGCTAATCCATCCTATGGGACAGTGCCAGGCCTTTCTTGTAACTTACAGTCTTTCTGCTTCCTGTATCCCTTTGGCCTGGAAGCTAGGAGATATGCATGTGTGCACACATGCACTCCTTCACATGAAAAAAAATATAATGTTTAACATCTTCTAAAAGGCTTGAATTTTGATTGAAAATTAGAGTCAATATGATTTCATTTGACTTTTACTGCTTGCCTAATGAAAATGTATAAAAAGTAAATATATCTCGGACATGAATATGTCATGTGCGTATATGTGTTAAACGTAATTTTTTCATAGTTTGTCACTTTTTCTTTAAATTGAACAAACGATACTGCCTAGCTGTCACAATGGATATTAACAGGGATGTGAAGCATGCTGAATTTAGACAGCAACCAAACATTTGGTGATAAGGAAGCTTTCCATGTGGTGAACATACTAATAGTAAGGAGTCTCTACTTTTAGAGAAGAAAATTATGCAAGTGGAAGAACCTTTGAAGAGAAAAATCTTCCCTGAGGAAAAGGAGATCTTTGGAGATTCTGTCTTTGGCAATCAGAGAGGGAGAACAGTCTTACCTCCAGGACTTCTGGAAGTTGAGAAGAACACACAATTAAGATTTTAAAACTTGGATTCCTGTTTATGCTAAAATGATCAGGCTATCAGAGAAATAATATTCCATAGATATGATGGCACTAAGTAGAATGATTTATGTCATAAAAAGATAAATTGATACACAGAGACTGGGTAGACTTTATTTATTGACCACTAACAGCCCTAGGACATAACTTAGGATAGCAACAAGCAAGAGAAGTTGGCCTTGTCAGAAGATCTGCTGTCTAACCTTGAAAGTTGGTGTAGGAAGGTCTTCTACATAAAATACAGTACAGAAAAATAAGGCTTGAACAGCAGAAATCAATAGTGTGATTTTTCTCTAGATATTGCAAGCTAATTGAAATTGAATATTTAAGGAAGATGGTGTTTCTCAAGTACTATTAGGTGAAAGGTGAGGGAGGGTGGGATGTGTTGCCAGTGTTCCTCCTTTATAAAATGTAAATTTGAGAGGATGCTTTACTGAACAATTTTGAAACAGTTAAAAGATACAACTACAGAAACCAGAAGAATGCAAGACATTTTAACACTGTGATTTAAGCCAAATCTCTTTCAGGACTCCTCTTTCTGTACATACATCAGACATGTTTTTACTCTCTAATAACACGTTTTGAAAAATTCTGTGTAGAGTAACAAATGATACTATATAATTTGTCTTTAGTCCCGTAAGTACATGTTTTTTAACGCAGCAGAACTTGCACACTATTTTCTATCATAGGTAGCAAAAACCTGTGTACTATTTACCATAGAACACAACCCGAGATGTGCACAAATAGGGCTTTTGATGGTCCTTCCCTGCCAGGAACACCAGTAGGACTGATGCCCATTGCCTGTTGTCCCTAACCAGGTAGGAGGCCTATCAGCACTATCACAGATGTGAAAGCATAAAATTAGAATCGTTAAAGCCGGTCACAGGCAGAGCAGAAAGCAAGATGCAGAGGTTTGCTGCTAGCAACTCAGTTAGTTATGGGGTACATAATCATTCAGAAAATACCTTTGAAAAACACATTTTAGGCTTCCAAGAATGTAGGTTGTTAGTTGAATATAGGCTTAGATGCCTTGAGGAATCGCTCCCTTGCTGTACTAAATTTTTTGTGTATCCTTGTGTTAATAAGTTATGAAGCCTTTTCTGGCTGTCGTGTATAGTAAAGAGTGATTTGTTCATTCTTTCCTCTTTGCACCAACATTACCAGTTCAGGTAGACAGGCAGAGACAGGGTACTACAATGTAGTTTTGGAAGTCTTGCTCTGGTATGGTTTTATACAGTGGCATTTTAGTAAGAGATATTTTTATGAACACAGTTGTTTAATAAGTTGCATCTGTTAAATCCCTGTATGATTTTAACACTATGGTCTTGCGGCTCCTATCTGAATAGCCCCTTTAAAGCCTATGCTATGCTTGAGATTTTAATGCCACTTTGTACTAGTGTAGCAATAGCTATCTGAATACTGTCACTCTGAACCGACCATGGGGGTAGGAAAGGAGAAAGAGGGGCTAGTGGTGGACAAACCCACGCTGGGTGGAATATCCTCAACAAAAAAAATATTTTCAAGGTGGTCAGTACAGGATGACTTAAACCTTAGCAAAAAGGAAGGATGTGACTGGTTTTACTCGGGTTTAATTCAGATGCAAAAGAACTTGGGGATCTTTGGTTGCTTTGATGCAGGTAGAGGGGAAGGGGGGAGAGGAGACAGACTTTGGCAAGTAGCTTTTATTTTTTGTTTCCCTGGATTCCGTCCTTTAGAGGATAACTCACATTTGATTTATTGTCGTGTTTAAACAACTGTCAAGGACTTCAGAGAGCTTTGGTCGTTTATATCAAAACATGGTGAAGTGAAATTAGTTTAATTGCTCAGCTGAATCTCTGGCAAGAAGAACCTGATATAATGAAATAACTGAGGGAGTCTTGTAACCTTACCGGTCAGTTCAAAACTGAGCTTACACAACATACCTGGAAAAGAGAGCTAATTCCGTATCAGAACTGCAGTCATTTGCTAAGGGAGCTTGGTGATTCAGTTTCCATAAATAAATGCATGTAGGACTTCAGCTTCCTGCTTTCCTTTGTTTTGACCTAAAGAAAGATGTGAAATCATTCAAACTTAAAAAAAAAGAAAAAAAAAATTAAGTCTTGGAAGCCTGCATTCATGATTACTCATTTATTTGCATTAGATGCTCCAGCCCATCTGTTCTGTTGTGCTCTGTATGTTCACTAGAGACTTAAAAACATACTACTTAAATACATTAGGAAACCAATGATTACTTTAACCAAACAAAATGATGACTTTTTTCTTACTGAATCCCTATCCAGAAATATTTCTTACATCTTACGTTAAGCAAGGTGATTTACATTCATCATATGCACTGCATGCAGGCATTGGTTTGAATCCCAATTAAGGCTGACATTTAAGGACATCTCTGTGGGTGTGCGCTAAAATAAAACAATATTTGTCCCAAAATTGAGCTAATAGGGGACACTGGTGACTTTTCTTACTTGTGAAAAAGGAGAGAACTTTTTTTCTAAGCTCAGAACATGCCTTTTATTTCAGAACTAGTATGGCTTTTATTTACACATTTATTTGGGGGAAGCTGCAAAGTTGCCATTTTGTGACTGTGATGACTGAAAAACACGGCTTAGCACTCACACTGTACCTGCATTCCTTAGTTGAATATATGGAACTGGTAGTCCATGTCTCCTACAAAATGTATGTCAAATTTCATCAGTTAAGGCAATGGCTTTGATTTATAATTAATTATCTGTTGTGTACGCCTTGCCTAAACTTATGGTTGGCTATGTCATCCTCTGCTATCACTCTATTAAAAATGGAAGACATGTTAGAGAGGTTTGAAGTAGATGAGGTATGCTGGGCAAGGAGGGAAGAGCATTAGAAATGTATTAAGATGTTGGAAGTCTCCAGATAACTGTCACCTAAAGAGTTACCTGCAGGGAGTAGTGACTAGCTCAGGGCTTGTTTGCTTGCTTGTTTGTTTTTTGTCCTACCTCAAGAATTAGTGTAGTTTAGTTTTTGTTATGTTCATGATGCATTTACAGGCAAAGAAAGGAAACTATGCTTTCCTGTGGGATGTGACAGTGGTGGAATATGCCGCACTGACCGATGACGAGTGCTCCGTGACGGTCATTGGAAACAGCATCAGCAGCAAAGGATATGGGATAGCCCTCCAGCATGGAAGCCCCTACAGAGATCTTTTCTCCCAGAGGTAAACCAAAACAAAGCTCTTTTTGTAGGATTCTTCCCTACAGCTAGCGAGGAATCATATTCATAGTTCGTATTAACTTTGGCAGTGACTGTTTATTGAATGGTTCTCTTCCTTCTGTGACAGCAGCGAGGTTGTAAGTTCAGGCTTCAAGAAAGCTGCTCCTTCTGCTCCATGCACGTTTGCTTAGGGAGGAGGAAGGAGGGGACTGGAAATGGTGTGTGATCTCGCACCTCCACGCAGCACTGCTCTGACAGGAGAGGGCTCAGTGCCCCCAGAGCTCTGTATGGGCTAGGGGAGAGACCAAACCTCCCTGGCTCATACTGTGCTTTGCATGCTGTGAAACAATGTGTTCTTCCATGCAGTAAGCATGTAATAAAGTCCCAGTTTGCTCTTTAGGATGGAGAGACAGACCCAAGTCTTAAATGTAGTGCTTTCTCACAATAGCATAGGCAAAATAAATGTTGGCTATTGCATGGGATTGTAGACTGTGATTTCGGTGGCCATTTAGTTATCTCTGAGCTATCAGGATCTCTTTTATGCCAACATGTAACTGAAACGAAGACATGCAGTTGTACAGACCTTTGTGGCCTTCGCAGATGGTGCCTGAGTGCACAGCTCGCAGCCAGAGCTGAAGCAACTTTCCCTTTGTCTAACTTCTTTTTTCTAAGAAGTTAGACACCAGCTGTGGCTGGTCTGAATCCTCCTGATAACCCAGGGACAAAGCTGCCTCAAAAGAAAGGGTTGGTAGTAAACAGCAAAAACAGTTGTCAAACCAAACCCAAAATGAATCATTCCTGGAAAGAAGGGACACTTCACAAGAGGCAAAACAGTGATTAATTAGCCACTGTTAACACAGTGTTTCGAGCACAAAGTAACAGCATTAGAGTAAAATCCTTTTGAATAAGCTGCATTTGCTGCAGCTCAAAGCAGAAGTAAATGAGTCCGTTTCTCCTTAAACGGATTTGTATTAAGTGGCTCACAAATAGTAACATGTTACAGTCTCACATTATTTTGAAATTATTGTGGAAGCACAGCAGTGGAGTGGGTTGAGAATTTTGTTAGTGGGACCAGCTGTTGCAACTGAGTGTAGCCAGACCAGCCATCACTAAGTGGAATGTGGTGGTTTGCCTTAGTAATATTTTTTGCATTATAATGGAAGTTTTGACAGTCATTCTTGTTTCTCAAGTTACCCAGTGATGTTTACTTGCTGCTGTGAGCAGATTGTTTTCTGTACAATAAAAGACAGCAGAACAGCTGATTTGTCTCTTTCCCTCAAGATGCTTTTGATCTTGAGCTACAGTTGAGTAGAAAATATTAACTCATCCTGTTACTACCAAAAAGTTACGTTCACAGAAATATCTGTCCTAGGATGAATGGGTAGAGGATATTTGGTATTTGATATGTAGAAAAAGCAGAGGTATGAAGTTCTAGAATAGTGAATTCTGGCAGTTCCCTCTTGGAATTTTTCTCACCCAAGGACAGAAAACCTTGAATAACTACAGAGTTTCAGATAAGAATACTTTGTGGTGGCGGTGGGTTGTGGGATGGAGTTTTGAACTCTGGGACAGCAGATTTGAGAGGTATGCAACATACAGAAAAGAAAAATTGCAAAAGTATTGTTGAAGATAATACTTGTGTTTTAAAATTTCTGCAGGATCTTAGAGTTGCAAGAAAGCGGAGATTTGGATGTTCTCAAACAGAAATGGTGGCCACGAATGGGACGTTGTGACCTGAATAGCCATACCAATGCACAGACAGATGGGAAGGCACTCAAGCTTCACAGTTTTGCAGGCGTTTTCTGCATTTTAGCAATAGGCCTTCTTCTTGCATGCTTGGTGGCAGCATTGGAGTTGTGGTGGAACAGCAACCGTTGTCATCAAGAAACACCGAAAGAGGTCCATAACTTTTATTCTTATCACAATTAAAAGTAGAAAACACAAAGAGAGAGCAAGAAGTTGTGGGATTTAGGTGCTCTCGTACAATAAATTTGGCTTATTTTGATTTGCCATACTAAACTTTGCATATAACTTTTTGGGTGGTTGTTTCTAAAACAAACAAACAAACCAACCCACAAAGCCTGTCTTTTGTGCACATGGAAGGTGCCAAACTGACAGCCCTGGAGACTAAAGTCCTCTATTTATTTATAGAGCAGATACAGCATGGGCAGCAGCAGTGCAAACTTCCCCACATTGCCCCACCAATGTGCCTCAACCCTGACCTGGAGAGACCACCTTTAGGGGTAAGAGAGTAGTTCAGAAACATGCCCTCAGCCTCTCTGCTAAGAGTGACAGGGAGGCCAGTCATTGGCACCGAGTCGTGCCAACTGTGGTTGATGTTTTTTGTGACTTAAGACCCCATCCACTGGCTGTGAGAACTGGGTCCATAACTGTGCAGGTGATGCAGCTGCCAGCAGCTGGTAGCCATTTTTCTTCATGCCTGACCCAGGCTGAGTTTGAAGAGGTACATGAACAATTAAAAATAAGCAATCTAGTTATTAATTGAATAAGCCATATTGCCATGACACTGTTTAAATGCTTCCTTTCTTTTGAAATAAGTTTTATTTCTAAAACTAAGAGCCTCTGAGTAACCTGCATATGAAATATTTTACCTAGGAAAATACATCTGAGAATGTCTTGTTTTTAAAGATTTCTTGCTGCAGTAGCAAGTAATAGTTAGTAACACCATGATAAAATAATCAGTCCATACTCTGATCTGTCTTGCATGAAGCCTGTATTTATTTACATAGATTAAATGTTTAACAAACTAACCTCTTGTAATTTTTGAAACACCGAGGCATTTGTAGGTACTTCCATCTTGGAACAGATGTTTGTTACAAGCAAATAATAGCAGCGAGCTGCACTACAGCTGGAAAATAGTACATAGCCCATCAATTCCAATCTATGTTTCTCAGGTTGCCAGGAGTATTACAGTAATTGACGTACCTATCACCTGTAAGCAATGCTGGCAAGTGGGAGCTGAAGAGACATGTTGCAGTCTGTGATGTTGTGAAATATTTATCAGTAAGATCCCACTCTTCTGAGTTCCTGCTTATCGCATTTGAATTCATCCGTCGAGGGTTCAGTGATAAACATCTGTGTTGGGTTTGTGGGACGAGGCTGCAAAGTCCCTTGCCTGTGGCTCCACAGCGTGTAATAGAGAAAGGGAAATGTTGCTAAAAGGAAGTATGTCTCTGCTGTGCACGGTGCAGCACTCCAAAAGCAAGCACAGGGAGAGCAGAAGTACATAGTGTTGCTTGTAAGAAAAGTGGTGATAAACAGAAATGCATATTGAGTTGTTTGCTGTCTTTGGTTGAACACTGTAGCATTTTGCCCTGCTGCCATGCAGAATTCACTCCCGCTGTAGCTCTGAAGGCCCTGCTGTGCATTAACATTGCTCAGGCCTAAACCTTGGTAGCAGATAGCTCACTTTTTGCTGTGAATGCCTGGCAGGATGAGGGGCTGGGATGTGGGTTGAAGTGTCCTAGCGCTGCATGTGCACAAGCATTTGTCTTGCCATACTCTGGAGTGCATTCTCCTCTCTATGCTCAGGGACTCACCCTTGTGCATCTTTGTAAAGTGAGAAGAGAATATGCCGCAAAGGCACAGTTGCATATAGGTGCAAAATATTTGCAAAATATTGCAAAATTTTTTAAATTCTCTCTCTGAAGAAGAATCTCTCTTCCTGTTCTTAAATATTTTCTTTCTTTTGCCTGTCCCTTTCAAGTCTTGTTTTATATCTGTAACAAGAGTTAGTACAGATCCCTGCCCTCCCCAGCCCTCTTATTATGTAAAGCATTATTTTTTTCTCCCCTTCCTATGCCCGTCCTCCTTCCCCTTCCCCCCAGTGTGTTCTAGATAAGGGTTGCTCTTCACATCCTCTTTTGCAGTTTTCATGACGAACAATAAAATACTTTCAATCTTCCTTTTTTTAAAAAAAAAAAAAAAAAGCATTCTGAAGTTATCCATACGGTAGAGCTGTACTCAGGAAGATCACGTATGTGTGGGAATTGGTCTGACCTTCAAGCACAGTCGGTGTAGGTTAAGCAAGGCGGATTAACCCCAGGCACAACACACGCGAGCAGGCTCAGGAAAGGTCGGCCTTGTGGGTGCTGTTGCGAGAAAGGGAACAAAGTCAGTGGGAGTCCTGGAACGAGCAGGTGTTAAAGTTGAAAGAGAAAGTGAGTGTTCCCGACAAAGGGCAGACGGATGAGGCTCTCCAGGGAGAGTCAGCGGAGGAGGAAAGCGTAGGGAAGGCACAAGGGGCAGGCAGGACTGAATGTAAAGGGGGGTCCTGGAGAGGGCCGCTTGGTGCACCGAAATGCAGGGAGCTAAAAGCATCGCTGGAACAGGTCAGAGTAGCTGGAGAGAAGGGTGATCATAAAATATACTTAGGTAAAGTAGTCAGTGAGTGTGTAGCGAGTGTGGCAGATATTTCTTGGTAGATCAGGTAGCAGAGGTATTTTATTTATGTACTGATGAGGAGGGAATGAAGTGGGATTGCTGAAAGCTGCTGTAATCAAGACAAGAAATGCAGCTTCAGAAGAGACAGTGTTGTATAGATTGGCTGACAATTTTCAAAATATTTATGGGAACCAGGGTTCAAAAGTTTGGAAAGCACAGAATCCAGGGATAACAGGAACACTGAATGCATGAGGACCCCGCTGCTAGAGAGGCAGGAATCGAGAACGATAACTGAGCTGTGGGGACCCAAAGTGACAAGAGGAGGTGGTTTCAGGAGTGTATTTAGGGATAGCTCTTTTTTGCAACTGTGTATCCTCCAGTACTGCTACAGCAGTAGTTGCAATAGAGCTACAGCATGTAGGGCATATACAAAACATGAAAATCTTCCTCTTAGCAATATCTGATACTCCATCCAAGTCTTTAGTTCAGTAACAGCTGTAGACTTGAGTTGTGCTGCTGATTTGCTTTTCTTCCTGCTTTTGGGAAGCCTTTGGAAAAATGGGAGTGTTGTGGTATCACCTAAAAATTGTGGAAGTTGGATTTTTTCTCTTGACCATTTTCTGCTGAGAAAGGGCTCATTCTCTGGCAGCCTAAGATGATACCTAGACTTCAGTGGTCACCTCATGTGGAAAAATAACAGCATCCTCTATAATAGCCATCATGAGACAGCAGAAAAGAAGGCAGTGCTTTGGCTACTGTGACCTGATCGTATTAAGAGCTTTGTAAATCAATTGTAGAAAATTATAATGGATCGAGGATTCAGTGAGAAGCAGCCATAAGTTGTGGAGCCCCTGTGTATTGTTTTCTCTCGGGCTTGACCCACGCACTAGGGTCATGCACTAGTGCCGGCTTGACAGCCAGAGATGTTGGAAAGACAAATGCCCAGTCATGGCAGGGCTGGGCAGCCTTACTGACTGCTGGAGAGGAAGAGAGCAATTTTTAGAGACTACCACTTGGTGTGTCCAGGGTCAGTGCAAAGTCGGTGACTATAAGAAAGGGCACAGCCTTCATTAGCATTGGAGAAATGCTTCCAGCTGTGATTAAGGTGTTGATATTTGCCAATCCTTGCATTTTCCTCTTCCACTTCGTATTCCTTCAGCTTTCGTGGAGGTCAGCCTGAGGCAATACATTGAGGTGTTCAAGGACTCAGATGTCTGTTTGGTATAAATTACAGTTCTTAATCAGGATGAGTGAAAAAATGCAGTGTTAACTATATATATAACTGAGGTGACAGGAAATCTGTTTTTAAAATCTCGACAGTGTAACTTGGACTTTGGCACTGCTTTGATCTACATTTGTAGCATCTTTACAGGAAGAGTTACGTCAGACAGAGTCTACTTCCAATCAGAAGAATATTGAAACTGTTTTTTATATTCTTTGCTTACCAACAAAATCCCCCCGGCTCCCTCCCTGCAATTAAAAAGTAATACTGTTTCCACTCATTAAGTGAGTTCCTGAAGATAAACCTCCAGGAAAGATGGACTTCCTTTACTTTCCCAAAATATACACTTAGTTGCCTTCGTCTCACAATTCTGTTGTGCAAGGACTAGTGAGATTTCTTGCTAGAAGAATGAAGTCTGTGTTGCTTTTTTTTCCCCATGATGTTAATATAGGATATTTTTATTCTATTTGAAGCAGATTTATAAAAATGATTCTAATGTTTTCTTCTGTAAGAATCTTAATGTGATGCCTTCTAATGCTTCACTTCATCCTTACCAAATCAAATTAACAAAAGAAGGATTAGCTCCAATGGCATTAGGAAAATTGTATACTTGCAATACCATGTCAGGTTCTCCTATTAGGGCTCATGTTTATAATCTATTAAAGCTGGAAAGATGCTTGGTAATGTTTAAATGCCCTTATTTATTTCCAATTATTTCAGAGAAATTTACATTTGGTCATCTTTTTTTGTTAGATTTTCTAGAACTTATCATCATTCTTTTCTAATTACTGTTAAGCCCAACCATCCCATACTCACCATGAATTTTTGCCAGCATCTATCTCTATGTATTAAAATGTTGAATTTACACAACTGCTATTCAGTCTACAATACTTGTTAGCTAATCTTTTGACTCTGATAAACTTCAGAAATTTGGGGAGTTGTAAAATAAAAAATGAAAATTAATACTCATTTTGGACTCCCTGTTCAGTCGGGGAGTCAGGAGTTGAGTAACTAACTGAGCAATCAGGTGAAGATATTTAAACCTGGTAGCCTAGAAATGTGGAGCTTTGAATAATTGTCTCTGTATGTATGTATCTTCTTGCTCTGAGTCCTGCGCATTTATTTCATGATCCCAGTAAACTCAAATATAATTTGGGTCATTTAACTGGCAAGGGCTTTCCCACATCATCAGGTTGTTGCTATCTTTTATTTCATTCGACAGACTAAAAGACAGTTTTCAAATGTTCATTGTCATTATGATCCAGTATAGCTGCTTACTGTAATGGACTCAGCAGCATCTTCTGTGCTTTATCAGCTGTGTTTTACTGCACTTTACTGTTCCCCTTGAAGTTTATTACTTCTGAGTTCTCTTCAAAGCTATTAAGAAATGACTCCTTGATTGTCCACATACTGTACTCCAAAACAATGAAAACTTAGAAGCAAAGATAAAATATCATATTACTTGTGGAGAAAAACATTGAATGTCTGTAATTTTCACTACATCCAAGATGTATTCACTAAAAACAAATTAACAAGCAACGTCATGTCAAGGAAGATTTGTCACTTTAGGATATATAGAATGATTTATTTGCTGGGAACTGATACGTGTTGCATCTTCCATAAGAAAGGAGATCGATCCATTTATTGTTAATGCAGATCTTGAAAGACAATGTTAAAAGGATCTCAAGAAATTCTTGTTTTGATTCTTTTTTAGCTTGAATAATTTGTGTTATAAATCAGAAATATATTTTTTCCAAATAGACTGCGCAACCACTAGCAATGAGAGTGTGTCAGCAACTGCACCCAGCATGTTTGTGATCTTGTATTGCATGGAGATTTAGGTTTTTTACAGGATAAGAAATAGCATCATTTTCCACCTACTGAATTGCTACTAGTCATTGCCTCATAACTCGTTCCTCCATTAACTCCAGTCCTAAGAGTGGAGTTAGATCTGCCAAACCACATATTTACAGTTCTTTAACAATCACACTCTTTGCAGCTTAGTTTGTGATTTCTTAACTTCCTGATTGTTCTGCAAAATCACTCTACTCGACAGACTCTCTTCTCTGTTTCACTTTTTCCTCTTTTTTTTCTTCTTTTCTCTTTTTTTAATGATTAAAAGAGGGCAGCAACTCAGGTACTGTCCAGAGAGGTAACAGTCTTATGTACTAGTGACAGTCTTACCATTACTGTTTTCCTGCTACTCCCAGCAAAACAATTTTTTGAATGTTACTGGATTTCAGAAAGTCTAAACTCCACAATGCTTTCTAACTCTACAGGATACTTGGAGGTAGCAAAATTCCACTAAAAATTGTTACACATACCTTGGCAGTATGCAGGATGAAAGACAGAAAACCTGCATCTCTGGCAAGGGCAGCCTTTATGTGATCAGCCTTAAGTTCCCCTGTTTCCATTTTGATGATGCACAAATTCCAGCCTACCTCAGAAATCTGCACTTCCAGCTTTAGCCATCTGAGTATTACCCACTAGGCCTCTTCTTTGGCATTAGAAGAATGTGAAACCCAGTGTACCTCAGAAGTGGAAATACGAGCTAAGAAATACGAGTCCAATGGAACAAAATTTGTCCCTGCTAAGAATTGTGATCTGCACCGCATTCGCCTCACTTCACATCTCCAACCAGATCCTATTCCATGGCAGCCTTCCACACCTTCAGCATGGTGTCAGCAATGTTGTTTTTGATTATTAAAGAGTCCTATGCTTACACCATTATTTTTACTTTCTTTGTTGTTTTTCCTTTGTCATTTCATTTATCTTGTCTCCTTTTTGTTGTTGTTTTTTAATCTGGCAATTTGATTTCCCCTGGGATGGTTCCTTTTGAGAGTGAAAGGAAACATGAGATCATCAAACAGATATTTTATTTTCCGTTCATTGCATGTCCTCTATATTTTATCTTGGTTTTTTAAATTCTTTTTTCTGTATTTTATGACATGTCTGAAATCTTTGTACTTTTTTGCTCAGTTGCATATGAATGATCATTTGTTTGTACCACTGTATTGTATTCTACTATTCTAAGAATAAATAAAGTTTTCTGGGGAAAATAAATAATGAAAACATTGGCAAGATAATGCATTTTAATGCCACTTAGAAATTCAGTTTCAAACTAACTTTGGATATGGTAAGCTTAGAAACTTCATTTAACTAGCATCTTTAAATCAGCAAAGCGCTGTTAGGAATCAGTCATCCTAGAGTGCAAAGTTTGATGTTATGGGATGACAAAGTACAAATGGGAAGAATCAGTTACAGAAAAAAGAGGAGGATAAATGAATTGCCTTGTACAGAAACTGGCAATAGCTGAAAGGGCATCTTAACTAACTCAATGTTGGTTATTTACATGAGTGAAGAAACAGAATTTTCTCCTTAGAAGTCCCTAACAGTGAAGCAGATACTCTGTAACATCTGGGCACAGATAGTCTGCTCATCCAGAATCCACTGAAATCAGTAAAGTCTTGCTATTATCAGCCCAGATTTAGGTCAAGGCTGTAATGGATTTAAAAATGATATGTCATCCCCATGGTTAATGACACTGGACCCAGGCGTCTGCTGGCCGAAGTAGTATTGAAGCGTTGCAGGGCAGGTCCAGCATATTTCCCTATGTGCGAGGAAGGGATTTTTGTGTTTGGTTTAATTTTTCTCAGAGTTGTAAGAAAAACATGCAAATAGGATTCTTAAGGATATGATCTGGACTTACTTAGAATAAATTGCAGGGAAAAAAAATATATCCTGGACAGAAATAAGCATTAAAAAAATTACTGTTGCAGTGCAGGGCACCCTGAAAGAAACAACCTGTTTAAAGTTCCAGTTTGGTAATGAATTTAAGTACTTGAGTAAGTTGCATTACATGACCTGTCCCAGAGAATTTCTCTGGTTACTCATGTGCTTGGCATGAGCATATGTGTTTTACTGAATTGGAGCCTTAATGTGCCTGGATTCTTTTAGATTCTTCACAAAGTGTTTACAGAGCTCACGTTTGTATACTTTATCTCGGCCTACAGTGGTGTTTTAAAGTTGATTTTTTTTGAGGCGGTATTGAATGTTCAGCAATAATGAAATCATACATTTCAGTAAAAGTTTAAAATAAAAAACATAAAAAGTGACTGTTTTTTCAAGATTTTTTTTTTAGTTCTTGTGCTTTGTAAAGTTCCCTAGGCCTTGATCCAACTAAACATTTAAGCATGCACATGAAATTAAGAAAGAGTTTGATCCTGACCTCACTTAAATCAATTAAAAAACTGCCATTCATTTTAATGGTAGAATCAAAATTTAGTTACTTTGAAACCGACAGATATAAAGCACAAATCAAAAGCTGCTTGTGTACTGAAGTGTTTTGGTGAATGGGCCTATGATTCCTCTGCAGCAAAAACAATTTAGGACACATAAGATGGTATATTTTAAATTTAAACAGCTTCTTTTGAAAGGTGTTGACTGTATCTCATCCTGAAGAAAAAAATATTACTATTAGTAACTTACTAACTAGCAATTTGTAAATTTTTTTATCCCTTGAATTTAAATCATTTTATAATACCAGAAATAAGCTGTTTCCTATTCTCAATATTAGCAAAATATTACGGAATCCCAGGTGCTAATATTGTGGAAAATCTATCAATTCTTCTGTAAAATTGGAACGTTTCCTCCTGATTATTGTAAGTTCAGAACTGTATTTGTAACCACTTTAGTAGAAAATATCCAATTTACTCAATGTAGTAAGTACTATTTTCAGAAGTATTCAGTATCCAACAGTTCTCTTCTGGGAAACTGATGGCCAGATTTTCAATATGCTGAACTTTTTTAATGATTTAACCACTTCTTTTCTCATGCCAAAATAGGAGCTTGGGTGTTTCCTAAATATAGCCCTAAATGAGGATGCTGAAACCTTTTGAAAATTCAGTTTTTAATTGAAACATTTATGGCTAATAGGAGTAATAGTTTTTTGAGGCTTTTGAATAGCTGAAGCGAGTGGAGAAGAGAGGCTATGCAAGGCAACTGCTGGTGGGTGAGGAACAGGCTGTAGAAGCATCTCCTTGTGCCTCCTGTGCCAGCTTGCTCTTGTACTCCTGGCATCATAGGAAAAATGAGATGTTTTGAGATTTGGATTTGAATAGGCTGGAATGGTGAAGGAGGAGGATGATAGAGCAATCTGTTATGCCTGATGCTCCACTAGAGTAAATCAGACTGTTAAAGGGTAGCACTGCTTTGCTTTGGGCTCAGTAGAGTGAAAAATTGCATCCCTTATGGACTACATACAATTTAGAATTTAAAAGCTGTTGAAAGCAATGTAAGGAATTCCATTACTTTTAGTGAGTTTTGGAACAGAACCTTAGTGGATTTAATCTTTATTTTGTCAAAGAATACTCTATACCCTCACCAGGTCATTTTAGATGTAACAGGTGAAGTCTGAAAACAGCATACTTTTCAGGGCTGTCCTACTTGGTCCTGCAGTGGCTACAATTTACTATTTCAAACAAGAAATACAAAAAGTTTGTTTGTTAAAATGTTTGTTAAAAAGAGTGAAATATTAAATACATTATTAGCCTTACTATTTTGATCCTTTTTTTTCTCCCCCCATCTTCTTTCCCTTTTCTATCTGGAGATGGACAATGATGTGAGGTTGGGCCTCAGACACCTGGTGAGAATTTATAACGAACATACAGATAACTGGTTTGTGGTCGGAAATGCCTGCACAGATGAATCCTTGCTAGTTTTCTCCTCCTCTCCCCACCCCCCGCCCTGGAAGTCTCCTTGAACTTGACCTTCATGGTGTTGTCAATGCCTGTGACTACACGGCGTGCAGCGTGTACACAGTGAAGGTTTCCCCATGTGCAAGCTCTCCTTCCTCCTGAGAGAGTCCCCTTCCAGAGACGTTGGCATGCTCATCAAACACCATTCATCCAATACTGCATTGTGCTGCTTGCGTTGGAAAACGTTACTGTGCATTGCCCTACTATCCTGTCTCTTTTAACCTCATGAAAACTGTGGAAACATTTGCGTAACGTGAACCAGTCATTCATTTTCTTTGTGTTGAGTTACCAGTGTCTCATGCTTGTGAACCAAGGTTGGTAAGCATTTTAAAGCTTGAATACCTCAGCATGAGGTCGAATGCCCCCTCTTGTAATGAGTGACAAACGAGGATGCTAGTGCTGCCTCTTACCTTGCGGGTTTGAGTCTGCTGTTGGTTGTGAAGACTAGCCCATACTTCCCTGTGATTGCACTTAGCTCGTGGGTTATGACGAATGTGGGAGTGCCTGTGGGGCAGGCTGTGCTGCCTGCCATCACCTGATTTCCCACCGATGCCATGTGTCCTGCATGTTTATTCACACAGCACTGTATCATGAGGATACAGCTGAAGAGAAAAAAGGGCTACAGATGATAAGTTGGTTTAAATTGGTATGCTTCAATGGCCTGGTGGGGAGCTTGCTCTCGGGGCCTGTCCTGGCAAAGCTGACAGGCCTGGAGAACGGGACAGTCACGGCTGTCTGTGGAATTAGGTCCCTGGCTAGCTGTGACCTCGGGTTAGATAAAATTGACCTGGGAAAGGGGGACGAGGCAAGTGTGGGAAGATAAGGACTACTTCATGAATCTCCTTGCTATTGTAGCAATTCATTAAGTCAGTGTCACTTTGTTGGTCTTTGGCTTTTTTGCAGTAACTTTTTATCTTTACAAATCATGGGCATTTTCTGGCTGTGGGAGGGTGGGAGAAAACTTTGGCAATGTATTTGAAAAGATTTTTTTATCATATTGACATCATCTTTGCAGTATTCTTTTACTTCTCACTTTTTTTCAGATGTACTTTCACTTAGAAGGGAAAAGAATGTTAATGTCTCTTCATAAAAGAATTCCTGCTCTCTAGGGAAGGGGAGAGCACTTCTTAGTGAATAAGGTGGCCTCTTGTACATAGTTTCCAATGAAGTTTCATTTTTTTGAAGATTACACATGCATTGAAATTAATATATTGCAAAACTATTTCATTTCTTTTTTCCGTTCAGTTGGATATAACAGTCTACTGGACCTCAACCAATGCCAGTCTCAATGTGTTATTCTAACAGCTGTTTTGTGGATGATAGCTGAGTTAATAGCTAATTTAAAATACATGGTATTGTTTCCACTTGTGAGAGCAGAAGCTTGATTGCAGAGTTGCGCCTATTTATAAAAGTAGTTTTTCAAGTAGACTCTAGAGGTGCATCTCTACTTATTTTTAATAAGATACTGTTATGGTCAAACCAGCATCTAGCAGAGTACACTCAAAAACCACTCAGCAAATTTTATGTAACATTAAGTGCTCTTTGACTAGGTTATTTGCCTGTGTTAAATTAATGACAGCAAACATGCATCATCACCGCATCTGTTGACACATCTGTCTGCACATCGCCGTGTTGTCCACTGCAGAATCTCTAGAATAATAAGCATGGCAAACTGAGTTGTATTAAAAAGGAGTTACTTGTTTTAATGTAGCACAATGCTATGTTGTTGTTGTTTTGCAGTACATCTATTACGTATGTCATTACTGGTCTTTCTTCCTGAGCAAGCCAATTATGTCTGTTTTTGCCACTCTGTCAGAGCATTCTGGAATAAATTAGAATTACAGCTTTACATACACAGTAGATGCAGCTGAAAGTAATGATAATGACCCTGGATGAATACAAGATTTGAAAATAAGTCTTTCCTTAAACAAACATACATATGTAGAGCTGTCCCTCCTGCATTTCTCTTTAACAAACTGAATATTGAAGTCAATGATGGCTGAAACACCGCAGACAGAGCTTGGGAGCTGGGGGGAGCTCTCCGTTTCCGTGCAAACGAAGAGACTTGTCTGGGGATGTCTGAGCGTGGAAACTGTCTGTTAACCTTTCATTTCTTTGCTTTGTTTTTTAATTATGCAGTTTGTCCATCTGAGCATGAACGTGCCTCGGAGATTCTTCACGCATCCCATCATTTTGTGTCTCATAACCATTGCTACTTTCCTTTCTGAAAGCACGCGTGAGTTAAGAGGTGTTAGTATGTAGATGTGGTGCTGAGGAACAGAGGGTCTGGCCTGTGACCCTGTCAAGGTGAGGGGCGGGAATGTCTGTCTAAGCCTGGGGCTTGGTGCGGATCTTGGACACCTGTCCTGATCACAGAATTGCTTTTACTTATTTTCTTGAATAGTTCTTTCTCAGAATGAAAATGTAATATTAACATTTATCTTGTTTTTGTTTTGCTCTCTGAGAGACTATCCTTCATATTGTCACCCAAAACAGTAACAAACAAACAAAAATCCCAGAAATGCTCCATGATTGATGATTAAGACTCTAAAAAAACCTCAAGCATTTTTTTCTGCCTATCTCCTGAGGCTTATTAAGAACTGCATTAACAGACTTTTAATACTTGGCACAGTTGTCTGCCTCTGACTGGGAGGTATCAGCACATTCACGATAGTCCCTCAGTGCATGCGCCTGTCTGCCCATTTTGGCGGCATTTCTGAATTTTCAATGCTCGGTATTTAGTGTCAGGACCATTAGTCTTTTTCTTCTGCTCTAGTCTAGTGTGGCTTTTTGCATGCGTTGGATGCAGATGCAATTTTTGTCAGTTTGACAGTTTTTGTCACAGTTTCAGTATCAGACTTTCTCCAGATACCTGATCCTTCCTTTGCAGGGGGAGTTGTCTCCTCCTCTGGACTTACTAAAACTGCTTCATCAGCTTGTAATGTTTTCATCTTTTGAAGTGGCTTCTCTTGAACTTTGTGATAATATGAGAAAAATCTTGAGCAAGAACAAGAGGCCACCTTAGTTTCTTTAAAGAAAATGTTTTTATCTCAAACCTTCCCTCTGAAAACCCCACCCCACCAGGCATTGCGAGCCTGGCAGTTCAGGAGGAGCACATTTGCATTACCTGTGGGTGCAGTGACTTGGGCGATTTCTGGCCGACAGCAGCCAGCAGCTCCTCTCCAGCACTCAGGGAGACATTTCTCAAATCTGATAATATTAACTGGCTCCGAATCTCCCAGGTAGTTTCACGTTCTTCCAGTCTGATGGCCAGTGTGTTTTTTGTAGAGCCCATCATCAGAAGTCACAGGAAGTAAACTAGAAAAAAATACTGATTACTCTTTAGATCATCCTGTCCGCATTTCTGTCTGACCGTAATTTCTCCCCGCAGAAGGCGGCTTAACCTAGCCAGCCCTGAAAGGAGCCGTGCTGCCTTGCTGGCTGCCACATGGCGTTAGCCCTTCCGAGGCCATTCGGGAAAGCAGCAGTTCCAGGTCCGGGGAAGTGGTTGTGACTGAGCGCTCACACTGCCGCTCAGAGGCCACCGAGCCTGCCTGTCCTGACCAAGTGCTCGGGATGTGTCAGAAATGTGCCTTTCATTTGCCCTTACAGAGCTCAAACTCGGTGGGGAAGAATGACATTTAGATTGGTATTTATGAATAAGATAATTTCCTGACCAGAAGCAGTGTTTGCTTAGCTGTTTTCCTTAGGCTTGACGTGGATAAGCCTGTGTTTATAATTCATTTTCCTTGCATGCGATATTTTTCCTTCCCTTCACTGATTAATTTCTTCAACTGATCTTTTTGGAGTATAACATTAATATTGAAAATAAAGTTAAAAAGGCAGTCAAGGAAAAATATTTGATCTCTTTCTGGCAACACAGGCATATACATTTATCCAATGTAGCAACATGTGAAAACTGGAGTTGAGCTGGCATAAGACATCCGAGATGTGACATGTTACAGCATTAACTAAGTCTTGCATGTCAAGTATAAGAAAGAGAGAAAACCTTCAATAGTTCAGCTGCCACAGAGACTAAAGTATTAAGTTTAGAGCTAATTCATTCATCTTTTGAGGAGAATGGTGCAGAGTGAGAACCAGAGACCTGTGTGAAGGGCCTCTGCCCTTCCCCGGCCCAAACACTGCTTTGGGAGAGGGCCCGCTCCTGGCACTGTCCCTCTGTGCCGCCTGCTGCACGTGGAGCCTTTCCGGTCCCTCTCCCTAACAGTCACTGCTGTTTGTTGCTTACCAGTAATTCCTAATTTAGGATTTAAAGGTATTACCGTTCCCTTTTGAAATTGTTTATTATTTTTTTAAATACTAATTTGTATTAATTTATTACTTTTGATTTATTATTTCTTGCCAAAGAGAAATGAATGCAAAAATAGAGAATTAAACAGCAGTTGCAGTGTCAGGAAGCTTGAAATGCTGGATTACCATTTCGCAATTAAGCCTCAGGAAATGCAAAAAAAAAGCAAACCTAGCCAAGTGCACAAAAATTAAAAAATTAGAACAAATGGCTCATATTTTATGAGAATTATAGAACTAAAAATCAAGGAGAATGCTGAGGTGACAAGGAAGCAAAGCATCATAACTTTTAAGATTTATGTGTCTGGCTTTGTTACCATTTAACCTTTTCCACTTACCTTGTTACTTTTCAGTAACATATGTTTTGTTATAGAATTTTCCAGGAGACCAATAAAGGAAAAAAAGAAAGATTAGCTTTACAAAATTTACAAATTCCTGAAGCTTCACTTGTAGAACCAAAAATTTCTTAAATATCAAGAAAACTATTGCTAAACCTGTGATCCTGGAAATCTTAGGCCACAAGGTGGTATGTAAGCAAAAACTAATCTTCTCAAATGTTTCTGATTTTTATCTTAGCTTTTTAAAAAGCATTTGAACAATCATTCATTCAACGCGAAGACAATTTTATATGAAGCTTGACATTTTGTTTTTTAGCTGTTCTTCATTTAATAAGACAAAAGGGAAGAACCTTTAAAAATGTGTTTTTATTATTCCTCAGAGGCAGAGTTGTTTTCCTTAACCTTTACAAACGTTTTCTTTTAACATCAGAAAGAAGGAATAATGTGAATGTCTGGGCTCTTGGAAGCCAATAAAAAAAATTCTCTGATCTTAATAAGGCTAGAAAGTTGTCCTTAATGCAGAATTTTTCAAAGAGTTAGAGGTATGTGATTGAAATCCCCACTCCTCCTCCTAAAAAATAAATCCCAAGCATTTATTCCTCTACTTAGTTATATGTGTTCTCTAATTTATAAATTTATTTATGTTTATATCTTAAAAGAACTAAGCTAAACATAAAACAAGAATCAATTCATCCTTTGAATTTTATGATCTTCCGAGTGCAGATGCCGCAAATGAAGGGTACACTTCATTCACCGATGTATTTTTCTTCTGCAAACAGTTAGTAACTGCGGGCTGCAAGTACTGAAACTCTGTCGGTCCCGCTGGGTTAGCTAGTTATCCCAGTCACTTTATTTTTGTTCCTGTAGCTAAGCAGTGCAGAATGCACTGAGGTTGTGTTTGCAATCAAAAAACACAAACAAATAAAATGTTGATGTGTGTTTTCACTTGAAGCGATATAATAGAAGTATTAGTATTTGGTAAAAGCTAGCAGAGCTCAGGAAAACACGAATGAGTCATGAACATTTCTCCAAAGTCTTATTCAGGGATATTTGTTCTCCCACTATCTGCTTAGTTCTAACCTGAGTTCTCTGCGTCTTCCTTCTTGTGTCATACGGCTTAGCAAGAATATGGGTCCTAGGAAACTAGCATGTAAATTCAAGCATTTAAATCAAAGCTGGCAGCACCTTTGATTTGCACAGGAAAGGGAGAGGAGCCCTGGACACCTCAAGGAGCATCATGTTATGGGCTCCTTGGAGTTAGCTTCCTTAGACACAATGTCATCACACGCTGCCGTAGCAGAAGGTTGCAGATGAGCAAAATACTGCAGCAAAGCTTTTATTGGTGGACAGTTGAGGAGAAACAGCAGTAAGTGTTCAGGCTGTTAGGCAAAAGGAACCTGTCCATGTAAGTAGAGCTGTTATTCCTGCCTGGGAATAATGTAAGAACACTTCCCACGCTTGCCCCGCAGTCCACCATTTTATTTCATGGAATAGAAACAAAATCTATGAATTAAATCCATGTAATCCTCTAGCCTTTATAACACAAATCCTTAATTTACTAGCTATGGAGTTTATGAAAGAGCCTCTGTCTTATCTTTGGCTTAATGCATTGTCAAACTTACTGAATGAAGAGGCTGATAACTCAGGTATGGCTGTTTTTAAAAGACTGTAAACTAGTGTAGCTGCAGTAGCTATCTGATCAAGCACTGTGTGGTCTCTTTCTGCCACAGAAGTCTATTTTTCATTTGTTGTCCTTTGATTTTCTCTAATTCAAAATTATTGGATTAGAGGATTTGACTGAAAAAGCAGTATTTAAAAAAACTGTGTGACAGTTTTTTTGGTGAGGAAGGTGTCATCACCAGAGTTTCTAGGAGCTGCACTGGGAGTTTGGTGGATTTTTTGATGTAAATGAACTAGGAATAGGAATCCTCTTTCAGCTGATTTACAAAAGATATGCTTCCTGCAGCTCAGCCTTGTAGCTGTTGAGCAGTTGCTCTTCAGCTGAAATCAATGGGGTTTTAGCCTAAGCTAAGGACGCTGGTTTGGGTTCATCAGCAGGTAACCTTGTTACCCACTTCCAGATCCTTGCAGAGAGAGATCAACAAATCCCATGGTTCCTTAATAATGTAGAGGTGGCTTTAAGTCACAAGGTTAGACTGACATCTGTACCTGACATTGCTTGGTATTGAAGGCTTTGGAGTTGACTTGATTGTCAGTTCATGAAGGCGAAGTTTCATGGCAGTGGGTAGCATTGGGATGTTACTGTAGTTCTCCGTGCTTCACCTGAACCCCGCTGGGAAAAGCCGATGAGGAGTGGGCGGCCTTGAGTCACCCCTGTGCTTCTCTGTTCCCAAAGCCTTGTCTTTGGCATGAGTCACAGCATCTTTAAGGCTCCTGGTCTTGGGTTTAACCAATGTCTAAGCATATGTAGGATATCCCACAGGTAACACAAAAGTTTCAGGTTGACCCATTTCCTAGGCTAGGGTTTCCCTGGCTGGCTGGTGTAATTGCAGACTTCTGTCAAACCCGAGGGTTCCTCCAGTCCCAGGACTGCTTGGCTTTTTTAGACGCTTTATTGCTAGTCTGCTGTATACTGTGCTTGCATGAAATAACTGCAGCTACAGATCACAGCTGTGCTGTGTGACATAGAGGGAAATGATATAATATACTACATTTGTTTTGGATGTACAATGCTAGCTATTAAAATCCAGTCGTACACCATCCCAGGTGGTTGACTTTACCCTGCAGGTTAGCAAGTTGCTCCCCTGGATGCAGCCCTGGTGTGGGAAACACCCCGCTGGAGGGCTTTGCTGCCTCAGGTTTCACAGGCAGCTTCTGCGGCCGTATTTCCTCCTGGAAGCTAGAATACGTTGGGCAGGCGGTACCGACAGTCAGGTCACGAACAGACTTCTACCACACAAGGTGCCAAAACGCGAGGCAGCTCGCAGCTGGCCACACCGCTGTTCAGGCTCCGGGCAGACCCTGCTCTGGCCAGGCTGTGAGGGCGGGCCGGCTGCCTACGTCCCATCCCAGCAGGTCTGAGCTCTGCGAGGCACCTTGCACCCAGCCAGGGCCGGGGCCAGGGTCCTCCCCACCGCCAGCCCTGGCCCGTAGACGTGGGCGCGTGAAGCTGTTGCCTGGAGTCAGCGACGGCGCGTGCGTGCGCAGCAGGCTAGCCGCTAAACCCATGGCACACCACCAGCAGTGCGGGGCGCGGAGACAGAAAGGTGGTTTCGTTTGCACTGACTGTGCTGGTTTTCTCCTCAATAGGATAAAGAAGTGAACCTGGAGCAAGTCCACAGACGCATGAACAGCTTGATCGACGAGGACATCGCCCACAAGCAGATCTCCCCAGCGTCCATTGAGATCTCGGCCCTGGAGATCGGCGGCATGCCGCCCGCCCAGACCCTGGAGCCGGTACGCGAGTACCAGAACACGCAACTTTCCGTGAGCACCTTTTTACCAGAACAGACGGCGCACGGCGCCAGCAGGACACTCTCGGCTGCCTCGGGCAGCAACCTGCCGCTGCCCCTCAGCAGCTCCGCCACCATGCCCTCCATACAGTGCAAACACAGGTCGCCCAACGGCGGGCTCTTCCGGCAGAGTCCGGTGAAAACGCCCATCCCCATGTCGTTCCAGGCCGTGCCGGGGGGCGTCATCCCCGAAGCGCTGGAGCCCTCGCACGGCACGTCCATATAGCCACACAAACAGACCCACAACCAGCAGAGCTTTTTAATACCACATTTAAAACAGAAAAAAAAACAAAAAACAAAAGAGACTCTTACCTTTTTCTTGTATATATCTGTAAATAACAAAAGAATGAAGTGGGGTAAAAGTGTATTTTGAATATTCCCAATTTTCGAAGTCAGTAAAAAACAAAACAAAAAGCAAACAAAAATGTATGAATGACTTTGTAAATTTTGTTCTATATGAATAAAAAGGCAAACTACTTGTGATCGTTCTCAAGTGCCAAAGAAGACCAGTTACTGGGACTGAGGGCCGTACAATTTTTTTTCGTGGATTTCAACATTTATTCCTTTTTTTTTTAAAGAGCAAGAAAAAATTACCAATTTCTTGCTAGAAAAGTTCACCATGCTCAGACCTCTCCTTTCCTCAGAACCCTATTTTATAGTCAAGATGGCAATTCACTCGGAGAATTTAACAGCTGGTATTAGCAAAGCAGTGACCATTGTTTTAAACCTGAATTATAACTAAAATCCAACAAACAATAAACAGAAAAAAACTGAACTTTTTCCATCTAACCAGGATTTAAATTTCCACACAGTTTCTAAGTTAAAGCACAGGATTATTGAATTGTGTTTTTACATGTGTAGTGTGCTGTGTGGCTCTTTTTATTTAACCTTCTGTGTTATATATATAATATATAATATATATATTATATATATAAATGCTTTGGTAAATTAGAGGTTTCAGGTTATGGGTGAAGCTTTTAAGGAAAAATTGTAGTCAGCTCTTTTTTTGTGTCTTGTGTACACAAATGAAAATGGGGAGGAACCAATGACTTACAGGAGCTCACACAAGGGAAAGCTTGAGCAGAAAGGAGGTAACGGCATTACAGGGACTATGCCCTCTGGTGCAGCTTCTTTCTTTAGGATTTCAAGGAATTCTCTGTATAAGGGATGCAGCACTCTCTGTTGAGGTCATCTCTCTGAACGACAAGGCTAAGCTCACGACTATAAGCACAGCTCTGCTTTTTTCCATTGATTTTATAAAGAGAAACATTTTAATAGCCATGCCTATAATCTTGGTAGAAATGGCTATAAAATGTCTTTTTTTTCTGTGCAACACAATCAAAGGACAAAGATAGAGCAACACATACAGCTAATTTAATGTCTCAGTCTGCAAATATTAGCAGTGCTATTTCATATGACAAAAAATCAAAACAAAGCCCAAACACATTGTTTCCTTCCCAAACAGTAGTTTGAATGCTCGAGATAACTGCTTCCCCCCCCCCATTGTTGCTAATGGGCCATCGCTAGCTTTCAGAATTGGGATTATTTGGTAACTTCTCAAATGTATTACTGCAGCTAGATGACAATTTCCCTTTGTTGCAGGATTTCTTCACTTTATTAGGAAACTGCTGTTTGGAAAAGGCTTTAGATCTCGGTGCAGCAAAACCGCTACTTACATTAGGATGAAAAAATGTCTTTGAATGCAGGTAAAAATGCATTCACATCTGGAGAAAGTCAGCAGGCAATATGGGTCATGCTTTTGGATAAATAAAAACCTTCTGTTGATTGCCTCCTAATCTGATTTGCATGATTACTCAACAGGTATTTTTATGAGATGATAAAGTCGCCCAAATTTGTGCTTTTCCAGTTTAAGCAGTAGGGAGGAAAATGAAGTCAAACTGTGATATAAAGCCAGCGTGCCGGCGGAGCGCACTCCGCACACCACCGTGTCAGCCAGGACTGCTGGTGGAGAGCGGACGGGCAGCGTCTTCTTGCAGGGTTCATTTGTCTCTGTTGTCAAGCTGCTGCTTGGTGAACACAGTACGATTTTGCACTCTGGCACAAATTGCACTATTTTCTTCAAACTAATTAAAAATGAATAATATATAGTCAGCTGACCAGATTTATGCTATTTAGAGACTTGGCCCACACCAGCTTGAGATCTTTTTACTTTCATCATACTTTTTTCTCTTATTACCTTAACGACCCTATGGCCACCAGAAAAAACAGACTTTTCTTCCCCTGTTTTTTTCCCCACTTTCCGTGCACGCAGTTTAGTTATCACAGAGCTCACTATGCAAGAAGACTGTGTTTCTGCAAAGACACGATGCAGCGTACAACCATGTGCTTTGCAAAAATCCCTCTTTTTATTCCCCATTTAAGATTGCACTGGCAGCAGAGGAGCAGGCTCCGGGGGGAAGCTGCCACGCGGTGCTGGTGGGCTCCACGGTGAGAGGCGGCAGCGGGGCCAGGCGGCACAGGGGACCCTGGCCCGGCCGGTGCCGCAGTGGGTGCGCGTGTGTGCCGAAGGTTTCCCGACCGGCTCGCCAGCAAAGCGCCCATTCGTTTAGCTGCGGCAAGGTGCAGAGCAGCAGGTTGAACCCTTGCTTTACTGAGGTGTCGCTGCCCTCCTAAAGGATTTTAGACCTTTTTGTATTATATTCTAAACCATTGGGTTGAATAATTTAAACTGAGCTCCATTTGTGGAACGGATCACAAATATAGCATATTTTGAGGACTGACGTTAACGTTCTCCATATTCACCATCGTCTGGGCTATCTTGCCACATGCTGTAAAGTATTTAAGTGTGGTTTCACTTCTTCAGCCATGCTGGATTTCACTGGTTCTCATGCCCAGAATACGCCTCACCTGTTTGAATGCTTTGCAGGATTACAGCAAGGATTATCAGGACCTTGCAGAATCAAACCACACAGCCCTCCCTCAGAAAACTATTTAAGCACCAAGCCCTAGCAAGCAGCTGCTTTATACACAGGTTGAAGTGTTTTGCTGATTAATGATGGATTTAAATGCACCTTTCAAGTTAAATATATGACTAATTTTAAGCAGGTGAGTGAGCTCACCAAACTCCCTGGGACTATTCAGTTGTTTAAAACTAACCATCTTCTTAAGTGCTTTGCTGCACCAGGGTCTATACTGTGAAAGTAGCAATCCACAATGGGTCTGTTGCTGTCTAGTAATTATTTGTTTATATGAAAGTTAGCAAGTCATAGATGGAGCCTGTCAACCGTGACAGGAAGCTGTTAAATCTTTCATGTGAGAGTGGTTTGGTTTTAGATTATTTAAGCAAATCACCAGGTTCTCCTTGAGCATAAACAATGTTTCTTTCCCCATAAATTTCAGTTTTCAAAGTAAATGCAGAATGTATGATTTCCATACTGTCTCCTGTTTTATATTTATATCTTTATTTTGACAGTTCAAAGCATTCACTTTCTATATAATATATATTCACCACACACTCATGCATATATATATATACACACACACATGCACAGCTATTCACAGATGAAGTGAGAAATGCAATTCCCATGTGCTGTAAATGAGCATAGGCTCAGAGCCCTTGCTGAGCTCTGCTTAGGCACACCACCTGCAGATTTGACCCTTCATTTTTAATATCTGGCAAGATGAAGTGGAAAAATTGCAGATCTTCCTGAAAACTACCAAGACCAAACTGTCCCCATCATTTTCAAACAGAACTTGCCACTGAGTGAGCTTAAAAATGGGAATAGCGTACGATCCCAAGCACTGCAGTTCCTCCAGAAGATTTACATTGCGAAGGCGGTGGTAAGTGACTTTGAAAGCGAGTGCCTATACTTTTATCATGCTCTTTTGCTGATGAACTTCTGCAAAAGTGACATCTGTGGCACAGCACTGCTAGTGTGTCTTGGTCTATTTATCTATTTGTTTAGAAATTATTTTCATACAAAATGTGACTCACTTTCTTCTATTTGCTTGCAATCCACTAGCTCCAGGAGAATGCATTGATGTTATCTCTAAGTAGTATGCCATGTTTTTCCTATTGCAATGGAAAAAATAATAATTGTGCTTTTTAATTTCAGAGTTAAAACTTGATATAACTTTCTTATGCGGAGTTACAGCTACATGTGTGCAATATTAGCCTTGCAAAGTGAAATGCCCAGCGCTCTGCCTGGCATTGCTAACCTGGCATTACTGCTCTGTAGGTGAAGTCTCAGCAACACAAGGACAACTTGCTTTCCGTTAGTCTGCTGGCAGAATAAAACACCTAAGACTGGGTTCTCACTGTGCAGATCAGCATCCCTGCAGTGAAAGGACTGGCCATGCTGGGTGGGAACAGGTGAGGGTTTGGCTCTTAATGTTGGGCTTGAGAGCACTGCCTCCCACCAACGTGCAGGCAGTGCTGCTGCTCAAAAGGAAGGTGTTTGGACACAGTCTCAAAAATCAAACTGGAATAGTAACATTTATTATTATTTTGACCAATTAACATGGATTTGGGTTGTACCTGATAGCTGAAATAGTTTAGAGCACAAATTTCTTCTTGTAGCCTGATCAAATATAGGTGTGCCTAAATGCCCCCCTGAGAGGGGTCAGGAGCTGGTGGTGGCTGGCTGCCAGGCAGAGCGCTCCTTTCCTTCCCGAGCAAGCCCTGTCCCTGGGGCAGCCCAGCAACCACGGTGCCCACGGCATTGCGTTTCTTGTCGTTCTGCTTTGCTGGTTGCGAGTGGCTGACGGTGCCAGAGCTCCAGATGCCCCGCGCTGGGGGACCTGTTGGGAGTGCCCCAAAGGGTCCACGTCCTTCCACGGCACTGGGAAAAGCACGGAGGAAGTTGGAAGAAAACTCTGAAGAGAAGCAAAAAATAAGGTAAAAATGAACAGATGGTGAAGGGGGAAGGGAAGAAAGGGTGGTTACAACTCATCTGTTTGATATGTCCAGCAAAGCTACCTTACTGTATCCAAAGCATAGATTCCATCATACAAGCAGTGGCCTGAATTATCATTTTTCTTCATTTTTAGGAAACAAATAAAAACAACATTTGTTCTACCAGATACAGTTGTTACATTATTTAAGAGATGGAATTATTTGTTTGGCTTGATCCTGCCTCAGCTGGGGAAAATCAGCCTCAATTAAGTGACTTGCACCTAAAACAGCTGCTTTGCTGCTTGTTGGCTGTTTAGACCTGCAGCTGGGATCAATCAGCCTCAATGAGCCACCCAGAAACCTCTGACTGCACTCAGTCTGGTAGGAGTTTGGCCCTGGCAGTAGGTTTCTGGTTTAACCACCTGAGCTGGGGCTTGTCTGCGGGTGCTGCGAGGTGCCTGGGTAAGGGTGCTGCTTTGCTCTGCTTGTGATCAGAGGGGGAACAGGACAAAAACGTGGCCTCTCCAGGCCTGCAAGGTAACTGATAACAGCAGCAAGTTAACAGATGAGACTTTGGTCTGTTACTGAGCTTGGTTTTCTTTCTTTCTAAACTTAACTTTGGTTTATTAGAAGGTTTTTTAACTCTGTACTTTTTTTCTGTGTGGTAACAGAATATTGTTGAAATGATTTTTTTTTTTTTTTTGCTTCTCTATTTAAGTGGCTATCAAATGGCTTGTTTATACAGAAATCAATTAATCCTGTTGGTAGTTTCATGTAATATTGGAACTGAGCACCCTAAGAAGGAAGTTGCATTGCCTTTTTTTCTCTTTTTGTATATCTATTTGGAAGACTTATCTTGTTTCAGTAGCTGATCAGGGTTTTTTTTGCTGCAGTTATAAAGCTCTGTAGTTTTGTGCGTATTGAGCTTTTTCACTGTTTTGGCCTTCGTATATTGTAGTAGGGAAAAGTTAAAGTTTCCTCAAGCACAGATACACATGAAGGTGGAAAGTAACAGGGTAAGGAAGGGACTCGAGTGAAAAAATGTTTGCGCATCTTGGCAAGGTTTAAATTGGTTGGATATCTGGCAGGGTAGCGGGTGATTTCTGAATAATAATACACTAAAAGTGACTATGTTGTAGAAATTGTCTAAATTGTTTCAAGGTGGGGAAATTCCACATCATAGTGCAACATGCCCCCAAGTCTTTCTCAAGATAAAGAATGACTTTCTTTTTATTAGCTCTTCTGTTTTGTGACAATCCTCACCATGAGGAAACCCATAAATAAAGGGATAGAGAACTAAAGGTTTAAAAATGGCTTTAGTTAATTATCAGGCTACTTTCAGATTCTGCTTCCAGAAAGGCACTTATTCATTAAAAGAAATGACTTTATGAGATATTCTGTATTTCAGACTTTTGAAAAACTTCTATCCCTTTCTTGAGTGTTATGCATTTGTTTTCCAACAGAATTATTCTCAAAGTGGTTAATTATAGCACAAAGGAGCCCAGACTTTCAGGGGTGGATTGCAGCTAGAACAAAAGAGCATACAGTCATGAGAACAAGTCTGTGAAGAAGAGAGATCCCAGTTCTGTGTACTTTTCTATATATCAGCATTACCAAAGGAAAAGCTGATTTGTTTTATGTGCTTTTTATACGATTTATATCGGATTGCTCCTATCAGAAATGAAGTGCTTCCCACAAGTAAAACATTCCAGCCTACCCTTGTGCTGAAGTGTATATTTTTCAAATAAATCTAAGCCAATGTTGGAAAGGTTTTGCTGTGTTACATAGCAAGCATTATCTGGATGCGAAAGCTAAGCGAGTGCACGTGTTGGGTGAGAGATGCTGAGGGCGTAACGGAGGCGTGTGGCAGCGTGATGGTGCCCCGGGGTGCCGATGCCGCCGTGTCCCGCTGTGCCAGTAGCACGGGTGTGAGGCGGTTTTGGGGAGGTTTTTCTTTTTCCTGGGACAGCTCTCGCACATACCTAAGTCTGGGATGGCTGCGTGTGGAGGCCCAGCCAGGTTTTGGTCCAGGGTGCGGGGAACCCGTACGCACGAGGGGCCGCTGCGGGTCCCAGGTGTGATGCTGGCTTAGCTCCATGGTATGCAGCACTGAGAGATGCTTTAAGCCTTTTAGTCAGAGCTCGTGATGAGTGCAAAGCAGCTGGGTTGCAAATTGAAGCCTTGCGGCAACGGTGTCTCTGCCAGCCGGGGCAGTGCTGCCGGGGCCAGCGGGGATGAGCGTGGCGCGGCCCCGGGACTGGCGGCACCCTCGCCAGCGTGGCTGCGACTCGGCTGCTTTTACCTCAACTTAAAGTCTTGTAGGCGAGCGTTGAGAAGGTGCGTTGGGCCCTGTTTTGGCAAACCAGAAGGTGAACTTCTGCTCTACAGCATTTGTACTTCAGTAAAGCCTAAGGGAAAGTGCTAGCTTTTTTGCACAAAAAAATTGTTTATTTTCTAAAAGACAATGGCTCTGCATTAGTGGGATTGATGGACGGGTGAGATGATAATGTAGTGAGAAAAAAACCTGCTTTAAATGTTCTAATTTTTCTGTTATTTTACTGTAATTGCATAGGAATATGTTATTTGGGTTTTTTGTTTGTTTGCTTGGTTCTTTTTATGAGTTGAATTTTCATCAAAATTTATGCTAGAAATGAGGGTCTGTAATTCATCTAGTTGACAAACAGGTAAGATTTTGAGTTTAACTTAGCTGGCCAGTATGACACACAAAAGTAAATGAGTAGTAAATGAGTTGCAAATGAGAAGTATTCACACTTCTTAAAGACACAAATATATTAAAATTACCTCTTTTGATTTAAAAGAGCATGAAATTAATTTGAAATCATTAGTGTTGAATTACTCACCTGGCTCTAGTTATGAGGGGTTTATTAAGTCATTACTGAGAGATTTAACAATGGCACATGTTGATTATGTTTAGATGTCACACGCCTTTGTTTTTTCAAGCACTAGAAAGAAACATCTAAAGACTTCTGACAGCCAGAAAAAGTACAAAATTGATGCTGTGATTGAGTCTAAGACACTTAAATTCCCCAAACTATTAAATTGCAGTGGGGCTTGTGAGCTTAACTCCCCTGAACCCCTTTGATAGTCCCTGATCAAAGCAGCAGTCGGCTCACTGTTATTTTGTGTGTGTTGCTTCAGACACACAGATTGAGGTTTCAAAGCTGTCCCAGTATTTTGGATGCTAATTCAAACCCATACCCTAATATTTGTGTAGGATATTTAACTTTGATCAGTCCTGAAACTTTGGTTATTTGGAATATGTTTCCATCTTAATAATTGAAAAACTTTAGACAACCAGCGTGGCGCTCATCCTCCAGCAGCACAGAGTACCTCCAAGAGCCTAAATCGCAGTCGTTGATCAAGAGATGCGAGTTATTCAAGATGCCCCTGCCCCTTCGCTCTGTGTCTGTACAGAGCCGAGTACTGGGGGGACTTTGGGGTGTTTTGTTTTGGTTTGCTTTTGGTCGTCTGCTGGGATCCCATCTGCTGTGGTAATACAGACAATATTGAAATAAATGTGTATTTGTGGGATTCGGATTGATCCTTGAGGAAGCTGAATAGTAGGAGGGTTTTACTTGAATTTTTTCCACGTGGTGGTTTTTCACTAGGAAGGCTTGTATATTTACACATTTTTAGCTTGTTATATTATGATTGAAAAATCCTTTTCTGCCACCCTGCGGGGATGGTCGTGTGGCTGCTGCCTGCAGGTACAGGCCCTGCTAAGGGGCTGCCTCTTGGTCTTTACCTGCTTCTTGATCTTTAGCTAGAAGACTTGAGCACTGGTGATTTTTGGCCAAGGGCCTTTCTGTTCTTATTTGCCAGCTATGGTTTTGGCTAGCTGTATTTGGGTTCTGGCTTCCCCCTTTCTCCTCTCCATCTCGAGCTCTCACTGTTTTATATGAGGAGAAAATATTTTCTGCTCATAGAAGCCCTTGGAAGGATGAAGTTGTTGGCTTGCGCCAAAGTCTCCCCTCGGAGGGAGCCTCTCTGTGAAGCATTAAACCATCCACCATATGCTATTGATGGATTTGAGGTGCCTTAACTTAGGCTTTTGCTCCCCTAATACGTAGTAACCAAGGTCCTGACACGTGTACAGAAAATCTAACTTGACGTGTTTCCCATACTTTCAAATGCTTTGTTTTTGCTTATTGTGGCCTTCTATGAGAGGGTCTGTGTTCTCCTTTGCAGACCATATATTCTCCAAGTGCCATGGAAAAATCTAGCTGTTCAAAAAAAAAAAAAAAAAAAAAAAAAAAAAAAAAAAAAAAAGAAAAGCCAAAGATAAGACTCTGCCCACTGTAAACAAGATGTTAGTTCCCTCGCTCCTAATGTTGTGGAGAGAGAAAGTACACTTCAAGGACTATTAATGCAGAGACCATTAAATAAAATGCAAGCAAATATTGCTTATATTCTATTAATGCTAATGATGTTTGTATTTTCTGGCTTCCTTTGTTAATTTAGTTCAATAATTCATACAGCAGCTGCTATGCTATTAAACTTAAGTCTAAAAATGGAATTATATTTCTTAGCATGTAAACACAGGCAATGTTACTTTTTGCAATGGAAGAAGGAAGGAATATTTATTTTAGCTCTAATAGCAAATACACAGATATCAAATATTCAAAGTGCAATAACTTTAAAAGCACAAAGAATTATCATGTTTAAGTGGATGAATCTGGCTGAGAAATTGAAAACATTTTTGAGGAACTGCGCACCAAACGTGGTCCCTCCTCCTGTCTGAAAGCGTGGAAGTCGGAATATTTTGCTGCTCTCTGCAGTTAGACTTTTATGGTAATGTGTGTCACAAAAATGTCTTTTTCTCCAAGAAAAAATAAAACATGCCATGTTTCACTGGCTTTCCCTTGTACCTTTACCTCTAAGGTTGCAGTAGTGCATATGGGCCGTAGATGAGCAGAATTTTTTTTTTAAATAAGATGATAAAGTGGAAAAAACTTCCCGAACAAAATGGAGCAGGCTCAACTGTTGTGCAAGGCTTCGATATCTAGCACAAAGCTGTGTTTCCAGACGTTCCCTGTGCGAGCGGGGCTGGCAGGATCCCACGCCGGGGGGTGGGAGTTGGGCCAGGTGCCTCCTTTCACCCTTCCCGATGTCCCCACAGGACCTGGTCAGCGTTGGCTGGTGGCTCCTTGCTTTTCCCGTTGGGACTGGCCTGCACGGAAACACCTCCCTTCTCCCCACGCACCCCGAAAGGGAGTCCCCGTCGTGGCCAGGTACCCCAAAACCGCGCTGGCTGCAGCGCTCCGGCTCTTACGGCGGATGAATGCATCCGAGTCAGCCTTGGAATTTATTGCAGTTGCAATTATATAATGTGAATAAAACCACCAATTAGGTACAGGTCTCAGTGTCAGCAAGCACCCGTGCAGTGTAACTCGGTTTTGTTTGCATATGTTAATTCGTTTTATCCTGGGTAGCCCAATTTGCATGTGTAAAATGCCTAAGTTTTAGTTGTGTGACCTTTCTAATTGTTTGGCTTTTACATGTAAATTGGTTCTGTGTCAGCCAAATATTACCTTAATTAGAAAACAAAATATGCAGCCTGGCACCTAATGTGTCTATTAGCTTGTTTAAAGAGTCCGCGTATTTGGAGTTTGGCCAGATTGCTTATTCAGAGTATTTTTTTTAATTGGGTTATTGGTACGTAGTAATTGATGCATCCCTGATCCATTATTAAAATACAGATGTGTTTGAAAGCATTTTGGCATCTGTATGGAAATTAATGTTTAGTCCTATAGAGTAGTACAGCCCTTGCTTCTTTTCATGATGAATGATCAAAAACATTTAGTGTATTGCCAAATAGATTCATTGTCTACTTACGTAAGAGATGCGTTTTTTTTTTTTTCTTTGGGAGGGGAGAATTGTAATAGAAGCCATTATTTTCCTTTAAATCTCTAAACCTTCAGAATGGAAGGAGGAAGCTGAAATAAGTTGATTTGGGTTTTTTGGGGGGATCTTCTTCTTTTTTTTAGAAAGCTGTGACTTTTTATGGAGTTCACTTCCTTTGGAACCTGACTGTCTCTTCCAACTTTTTATTTCTTCTTTTAATTGGTTGTATAGAGGCAAGCCGCTGAACGCGATATCAGTGGTTAACCTGAGAAGAGAGCCTTCCTGTTCCCTCCTAACCACCGATTTGCTTTAGGAAGTGCTTTTGAGGGACGACTACAGATGACTTTTCAAAATGTGCCTTTGCTCTGTCCACCAGATTGTCCTCTTTGACTCTTTCCAAAGACTTGATTTGAGAAGCATGGGGTTTCTTTTTGTTTGTTTCTATAAATCGATAAGAAAGCCCCACTGGTTCCCCCCATAACACTTGCTCTTGCGCTTTGCATTGCACTAGCTATACAGGAGGGGGTAGAAGCAACCAGACCTGACCATTGCCACCCGTGCGGGGATGGTGAGGTGCGCCCAGGCCCAGGAGGCAACGAGCACCCGAAATTGGGGCTGCTGTCCTGGTCCAGCCCTGGCAGAGGCAGCAGCTGGCCCCACGGTGCCCCGTCTTTTGGGGCGAGAAGTGGCTTCTTCCTCAAATCCCTTCTGTCTGCATCCTTGTCTGGAAGGAAGTTGACATACCCCGTCACTCAGTGCTTTTCTCTGTTTTAGGGGGAGTAAACTTTTCACCACGCTCCCCCCGGTGAAAAAATGTTCAGCACATCACTTGAGTTCATGGCAACTCTAAACCTGTTTCCACCATGTTTGGTTTCCAGTAACTATTACTTGCCTGGTCGGGGTTAGATGGGTTAGGATGCAAAATCCCTTTGGAGCGGGTGTTTTCACTGTCCCCAAACCACCCGTGAACCCCAATAGTTTTTCTGAGCGAGCAGCTGCTCAGGCACAAGTCAGCCTGTTTGCGAAGAGCTCTCGGGGAGCTCGGGCGGTGCTCGCCCTGGGGCGACGGGCTGAGCGCGCAGCAAGGCCTGGCGCTCCAGGCAGCAGAGGTCTCGCGTGCTCTCCCCCGCAGTGCTTGAACCCTAAACCAAAATCTGAAAATCTGTGTTGCACAACGTTTGAGTTAAAGACCAGTCTGTGCACCTGGGGAGAAAAAGTTCATTTTTCATGACTCTGGTGAGTTTTCTGTTGATTCCTGTCTGTACGCTACCTGAAACGCCGAAGCGCAGTAGTGTGCCATCTTGCTGCTGGACGGAGGTCCCGTCGGACGTGTGCAAGGGCCGTGAGTTCACCTCCATCCCCAAAATCTGCCTGGCCCCGCAGTGCCACGTGAGGGGCTCCGCGCTGCTGCGTGCTCCTTGCCGGCCCTCGCAGCGAAGGCCTATTTGTCAGGTGCTGCTCAAGAACTTGAGGAGGGTAGATGTTTCTTTCACTGTCCTCTCAGGCTGCGAGGATTTGAAATGCTGCTTCGCCGTCCTGCCTCGCGCGTCCCCGAGCCCTCAGATATTGCTGCCCCAACGCGTGTCTAGAGCCTTTCAGCCTCTTCGTTGTTCATCCTCTGAAATCTTAAATGATTTGTGGGTTTTAATGTAAAAACTCTGTTCCTGGTTCATAAACAGAATGGTTTTTATTTGTAAACAAAACTGGTTTTATTTGTTCAACAGTTTAAAATATCTCCTTAGCGCAATGAAGGCTCCTCTCGGTCACAGCCGCAGCTGAAAGCTCGCAGCCGCTGCTGGCCAAGCAGCGTCCCTGGTGGGGGGCAGACAAGACATTTCCATTCCAGTTAGTGACCAGTTCATTGCAGCGCGTCAGAAACTATTCGCTGTGGTGTTGCTTCTTGATATCGGCCAAGTGACCTAATTCTTCTTGCTTGAGATGTGCCTAAAACGTGGACCCTGCTGTGAAGGTAGACGATGAAGGAGCTGGAGCTGGGGACCATCTCCTACTCTGAATGAAAAAAACAAAACACCGTTTCACTAGCTGGGTAAAACCTGTCACCTACCTGTCTTGGCCAGGATGAAGAGTCATTGCCCTCTCTGCTGGTTGGGTTGACTTGGCTTTTATTCCTCTAGAAATCGCTCATAGTTACGGCCAACTTTTTCTTCCCCTTCAGCTCTTGGAAAGCTGAAGCCGTCTCTAATCCATGGAGCAGCCACAAGCACCAGCCACTTGGTCAGTCTCAAGGAAAGATACCTTCTCCCTCGCAAGACAGCAGGTCAAGCTTGCTTGCTGCAGTTGTGGACACTTGTAATCGTTATTGCAATTGCACAATGAGAATATGGATATTTTCCCACTGATGACTGAGGTTAAACACTTTTTCTCCCCTCTAACCCACGCTCAATACTCCTGGCTCCAGGCTGCCCCTTGGCTCGCATGGTGTTGCCCCACAAGCCTTCATGGGGCCGTGCATGGGAGCAGCGGGTCAGCCTGCAGGGCTGAGGCACCCCCAGCATTAATGGAAGCAGTTGCATGGAAAATCCATGCGATTTATCAGAGTTTATTTCCACTGAGCAAGAGGTTACAGAAACACAGGTGCTACGCTTGGCACTGCTGGGTTGGCTTTTGTCACTGCCATGACATGCCTGCTTTGCTTTTGTTCAGTTTAATCGGTTCCTGAACGATTCCTAGCACGGTGCAATGGATTTAGCTGCCTGCGACATGCCAGCCGCCTCCTGCTCAACAGCTCTGCTCACCGCGCACAGGCCCCTTCTTGTTATATTAGGTAGGTTTTTCATGGACCTCAGCTGATCTGTGCATAAGGTCTAGGGTGCAAAACTCTGTGCCCCCTGGCCTTGCCCAACAAGCGTATGTTTGTGGAATGGGAAATCTGAAGATACACAGGCTGTAAATAGGATAGTTGAAATGAAATGCTTTCATGAAGTCTCTGATAATGACCTTGGTGGCATTAAATTAGTTGCAGTGCATCCAAATGTCAGTCTTCTGCAGAGACGGCCTGTTGAAAGGGAGTTCATCGTGCCGGGGAGGTGAAGGGTGTAGGGAGCTTGTGCAGACAACAGGAGGGAAAATATTGCGCTTTTGTAGAATAAGAACTGAAGCTAATTGTGTGTAAACGGATGAACTAGACATTGTAAATAATTCACTACATATAATTGGCAAAGTATTTGATCAGAATCCTTCCATAATTAAAGAAGTCGGCTCTGTTGATTTACACCCCCAAGAATTTGGTGAAGTTTACTTTTCCACTTTGAGTGGTTTAACAATTACTTCTTTATAATCGGTCCCTCTTGCATATAACTTATGCTTATGCAGGGGTAATGGAGACTTCTGCAAAGCAAACCAGAGTTGAAAAAAATATACTAAAACAGTAAGAGGAGAAGTTTAAACCATCAGCTAGAATGGCGTTGTGAGGGAAGAAGAGTGGTGGCACAGGTGACCCTTGTAGTTGCTGCTAAGTCACCTTAAAAGGGACTGTTGATGGGTTTTTGTCTGTGGTGATCTTGGTGAACAGACTTCTGTGTTGGCTGTGAAATCAGGTTTTTATGGGATTTAGAGTTGCAGTTGGGATACTTTCACAAACTGGAAACTTTAAGAAAACACAGTCCTCAGTAGCATGTGGATACCCAACGCAGTACCATGAGGGTCTCATGGTTTTCAAACACTTAAAAAGCCAGCTTCTCTTCGGAAGAAGCGAAAATGCCCCTGAGGGTGGCACAGGTGGGGCTTTCAGCTCTCTTGCCTCAGAAGGTGAAAGAATGAAGTTGCACCTGCCTAGGTGGCTTTTGCTTGCCCTGAGAAAAGCCACGCTGTTTCTTCTCTCTGTGGTAGTGTTACCTGGCGTTTGTGTTCTGGTTTTTGTGGGTGATTACAGCTGATGTACCTGTTTACAGGCTTACCCAGGATAAATAGCTGTCAGTCAGCTACTTTGAGCAGATGGTGGGCGTTTGCTCGAAGTCGCCTGCGGCTCTGCGTGCTGTCAGAGAAGGGTCTGTTCCCGAGAGGACGTTTCTGCTGGGCTTGAGTTTAGCAGATGGGTGAAAGCCAGCAGTAACGTGTGAGCGGGAGCGATGCTCTGCAGGTGCAAAGAGAGGTGGCTGAGGGAGGGTGGGCTTCGGCCCTCCTTGGAGATGGTGAAACCTCCGATACTGCATGATGTTTTCTAGGAAACCATAATTTTTGTCAGGAGCTTAGCAGGGTCAGTCTAAATCCTGGGCTATTGCAGAGCAGGGAAAGCCTCAAGGTCAATTTTTGGTATTTCTGGATGGCAATGTCTCTTTGCAAAGGACTTGTTGCCTAGGGAAGGAAGCAATCGATACCCAGGGCTGTGCTTGTGTTCCCAGACGCTGGTATTCTTATCGTAACGTGGCACCAGCAGTCTAGGACCAAAAACTATCCCAGGGTAATGCAGAAAATGGATGTGTTTGGTGAGCAAGGCCCCCAGCATCTTTTTTTGGAAATGTAGAGGCAAAATGCAGGGTGGTTTCCTTTCATGTAGAAAGACTTGCTAATTCTCTGCCCTTATCAATTGCTTCTTTCCACTGCAAGAAAATAAACCAACTACCCAAAATCTCTCCTGTTTTCCTGGAAGTCGCTCCTCGTTCTTCAGCTGGGAATCGCGCTCCCAGCACCAGCGTGCTGTTTCATAAATGACTCTTAAAGGGCTCATTTACTTAGTTATATTCCCATTTTACTTAATTACACGTCCTGAAGAGAAGCCGTTCTGCTTTATGTTTGAGACTGCAGGATGCGTGTGAAGTGAGGGGTAGGTAGCACTGGTTGGGGGGGGGGGGAGGGAAATCTACTGCTAATCTAAGCTTTTTGTGACAAAACGAAGCTGTGATTGTACCATGATGTCTGGAAAATACACTTTTCTGACATTTAAGTTTTCTTTGAAAATGTCAAAGATTTTAAGCATTTAAAAATCTTTTTTTTAGAAAGTAATGCTATTTTTTAAGATATGTACTGTAAAATTTCCTCTAGTTCTAAGCCCTTTGTCCAAAAAGCTTGAAATAAAAGCAACCACTTCTATTTTGCAGAAATAAATTTTTCCATGAATCCAAAGGGAAATCTATTGCTCGCTCCAAGAGAGACCGTTTTGAATTTTTATTGTTGGTAAGTGGGCTGGTTAAAGGGAATAGTAGTTAACCGATGAGAGGCATCGCCTCTAGGTTTCTGAGATGCAGACCTCTGTCTGTGATGGGAATTAAGTGGGAGAGGAAAGGTAAGAGCAAGCAGGCCTTTCCTTGGCATCTCTGAAATGCCCTGTTGCGACGACTGGCTCTGTGCACGTTACAAGTATTACTGCTTTCCCTCGCATGTGTCATCTGGGATGTGAAACCAAGCTGGGTGCAACAAACCTGTTGCATTTACATTTTTTTGCCTGTTCAAAGGATTAGTGCGCAGGCCGTCACTGCGTGTTGCTGCTGTTAGGCACAGAGGCAGCTGAAACCAAGAAGTAAAAGTAGTAATTGCCTGCACAGCTCATAGTGCTCAATCGCTGAGTAAAAGGCAAAGAAAAAACTGAACGGTGGTTTTTCCCAGTCTGAAGCTTCCTTCTTCTGCAGTCTGCCCGCAAGCACATGCTCGTGCCGGTGTTCCTTCTGGTGCCCTAGAGGAGGTGGGGGGGAGGAGGTGCCCCAGGCTGAGCCTCTTCCAGATGCTGTTTGTCGGATCTTGGGCTGTGCTTGGGCTTAATGCGCAATGACAGTCTAAGCCAGAGATGCAGCTGTGTCCTGGAACACCGACCTCTTCCTCGGGGTAAGCTGGTGCAGCTCCAGGGCTGCTGTAATTTGTATTTGCCTATCCTGGATGCTGGTGCCCCAAATTGGCGAGCGGGGTTTCTACGGCCTCCCTAGCACCCCCCAAACCTGTCTCTGCCCCCGTGCGCCTGCGCCGCGCACGTCGGGGCTGGAGCTGGGGTTACAGCCGCGCTCCTCCGCGGAGGTGGGAGGGGGTGTCAGCTGGCACGCGATGCGCCGACCTCTCCGCTGCGAAGAAATAATGGGTTGTAACCGGCTGCTGTTCTCTAACGAGGCGTGTCCATTAAAAGTCATCAGCTTTGTTCCGTGTAACTGCATGCTTTAAACACGGCTGTTTGGGGTGGATTATAGCTTGCAACTACGACTGCATGCGAGTAGACAACTGGCAGCTCGTTGCCTCTCCCCTCAGCCCCCCGAGCACCTTCCCTGGTTTCGGTGCGGTCACAGCTGGCTTGCCTCCGCGTGAGGAGGGAGAAGCGGCGCCTCCAGCGCGCTCCGCTCCCACCAAACTAGCCCGTAGTCTTGGCCCGATTCTTCTCTTGCGTTACCTATCGACGCAGCTACAGCAACTTCGATTTCCACTGTTGTGAAGCATTTCCTAGGAAACGCAGCTCCGCAGAATTAGCAGTGAATTTGGTGCAAGATGTTCAAGCATCTTTATGTTATGCACTGAATATTTCATGCAACTGTTTAAAATAAAACAAAACAACAGTGCTGTCTATTAATGAAGACAGTTGGCAAAGACATTCGCTGGCTCTCCCGATGCTGTTTCATGCTAAAAGTGAATTTGTTCGTATTTTCAGTGCAGCAGGTAACTTACGAGCTCAAAGAGCAGAAGTTGCAATTTTTAACCTTTAGTCCTTATGTACTAATGCAGGCTTACAGTTAGCCATTTTTTCTATCTATTATAAGACTTCAGTGGTAAATTGGCCTTGATGCTAACTTAACTGGCAGCCACTGAGCTGAAGATTACAACAGAAACACCTGGGCGCTGCTTTGGCGATTACGACCTCGAGGTCGAGCAGAAATGTGAAGTTACTGCTGCTTCAAAGTGCTGAGCGCCGAGACGCGTGGGAGCCCTCTGCGAGCACTTGTCTTGCTTCATCAAGGCAGGGCCAAACCCCGTGGCCCTTCCCAAAATCCGAATGACCTTTGATCTCTGCCTCCTCGTTCATTATCCGCTTAACCTTTATTTTCCTTTTCAGTTCTCTTAAAGTACTAGCAGCTCTCAGACCGCTGTGTCGTGAAGGACGTGTCCGTGGTGCTGTCTCAGCTTTGCCCGTGCCCGCCCAGCCTGGGTGCCGGGAGGCAGGTGCCCCTTGCGTGGTCCAGCTCCCCCGCTCTGGGCAGCGGCCTCTGCGGCTCGTGGCCAGGGGACTCATTTTTGCTGCGAAAGGGAGGTTAATTTTCCATGGATCTGCAGCAGCACTCTGCTGAATTATCCTTCTTTTTTTTTTTTCTTTTGTGCGGGGGGGGGGGCGATTAGTGTCTATAAGGGCACTTGACGAGCCCAGAAGAAGCTGCGTTAGCACTGTCGGAGCGGAGAAGCTCAAGGGCAGCCTGCTGCTGTTGGGCCTTGTCTCGCGTAAGGGGTGGCGGGGGCTGCGCTAAAGCTGAGCTCTGTTAAGGCACCGCATGCTGTCCTCGTGCTCACAAACTGCACATCCTCTCTCTTAAAAACAGAGCTCTGGCTTTCGGTGTTCGCTGCGCGGTGGTGGTTGTTGGTGTGGTTTCTTTTGTTTTGTTTTTTTTACCTTGAATTTGCTGTCAACATCTGCAAACCCGACATGCATTTTGTTTTCTGCATGATCGCGTCAACAGGTTACAAGAGAGAAGATAGCGCTCGCAGCGCGTATCGGCAGCGCGAGAAGCGTTGCAACAAGTACCACTAGCAGGTGACAGAAAAATACTACGACTCACACGAGACCCTGGGGTGGTAGCTGGGCAACCGCGCTGCGGGAAGGGGCTCGTGCCGTGGGGAAGGGGCTCCCTGTGGAGCTACCTTGGCTGACTTGTCTGTCCGTCTGTCCTGCACTGCCTGTCCTGTGTCCGTGCAGCGCCGGTGGCACTTGCCCTGGGCACCCCCTGCTCTAAGACTTACTTCCTTTTATCGGAAACCGCGCCAAGAGCAGGCAGATAAGTTGTCTCTGTTTCTGCTGGCATTGAACCTGGCCAGTGGTGGGAACGCTGCCTACGGATACGCGGGTATCCCACCATTCGCCGCTCTGTGGTAGCTTTGCAGTAATGAATCATGGTGGTGGTTTGGCCGTTTAGAGCGATTTTGAGGATTGTTGTGGCTTTTAAAAAATAAGACAAAAAAAATCTTCTTATCGTTATCCTAGGAAAGCACAATGTAAATGGACAGCCAGGATCTTGGAAAAACTACAGCAAACCTCCCAGGGGGACTTTGGTGAAGTCTTTCTCTGAAGAGAAAGCATCCATGGTGAATCGCATCACATGGCTATCAAATTTGCTGTAACTTCTTTGTAATAGGTGGCTAAGTAAATAATAAATAGGCTGTAAAATCCAAAAATGTTTAGAAAAAAATGATATTTACATTTGAAGTAAAGTCAAAAATCCATCTGTTTCCAGGCAAATTGTCCTGGGATTTTTGCCATATTAAATTATAGGTGAAAAACGTGTGCTTGTCCCTAGTGCAGGTAAAGGAAGATCAGAGACCTTTCTCATCAATGCTGAGGATGTTCATCTCGTCACGTGCTGCTAAGTGTCGGCCGGGGCTACTACGTATTGCTTGTAGTTATTCACATCTCGTGCCAACTCCAAAACAGTAAAGCCGTGCTCTCGTGAGTGATTGAGAGAGGAAGGAATTGGGATCGCAGGAAGGTGCCTCGTAGCGCTGCCGCCCGCCTCTTCCAGCGGAAGCAGGTAACGGCCCTTGACAGGCGGGAACATATCAAGATGGATTACCAAATATTTACAAAACAGCTCAAGTAGAACAAGAACTTAATTTAAGAGACACTGCGTTAATGCTCCGCCAGACAGAGCTGGCTGCGGTGGGACCTTAATGACCGAGGCATCGTTTGGTAATTAAAGGCGGTGTGCGTGGATGCTTATTTAACAGAAAGAAAAACTCTAATTTATATCCAAGTCATTGGCAATTTGGCACACTTTGCCTTCAGGGCAAGGGGCTCTTCCTAACTGACCGCAGTCGCTCACTGCAGAGATGCCCCGAGTGCTGGAAATGCTGTATTTGGCTGTTTAACTGGGCTCCACGTTAATGGTGCTGGTGCTGCCTCTGTGCCGCGGACCTTCGCAGCCTTCCTGGCTCCTTTGCAGGTCTCCAAAACCTTGCAGTTGGCCTAACGTGCGCGCGTGTGTGCAAAACCCTTAGGGTTTGCCCGGTCCCGCGTTTCCTCACGGGCGGCGTGCCCAGGGTACGATACGCACGCTGGGTGCCAACCGGGGCAAAGCAGCTGAAACGAAAGCATCCGAGAGAGAGATGGCCATTATTCCTCTACTGCTTCCAGCTGACGCTTCGGTGGTGCTGGGTGGTGGCAGAAAGGTGGTGGCCCGGGGCGGCGGTAGGCGTGTTTCTTGTCTGCCCCAGGGGGAAAAATAAGATCCTCGCGCTCCTTGGTAGCGGGCTTAGGCGAGGAAACGATGAAGGTGGTACTAATTTTCCACCGGAGCCGAAACGTCAGGGAGGATTGTGAAAATGCACTGATGGCAGCAATTATATCGATAACCTCCCCTTCCCAGAAGCGGAGAAATCAATCTCACGCTGACAGGACTCTGACAAATTTCTATGGAAATCAGAAAGGAATCGATATTCTTTGTGCGATAGAAATAGCTGTGAGGCCTGTGTATCTCTCTCTCTCTCTCTCTCTCTCTCTCTCTCTCTCCCCCCCCCTTATATAGGTCTTTCCCTTCCTTTCTTTATTTTTTATTTCTTTCTCCAAACAGTGTGGTTGCAAACACTGCCAATGAGACAAACCGAGAGACAACTTTCCATTTTGAAATATAAGTGAATTTATGATTGGGAAACTGAAATGAAAAGAAAGCATTTTCAATGCACTGAATTGTTTTGCTTCAGTTTTTTAGCTTGCTCCTCTGAGATGTTTCTGTTTTGACTTGGTTTAGAGCACGTAGGACTGCAGAAATGTTCTGACACCTGGGAGCTGAAATGAGTAATGAAAAATCACAGTGACGGAAATAAGGGATAACATTGACTGTCCCATCTGCATCCTGTCACTGCCTCGTTACTTACTATAAGAAAGCAAAACATTTGGCAAAAACAAAGAAAAGTTAACATGAAGCCATCTGAATCCTACCAGATTATAAAGGACTGTGAAAGATATGGAGGAGGTGGTTAAAAGTTCATGAGCTGAAACCGAATGGCATTGCGTGCAGTTAATTGAGAATTTGCCCCTTTCAGCAGTACGTGTGGGAAAAGCAGAGGCTTTGGAATATATTAGTTTGGGAGCATTAAGTCTGACTAGAAATTGCTAAACGAAATGTTTAATAAAGTCTCGGTAAGGAAAGAAAGAACATTTTGCTCCTCAAATCCATGTCTCTTAGGAAATATGTATGAACCCAATGGTGTGGGCAGAGCACTGACCGTGTGCTGCAGATTCGCGTGCTAGAGATAAGTAATGTGAGTCTGAACAGCTAGAAAGCCAAACCCATGAAGGGCCAAGTGGGACCGATGTATTCCTGATGGGAATAACGGCTGGGCTAAAGTCGGGAGCTGTGAGAAATGCTGCATTTCGGCACAGAGAGGCCCATGGTGAGAGGAAAGCTCTGATGGGCTTTGAATGCCAAAGCACTCCGTGTGGCATGGGAATTTCTGAAGTGGGAGGATTTTCCTGGGTCTGCAATCAGCATGAGCAGTCTAGCTTGACAACTTTCATGAGCTTAAAAAGCCCATCAGTCATGTAAATCGAGTTCGTTCAAAGCATTTCATTTCTGGTGTCTTTAATTCTAAATTAACGTCGCCTCAGAAACAAAAGACATTTCACTTATCAAAAGGAACTTTGTTTAGTAGTGTCATAGTACCCCACTCTTTCAAATTTGATGGTTTTAAATGGGAAACTTCATGAAAACGGGCTCATTTTCAGCAATAGCTGGGCTTTAACAAAGCCTCATTTTCTGGGGGAAATATGTTTCTTTGTGCAGTTCCCACAGAGCTGTCACACAGAGCGACGCTCTGTAGGAATTAACGCTGTTCTCTGACGTTCTGGTGTCTTCAATACTCGCAGCAGAGCGAAACGAGTGTTGCACCTGGTCAGCCTGGACTATTCAGTGCCATGTGAGTGTTTCATTCGGGCATATCCAGACCTTCGGGGGATTTTTGTTGTTGTTCTTGTAGATATTCCAGCGTACTTTGGCAGCGTTTCTTTCTGGCTGGGTGAATGCCAAACATAATTCTTTGCCTCTTTAAGCTCAGAAGTCAGTTTCCTCCGTCCGTCCGTCCATCCATCCATCCTGCCAATGCTGCTGTCCGTAACAGCAAAGCCCACGTGGCAGCGGGCAGTGGCGGGACGCAGGGCAGGGACACAGTTAGTTAATTTACTAGAAAAGGTGTCGCTGCCAGGCTCTAGGTCTGAGGAATACCATCAGGTCGAGCAAGCTGCAACCCCCTTTTACGACAGTCTTTTTATCTGGCAGACAAACGTGCCGCCAGCGTCCCCATGAGATGCATGTATTTCAGCACACAGAAAGTCTCTGCGTGGCAGGGGGTTGGATTTTCCCAGAATATTGGGGTTCCTTGTTTTCTTTCATCTTTGTTCGTTCTCATTCCTCTCTAGTCCAGACGTTACTGCCTTCCTTCCTTTTTTCCAGGGCTTTTTGAATTCTGGGAAGACAGCCCTTATGTTTGGCAGCAGCAGCTTGTAACTTAGGCAGCCAAACAACCATGCTGTATAGCAAGCACTTCCTATGGAGAACATCTCTTATTCTGTGTCCGTACAGAAGCTAGCATTAGAGTTTTGAAAACTAGTACTTTATATAAAAATAATTCCTTCTACTATCAAAAAATCCTTCGTTTACTTTCCTCTTCCCCAAACTAAATACAGACAGCAAAGTTCACTGACGCCCGTACTCATCAAATTATTAAACAAGTACTATATTTTTGTGCATTAAGTATGTTGAGGCTTCTTTTCAAAGACAGACACTTCATTATACTCTTTAGGCTTATTACACCATCTCTTAAAAATAAGCTGGGGCTTCCTTGGCTTCCAAAGCAGAGACAAGTAAGCAAAACAGTGTTGAACAAGCACAAGATTTTCTTCCTTCCCTTCTTTTTGTTTCCATTTTTAAAGCTTGGTGTTTATCTCCTTCCTGTGCTCAGAAACTCTGAAATTCTTGGTTGTAGAATAGGAAGTTTTCAAATGCAGAGACATTGCCCTGGCTTGAGGCCTGGCGTAAGACTTTTTTTTTTTTTTTTTTTTTTTTTTTTTTTTTTTTGTGTCTGTCTTTTGCTTCTACTAACTCTTTGCTACGTGGTTACAAACAGCATTTGGCCTTGGTTACTTTCCATCAGAGACTTTTTTGTGCGACGATGACAGCTTTGCGCTGCTCCTGCAGCACTATTTCGGCACTTTCCCGACAACATGTGAACTCTGGTAAACCAAAACGGGAACAATTCAGAAGCTGTTATCTAATCCAAACTGCTGCAGACTTAACCCAAGTTGCAAACTTTGCTCCACTCAAACTCAAACCTCTCCAGGCTTTCGTGTTACACCCCGAGCACCCCCTTAAGTGAAGAGCCTTCCTCCAGTTTTGCTAGCTGGTGTACACTTAGCTTTTGGAGCACGGATTTGAAAGCCACTCAGCAGACACTCGTCTGTTTGACGCTGGCAGTCTTTGCCGTCGTAGGGCACGGGTAGAGGGCAGCACCCTCTGGGGAGCCGCAGCGGGCGCGCTCGCTCGCAGGCGTTAATCCTGAAGCAAGCATGGAGCCGCTATCCGTATTTTGTGCTGAATATTTTTTCCCCTTTTCTATATAGCTTTATCTTGTTAATCTTTCTGCCCAGATTGGGACTAAAGGCTCTTAAATATCTCTCATTTCTGTTTTAAGAAATGATCATTTACTTTCTAAAATGGCTTTTGCAAAAGTCAACCATATGCCTCATTGCTTGGAAGAATAATAAATGCCTCTGGGCTTTGGCAAGTCCTTAGCTAAATGACTCCAGGGTCAATTTTCTCTAATAGACTTAGTTACTTGATGCATGCTAATTTCTGAGGGAAAAGGAACAAAGGTGAGGTACACTGCAGAGTGACTTTACAGGGGCTTTCATGGGAGTGAAGGGACTCGCTGTGAACCCAGAGGAGGGGATCTGAGCCCTGTTTGACCTGCCTTTGCCTGACCTGTCTTGAAAAGGGTTCCTGGAAATTGGGCAGATGGTCAATCAAATGCAGATGGATGTTAACCAGATCACTGCCTTCCGGTCCATGGGAACCAAATGCCAGTCACAGGTTATGTCATTTATCTCTCTTATCCCATTTATCTCATTTTTTCTTACTTTTCTTCACCTGATTAACCTGGCTAAGCCTTGCACTTTTACTCACATTGGGCTCTTTGAAATGGAGGAAGAGAAGCAGAAAGCTTGCTGGTGAGCTGGTCACAAGGAAGCGGTGACAAATGGCTGTGTTTACCGGCAAAGCTTTCATACTCTGGACTTGATGGTGCTCTCCGGGCTTTTGGCGAGGGCAGCTTGCAGTTTCGGAGGCTCTTGCGGCACTGATGACCAGCCGCAGCCAGGTAAAATGGAAGAGCGATGAGCAAGGCAGAGCCTTGGAGCAGGCTCCATGGAGCAAGGGGAGAAACCTCCCGGTGAGGTGCCCCAGGGGTCCTTCGGCTCTGACCTCATCACCTAACTAGTGATGCAGTACTCAGGATCTTCCCTTTCCGCTCGAATGTTAGTTTCTCTGTCGCTTCCTGCTGAACTGACGCCTGAAACAGCCCGAAGCATCGCCGCTCGGAGGAAGGCGTCTGCGTGTCTCTGCAGCCTCCGAGACGGGCTCCTGGCACTTCGAAGGCCAGAGCGCCTGGGGCTTCTGGGCTCCGGGATCCAGGGAGGTTCCCAACTCTTCCAACCTCGATTAAAGTGAAACGCTGAAGCTCCCAGACTCTCTGGGAGTGGAATTATCATGCTCTGCGCAGCTCCCAGATATATTTAGAAAATTAATTTCAGGCTCTTCTGGTTTCATTCCCCCCCCCTCCTTTCTTCTTTAAAGAGCCCTAGAGCTGAATTAACTTCCAGGATGGTGAGCATGGATTCAGTCCCTATGCCATTACAGCCGCCACGTGAGCACTGTGTGAAACGAACCCCTCTTCTCCGATGGCTCTTCCCATGGCAGTGGCTGTTGTCTCACCTGGCACAGACGGGTTTTTTTTGGTCGCAGTATCATTAGAGAGCTATGAATAATGGAGGAGTCCAGGAAATTAATTATCCTTTCCTCCCTATCACAGGACAGAGCCAGGGAGGCACTGAACGTCCCTGGTACGGAGACGGTCCCTGGCAGTGCAAGCAGCACGAGGAAGCTTTCAGCTTCCCACGCTGCGGTCTGCGCCAGGCAGATAGCTTCTTCCCCTGCCCCTTCCTCCCGCGTCTGAACGGGGTGGACGGTGCTGTATCTCATGATGGGGCTGCGAGGGGGGAATTGCTCGAGCACAGAATGCTATGGTAGTAGTATAAAATAAATTCTTTATTAAATGATAACACTAGATTTAACATCTAGGAACTGGCTTGTTTTGATAAAGGACAGTGTTTTATTTCCTGGTGAACAACCTGTTCTGGAGTCGTACCCCAGGTGTGGCCAGCCACTTTGGAAATAAGAGCTGTACCCTGCTTCTGCTTTCTCATAACAGGTCAGATCTCAGCACAGAGCGTTTTCTTGGGACCTTCTTTACACCGAAATGACAGCTTGGGACAGGGCCAAGAAATACCTGGGTTTATACCATCAGTACTGAACTACGGTGCCCTGAATAGTCTCTGAGCTGAAACTACCCACGGGCGGTTGCCTCCGACGTGGCGGTGCTGAACCAGGCCATGGCAATATTGGTGTGATGGACAAAGGGCCAGTTTTGGTCCCTCTTCTTTGCGAACGCGCCGCGGGCCGTGAGAGGCAGGATGGTTTTGTGGCCGCTTCCCAGGAGCGGTAAGAGGTGGGCGAGGCAGCGGGTGGGGGTGGCCGGACCCGCCCCGCCGGGGAGCCCGCTGCCGCCTCAGCAGTCGTGGAGGTGGCTGAGGGGATGAGGAAGAGGTTTAAACTGCACGTTGAGCTGGTGGTGAAAGCTACCAGGGCTGAGAAAAACAAAGATGAATGAAAAGCACCATTTCTAATCACGTGCAAGGACACGGACAGGTCGTACGGCTGAGGAGAAGGCCTCCAGCAAGCACCAGGGAGGTGGGGGGCTATGCTGACCGCGAGGGAAAAAACAGTGTTTCTTAAAAAGCACTTACAGAGTAGCGTCCTAGGCCTCAGGCCAGGAAAGGGTCTAACCCGCACCTTAACCTGCAACATCGGTTCTGCCAGCCGTTCCCCCAAACACGTGATTTGGGGGCCAAATAGCAGGGGCAAGTTAGAGTTCAAAAGATCAGGAAAAGCCGCCTGGAGGTCCCAAAAGGGCCGACCCGCGTGAGCAGAGCGGAGGACCGGCAAACGCAGGTGGCAGCCGAAAGACGGCCAGCAGAGAAGGGGGGCGGGGGGCTGTGCAGAGAGTAGAGGCTGGCCCCAAAGCTAGCGCGTCGCGGGGGAGAAGGGAGCACGGGGTGCACAGTACCGGCGTGTGAGGTAAGAGAGTGAAGAAATGCAGGCGGCAGCTACCAGGTCAGTATATGAAAGCCCCAAGTCCAAATAAATATATGCAAACAGTAATAAGCTCCTTCTACTAGTTTAAAAATTAGACAAAAAGGCCAAATTCAAGGGTTAAAGATGGACTAGAAGGATTCCTCTAATAAAAGGATGAGCCATTTACAAGTCAAGCAAAACGCTACGTACTCCAACGCTTACAGAAGGGCGCACAGCGGAGCGGGGTGCACCACGCAGATAAACACCGAGGCAGCACCGCCCGCAGTAATAGCTGAAACAGTGCGGTTCAAAGGAAGCAAAAGCCGGGGAAGTCAAAGCTCGGCTTCAACTGCTCAAGTCAGGGGAAAAATCCAATTTATGGGTACATGCAAGGCAGAAAAAGAGAAAGCTGAAGTTTACCAAACTTTAAGGGTGTTTTAGTAATTGCTGCGGTGTGATGTAGTGTGGCGGTGGAGGGAGCGTTTCTGGAAGAAAGCAGGAGACTTGCCCTGGGGGGGGCTAAAAGTTTGCAGGTGATTTTGAGCAATATAGAGAACTGATCAACTGAATCGCTAGGAAATGGGTTATATTGGGAGAGATGGTTGTTTGCCACATTGACTACAGTGTGGTTGGTCAGAAATCCCACTCTTTCAGGATCTAGTTAAATTAGTATTTATACTGCGAGCCAGGGAATTTGGGCTCCCTCCTGACCCCGCGAGTGAGCTCCAAGGCTGGTTGGGGTGAACCGCTTGGGACGTCGTTGCCGTCCGCGTTGTGGCAGCATCCTGAGCTGGGCAAGTCTCCCCCCGCTCTCTAGTCCACCTTGCTTTGAGTTGTGTGTATTTCTGAAATTGAGTATTTGATGGGTTTTTTGGAGAGCTCTCTGTGAGGTGCTTACAAGTGGCTCCATCTCAAATCTCTAGCCAACTTGGGGCTGCAACAAACAGATATACTACCAGAAGCAGTTACTTCTTTCAGATGCCAAAAAAACCTTGTCTGGAACAAGCTATAACATTATATGTAGTCTTCTCCAATGGTTAATGGTGCCAGGCTACTAGAAACGTAGAGTAAGTTGGAAATGAGAAATGAAAGAACATGCTGTGCAGAAATACCAAGCAGAGCAACATGTAGGAAATCAGTGTTTCCTACCTGTGCAATCCCTGTATAGGGACAGAGTTTCAGCGATTGTTTTTGTCATTGTGAAAAGTACAGAAATAATAGCTGCTGCAGCGAGGCTAGTGTTTGGAAGAAGTCATGGAGGAATCTGGCAATGATGGAATAAAGCAAGCTGAAAGTTGCTCATTCAGCTCTGTAGGTGACACGTAGCTGGAGAAGAGGCTGCCGTGCCGCACGTACAGCTTGCAGGTCGCCGGGACCGATTCCAAGATCGTTTCTTTCTTGTGATTACATGATCAGAGAGCAATCAGTCTTAACAGCTCGCTACTAACGGAGAACGTGAGCCACCGCAGAGATCGGGTACGTCGCGTTCCCAGTGAATTTCAATGATGGCAGTAACTGGGACTGCACAAGAGTTAAACATCAGGTTTTCTGGACTTAAATTATATACATTTCCTCCTGGATTTCAGTCCTAAATTAGTAGAATAGGGAATCTGCGTAGTTAAGAACTTCTGAACAAGCACTTGGTACAAAAGGTGCCTAATAGCAATCACCTAAAAGGAATAATACCACAATTTGTAGAAAATCACTGACAGCTTCTACGCAATAGGTGGTTATGTGTGTTACTAGATAAGCTGTAATCAAAAGTTGTCAAATAATCCTGTGATCTTAAAAATAAAATAAAATGCAAGCAGATATGGCTTAGAGCGTGGTTATAAGACAGTCAATAATGGGTTTTTCCATGACGCCTATCTTAGACTCCCTCATACTACAGAAAGCTGAAAGGAATATTTATTCCTTCAATTGTGAAGGGGTATTTAGGGCTCCGGATCCCCTTTGAACACCTCTGTTCTTGTGAAAGTATAGCAAGAGGATGAAGGAAATGGGAATGGTGATGAAGGCTTATGTTCCAGAAAGCAGATTATCCTTGCCGGGCTGCTGTTGCCTTTTCCAGGTTCCTGAGTATGTAGAGACAGGAACCATCTGTAATTGAGAAAAGAGCAAGGCTAGATTACAGTAGTAGACTATCTTTACTGCATATTTTTTACAGTTTCTTACCATGTAATTTCTATCTATCTCTAGACAGAAATAGAATCTATTTTTAGATAGATTAGAAAGAAGTTATCCGACATTAGCCTTAGCCACCTTTGCAATATGAAAGGCGCTACTAAAGCATCTGCTTTTGCAGAAGAATTGTGCAAACTGCTCGGGCTGCACTTAGAGTTTAAAAAGTATTTTTCAAAAGCAGTTGTAATGGAAATCAGCTTGTTTTTTCAGTCTGCTCCAGGAAGGTCGGTTTGAAAGCACGGCAATCTTGCACTGAGATTGCTGGCAGAGATAGGGGTGGCTGAAGTAACCAGCTTCTGATGTCCTAGATAATTACTGAGGTAGCGCTCGCTGTCTGTGTGAGCGAGAGGTTCTTTTGAGAGCCCATTTAAAAAAAAGGAAGTGTTAACTTTATTTACATAAGATGATATTACTTTTATTTCAAACAGAAGTGTGGGGAAAGGGATGTCTGTGCAGGAGAACAGGGAGGAGAAAGCATATTGCACTTAATGGCAGCTCTCTGCCTACCCGGCCATCCCCGGCAGTGCACTTCGAAGGACCCCGGCTGTACGCAGGGCTATTGCATACGTCACTGCGGGCTGTTTTTAAAGTGACCATAGAACCGGTGGGAGGGATAAAGATGTGATTAATTTTTGTTGAAATAGGAGTATGTCTTTTTATACCTCTTGAATGAAACGCAGAATAAATGGGAATCTTACCGGCTTTGTTCAGTCAAGTGCAGAAACGCAAAAGTGATCTCATGCTCCGGCCCAAGGTTGTTTATACACTGTGACAAGCTTCAGTAGCCCCAGCTTTGGGCTAATTCCCGCTAAAATGAAGGCAAGCCAATCTGCATACACGCAATGCAGCCAAATGAGGTCCGCCGTGTTTTTCTGCATCTATTCTGGATGTACCCGGCAGCAATGCAATTTCTTTGTCAACTGCGTAGCAGTATCAAATTTCCGGAAATTGCTATTAATACAAAAACAACCGCATTCATGTGACTGCAGATACGTAAGCTACCAGTGTATTAATAAAAGTTAAGAGCGAAATCACGAAAAGAAACTATAGGGAGGGAATTGTCTCCTGGAGCGTGAGTCTGAGTGCACAGGTAGCTGGGAGGGCTGCGGCTGTTTCCCCTCCGCTGAGGTCTGGTTAAACACTAACAGCACCAGAGAGGGTGTTTGGGTTGTTTCTGAGAAAAACAGGCTCCTTGCTCAGGGGAAGGCAACCATCCCCAGACCGGGGGCCACAAGTGTTATGGGCAGGGGTTTCTAGCCGGACCCCGCCTTGGCTGGGTCCAGCCTTTCTGTTCTTGCTGCAGCAGTGCCTCGGTCCTGTCCCTGTGGCGTTATCCGGAGAGTAAAGATCAAATGTGCCAAAACACATAGTAAGGAAGAGCCTCCTGAAGAACTCACTTCTAAATAAGAAAAAACTGATAAAGAGTGAAAAAAGGACATGGAGGCACACAGCCTCGCAAAAGGTCTCGCAGCAGGGTCAGTAGCAGAGCTGGCACTTAGAGCTGGTCAGAGAAGTTAATCTCTTTCCCACTGAACAGTCTCCTTGAAGGCAAAAAAGTGAAATTAGAAGAGCTTTCTGGGGGGTTGCTGGGCACTCAGCAGCCCGACTCTTCGCCTCCTTGGCTCTTTGTGGTCCCTCAGCTGCTGGGGAGATATCCAAGCCTTGATTAGCAACACAACGTCCCTGTCTGTTGCTTAAAAAATGTCGTGAAGAGCATATGGCAGGAACACTTACAGCTTCGTTATTTATCAAGCAAATTTCTCCACAGATGTCAAGAGTACTCACTGAACGCTCAATGCATTGACTACTGCATTTAGTAAGTCATATACGTTAGCTATCTAAATGCATATTTTATTATAGATGAGGTATTTTATGTTACCTTGCTAGGCACTAGCTGTAAGAAGAGAGATTCAATTTCTAGGGGTTTCTAGCAAAAATTTCCAGCACAGCTGGAGTTAGCTCCACCCAGAAACCTAGGAACTAGAGGAACACCACATGGTTACACCAGAACCAAGAGCTGCCCTCGTGCAAACTCCTTACCTTACTCGGAAGTGTTAGAAGGAGTAAAGCACTGTGGAGTCATGGAGAAAGGAAATGCAACAAAACTCGGGAAACCTGTGTGAACAGCAGGTGAGCAGACTGCATCCCACCTGAGCTACGTTGGCAAATACTCCTGACCATGGACGTTGCCCTCAGCTGTGGCTGCCCAAGGACCTTGCTGACTATGCTCTACTCCTGAAACGGGGAGACTCCAGCTGCTGCGTGGCTGCTCTCCTGCTCTGAGCAATATACTACTTCCAGAGTTTCTGCTACCATTGAAATAATCCATCCTTGCCTGAGGTCTCCCATTTCTGCAGCCTCGTGGTTGCCGCAGCCCCTTCAGCGACTGCTGTGTCCTGGCTACGTTCCCCCAGCCCAGCGTGCCCCTCCAGGAGCCGGCCCCTTAGCTGGGGAGTTTTGCCTTGTGTCACTGCTGATTCCCGACTACCAGCCCACAGGAGCACCTCTGCAGCTCAGCCTCTTGCTATGCTTTAGCTTTTTTTAGGAATCTGCTTAAATCACTATTATAAAGGTCAGATACTCTTGGCTGGAGATTGCTGCTTATTCTCAGCTTTCCCATGGCTGCTGCAGCGATAGGTACTTTCCCTTCTGCGTGGGCACTCGGTCCACGTGGAGTGTTTCGGAGCGCCTGTCCTTTGCCCTGTTGACAATGAGCTCCCCAGGCTGTCCTAGGTTAGAGCTAAAGTTACATTGACCTATATTAAATAATGGCTTAATTGTTTATATTGCTCAAACATATGGAAATGTAACTACCTGAAAAGTACGGTACTGCTATCAAAGGTATATTTCAGCTTTTTCTCTCCTTCTTTTTCTTTTTGTCTTCTAAGAAGGCCATTAACAATCAATGGTTCTGCTTTAAATGCTAGCTTTAAAAAAAGCTCACTTACTTCATACAGTGTTTGATAACTGAGATCTTTGTGCTAAAGGAGTCAATGAAAATTATCTTCAGGATGATATTTCAGACCCATCTTTTGAGCATTTTGCAACTTATGCTAGGCTTCAAAGTGACTTTGAATTGAAGTCGTATCCTGAGTGGCCAAAAGTATACTTTTTTGCCTGCGTTTTCTCTTGAACATGCTTTGCTGCAAAGTGTGTTCTCTGGTCAGGTCATTCCATAGAACGGGACACCTACTTTTTAAGTCGTTTATAGCAGTTTTTATTAGAGAGCAGAAGCTTGTCTTGCTATCTTCAGTTCACAGAAGACCAAGCAGTAATTTGCCTCTTCATGGAGGAAGAAGTCCTCAGTCAGTCAGTCCTGTGGCTGGTTTCCACAACCTATAGAAGATAACGTGCCTCACCTGGACTAACTCAGTGGGCTTTCTGGACTTAGTCAAATGTTTGATTTAACCAAAACTTCTCTCCCACCGCATGTATATTGGCTCCAGGACACAGTTGGCTCAGGAAAGAGCTCCTTCCTCGTAGCCGAAGCAGAGTGTAGTTAGGGCTAGATTTCCAGGCAGAGATTCATGTTCAGTTTGGAGAAATGGATAATTTGCCCCAAATTTAGCACAGTACAAAGCAAAGGCAGTTGCTTATCTCACAAGAAGTCAGCAGACCCACTGCCTATCATGCCTGTCTCAGCCAGCCCACCTTGCCCCAAGGGCTGGAGAAACCACCGCGTGGGCTAGAACTGCTGCTGTGGGTGGGGATTGCAGCACGTGCACATTCAGTATTTGCATTTGCCTCTTCCAGTCTCCCGTAGGGACGATTTACAGTTTCCTGAGCTGCTTCTGCCTTGACAAGTGCTATGGGGATCTCCGGAGAAGTTCTGCCTTTCCTAAAACACTGCTGTTACTCAGGGTGGACCACAGACTGTGTCCGAGATCGCAAGCAAGGGTGGATTAATCTGGCTGAGCTCTTACCAGTATATTGCCTTAACGATAGGGAAGTGGTTTTGCTTTTGTTGCCAGATCTCCTGCTTCTGTTACTTAAGCTCTGCTACCTCTGACACCCGAGTAGCTTGCTCTGAGGGGCGAGCAGCTGTCGCTGCTGACAGCCAGCACTTTTCTGGATTTCAGAGAAGTTCAGGGAAGCGCTAATGCCATGAAAAAGTATTTTGAAATAAATAATTCAGGCAGAATATTTGGCATAGATACAGTCAGTGTTTACAGACACATTTATATGCAGAAGTTATTTTACATCACTGTGGTATAAATAACAATAGCATAACTAAAAAGTTAGCTGCTTTTTGTTTTCTCCTGTGTACGTTTTCCGTCTGGATGGCTGCCCTTCGGATTGAGGCAAATAGAGCCGTAAGGGGAAAAAAAAGGCAATAGTGTTTTAAGACAGAGAAATGCAATGAAAATGTCTTAGGAGCAGACTGCAAAGTAGCTCAGCTTTGCACCTCAAGCACAGGGTAAATTCGCTGGTGCTGAGCTTCATGCATCCGTGTCTCGATTACTGCCAGGGTTTGAACTAGATGTGTTAGATGAGGCTGGGCGTTTCTAAAGTGTGCTGCAGGCATGTGCCAGCTGCCTTTGCTGACCTCCCGCGCCTGAGCTGCAGCGGGACGTGGATGGGGCTGCCGCACAAAGTCAGTGCACAGAAGAATAAAATTGCATGTCCCCTCAGTTTCTTGCCTCTGCGCACCCCCACTTAAATAACAGGTCCTGTCTCAGGAGCTTGAACGTGTCGTATAACCAGGCCAATTATTGCACCTTTTTGAGTAATGGAAAGGTGTGATGTTCGTCTCTGTGCTCCAAGCTTGCTCACGGATTTTATTACTCGGCTTGCAGTACGATTGTGCGCTAGTGGATGAGCTGTGCTTTATTGTGACTATTGAAGAGGTATTAAAAATCAGAATAAAGAGCTCTGTTCAGCCTGGCCAAGATCTGTTTAAAGTACTGTTGCAATTTCCCTGACCTAGGGAAAGCCAGAGCCCGACCTGACCCGCTGCATGCAGTGGAGCAGCCCTGGGGCTGCTGTAGGTGCTGCCTGGGCGCGCTAGGCTCTTCCCCACGAAGCCTCGGCTTCCCCATCGTGCTCTTGCTCTATTACCTGCTGCATCTTGGCCTCCCCGTTGTCTGAGGAGCCGGTCCCGCAGGAGGATCCCTGCTCCCTGGCAGGACGACAGAGGTTTCGCTCCATACAGCACTTGGGGAGCAGCAGGAGAGCAGCGTATATTTAGCATTTCTTTCTTTTCCCCTACTGGCTGCATGTGTTATATCTTGAAAATCAATGGGCAAGAGTGCAGGAACCCAGTTAAGCACCTCTGTGATCTGAAAGGGAGCAAGGTAAAACATGGGTGTAGATGGCTTAAGTAAATTGCTCCCTTAAACTTGTCAAGGAAGAATTTCTCTGGGGACGTAGAGTTAACAAGCAGCACCGAATGCAGATGCCTACACCCTCGCCCTTTGATTCAATGATATTGTGATTTCAGTGGTAAACCTCTTTAGAAATCAACATAGACAAGCAATGGGTATTTCAGTATTGCAACTCATAATTGAAGAAAAAAAAAATCCCCAGGTACTGTCTTTACATACCTGGCAAAATGTGGCCCAAATTGCAGACCCAGCAGAAGCCACAGCATTGGTTGAAGTGCTGCTATTACCAGAAATAAAATTACGAACAACTTGACCCTTGACATGCGCTCTGTAGAGTCACTGGCATAGCAGAGCAGGAATTTAAAATGTTATCAAGTTAAAAAAAAAAAAAAAAGTGTTTGATGACTGACTTTATGTGCGTGTAAGTGGCTGTGTGTGGAACAAGGCAGAGGAGAACCTGGCAGTCAGCATTAGGCTCTGTGTCGGACACATCTCGCCCACCTTCAAACGCCGCAAGGGCGAGCGGAAAGTGATCTGAAGAGCCTTTGTGGTCAGTAGGGAGAAGGCGGCACTTCCAGAGCTCGCTTAATTCAGACTATTCTGGTTTGGGTCTTGAGGAAGTTTGTTTTTCTTCAGGAACAAGCAGAAGTGCGTAGACAACTCCTTCAGGCGGAGGAGGCTGTATCTGGGCCGGTGACTCGCACGCCGTGTGCCCACAGCCCGGGCGCTTCCCTGGGACCAGCGCCGGTCATCAGCCCCCAAGGGCTTGAGCCGCTTTCTGACGTTTTGGGGGAGAAAAAGTATCTACAAGCACTGAACTCTGAGGAGAGTGCTGGACAAATCCCTATGTCGCTGTGTGATGGAAACGTCCTCACTACCAAAATCTGGCAAACCAGAAGTGGAATGTTTTGTCCTTCTTAAAAGAAAACCAAACAAAACAGTGTGTGTCGGGGGGGGGGGGGTTCAAGCGTATGTACGTACATACATGCACACGCTCCTCCTCCTCCTCCCCCTTCCTCCCCCTTCATTGCCCTATACTTGCTGGGTAAATTCCAGCTGAACCAGGATCAGTAACTTCCTCACTAGCACCCTCCTAATGCAGCTGCTTGCGTTTTAATTTCTAAGTACTTTCAGAAAGTTGCTATTTTTTTGGTAAAAACAGCTTAACAATAATATATCCTCCTTTTCCTAGCTATGAATTTTGAAATTTTGCCCTTCCCTAGAAAAATATGATGACTGAAGGATCAGAATAGATGGTTGGTTCTGAATTATTGAAAAGTTTAAGATTTCTAACTGTGACCATCCAGAGTTGTACCTAGAAGTTTTTCATCTTTGGAAAAGGGAAGGCTGTAATTTTCCAGTGGGACAGCACTTTCTTCAAGCTCTGGTGGGTCCTGAGTTGGGAGAAAGTAAAAGCTACAGCAGTAAGCTTGAGAGAAGTTTTAAATTTTCTATAGCTTTGAGCCCGGTACAGCATGGCTTATTTTAATTAAAGTCTGGTTTGCAGTTGAAGGGATAGAAGAAATGGTCCCAATAAAATTTTTTAAGACTCCGTAAAAAGTGTCTTATATAGGGCTTTTTCCTTCCTGTAAAATGTGGCATGTGTAAAATATGTGACAATGTGGTATAGAAAGGTTTTATTGGCACTTGTTGTAATGACTTTCTAATTTATTCATGATTTCACCACTCATGAGTAATTTGGTCATCCAAAATACATGCCAATAAATTTTTATCTCGCACTGTACTATCATGTCTTCTATGCTGTGGGTGGGCAGATAAGTAGAGGCATACAAGAAGTATGTTGTAGCTCCTTTAAGGGAAGAATTCAAATAGTATATCAGTTCAGCTGTGATGGAGAAAAAAGTGATTAGATGAGGAGAAGCTGATACAAACCACCGCCAACAAAGCAAGTGTGTTCTGAGTTTTGACTGGGTAAAATTCATAAAACTTTTAAAGTGTTTGAGATCATAAATGCCTGTGGATCAAAAGCTGATGCTCGTGAAATTTGCTGCTTATTATTGTAGGTTTTCCTAACTCTTACTTATTTTTTTTTTTTTAAACCAAGTGAGTAGCAGTGGGACAGTTATTCCTGTATAACTAAAGCTGTATTTGGGACTCATTTTATGACCCCTGAAGGTGTTCAGGAGGGAGTACTTCCATGCGGGAGAACATAGATTGGATGTAAATCTGAAATCAGGCTGTCTGCACACATAGAAAGCAATCTCTCATAAATCTAGCTTGACACAATTCCCTATTTTTAGCTCGGTTGTACGGTATCGCATGACTAAGTGCCCCCCGGGTATCCGCTGCTCCCACAAAAGAGGAGGACTCCCTCCTCCGAGAGGCAGGCTCATATTTGTTATGCTACATAAAAAGTATAATGAACTCCTGGCTAACATGACATTTTATAACCGAGAGAGCTTCCAGCTACCTGAGCTTGGAGATAACGTGCTGATTACCATTTATTTCATTTCTCTACCACTTCAAGTCAACGGCATGAAATTTATCATCTTTGAGCCTGTTTTTCTGTCGGATTGGTTACGCCGTATATGCTCCCTTTGTGCCGTGTACGAAGATAGATGCTCATCGTCTCCTCTCCAACACGTGTTTTAAAAGAGAATATAGCGCGTGTATTCTCCCACGCGCAGCGGGGCAGATGTCCCCTCCCCGTGTCCGTCCCTGCCCCTTTCCGGGGCACGGGCCGCTCCTCGCGGGCAGGCGTAGCTGAGGCGCCGGAGCCTTCGTAACACGCACGTTGCCCCTCTAACAGCTTGGGAGAGAGCGGGCCCTTTGCTGTAACAAGCATAAATGGGGGGGGAGGGGGGGGGGAAGGCAGTACTGGAGAGCGTGGTACCTGCTGACAGACATAAATAACGCTGGTAAAATGCAGGACAGCGAGGGTTTGCTTTAGTGGAAGGGGTATGAAGAGAGCTGGTTACAGAGGTACTCGCACAGGACAGCATCATTTTACTCCCAGGGGAACCGATGGAAATTTTTCCCTGAAAAAGAGGGAGAGCAATTCAGCTGGAAGGGCCGAGTGGTCCTGCTTGGATCGGAGCCGGCTCTGAAGCCACTGGCTTGGCACCACCATGGTACTCGCTGCCGTAGATGCACCAAAAGCAAGACTAGGCCGTAGAGGGAATAAAAAGAGGAGGAGTAAAACAAAAAGGCACAACTGTGTAGGCCCCGAGGCAGTGCTGACTGGGGCTGTTCCTCGATTCCCGGGTGACCGGGGCGAGACCGTGGTGCTGGGGCCGGCCAGCCTGCCGGGGCGGCAGCTCGTGGTGCAGCACCTGCAGCTGGTGGCCTTGGAGGATGCCTTCAGCTAGCACAAACATCAAGCGTTTTTGTGCCTCTTCAGGTACTTTAACAGCTCCTCAGTAACCCAGAGCTTAACAGATAGATATCCAGAAAATGCCTGGCTTAAGAAACCATGTCTATGTCTTCAGTGGGGTCTCCTGGTCCTTGAAGCAATAGCACCACTTCACAGCGCGACGTTTCCCATCGGTCCTGGGGGGTCTGCTCTGCCGCTAGGTTAGCCTTAGCCCTGTTCTCCAGCGCTCCAGGTATCCAAAATGCTGCCTGGTATTAACCTCCCTGACAGGTCGGGCTCATCTTATTTGAACAATTTATAAGTGAATGAGATGTTGTCATCTCTGATTCCTCCAGTTATTACACAAATACACACAAATCTACTATTCCTATTCCCTTTTCTTCAAACGTATAGAGTGGACCTGTCATTAACTTTTGCTATTTGCCGTGATTGTAGCAGAGGCCGCATACGTCCCATCCCGATCTTATTACAGGCGGGAACATAAGATAACATCGTGCATCAGGCGTTTTGTGTATGCGTGCGTGCTTCTACGTTTTTCTGTGAAGTAATGTGGGTGCTAATGTTACCTATACTTTAAGATAGGTCATCAAGGGGTTGCTCAGTTTGCGTAATTTATTTCTGATTCTCTCTCCTAGCGAGCAGAGCGTATCGGTTACTCCTGCGTGTCGTCGCTGCTAGCGGCACGGCACCTAACAAGGGAGGAGGTCCCAGCCGTTAAATTTCTCAATGCATCTGCATGAGTGCTGTAGCACTGGGATTTTTACACCCTGCTGCTAGCTGGCGAAGGTGGCTGTCCGTCCCCCAGCTGCATGGGTGTCACTGGCAGGTTAAAGCGATCGTAAATTAATTACATCCTTCTGGAGGAGCGGGGGAGTGGATAAAACGCCTAGATCACACCGCTCGTGCCGGTCCTCTGCTCTCTGCCGGAGGGTTGTTAGTTCTCACCTTCTTGTCCTCCCTACCTTCTCTGAAGGTCGGTAATGAGGATGCTACTTGCAACCAGCAGAACGACTGTCCTGTTCATTCTGTCATGTGTGTGGGTTTTTTCACTTTCCTCTTTTGAATATATATATATATCTTTTAATTGTGGAAGGAAATATTATTTGAATAATGGTCTCATAATTTGCAGCTGCTTGGGCATCAGCTGAGAGAAGGATGTAGGAAAGATGCCCTGCGTGGACCCCCATGGTGGTGTCGTGGGTAGAGACCACACACGGGTTCACCCCAAACAAACCTCACCCTTCCTGTCCTACCTTGCCCACAGCAAAGTGCTTCTCTAAATAACATAAGTACTAGATCCCCAGGGAAAAGACGACAGATGCCTTGTCTAATGGCTTCTCTAGGTAACAAACCCTAAAATGTAGATAAATGAACCATAATTTGTTCTTCTGCACCTAACTTCAGATTAGTTTTGTTGCATCAGTGTCCAAGTTTTTCTTAGCAAAACTCCCTGGTTATTTGCAGCTTTGCTTCAAGGAAAGCTTGGCAAAGCCAACAAACCGGGCAGCGGGAGCCCAGAACTGTCACGGTCTGTAGCCTCCCCAGGACTGTTCGTGTGTCACCTTCAGGTCTTGCCCTGCAAAGCCCCGACCGCACTTATAGACCGCATCCGACACGAAGTGAGGCGCCTCCATGCAGTGGTTCACACAAAATACAGAAGACCCCCCCAGAGACCCCTCCTCCCTCCGCAGCAATCCCAACCGCTGCTTCCCACCTTGCACTTAAATTCTCCTGCCATTCAGCTGTATAAAAATCCACACCGAAGCCTTCTCCTTTTCACCTGCTGAAGCTTTTATTCTGTGTGACAGTAGTGAATATTGCTCGGGCCAGGCATGTAAAGCTGCAAATACCATCATATAGACCAGTGAATTTGTCAGGGCATTCAGTGAGTAGTTCCTCTGCCAGTGAATATAGAGGATAAAACTTTTCAGCGTCCGCAAATACTAAACGCTCAGGCCAAAATTCTGCATCATCAAATTCTTTTTCCAAAAATAACCTCATCCACCGAGCAATGCTTTATCCTTTCTGAATATCAGGCCTTGCTCACTACCTAAATCACTACTGAAGCAAGAGTACTTGCTATTTTAACACACAGCTTCATGAAAAAGATGCACTTAGACATGTCAGGATATTGGAAAACATAACTAGATAGTTTATATTGTCACTTCTCTCGGTAACTTATTAAGTGTACTTCAGAGGTGCAAAGAGACTAGCTCTTTTAGTGCTTGATATAAACGATATTTATTTGGAGGCAGATCACATGAAGAGAACAGTATCCTTTTTCTGTGTACATGTGCATATGTTTGGCTGCAGTCTGCGCACCAGGCATCATGGATGCAGCAGAAATCAAGGCATTTGTTATGGAACCGAAGTTACTTTACCAGCAATACTGCAAGTTTGTGCAAACTCTTCAGCTGTTACTGAGGCTTCTCAGCTGGTGTGTAAATCATTAATAACAGCGACAATTAGAAAATGTGGAACTTCCTGTAAAAACAGTTGAAGATATTTTTTGTTTTCAACAGCAAATCAAAAACTGACATATTCCAGCTGTGAATGAAAAAAATCTTTTAATTCTGAATTTCCACCCTGTTTCCTCTGGGGAGAGGCATTTAGGCAACTTGTGGATTTGTCTCAGCTGTTCGCAGAGTCTTTCTCCAGTGATGCGTCATGATTTTTCTCTTGTGATGGGACTTAGTGAAGAGTGATGTTAGATGTCTGAATGCAATTTAATGGCTTATAAAGAAGAGAAAGGAGGAAAAGACGCATTCATTTTCCTTTAGTATTGATTTTTTCAGATCGAGATATTTCGCTATTCATTATTTTGCTAAGAAACTTGACATTACCAAAGAAAACAACACCTTATCATAAAAAAAATTTTGCTTAGTTGAAAGCACAGTATTAAAAAAAATGTTGACCTAACCCAGGAGACACAAACACTGAGCTGTAAAAGTACTGTCAGTATGCAGAATGTGGCTTTTGGTCACACTATGTATGTATGAGAAAATTATCCTATGAGAGGCATGTAGTGAAGAAATCTTGAGTGCTTTTTGGTGTCATATATGTATTTAAATTGGGTAGAACTTTTAAATTAGTATGTATAGAAAGCAAAGGGGATGTTTAGGATATGTTAAAATGTTATAACTACTCTCTTACTAATAATTGCGGTGCTGTACATCTAATACAGCTCAAAAAAAGTCACTTAACTTACACCAGTAGGACATATAAGAAACGAGACATGTTAATAATGTTAATGCTTTCAATACACCGAAGACAGAGTCTCTTAAATCAAGTTGGCTTGGATGGAAATGTTGTTACAAGAGACCGAGAAAAGGTTCCTGGGTGCCGTGTCGGCCCACGCAGCTGGACTCCGGCGTGCCGCGTACAGACGAGCTGGTCAGCGCCGACTGTCGGGTCGGTGTAAATCCCGTTTAAAGGAGCTCGCGTGTTAGCTCACTAAAAGCGGAGCTGAAACAGTGTGTTGAACTCGTGGTTGCCGCATACGCGTACCTAGTGAAAAGACCTTGCTTACCGCTTTGTACTGAGCTTCCAAATCAAACTTTAAGAATTCAGTTAGTGGGGTTTTTTGTTTTTAGAAAATCTTTAATAGTAATTAAATGAATTGACTTATACATTGTGTTTATAATCATATTCAAGCTGATGTGAAAAGGCTTAGAAAGGACTTTTCAAAGTGCCAATTAACTGTAGGACATAGACTCTGGATGATGACTTATGCAACAGAGAGTAAATCAGTCTGCAAAACTGTAAAACTATAAAATCAATTTTGCTTCATGTTGTTCACAAAACAATTAATACAAACAATCTGACTTCAAAACTATAAAATCAATTTTGCTTCATGTTTTTTCATAAAGCAATTAATACAAACAATCTGACTTCAGATGTCTGCTGCCTTATAAGCCACTGGATCATTAGCCTTCAAAATGTCAACAAGTCTCTGACTATGTAAACAGAATTACTAGTTGAGGTAACGCAATAAATTACATTTTGGTTATTGATGTTTTTACAGGCAAGCGGAAGGATGTAGCAAAAATGCTATATATTCAAGGAAAGGGAGGAAGAGGGAGAGAGATGTTCATGGAAAACATGTTATATCTCACCTTTACCTCCACAGATTTACATCTGTAATTAAATAGTTGTGTTCAGCCTTTCGATAATGAGGGGGTTTGCGCGGGGCAGCGCTGCGTCAGGGCCGAGGAGCCCTGCTGGGGCTTCGGGGGCCTCCGGGGAGACTGAGGTCATGATTTTGGATTTCCGTACAGCCCAGACGCTATTTAAATAATACCTTTAGGTCTTCGCAGCAGAGGCAATGTTTGAGGCAAGAAAGCGCCATTGCTTCAAGGGAGCTAAGTGGACCCAAATCAGGAAAAGGAGTTCAAAAGAGTTTGTGGGAGCAGGAGGGAAATATTCGCAGGAGGCTGAGTCGCTGGTAAACCATGAAGAACGTAACATTTAATTTCTAACTGCTCTAATTTTGTGGTTCTTGGCTGTGGCTGTGACCCATTGCGAGACCCTTTCCGTAGGAGCGTGACGCGCAGGGTGCGCGTCTGGCAGGCTGGACCTCTCGGAGGCAGAGGGCTGAGGGAAACTTCCCGCCTGAAACTTTTTCAGCTAAACACGCAAATCTGTCAACAGTAAAATGTTTGGCAAATGCGTTGTCTTCAGGAAGTTTTTCTTCTTTGAAAAAGTTCTAAAAGATTCAAAAGCCTAGTTTCAGCTCTTCCTAAGAGAGTGCAATTGCTACGTGATTACATGCAACTTTGTACCAGAAATTCCCGTTAATGATATTTTAACTATGGTAAGTAAGAACAAGAAAATAAGAAAAAAATGTTGACACGTGTGCTTTTTTTTTTTTTTCCCCCCAACCCTAAATTTACTTTGGACCTCAAACGCCATATTTTTACCGTGGTCTGGTTCATTGCATACAGCAAAGTGCCTACAGATTCAGCCTTGGCCTCCTTGGTGCTACAGTCAGAAAAATATTCATAATAATTAGTCACACAAATGAAAATAAGAACCCACGCAGCAGAAAATGCTGAAAGGAGAACAGCACCATGCCTGATCTTGCGCAGCGCTTGGTGATACCCTGTCACGAAAATCTCGTCGAGAGTAAAACTTGCGGGTAGGTGGGCACGCGTTGGACGGGGGTGCTGAGGAGGTGCGCGTGTCGCTGCCGGGCGGCTCGGGGCACTCGGCGGCAGCGGCCGGAGGGCGTTTGGGCTGTTAACTTTGCCTAGAGCAATTGCATCGCTGTTGGGTTTCTAAGCGTTTGACGTGGGGTGGGAGCGTCTGCGCGCGTGGCCTCGCAGCCGGTAACGGGTACCCTGGAGCCGCTGCCTTTCGGGCTGATTCCCCGCCTCGTCGGTTTGTCTCTTTCTTGCGTTTATAGGAACGCACATTTCTACCTCTGTTTAGCCAATCCACCTCTGGCTTGGGGACTCATAGCAGGGTCTCCTGTTGACTTCTATCCTGGATACGTTTATGGTAAAAATTTTACAGCTAAAGAGAAATTAATTATCATTTATATTACAATATTATCCTTGGGCCCCCAAGGCTGCTAGTTCCTTACAAATTTATATCGTAAAAAATGCTTCCTTCTTAAAGAGGTTACTGTTATTACATGTAAACCTAATAGACAAGGAAAGTCAAAAGAGGCATTATCATCTGCATTATTTTCTCATGCTGGCTTCACATGGGAAACCTGAAATAGATTAAATGATTTTTCTGCAGGTCTCAGAGAATTTCATACAGGAGCTGGGGAATTCTGCCAAAAATGTCTGAGATTTCAAATCACTCCTATAAGCAGTCAGTTGTACTAGCTCTCTCCCTAGGTCTACGTAGTCTACATAGGTATATAAATATATATAAGTAATAATAAAGCATTCCCATAGCTAATTCATTACAGAGTAAAAAGATCCCAGTATCTTAATCTGGAGCTCTCAAATCTAAAATAAATCTCCATGCTTTCAGCCGTTTTGCAGCTATTAAAGTTCAAGTTATATTTCTTGGGTGCAGATCTTGTGTTAATGAATATGTGCTACCTGAAGCTACAACCTGAGCCTAGCAGAAATGGATTACGGTTCTAAATTTAGCAGTCTCTCCGTGTATGTGTGGTGTATAGGCTTAACTGAAAGCACTTGCAAAAAAATATCAGCCTGTGATGGTAAAATAATTTGTTTTTAAATGCTGCTGGCTTTTTCTGGCTATCATTAAGTGCATTGCAGATAATTTCCATTTCGTCCTTGCTCTGGGATAGCCTACCAGCTTGCTGACTGAGGAGCTGCAGCCTGGCCGAAGCGCAGCCGAGCCGAGCGGGGCAGCGGGGCCGTCGTGCCGGGCGCTTCACCCTGCGACGGGCTCCGGGCTCCCTGCTGCGGCATGCAGCCCTCTCTAGCGGGGTTTGCATTTGTGGCATGATGGGGGGGATTTTTCTTCTTTGTAAGCTAAATACTATTTTTCCTATACATATGTATGTACCTATTTAAAATGGCCATGGGAAAGCTTCTGAAGCCCTAGGTTGCAGCCTCATCAGAAGAACATATACGAAGAAGTATAGGGACCCCCTATGATATGGAAACTTGGATCTCAGTCTGTCTTACCCCAAATCAACACTTTGCTTATAGTTAAGCCAATTAAACTTTATCCATCTTAATAGCTTCTCTGTGATAGTTTCACAGAAAACAACGCGAGAAAGGGATCCCAGGCGCGACTGAGCCAGAGATGCACATGATTCTGCAGGAAGGGACAAGCAAACCTGTGGCTTAAAAATTCGTCTTAAAGCAATTCCAAATGTGGGCCATTTTTTTGCTAGGGAAACAAAGCTGATAAAGACCTGATGCAGGTTTCCATTAATAAATTCCTGATTTAGGAGAATCCTGAGACTATGAACAATGAGAAATGCAGCCAGGCCCTTTGTTGCAGTTTCTGGAATACCGGCAACATTTAATTTCAAATTGTATAATCTGTGCTATTGATATACTGTAGTTACCTTTTGTACATTTGGGTTTTCCCTAAGTAGCATATGAAGGAAACTGAATTATTACTGTTGGGATCTCTGTTAATACTAGATAAGTTAGCATTTACAGGGAAAGAGGTGAGACAAATAGATGGTCAATAGAAGATACCTGTGGTCGGGGAGAAACCTCTCGTGTCTGCAAGCTGGTGGGAAACAGCAGTGACCAGGCACCCACAGAGCTGCCAAAGAGGAACGCCTGTTTTGGCTAGTTCTTTCCAAAACACCCTGCGTCTATAGGGCTTTAATATAACCTGTCTGAATAATGGATGAGTTTCTAACTCAGAGGGGAGGTTACTTGGATGGCGACTGGTGATGGTGCAAGTCACAGCTACCGACAGCTTTTTATCTGAAGTCCTCAGAGTTTTCCATCTTTAATCTGTTGGTTTTGGTAAATTAGTGACCTAAATCTCCTCCACAGCTTTGAAATTCAGAAATAGTTTTCCACTGGCTAGACAGACAAACCGCGGCTGCTTTACCGGAAGCCTTTTGCACTGGGTTTCAGCCCTTCACAGAGAATTGCCACCCTAAATATGGGAGACTTGGTGAGGGCTAATTTTAGGAGTTTGATGAACCATGGTTTTCTTTTCATTTGCTCATAGGGGTTGTAAATTGCTAATGATCTGCAGCAGAAATTAATTATTGCTAATTACTGCCTTTCAGCCACAGCTCAAGTCTTCTTTTAGCTCAGCGTGCAGATGCAGGTTAAATGAAGTCCAAATTCCATTCCCTTTTCTGTCCTTGAAGTAAACAGCAGGTTCTGGGCACTCTTTGTACCCAGGTACAAATTAGCTGGTGCAGGAATGGGAGTGGGGATTTTTTGTTGTGTTTTCAGAGGCAGGGAGGATGTCTGTATTTAAAGGCAAGATGGGATTAGGGGCTTTCTTTTGTTGAAGGTTTGCTCTCTGCTCCTGGGCTTTTAAGTAGGACAAGCCACGACTGGTATCTCTTCTGGATAAATACACTGAGAAAAAATTCTGCTTATGAGGAGAACAGTGCAGCTGGTTTCATGCAAAAGAAGGGGCATATACTACCTGCAAAACGATGCTGTTTTATATGTAGTCTGCATATGAACAGTTATGCTCTTAGTTATCAGAAAGTATAACTTGCAAAATCTTAAAGATAGAAACAAATTATGTAAAGTCGCTTCAAGTTAAGTGATATCAAACTGTTAAGTTTTAAACAAAATTTCGTCTCATCCATGATTATGTTGCCTAAATGGGTGCGTAGTTTTGACCAAAACAAGCCTAGCAGCCATGTATTCCCTCTGCCTTCTTGAAGCGAAGCTAGAGATGGGCAGAGAAACCTGAATACGCTTAGCAGGGCACAGGAGTGTTCCCAGGGGATGAGGAGAAGTCACAGTACGTTTGTTCACCTTGACACAAAGACATTGCCATTTGGCCTTGGAGAGAGCTGCCTTGAGCGAGGCGAGCGCGTGCTTGCTGGCAGGGCAGCCCTCCGCTGCCTCTAACCTTGAAACTGCGCCACTTCGGAAAGAAGCCGAGAGAGTTTTCTGATAGAAAAGTGCCCAGGTTTCTGCATTTCACCACGTGCATAATGGCCTGAATATTGAACTATGTGCTCGTGCGTCATGGCACGGCCTCTCGGGAACGGACGTGACGCTTTCCTGGCCACGGTGCTCGAGAGAGCAGGCCTTCTTCATCCGGCGGTAGCACCGCGGTGCTGGCCTCTCCTTTCACAGCCCCTAAAGCGCTTGAAGGACTCAGGTACTTTGTAAAGGTGTTTTGAACCTCATTTCTCTCTGAGTCAGAGCTGAAATCCCAGCTAAAAGACATAAATGGTCTTGGAGACGGGGAGAGTTCAGGGCATTTTCTTAGGCTGTGCTGGAACGAGTACGTGCTTCAGCGCGTGTTTATGCAAAGGCAAGCTGAGACCACCAAAAGCCCTGGTTTTAGGCATTGTCCTTTTGAGATGAAGTCTCCCTGGTGAAAGCAGCCTCCTTTTGGCTTTAAACCATCAACTGCAAAGCTGCCGCTGCTTCTTGCACCTATATCTGGCAAGTCCTCGCACAACCCATTTGATGTCAGTCATTCACTGGTGGGAACTGTGATAATTTTGTCTTCCGCTGCCTTTGAAGTTTCAGGTTAAAAGTCTCTCCAGCAAATCTCATCCTTTTGACACAAGCTACATAGCTAGAATATGCATTTACTGAAACAGACAGTGTCATATAAAAGAAGAACATATCACACTGTTTTCTATAATGTTGTAACTTCCCCTTTTTGGAAGTAAAGCAGGTAGAATGGAGAAGAAAGGAAATCTGATCCAAAATGAGTGGGATTTAAACACACAGGTATTTTTGACCATTTGGGAAGATATTTATTTTTCATTATGCTCTTAAACCTGTGCAAATCTGACCCTTTCCTCCCTGTTAAAACAGAGGTTAAAACCAGCCTTTAACACTGAGTATTTTTTTCAGATTTTTGCCTCAGCACCCATTCATTGTGGAGCTGGTCTGTCTTGTGCTTTCCACGCATATTCGAATAGGATAGGGAAAAAAAACTGTGAAACAGGGAAGTGCAATGAGAAAACAGTTTTAATAAAATGTGCTGAGGAGTGAGGAAATATGTACTTCCTTCAACTTTTTTTCTTTTTTTAACTGCATTGGCTGTATTTCAAGTTGACTCGGTTCCTTTAAGTTTGGTTGGGGTAGTACCCAGGCAATGACATCTGAAGCCTTCTCTGAGATGGGACGATGGGGAAATGGGGATTAAAAGAGGATGGATGGAAGAGCTGAAGGCAATGAGGAGAATTTGCTTTTTAACGTGTTAAGTGTTCGCCGTTGGCATCTTTGCCAGCCTCATGTCCTACCTCCCAATAAGAAAGCTTGTCCATGGCTCCTGCTGCCAGTTTGGGTGGTGACTGGCGTATGTTACGGAAAAGGTTGTGCAGGAGAGGGAAGGGCATGGCACGAGCGGCGTTCGTTGGCTCCCTCTGTGCGCCTGGGCCGGGCGAAGCGCCCCTCTGCTCTTAGCAGTTGCACCCCAGGACTTTAAGGACGTGTAATGAAGCATGAGCTGGGCCCCAGCGTCACCTCCCACAGCTGGCACGTGCCATACGTTCATTCACGGGCTGCCGGAGAGGGCGGCAGGCGTTTCCCTGCCCCGTATTGCTGGAAGTGCAGTCAGCCGCTCAGGGTGGTGGCAGTCAGCAGTGCACCCAGAAACGGTCTCTGCTCCCTCCAGCGCCCGTCGTTCCCCCGTAAGAAGCCCAGTGACGGCCCTCCTGCTGGGGCGCGCCGAGGAGCTGTGCCGTGCCTAACTGCGTGCCTCGAGAGCGCGGCTGCTGTCTTTACTGCAACAATTACTAAGGATCATTTGACTGTAACTGCTTGCTCTCTCTCGCTATGAATCAATCAGTCATTAACCTTAGCAATATCGACGCACTCTCACTGTGCGTTTCAAGCAGATTAATAAACAACAGGAGTGTTAAGAGCCCAGCCAACGTGCCGTGATGTATCCCTGCGTTACTGCATCTGGATGAATACAGTGACGCCTCATTGTATTGTGAGAGACTGATGGAGGAGCTGCAGCGTGGAAGAGAGAGGAAAAATGGAGGCTTGCACCAAGGTGTGCTGATAACGAAACAATGCCGGAGAGACAAATGGGGGCGACCCGCATACGTGCGTGCGCCCGAGAAGCAGGCATTTGACAACACGTTGACGTGTGCTAGGTAGAAACTGCTTTCAATTTATCATGTCACGTCACCATGAGTCTCACCTTCTTGAGTCATTCTGAGAGTGATCAACATAGCCGCAGGGAAAGGAGAAAAGGGGGGGAAAAACCACCTGCGTGTGAGTAGATCTTTCTGATGTGTCTTTGTAGGTGAGCAAGGTTAAGAACATACAGTTATGTCTTGCCAAAGTACAGCCCTGGGTATTAGGAGCTCCTTGACCATTTCAAGATACTGTTTTCTTTTATAGCACCAAAAAAGCAGGAAAAGACTGGTTCATTCAGGTGATGTCCAATTTCTGATATTGTACAAAATGACTTTGAGGTGCTCCCCACCTCCCCCCAAAATCATGGACGTTGTTTCTTAATCTCCTTAGCCAGCAGTCCCCAACCAGTGGCTACTGGCCAACATGATGTCCGCGAGAGTCTTGGACGTTTTCTGGAACCATGTTCCTGCCAACAGTCCAAATCGACCCAATATAACGTTTCATGGCGAGCTTTCGCTGCTCAGGCTTTCCCTTGCAGCAGGCACAGGCTGGGGCTCTCCGTGTTAGGGCATCGCAGCCCAGCTGGCTCGTGCTGCAAGGACGATGTTTTCTGGACCCTGGGCTTTGGGCTGTTGCAATTCGGCGCCGCGTGCCAGCTGATTCTCACAGCAACGCTGGCACTTCTTCAGGCAGCCGAGTCCTACGGTGGCAGCCGGAAACGTGGGAGAGCGGAGAACAACCTGCCTTCATTACCTGCCTCCCCCGGGTAACCAAGGAGCAGACGTGATGAGCACTGCAAACGATCCCCAACTCCTCCGTTCTGCTCCGCTAAGAGCACCCAAACTTTCCAGCATTAACAGGCAGAGAACGTGCATCAAGTTTGCCGCTGTCTAAAGCAGGAGGTTGGGAAAAAACACTTTTTTGGGAAACATGAAGCAGTTTGTTGGAGGCCTCCTGCATAAACGGTAGGGCCTGTGGTCCCAGCGCGCCCCGGGTGTGCGGTCCAAAGCCGAAGGAGCGCTCGCGAGGGAGCTGCTCCCACCGAGCAGCAGCGGAGAGAGGTGCCCAGGTGGCGGCTGGGAAACCTGCCTGTTTCGGTCCCCGTGCACCAAGTGCCCTGGAGCGCGACAAGTCACCAGAGGGCTCACCCGCTTCGTCTTCCCTAATTCCTAACATATGTACAACTTCAGCTGTGACACAATTAATTTAAGCTATTAGACAGAGCTGGATCTGGGCCTTTGCAGTGCCAGAGGGCCTATGTTTTATACTCGAGAAATGAAACAAGAAGAAACATCTTTATACTCTAGAAATGCTGCTTCTGAGGCCAGTCTAAGAGCTTATTGCTTTACCTCTGTTATCTTTATTCTGATTTTTAAGCATATTCATCCAGGTCCTGAGCGGGACCTTATTAATGACCTCCTGTTAGCTGCTTTTTCATGAAGATGAACGCGGTCTTCGTGCAACGTTTTTGCACGTTCAGCTCCAAAAGTCTTGCTAAAAACAAGGCCTTTAAAAATCAGCACCAGTGTCTGGAAGCTTTAAACAAGCCTTTTCTGCCATTATTAAATCTTTTCAATTTGCTTTTTAATTTCTCAAATATTTTTTTATCCTAAACCAATAACTATAATCAATTTCTGAAGCATATTCTCCTGGGTTTTAGATCATACCACCTTTTAGCCAGCTTTATTAGGTTTCAGTTTGTATAAATGTATGTGCTCTAGATTTATTTATAGAATATGTAGCTATTACAGCTGAGTATTTAAATCAAAATGAATAATTTATACAGATTTTCTACTTTAGACTGTTCATTAGAAAAATCATGATTTTAATTTATCCTCCCCATGTCTTGTATTATTCTTTTATTTAACTACACAGATTGATTTGAAAGCAACCCTCTGTGGGTATCTGAATTTTTAATCAGTCTATACTGATTAGTTGTGTTTGGTCAGATGTGTAATATGACATTGTTCTGCTTTGACTGGATGAATGCACAGATAATCATGATATGAATCATTACATTTGCAAAGCAAAATCCATTTTCTACCAATTCACTTCCCAGGAGCATTCTTTATAAAGTCGAATCGCTGAAAGGCAGTATTTCCAAATAGGCCGGTCATTTCTGAGCGTCTCCCTTGAGCGGCTTTAAAAGACTTATTTGCACCCGGTTTGCTAACGAGCCAAGCAGCTCGGAGCTGCGCGGGGCTCCTGCGGGCGCCGGGCATCCGAGCCGCTGGCCTCAGATGTGCTCGGCTTGGGGGACGGGGCCGCCCTGGGCTGCCCTACGCAGGCTCAACTAGTGCGGTCCCTGGGTCTAGGGCTAGCGCTGGGCTGGGTTCGGTTCACCACCGGGTTATCCCCCTTTCCTCCCAGCCGGGCTACGCGGAGTTCAGCAGACCTGGGCGGTCGTCGCTGGTGCCTTCTCCCTCAAAGCATCAGCAGACCAAAACCGGGGGCGGCAACCGGCCCTCCATCATCCCCTGTAGCTGCTCGTCTCTGCTGGCTTTAAATGCAGGCTGGTGTCTTCCCGAGCCTTTGTTTCTCACCTGCAAAAGGGCGCTGCTGCTTCCTTTCCCTCGGCCAGCCTGCTCTCTCTGTCTGTCCGTCCGTCCGTCCGTCTGTCCGTCTAGGTGGTCAGCTGGGCGCAGCAATGGCAGGTATTTCAGCACCTACCGAAACGCCTGGAGCCTGGTGTCACGACGTGTCATTAGGTACAGCAGCTGTGCACGAGGTGGTAAAAATGAAGTAGCACAGCAATTTAGCACAGGGAGAGAGAGTGAGAAATAAAATTACAGTGCTGATACCCTTCTGCTGATGAAGATGAATATCTCTTGGACCTATCCAAAAGCAGTGAGAATTTCTGCCTCTTTTAAACTATTTTTAACGATTATTAGTGTCTTAGTGCTGTCTTTGAAAAGAATAGATGAGAATTTTCCAGAGAACGTTGATTTTTCAGATGCCTGGGGGTAAGAGATGAGGCAGCACCTTGGCCGTAACAGCCACCTCGCGGCACCTCCAGGAGAGCAACACTGGGAAACTGAGTACCAGGCGCTTGAACTAATACAGCGGAAGCAGAATAAGGGCTTTGAAGATCTCGCAGGCACTTAGAGGCCTAAATCAGCCTGTGCATTTAACCCCCAGCGAAGTACTTGTAGGTTTAACGTTTACCGTGCTCTGAGCGGGGAGCTGGACGCAGCCCCGCGGGTGGGCGAGGTGCGGTGGGAGCCCGACCTCGGCCGCCAGCAGCGCTCGGCGGGAGCCCAGCAGCGAGCAAGGGAGCCAGCAGCTCCGGGCGGAGCGGCTCCCGGCTGAGGACAGACCTGCACCACGTCACTCAAGGTGCTGATGAGAAGTCTTAGTCTGCCTTTCTTAGAGATGGCAAAATGAAAAAAAAATAAATAAAAAACTCAACCCCTGGCCCCTGAAGAAATAGAGGAAGCAAATTAAATTACTGCAGGACAAGAATAATCGCTGGTAGAAGCGTGAAGTGTTGATCTTATGTATTTTCTGCACATTGTGGAGATCCTTAAAGGCTGTCAGCATTTTAATTAAATTTGACAGCTTGACAAAAGGAGCAGCTAGGTGTGAAACGCATATCCTGCTGGAGGGAGGCTTTCCGCTCGACGGCGACCTGAAATGGGGAAGCGGCTGGCTGTGGCCGTGACGGCGCTTTGCCGAGCAGCCGGCGCTGCAGGCAGGGCTGTCCGCTGCGCGTCCCCCAACCTGGCACCCCGCGTTGGCTCCTGCCCGCGCCGGGCCGCGAGGCGAGGGCACCGCCAGGGCTGCCTGCCTCTGCCGCGGGAGCGCAGGACGAGCCCGCCCCTCCCCGGGGCCTGGGGAGCTTGGTCTCTTGTTGGCGCAACAGATCTAGCCTGGAAAATTGCTGAGAAACTGCCTTTTTTTCAATTTTTTTTCCTGTAAAAAAGAAAAAAAAGCTTAGTTGTAGGATTCTGACATTTCATCCTACTGAGACCGGCCACGACTGCAGCCCATAACTGTGCTCTTTCTACCATTACGTGGCTTTTCCATGTGATACTCCCTCCAGCGTCAGGCTTCCTAGCTCAGTAAGACTGCTGCATTTCAGGCATCTCTATTATTAATTTGCTATTCATTTTAATAAATCCAGTCATAATGAATTTATTTAGCACAATGTGGATATTTCACGTCGTCTCTTCATGCTGCTTTTGCAGTTTCAATGGCAGGCTTTCCCTGCCGTCAGGACCCAGCACCCTCTGACACCCTAATGCAGCAGTGTCTGCCTGCGCCTCTATCAGCACCAGCTGGACAAAAAAAGACCTTAAATCCAACCCAGGCTTAGAGCCAGAAGTGCTCAGAAGTTTCAGTCCCTTCTTCAAGGAGCTGAATATTTTAGGTTTTTCAAGACGAGGGCCAAGTCCTTCTCTGGTGCAACCCTGGGGATACCAGGGAAACCAAAGCAAGGCACAACGTGGCAGAGCCGAGTGCATCTCACCTCCCCACACTCTGAGAGTAGCCTAGGTGCAGATACTAAGAGCCTCTTACGTTAATTTTGTGAGCAGTACTGCTCACATTAATCTCCTTCCACGATGCGTTATGTGTTGTAGAAATGCGTTCTGCCGTGTAATCCATGAAGTACAGCTGGTTTTAGATTCAGAAACAAATCTGCATTTCTCAGAGCACAAGTAGTAGGTTTTCAGACTCCTGTGCATACTGCTGCTTAACTTTGTCACTACTGCAAAAAGTATTTTAGGTAAGAAGATATATTCACAGGGGACAGCAGGTTCATTAACATGGTGAGAAGGAATGAAATAGAAACCCTGTATAGGAGAACTTGATATTAGTTGTACTTAGACAGCTGAATTTAATTGAGTTTACTTCCGCGGTGCATAAATGGAAGCTTCCATGCATCAAAGCAGTTGAAGAGTTCAGCTTATTCATCATTCATTATTATCCCAATGGATTTCTAGCACTCGCTCTGCTGTAATTTGTCCCTCTCACATCCTCAAGCATAAATAGTCATCGATGTACAAAGGTGCAGACTTGAAACAGAGAAATGCCCCTTCCAAAGGGTGAATTAAACATTATGTATCTGTAACAGGATTCAGTGATATTTGTTAGGAAGAAAAAAGTGCAGTATTTATTTCCTTCCATCAGCATATAAACAATGTGATTAATGAAAAAAAGCAAATGTTCCAATTCTATTCATGCATTAATAATCATACCTACAGCAGCATGTGGTTTTCTGCTAGAACTTGAATAAACACTGTGTAAGAGAAAAATCTCTGCAGCTGCTGCTGTGGTAGTGAGACGGATGGGGATGGGAAACCCAGCGGGAACTTGCAGGGGAATTTGAGGTGAACAGTGTGAGACAGGAGCCCCGTGTGTCTTGGAGGGGTCGGTCCAACGCCACTGAAAATGGCAGAAATATTCACGTTCCTCCCTGCGGATTGTGGATCAGGCCCACGCATCACCGTAGGTGTTTCAGAAACTTGTACGTAGAAGCGAATGCTGTACAACCCAGCATGGCAGAATCAAAATGAAATGTGTGGTAGGCAGAATGATCAATACACATGTTGCAACGAGGGCTTGACAGCTTAGCTGGTGATTTTCTGCCTTGCTACTGCTGAGAGAATTTGGGGAAGAGAAGTACCAGAGCATAAATCCTTCCTAAAACCATGAGAAGTTTCAACTCTGTAGAGGGAAAAAAAAAAAAAAAAAAAGCTATTTCAACTGTAACTGCTTTGAAACAGTTTGAGGTTATGAGTTTACCCAGTTCAGTTTGCACGTTAGCACTTTTGTTATTCATTTGGACCAATGATTTAATGGATGACAAACTTGGTCATGCTCACCGCCACCACAGAGAAGATGACCTCTCATCTGGGATAATCTGACCTGTCTCCTTGTACAATGATTCATTTAAAGCAACAAATCAGGATACTAAAAGCTTAATAAAAGCAGAGCAGACAACATGAAGGAAAGGGGCAGGTTGGCAATAACTAATCAGGGAGAATGAAGACAGAACAGAGACTTTGGGACCTCTTGAGAAAAAGCTGAAGGTGCTCCAAGATTGTGGAAGACAGCCTGTCAAGAAAAGATGCAACGCCAAACCAGAAAAATCTCCGTAGTTCATAGGCTTAGCAAGCACGGCACATGCGTGAAAAAAAAACAACTCTCCGTAAGTGAACAAATTATCTAGTCAATCTATGTCTGTCTTGGTATAGTGCAACGGACTGTGCTTATTATTTAAGACATCTTTCATACGACATAGGTGATCTTGAATATATACTAACTGATAAAGTGTTTGTATAATATTGCCATGGAACTAAACAGCCAACCATTATCTAGTAGCCTTAGGGTACGTAAAATAAATACTAGTTATACCTATCTCTTCATTTATTTCCCAAAGTACAAGCGTATATTTGAGTTTCAATAGCCGTCCCCTTGGAGGAGAAGAATCCAGGCCGCAGCTAGCCTGGCCTGAACTGCAAAAGTAATAAAGCCAAAATTTAGGTCCTCCATTATTGTTTTACTCTCCTGTCTGCCCTGTACATGGGGTTAAACACACTAAGCCATGCCGGTTTAGTCCTTTCATTTCCTTTCAGTGGAGAAGAGGAGAAATGAAAGGAAGAACTGAAGTTCACCAAACCAGCTTTTGAGGCAACCACATTTGCAAGTGGACTGCCACATTTGAAAATATGCTATATATTTAATTATGCTGAATAACCCAAGGATGTTTCTGTTATGGACACATTTCTTTGGAATAGATCTCCCTGGATCTGGGAGTGAATATGGCTGTTTGGGGTAAGCAGAATGTTGGTAATGAGGTTTTCTACATAAAGATCTCATCCTGCTTCTCTGGCTTAGGCGCCAGTGCTCTATAGTTACGGAGGTCACGCATATATTTTTTCTTTATTACCTGTGCTTGCACATTCAGCTGTTGTACCTGGCTGGTTTGGTCTGGTGTATAAGCAAGCAAATAACTATTATCACAGACAGCGATGGGAATTACCTTTTGCATACACAGCGGAAGAGCGGTGGGCCTTAGGCAAGAGCTCAGATACTCAAGTCCTACCACACTCTTCCTCTCACTGTAGATACAGGACTAAGCTTGTCAACTTGCTGTTTCTATGCACCTAGTCAGCTGCTATGTTGCTTAATTTATAGGCTGATCTAATTTTCCTGGAAGAACTGGGTTATCCTTTGCTTTGCTATGCTGGGTTATGCTATGCCTTTATGCTATCCCTTCCTTACCCACCAATGTTTTGCTCAGACTAAAATTTGACACGCATAAATTTCATCTTCTATAGTTATTTCTGTTCCTTCCTACTGTTAAAACAAGTTTGAGCCTTTTAGAAAATTAGGAGGGATTTTCAGATACTTTAGGAAAATTCTTTAGCAAAACAATGGTACTAAAGGTGACCTGGAAAATATAAACTCTACCCACTTCATCAGAAACTGGAAAGTCTTCTGGAAAGCTGAATGTATATACATAGACTGCTAACAATATTATGCTTTTGCTTTAAATAGATAACAGTGAACAGTGTGAAGGAAACAAACATGGTATTTTGGAAAGCAAAAGACTTATTTCTTATGATGGCTTTAAAATCTACTGTTGATGGGTGTTTTTGAATATCAGCTCTGATCCTGAACACAATGGATAAAACAGATGGGAGAGCTGCAAGGTCTGTCACAGTCTTTACTTCCAAAATTTTCACAATATCCTACTCCTCCTCACTACCAGAATCCTTCCCGTCTGTGCTTTCATTTAACTGGAAAGACTGAAAAATCTACTTCAGATGAACTCTACCAAGAAAAGTTAGACTGGGAAGAAACTGGAGAGTTTTTCAATTTAGAACGGTATTTTGAAACTGAGTTGGAAAGAATTTGCATCACTTGCAAACTATTTCATACTGCTTCAGAGAGTAATTTTAATCTATTTTTAATTGAACTGTTTCCTGTCAAGAAAAGCCATTTTTTGTCAAAATTGCAAGAGTGAGAATGTGTTGAACTTAAAGAAACTTTGATGAGGAAAATACTGAACAGCTTTTTCTTTTTTTTCCCCCCCTTCAGTTTCTCATTTCATTTCATCTCATTTCAACCTAATCTGGTTTGTGCCATCTTCATCAGTCTAATTAATTGTAGTTTTTTGAGACTTAAAGCATATTAGCTTCCTTCTCCATGTCTTCCTGAGACACAATTTACCTTCCCAGACTGCCCCATCTTCCCTTGCTCTGAAGTTAAATCATTAAATAAAGATCATAAGGAATATGAGTAATTCCCTCGATTCCCTCATTAGCAGTGTCCTCTGGCTTCCCCAAACGGCTGCGGGCGGGCGCGGAGGATGCGGGGAGCGGCAGTGCTGCCGTGGCCCTTTGCCCAGGCCGTGGGGAGGGCAGCCCGCGTCTTGCACCCGCGCCTACGCCCCTGCCCGTCCTCCAGCCCGCACCTCTGCCGCAGGGAGGACACGCAGCTAAGATGCATGGCGAGTAGTTAGGAGAAGGCCAAGCCTGGTGGCTCCTGTCCCCTTCGCCGTGCATCCTCGGCAAGCAGCGTAGCAGCTTCTCACTTGCTGCTGCTGCTGCTCAGGGCCCTGGAAACCAGCCAGGAAAACATCATCCAGCGCTGATTTGCAAACCCTGGAAGAGTGCGGCTCAGCTAAACCGTTGGCAATAATCCTGGTCTTACGGGGAGCTGCTGCGTGTATCTTGGTATGAGCAAGAATGTGTCCGGGAGGCTGAGCAGGGTCCCACTGACTTTCAAGGAGGTAAAAATAACAGACCTGTGTGCTCTCTGCAGGCGAACCCATCCGCGTGTGGTTTGAATTCAGGGTCTTTCTTGGTGAGGCTAAAGTTGGTGTTCTCTTAAAATACCAGCCAGAGGCTACACAGAAGCTCTAAAGGGAAGGACAGGTCTCAGACAGGTCTCTCCAGGATGGCAAGTTCTGGACACCTTCTGTGGGACCTCACTCTCAAAACCTGAAGCAATCAGCCCGTTGAATCCCCTTCTTCCCTAGCTCTTCCCTTCCCCTTGATCGGACGGTTCAATGGTTACAGCGCGCAGAGCAGGCCGGGAGATGTGGGCTCAACCTTTCCTCTGTCCAAGTTGACTCAAACCCACATCTTCCGTTGGCGATCTTGCTAAAGGGCGAGAGACATCTAACACTCCCAGTGAGCAATGTTAATGGTTGGATGAAGCAGTTGTGTAGAAGAGGGGCACCCTTTCTCCCCATCCTCCGCTTTTGCTAAACTCAGGGATCATGGTGGTTCTGCACAGCTACAGTTCGAATCTCAATTCGTCCTAAAGTCACGCAATTCACACCGCACTAGGGGAAAACACTTTTCTAAAATATTGCACTATTCGAGGAGGGGGTTATTTTGGTTTTTTTGCTGGCAGAAGCATTTTTAAAATTAACTATTGATGATTGATTTTCTATTTTTTTTTAATCATAGCTGATTTGTAGATGCTTGGCAGTGGAGTTGTCTCTTTGCACATTTGCTGGAATGGAGCCCTTCCAGTTCTTTCAGTAAATCTGGACAATTTTGCAAAAATTTGTGCTGTGCAAAGGTTAGGTATGGGGGCTCCTGCTCCCTTCCAGCTGCTGCTGCAGCAGCGCGTCCTCCCTCGAGTGCCGCGGCCCCGTGTTTTGTTCTTACCTCTGCTCGCCTCCCTGCTTGTGCTCTTCCTGTTTGGTGCTTTCTGAGTTTTCCCTTAAACATGTCAAAAGCCTCTCCAACTCCTTCCCTCCTTTTCTATCCAGCCTTTTTAGTAAATGTTTTTTTAAAAAAGAAACCCCACAAATCGATATTCTTTCTCCCCAGACAGACCTCCAGGTTTAGAAGAGAACTGCATTTTGAGGAAAGGAAAAAAAGAAACCCTCAGGTGTTTGATATTTCTGCTCAGATCTGCTTTTGGTGCCTGAAATACTCTCCCAAGACGAGGGGCAACATTTACCCCTGAGGTAGCAATTAATGATGAGAAACTTCAAGTGGAATTCAGCTTCGTTCCTGGGGAACGCCTGACTCTTTTCTATGACTAGTCCCACATATTATCAGGCAAGCCATTTCGCAAAACCTGTTATTGCAGATTGTTGTTTATGGTAATTGTATGGCTTTTTGCTTGTTTCACCACAGTAGTGCTCATTCAGCGTTCATTAGGATTTTTTTTCCCTTAAGAAGCATTCCTCTCTTGCTCTCTAACATCTCATCATCTCAATGAGCAGGTGAGTATTTTAGAGTCCTGTGCTAAACCAGTATGCAAGCCCCTGCCTAGAAAAAGCCCCTTTCCAGCAGATGGTCTGAAATCACTTCTGGCATCCCAGTTGTTTTTATAAGACAGGAAAATAGAGTCAAATATTCATTCAGAAGAAACCTGGGTTTGTCTTGGGACTTACAGAAGTCCATGTGAAAAAAAAAAAAAAAAAAAAAGGCTTTGACACAGATTCTGGAGGAAATAATACTAAACGAGGGATGGGTTTAACTGGTTAGCAATGTTTTCATTAAGGAGTCTCAGAAAATCTGGTAGATTGTGCTGGGATCAGGCCAGCTGGAGTCATCAAATACTGGGTATCGCATACTGCAGAGAAGTGGCAGCCCAGAGCCAGCACGCATTTAATTCAGCTCTCAAAGCAGCCCCAAGGTATTTGAGATCTGAAGGCCACAGATGTCACAGAAAAAGAAAGCAAAAGAGAACAAACCAAGAAAAGCCCCATCCCATGGATGGTAAAGCCTCACCAAGCCTTCCTGCGATATCGCTAAATCCGTGCACGTGCTTGTGCTGGTGGGGGCTGCTGGAAACCTGATTCAGAACCAAAGGTCTGCAGGGCCTTGGTGCTTTGTGCACGGATTCAGACAGTTCCCTTTCCATTTATTTCCGCCACTGTTCTAGCAATGTCATATTTTATAATGCTAACTTTCTCCCCACAAACTTCAGAATAATTTTCAAGGTCTCTCCATCATTTACGGTCTATCATTCCTCCTGACCACTGAATTTATTCCTTCATTAGCTTAGCCTAAAATGCTCAGGTTTCATCAGGGGATGGCATTTTTATGAAGAATACTGCAGTTTTGAGTTTTGTTCTGTTTTGTTTTCATCAGTGCATTTCTTTAAATCCGCAGGTGGGGCCTGCACCCATCGTGCTCCGCGCTCTGGAGGAGGGCGCCCAGGTAAGCCTGGCAGCTGCCCGGTCCAGGGGCTTATCCAGAAAGAGCCCTTTGAAATTCCTCGCCTGCTATCTGGGCTGTCATAGAGACTTCTCCTCTGTTAAAAATGATGCCACACATTCAGACTTAAAAGCTTCCTAAAAATCAAATGCCAGAAACTTAAAAGCTCTGGGAGGAAGAAAGGAAACCCAGGTGGCTGTATCTTTTACATCTTTAATTGCATCCCCTGCAAGCATCTATTCCTATAATAGAGGGCACCCAATAATTAGCATTAAGAGGCAAACTACAAGTGAAAAGCCAATGGATTTGTGTTAAAGAGAGATATAAGTTTTCTTTATACTCATTAGGAAAGTCTTTTTTTGAAGCGTTTCTTGCAGAGTGGTAAAATAATCTACAAAAGAAAGCAATTTTGCCAGGAAAATGATGTCTTGAAAGCTGTTTCCCACTTTACCGAACATTGCTTGTCTTTTGTCATGATAAAAATGTTCAAAATGTTTCAGGAGTCCGTCCTTATTTATCCCTTCTTCCACTCAGGAAATGTCAGTAATCCTAAGAACGAGAGGGCAATGTCGGCAGTGCCATTCTTAGCAGGGATTACACATTCCAGCAGGCGATTTTTGGGATCTCAACATAGAGACAGGCTGGTAGCTGAACCCCTGCAAACAACCTGAGGCAGGTTTTTACAGTCACCAGTGCCAAAATTCCCTTGAAAAAACACTTTCTCCATTGTGACCACTAATTATGGTTATTAGTTATAGTCTTTCCCTTCTTTCCAAACAGATGGGAAAAATCAAAATGTTCAGTAGCTTCATTTTCACCACAGGGCTCTTTCAAAGGCTTTAAGCTTCTGGAGAGCAGCCAGATCTTAAGTTGGGTTTTTCTTCTTGTAGTTAGTCCCTGTAGCTCCAAAGGCATGAGAAAGAGGACTTGCACACAACTCTTCCTAGCATGCCCTGCTTTTATTTTCCTTCTGTTCAGTGAGCAAACTTTACTCAAAGTAGGTTAATGTTTCCAGTACGCAGCAGGCTCCAAAGCTAAGGCTTGATTTTTACTTTAATTTTTTTAAACTGTTGGCACTCATCCATTCAAGGACCTATCAAAGCCATCTATTTCCCTACAACAGGGCATCTTAAAATGAAAGTCTCAAACGCTTATGCAGTATTTTTAGAATTCGGAAGGACTGCCTTAAAGATAATCAGGCCTTTTTTTTGTCCGCAGTGACAATTGTGATTTATCTTACTGCTAAATATGACCTTAGTCGCAAGAATTTGCATGGGGAGTCATCCAAGAGGAACAGGAGGCAGTGGGCAGGTGTATTTTTGGGTCGTTTTTGCTTAACCTCTCCCCCTCACCAGTATACTCGCATAAGCTTTGCAGCTTGCCAAGCCTTTGGGCCCGAGCTCTGGGTTGAGCCTCTGCGGTGGCCGGGACGGAGTCAGGCACAGGATGGTTTGCAGCAGGGAGAGGGGACGCAGTGGGGAGGAGGCAGGAAATGTGTGTATAACAATATGCTTTTATTTTAAAGTCAAAAAGATTTGATATTCTGGATGTTTCTCTTTGCAACCTAATAGGAATGCAGTCTAATAACTGAATTTTGGAAGGGCGAGAGCGTGCCTCAGACACAGAGGTGGGCTCATTCGTCATAACAGGGAGGAAATACCCAGTGCAGAGTGCTCACTGTCATATCTCAGAGGCTGGAAAATGGAAACTATTAATGGGAGGATGCGGCCTGGAGGAACAAACAGATTGGATGATCTCCTAATGGATGATTTTAAATGTGGAGAAAAAAGGAGTCTAAATTGATTATATTGCTCCGAGTTATTTGCCTGACTTTGAGGAGAAGTTTTCCTCTTTCCATGTCACTGTAGTGAAAAATTACAGGGAATTTCTTCATCTGGGATAGGAAGAGACTTGATGCTTCATATTTTAATATCTGTGTGCTTATGAAATATGTTGTAACTTGGGTGTTTCTCCTGAGAAACCCTAAAAAGCAGCAGGTTGGTTTCAAAGGCAGGAGGAGAGTTAAAAGTACCACTGTTAAAAAAGCAATCTGTGTAACCTGTTTTACAACTGGAGAGTTATGCAAAGCTCTGTCTTGCCTTGGCCTCATGCCCCAGCTTGCATGTCCATAAAGCATTACAACCCTGCCTTGACACATTTTATAGTACGTTTCAGCTTTAAGGAAAATAACCTGGTTGTTAAAATACTTCTGCAAGCCCCTTGGTCAGTCCCATCAGCAATCTGAGGGATCTAGGAGGCTGTCTCAGGAGTCTGGAGGATGAGAAGCCTTTGTGGCTTGTGTGTTGGTATTTGCACCGCTAGTGAGGAGCATTTACTTTACAGAACTACAATGACATGTAAATGTGCAGTAAATATGCATTTCCCCACTACCTGTCATGTAGTTATCCAGCTGATCGCATGTAACAGATGTTACACAGTCCTATTAAATTGTTACGCTCTTTGGTATGTAGTCTAATCACAAGCAGAAATAGTTTAGTCATAACTGCCGTATCTTCGGCTTAGAAAGGATGCCTGTAAAAAAGATGAGATCATCAGCTTCTAAACAGGTACAATCTGGGTCTGAATCGTAATTCATGTGAATAATGATGAAGAACTGATCTTGTACACGCTGTGTAATTTGTGGTGTCTGCATTCTGAGTGTCTGAATCAGAAATCCATCAATGCATCTGTATATCATCTGTGCCGTTCTCTGCACACCCAAACCTTAAGAGAGACTCCGGCTTGTCCAGAGCCCTGCGGCTCTGGCAGGAAACCGGCCGCGCAATGCGCTGAGCTCGGTGCTCTGCAGCCGTCTCCCCAGAACATGCGTGAAGCGTGTTGTCCTGCCCACCGTCCTTGGAGGTCCGGGGGTGGGAACCTCCCGCCGCACTTCGGCAGCTCTGCGTCTCATCCCAGAGACATATCCCTACGTGTACGAGGAGGAGGGGAAGTTGAAAGCTAATGAGCAAGATATCAAAAAGAAGCCTTTTTTAACTCTAAAGGGCTTGATCCTCACGGCACTGACAAAATTCTTGCAGTGCAAAGGAGGAGCTGAGGTGTGAATTAGAGCAGTTTATGCACAGTTTAAGAACTTTATGATTCTGTAATTTGATGGGCATCCCTACAGGAAGCACATGTCAGCAGTCTCAACAGAAGTGATGAGAGAAGTGATGTCTCTTTTTTATGTCCTTTGCTCTCTCTGAGATCCAGTGCAGAGCCCAGAAAAATGTTTCTCTAGATTTTGTTCCCACAAGAGGCTCTTACTACAACAGTACCCCATTAAGAGTTCCTTTTTTTCCCCTTTTTCCGAGGGTGTTTGTGTGCACTGGGATAATGCCACTCTCTAAATAGAATGCTTTTTGCTTTGTTTTTAAAATAATTTTCTGCTTTTAATGAAATAGTTTAAAAATAGCTTCTTGCTTTTAAAAGAGCGAAATGCAGCTGCTACTGGCATCTGATTAACGCTCGTTATTTTACGATAACTGTAATTAAATTCAGATAATTCTCCACTGTAATATTTATGGAAAACAAGGGCGAGAAGCTTTAGTGCAACGTTTATGCTGGAGAGTATAAGAGCATGGGCATTAACTATCGAGACGTGCAGGGCCCTGGCCTGGAGTGACTGGTGGGGATCACAGCCTTTCCTTTCACGCTGTGCTGGGGCGGCATTGAGCCGGTGCAAGCACACCCTCCCTTATCCTCCCGTCATCTTTCTGCCTCTGTTTCTTTTCTTCTGCTATAAAGGATGCGTCAACAGAGAAGAGCTGTCTCAGGGCTGTGTTACAGAAAAGACTGCTTCAAACTGTGCCACAGCCTTCACTATTATGGAGATACCTCTCCGACTGGGCAACCATCAAGGGGATTTATGGCCACCTTTGTACATCTTCAGTTTAAGATTTAAGAGAGCAACAGTGAAACACATCATTTCCCCAGAGACTTCTATCCAGTGACAGCTTCGAAGTATCTGCAGTCTGGCAGAAACCGATCTGGCAGCAGCTCGTGGATAAGTTAGAGGGTAAAGCCGTGCCACTGCTCCCAGCTCATCGCATGTGCCGTCAGTCACGGCAGGAATGCCTCCAAAGCCGGTGGTTTTTCCAGAGTGGGCTGTGCCCATCCAAACCGACCACAGGAACTCCTGCAGCCAGATTTCCAGATATTTAGCTCAAAACCACTGTTTTGTGGCTTCAGTAAGGAGCTGCTCTGTTAAAACCGTGTTTTCACTGTATATGTCCCCAAAAGCACAGACTGGTCCATGCAGCATCTGGGAGGCAATACTCTACAGCCAACACAGCTGCAAGAACGTAGCCTGGGAGAGGCTGATTTCAGGTGGATGGCAAAAAATGGTCACGTCACGACTGACTCGTCCTGTTTTCACTAACGTGTTTTTTGGAATTTTTGTACTTCGCCCAGTACATGTAGCAACCGCAGCGGCTTCGCGAGTCTGCAGGCAAAGGCTGTTGCTCAGAGAGCAAATACCACCGAGACCAGCAATAGAGGACAGTGGAGCGTTACGCTTGCAAACGCACAGTGGGGGTAAATCTAAGTAATGCCCTCACTTCCTCCCTCCATCAGCTGCTGTGCTAATACTCCAATGGTAGTTTTCCCAAGCTTGTAGCTCAAGTGTGTGATTTGTGAGCAAACCTTTGACCTGATCTTGCCCAAGAGGCAAGCTTTGCCCATTATACTACAGATGCATGCCAGGGTTCGAGGCAGGAGAGCATGTGTTTTGATACATATGCCAGCGAGTCACCTGTCCTTACACGTTATCCACTATGCATCCTTGAGGGTACAGAGCAGCACAGCATTTTGGTAACATACTAGGTCTTGTCATGCAGTGGGAGAGGCGCTGGGGCATACAGTGCTTGAACATTTCCATAAGAAGTGATATGGGCCCGCTGATCCAAAAAGGTTGTTCAAGTAGCCTGTGTGGTGGCTGTCTTCTAGCTACCAACTCTTCCTTCGTGTTTCACAGAGAATGGTCCAGTGGCTAAAATAAAACTTCTGCCTTGGGACATCCTGGTTATATTTCTGCCTTGAAGTAGATTTGTGGGTACCAGTTACCCTGGTGTAAGATGGGGATTAAAGTAAAACTATTAAAAAATTTCACTAGGCTATATCCTCATCAAAATGAAAACATCCTTTCTAGAGGAAGAAAAGACCAGCACCAAATATTTTTGATAAGCCTGACAGTTTTAGAATAGAATGTTTCAATTTTTAGTTTCAAAACTAGCTGCTTTTTTTTCAGTGCCCTACTTTCCTGTTTTTTTTTTTTATAAAGTTATTGTATGTGGCTGCAAAAGAAGAGCTTGCTTGTCTTCCTGAAGTTTCTTTAGAGCCTTTCATTGACTAATGCCTTTTGTCACAAGTGACAGTGAAGGACCTGTTTGGTAATAGAGATCAATGGAGATGAAGGTGACATTTCAGAACAGCATTTTGAAACTAATGCATTACTATTTATCTGACCATGGCAACCTGAGAACATCATGACCCTGTAACTTCCATCCCTGCACTCCTTCCAAAATCCTTATTTCCCTTCTCTGTGACTCTTCTCCAACCTGGTACGTGGTGTTTTATCAGCAACTCATTGGTGACTTGCTTCCCCTAGATAGCTCCACCCTTGGGTTTTGCAGGGACAGGGGAGGTCTAAGGGCACGGAGGGTGTCACTTCCCTTTATTCCGCACCAGAAGAAGTGTAGTGTTGGCACTGAGCAAATTAACGAAGTGTGATTTCATGCTTCAGCTCTCTCTAAGAACTTAAGCGTACTAAGGATACTTGTGAAAAGTGCTAAAGCAATAGACAGCGAAGAACTTAAGGCATCTTTGCACTTGGAGAAGAGGTACAGCAGAAGCTAATTGTCATCCCACATTATATTCTGGAGCAGTCATCCTTAAGCATATAGTACAGTTCAATTCCCAAACCCATTTAGGATTTAATCCCTATCTTCTTTGCTGTGAAATCCAGGAAGAGCAACAGCTTTCAACTCTGCAGTGATCTGAGACCACCATATACTCAAATAAGTTTCAAAGCAGCTGTCAAATTAAAGTACTACCAATGTTGACTGGATCTGAGTAAATATTTACTGCCTTGCATCCAATTATTCCTCTCTCTACACATAAGCTTTGCCATCTGTGTCCAGAAGTACTGGCTTTCGTGGTCTGTTTGCTTGACATCCTCCACACTTAATTCTAGAATAAGCAGGCTAATCCAAATAATGCATAATGTAATTACGTATAGAACACAATCTCAGTAACTTATGCACATAAATGAAATGAAAACATATTAATAACCTACCATGCATTCTTCCTAGTTGTCTTGCACAGTGTCCTAGCAGTGCATTTAGTACGCACCAAGCAAAAGAAAGATGGATTGCTTTCCCAGAATTCACTTAGTTAAGGGAGAAAATCCCACAGATCTAAGTTAGCTCCAGCAGTTTCTCAGAAATATTAATGTCTCAAGCTCTCATGCCTTTAATAAAGTAAAACGTAATGTATTTCAATGGAAAACAAATTCTCCATTTCTTTTCTTTTGGCATTTGGTGCATTTGATAGCTACAGTATTGGTTTCAAGTGGAGCATGCTGAGCTAATTACATTTCTTCCAAACACTGTTGATTTCTTGATTGCTAATGTGGTATTTGAGAGTCAGTGATTCTTTAATGTCAGCTTAAGGATCCATCTTTACCAGTCTGAATCCCCTAAATGCAGGTCTTGTTTTACCAATATTCCCAGTAAAGAATTACCCTCTCTACTGCTTGTCTTGCAAGTAAGACAAATAACAATTTCCAAAGGCTGTATTTTTTCTGTACCACATTTAATTGGTGGGAGCATGGAGACACAGAAACATTTTCATCAATGCTTCATTATTAATCAGTGAAAGATGGATGCAGCACTTGAGGGAACCACTGAATGGTGAATTCCCTAAACAATTTACTGTAGCTTCCATCAAAGAAAGCAGCTCTTTGAAAAGATGGACAGTCCTATTAGTGCAATGTTTCAACAGTATGACGACAATGATGCTCCCCTTTTTATGTGCTCTTCATGAAAGGGAAAAGAATAGGTGAATGACTCTTAACTGTTTAGTAAACAAATGCAAATGTTATTTTTTCTGTTCTGCACTGCAAATTTTGCTAAGGCACAGTATTCATACAGTTTCTGGTGTGTGTGCACATAAATATTACCACTTTATTTCTCATAAGCTTCAACTTACTCTTCTTTTTACTTCTAGTACTTTTGTTACTGGTTTACTTGCTACAATATTGCAACCTGATAGTAATTAAGCCTGTGTATAGATGAAGTCATCTCTAAGTGTGTGTCTCGCAGGTTCCTCTTCGGTGGAAAGCCTCACTGACGGTGTTCAGAAAAACGGTGGTTCCTGTTCTGGACTTGCTGCAAGCATTCAGCTGACCAGCGTGCAAGGTCTCCCGAGCGGCGATAGCAGGGACTGTGAGATGCAGAGCAGAGCAAAGGCTGAAGCTTATTTATATGGGAAAAAGGGAGGGAATGAATTCTGTTGAAAATGAGTCCCTGACTGCAGCTATGAAAGTACATGAAAAAAAGTTTTGAAAAGAAATGTAGGTGTGTAAATCATTCTCCAGTCCTTGCTGTAAATCTGCTTCTTTGGGAGTCTGTAGGGACTGATCTAGGGAACATTGCATTGCCACTGTAGTGGCAGTTCATAATCAAGGTAATTTCTGAGAAGTTTCTAAAAATCAAGAGTTCTGCTTACAACTGCAACCAGATGCAAGCAGAGACTTAGCTAACTTGGCATCCTTTTTTACTGTCTTAGTTGCAATTGGCACCTCTGGGCAATAAAAGACTAACGGGCCATGATGGATGGAGCTGCCATAAAACAGTGAACTGTGAGGGCGTTGCTCCCCATAGTCCAGATGCGGGCCAAATCCCCCTGCTCCACCGTTCAGCTCGCCAGACGGCAGGACAGTTCTGCGACTCAGGAAACAGCCACCTAGGCCTGGCGTGCAGAGCTCTGCCCTTTACAGGCGAACGAGGTCCAGGTCAGGGTCTCCAGGCATTAGTGCTGAAAGTAATGGTCAAGGCAGTTCTCCAGCATCAGTCACCGGTTACTGGATACTGAGGACACAAGAATCTATTCCTTAGGTTTGCTTAATCACAGTGCAGCTTCCTAAAACTTTTAGCTTATCTCATGGTTGACTGAGGTCCCTCAAGAACTGGTGTTCTCCTCCTCGACTGCTTGATGCTACATCTCCTCTTGTGGTATCTCTCTGGGTGGGTGTCTACGTGACTTACTCTGTTTCTCCTGAACAGGTCTTAAAACACTTGTAAGCTTTTCAGTTTCCTTTGGAGTATCCCTTCATACCAAGATATGTCATGGGGGAACTTTCAGGTTGTCTTGTTCTTCAATCAAGTCATGTTCAGTAATGAAATGCCAACCCCTGCATGTTTTTAATCCTTTCTACCCTTTGGGTTGAAAATACTTGGGAGTGGAGAAACTGAGGAAGGCAGTCAAACTGAAAACAAAGCACAGCGTGTTCTCATCCATCATGGAAGAACATTGGCTGATATGAAAATAAAATACCTCATCTTTCTGCCTGCTTTTCTGTCTCATAGGATTTATTTTCTCAGCAATGCAGTAAAATCAGAGACTATTTACTGCTTTCAGCTCAAATTGGAAGGGCAGCAGGTAAGAACTTGCATATTTATTTTCTGTTTAACTCACGAGCAAGTCACAAACCTGGGTCCTATCATGACTGACATAGAAAGTCATTAGGTAATTACATGGAAACACCTCTTACTGAAGCATCTAAACATGTGCATGCTAAACAGATTTTTAATAGGCTATGAATCTAACTCCCTGAGTTTTAATTTGGTAGCTGAGAAATTTAAAGCACTTTCAGCATTATTTTTAAAACATTTTAAATAGATCCAATTATAGGGCAAGAGTTTTTGGAGAGGGATGTTATTTTTCTTTGACCCCCAAAGAAAATGTTTCATAAAATGCTTATCATGACATAATACATAGGTAAAGGATCAAGCAATAATCTTTGTGAGTTCACTTCGGTTTCAGCCTGGCCCTCCAATTCCCTCTTCACCTTTCTGCTAGGTCGCTAGCTCTTTCCTTCCATTTTAGTACCTCTACTATATTTTATTCATTTCTATTCTGTTTTGCTGGCTGAAAGGGTGACCAAGCCTCTATGCTGTTATTTAGATGCTTAACGAGATGTTCCCCATCTAGGTTTCTTACTCAGCCAAATGGTTAATCTTTAGTTGTAAGGAAGACAAGACTGTGTTTCTATTCCTTTTTGAAAATCATAAAGGCTTTCACATCTCTCAGAAAAGCCATTATTAAAAAAAAATTAGTTGTGAGAAATAATGTGCTTTCCTTAGCCTTTAATTTAGACTGAGATTTTTAAATTTAGCTTAAATAAGGCAAGTTTCATCTTGAACTCTAGAATTCAGTCATGGTATGAAACCTGAATATACGAGCCTACAACAGAAAATAGCCAGCATCCCTAAATTTAGGTCTCACTACTGTTTCTCTTGTGCTACTGCACCCTAGGAATTCTCCGCATGACATAGAGCTAGAGCTGCAGTTGCTCATATTTTTATTAATGTTTATGCAGCAACATAAATATGTATTTTTGTTACCAACAAGTCAACACAGACAATCTTCTCCCTGTTGTAAATCCATCAAAAGTCCCCAGGAGACACAGATTCATAAGACTCCTAGTCTAAGGTGCTTGTAGTAAGAGCTTCTTCATAAGTGTAATTTGGGTGACTAATTTTACTGATGTCTGTGGAATTACTTGTATGAAGGAGAATATTAGGACGGTTTCATACTTTGGTAATTGATGTAGGGGTCTGTTTGAAGCACCTTTATCTACTAGCTTCCCCTTCTGCTTTTCTGTCTTCCTTTCTATTTTTTTCCCTGAAGGATTGCATAAAGCTTCCCGAGGCTATAAATCTAGGGTTTTGTCTTCTCTTACTTTGAAGAGAATGCATGATGAAATGCTGCCACTAGAGTAAAGCATCCCATGAGAGTATCCTTCTAGCTAGGATCCAAACAGATCTTTTACCTGTTTAAAGTCTCAAGCATCCCATAATATCTATTTACCTTTTGCCCATTAGATGTAAACAGAAACAGATGGAGAGTGTAATAGCCATATGAAAAATGAGGAAAAAAGGCATAAAACATTTACATGTGGCAAGAAGAGTCAAGGATCTTTGGAAATTGCATCTTGTGTGAAAGTTACAGCATCATAATTCTTTCTGTGTGACAGCCATATTTGCTTATTTTGCTTTTCAGAGTAACTGTTGAAATCTTTTGATGTATGTCATATGACAATTTTGTTCATGTTTCTTTGGTATTAGTTTCCTGACCACACAGAGTACATTGGTAAAACAAAGCTCTCAAACTTTGAAAAGAAATTTTTTCCTTTTCTTTTTATTCTGTTTGGGGGAGCAGGTGGGAATAGAAGATTTTTAGGTGTTCCAGAAACACAGTCAGAAACAGACTATTTATTCTATTAAATAAAATTCACAAAGTGGAATTTCTATTTAAAACCTGCAGGTATGATATTTAACGGACTAGCCAGTATCCAAAAAAAGGACGGGTCAACAATAAGCAAATGCTTTTATATGGAATCCATTCCTAAATAATACCTCTGATATAAAGACTTTTTCCGAGTCATCGCTTGTCATTACTAAGATGCAGCCATGAAGCTGTGATACAAACGTGCAAGTTAAAGTAGACTTTTACTCTCTGCATAAAAGAGAAACTAATCAGAAATATTAAAACATATCAGGCCTACTTTAGCCATGACACAATGACAATCAACATAGTTATAGCCAAGAAAAATCAAACACTCTCTTCTCATTAGTACGGTTTTCTTTAAAACTGTATTGATTTTCTGTAGCTACATTATTTTCTCCATGGCCAAATAGGAAATGAGAGATAGAAAGACAGACTAGATCCTTGTTTCAGGAGTCTGCAATTTAGGGCGCTAGGTCTTACGGTGGTTTGCCTGCAGGAATATAATATGGGTAGAATTGTTTATTGTGCAACCGGGTTATTCTTCCGAAGGTGAAATCTCGGGGACGAGACGGACGTGGGCACTCGGTTGGTAGCGTTTTCCCCTGGTTATGCTGTAGTGGTCTTGCGATGGGCCCTACAGCCTGGCTGCACCGCTTATGGAAACATTTCGTTTTATCTTGTGCTGGTGGTAGGGGCCATGTTTGCCAGAGCAAGGTTTATCTGGAACCAGAACCTGTCAGCATTATCAAATGCCTCTGTGCTGCTGCTTTGTTCAACGAAGCCTCAGAAAGGCCATTTGTTGCTCTGCGTGCTTCGCTATTATGAATGTTGTCCCTTAGTAATTCTCCAGGACAAAAAACAGCCATGCCTAAGTCATGTCCTCTAGTGATGTTTTCATCGTGAACCATCAGGATAGTGGGGAATGAGCGTGGAAAGATGCAGGAACTCCAGTGGCTCCTTCCCTCGATGTCCTTGTTCTCTTCCAGCAGATGTTTTCCTCTGCACACTCATATAGTATAAAATCAAGCAGGACTTGGGTCTAAAGTACCTTTATTAGTGTTAAATTGGGTCATTTAAACTGTTAGCCTAACATACTTAATTTGGCATTTGCATTTTCCTGAGAGCATGGGTTTGGTTTAATTTGTTTCATTTCACCCTGTACCCAGCTGTCTGTAATTTTACCATCAATTTCTACATTTTTATGGAGACTTAGATAAATATTACTAAATTATGGAGATTTTATTCTTTATGATAATAATCTGTAAATAAAAACCAAACAGGTAATGCCATTAGCCTCAGCCAGCTGAAAATAATCCTATTAATTTGCAGTCAAATTACTGCAAGAAGAATGTACAGTCAAAGTCACAACAATTAACCATTTCACTGCAGATCAGTAAATCATGTACTTTATTGTTTTCATTATTCATTGTCATAACAGCACATCACCACAGAGGTGTCACCAGCCTGTGGATAATCATAGAGCTGCGTTCTGGTGTGAGGTCCACCTTGAGGACACTGGAGATGTTTCACACCAACAACCACCTGCACAAATACTTGGTCACATTCATCACTGTAAAGTATCCTGGCTTGGCTCTGGCCATAGGAATGGTTTCTCCAAAGACCCTCAGAGGCCACTGAAATATGAAATGAATTTCTTCTGCTGTCTGATTTGCTTCGGCAGAAAAGTATCTATGCTTTGCATCATTACTGTTCTGAAAAACAGGCATTTTAAATGAATCAAACCTGCTCTTCTGAAGAGTCCAGTAAAGCTGTTGCATTAGGAAGTTGAGTCAGTATGAAGAATTTCCATGTGGAGCTGTCTATTAATAGCCTTGTATTTTTATTAAGGCAGAATAGCTCTTAAAGCCTTGGCAGTATTGATGAGCTGATAAGCTGAAAAAAAAATCTGTGGCTGGTTCGCAACTTCTGCTTTTAGGGGTTTGTTGGGGGCCTGCCTCCTCCTCTGGCTGAGTTCTCGCTGGTTAGTTTTGGATTGTGGGAGCTGCACAACGTGGCAGCTGGCTCTTGGCAGCGTCTGAGCGATACTGTCCCCTGCAAACTTGGTGAGGTTTCTTTCTTTAAGGCTGCCTTAGGGCTTCACATTTCTTAGCAAAATTGGGAAGAACCACAGTTGATGTTCATAATGGAGCAATTGTCACTCCAAGCACCCAAATCCCTGGATAAATAACTCAATGCGTCAAATGACCTTCAGCTCTGGATAACAAATGTGAAATAATCAGCCTGAAGAGAGGTATGGCTGAAAAATGTTTCCCAACTAGAGTCTCTTTTTAGCAGAAGCCCAGTCCAGGGTAGTTCACAATTTATGTTGGCATGAAAAGCTCTTGGACCTCGATGTGGACCTCACAGTCGGTTTCTCGTGTCCTGCCCTGGTCTCACTGTGAATTCTGGTCTCCTTTTCTCCTCACCCTGATGCATGCTGCTGCAGAAGCAGCTGAAGCAGTTGATACGGAGTGGGTGAAAGGCTGGCATTTCAGGCAGCTGTGCCTACTACCTGCAGTTTTTTCACTCTGTTCCTAGCAAGACAGAAAGGGACATATATGGGGTTATTGAGGTGCTAAGCTCTCAGCTGGCACAGGCTGCCCTACTTTCACTGCCTTCAGACTTATACAGCAGTTCAAAATGTTATCTTTGGGTTTGAGAATTACATATGTATTTTGGTTTACTTCTTTCAACGTCAATTCCTTTATCCCTAATAAACTCGTTGGCTACTACCAGTTCCTAGTTTTTTACATAGCAGATGTATACTTCATTCCTGACAGTTTTACAAGTTTGTTTTTTTTTTTTTGAAATATGCATTAAAACAAGAGAATCTAATCTGTCTAATAGGAAGTGCATGCAAATTTCCTAGAAACTGTCAGAAAAAAATGCAGGGCTCCTCTACAATGTGGGGCTTGCCCAACGCAGGCACCAGTGAAAAGTGGAAAGGCCAGGCTTCTTGTAGGAGCTCTCAGCAACTGAGAGGTGACTCAGAAGACGTGCCCAGTGTCAGGAAGGAATAACGTAACACTGTCTTTCACCGGCGCTAGGGCTGAGCTCATTTATTATCTGTTTTATGTGCTTTTTTTCATTTGTGCTTTTGCTACAGTGTTGAGAACTGCTGCCTGACATCAGGTTCCCCATTGCTCGAAGGCCCAAGCAAACCTCTAGGCATACATGCTTAATCTAAAGAGACAAGGTTGGGAATGAGCTAGAAATATAAAGGAGAGGGAAAGTAAATCTTTTGCTTAAGGTATTATCTGCCTCTTAGTTTTACCTGAGGTGATATATGAAGTCTAGGGCAGAGAAGGGAGATGAACCTTAACCTTCCACTCAAGCGTATTTAACCATAAAACTGTCATTTGTCATCGCCTGAATGATAAATGCACAAACACAATGGCTTTCCACATTGCTCCTGGTGGAGGATTTTACAGTTATGACACTGTTCAGGGATCAACTGACTTGATTTAGTCTCCGACATCTGCTGTATAGCATCCCCGGCACCTTGAGAAGCCCACCCTCAAGGCCATTGTGCCTCTTCTGAGATGCTGTATGAATACCCAGATTTGTGCTTGGAAAGCTTTGGGGCGGGCAGATGACAGGCCCAGTTAGATGAAGATTTTTAAGCCACTTTCTGAAAGCTGTTCCTGGAAAGTCTTTTCTTCCAGTATTCAAAGCCTCTGCTAAGCAGTGTCATAAAAAAGCAGCTATATGAGAGTCAGGTCGTGAGTTAGCAGCTCTGCAAGAGATAGAGACGTAGTTACCCCCAAAGGGACCTTGGCAATCACTGTTTGTATGACTCCGAGTTATGTAGATGTGTGCAATGCAAATACTTAAGCAGCACTAGAAGTAAGAATAGAGACATACTTTCTTTACAAAAGCATAGATAGACATCAGGCGCTCTGGGTAAAAGTACTAAAACCTTCCAAAAAAAACTTAATTAAAGAAGCAAACATCATTCTGCAGACTGCAGTTTGAGTTTGCTCTTCAGCTGGGATTGATATCATGTAGCATTTTGGCTTTACTTTTGCTGGTCCATTTAGCTCTAGTGGCCTATTTCTTACACACTCAATAGCATTTTCTTTCAGATGCTATAGTTTAACGCCTTTATCATTTAACATTATGTGGTATTAAAGGCTTTCTATATCATCCTATTGTAACTGCTAAAAAGGCAAATTATTCAGTAAAGGAAATAGTTTCCATCTAATGCAAGCTTGAGCTAAAATGAAAGTATTTTTTAATCCATCTTCAACTTTATTAAAAAACATAAGGCATCAATCTTCATGTAGCTCAAATACATTTCCTTACATGGTGGCACACCATGTCCGATACATTAGAATGAACTGGAGATAAATTCCCATTCAGTGCACTCAGCACATTGAATGTTTTTTAGATTTTCCCCATGCCGTGTGATTGAACACACTGATCACAGCAATGGGGTAGTCAGGCTTGTTCTACTTCCCTTTGCTCTCTCTTTCCTCCTGTCGTCTTTTTTTTGCCTCCATGTTTGAGGATTAAGCATGTGATAGATAAACAGATGGCATACATTTCCAGACACATATATGTGTACGTATGTACCATATATAGATATATGGTGTTTCTAAGCCAGGTCGATAAATGAGCTCCGTGTCCTTGGACTGCTGCTGGATTTCACCCTGCCTGGGGAGCTGGTTCCCCATTGCTGTGCACAGTGGCTGGGTGCTGGGTGTCGTGGCACTCGGCTGCCGGCTTCCCATAGCTGCCACCCTATAGCACATACATTCCCCGTGCAATGCAGGGAGGGCACTATCTCACCTATTGGCTCTCTGAATACACGTTTTGTTGCTCTTGATTTCATTTGCTTGGTATGATGCTCATAGCACTTTGAAATTTGGGACACCTGTCCCCTAGCTACTCAGAACAGATGTCTAAGAATTGGGAAAAACAAACAGTTATGTGTACTTAGGAAAGAAACTAATACTCAGGTTAACAACGGAAATAGTGTTTTCTGATATTGAAGAATAAAGCTCTTATTTCTCAAATAAATCCAAGCTATCAGTTTTCCTGCAGAAAACCTCTCACCTATGTCCTTCTGTTTCTAAGAGAATATTTGTACCTAGTAGTATTGGTTTTAACAGCAACAGCTGGCCTAGAGGGAAGTCGAAAATGGACAATTTATAAGGTATCCGTGCCTGTGCCTCTTTCAGGCACCACAATCAGAAAGTTGCTAAATATGACACAGGATAAAATTGTTGCTCTCTCTGTCATGTCTTCTACAGATTAAAGAAAATATAACCTGCCCAGTCATCATTATGCACTCAAAAAACATAGACAGGAAAATTTATGAGTATCAAATCTGTAAGTCTCAAGGAAACCTGCAGAGGAAACAAATGACCCACAATGAAAATTGATAATACTTTACAAAATTGGTACCTGGGAGCCATGCGGCTAAACTAGCAGTAAAAACGACCCATTCTTTTCAACATGAAATTAGTTCTCTGGTGAAGTATAGAAAAGAGATTTTGGGGCTGTTTTACCACCTGCTCCTCATCTCTAGGATCTGAGTATTCAGTTTTGATTTATGAACGAAAGGGGTGAGGCATGCAGAGGAATTTTAAACCACATATATCAATACCATAATGGTTTGATCTTTTCCACCTGGCTCGGTTTTTGTTTTTTTAAATCCTTCTATTTTTGTACAATAGGAAAATTTTAACTGCTTGAAAAGCCAGAGATTTTTCAGTTACTTCTCTTCCAGTGTTGTAGCACTGCTCCCCTGCCAAGAGATTCTTTTGCTAAGAGAGTAAAATGAGTTATTAGCTATGCAGTGAGGCTAGCCAACAAATAATCTGACTACTGGTGAAACCAACTGTCACAATTCCTTTATTCTTGTTTATGTCAATAACTTTATGTGTGTGTGTGTGTGTGTGTGCGCGCGCGCGCGCGTGTGCATATGGGTGAACATAATGTCCCCCGAAAATGCCACTTGAACTCCCCTCTTATTGGACAGGCTGTGCAGCACTGGGCTAATTTTACTGTTGCTCTTCAATAGGGGAAACAAGGTATCCCACTGGTATGCTAGACACATTATAAGGTCATTTAAAAAACAGAAATAAATATTTTGTCAAGCTTAAAAAAAAAAAGCCTTTAGTAAAAAAATGAATTGTCTCACCCTCATGGAAAGTCATGAGTTGAGGTGTATAATTTGCTTTAAAAGCTTCTATCAAATGCCTGAAGATCCCTGAGAATCTCACCTTCTGTTAACCTGAAGAGAGACACTGTAAGTCAAAAGGATAGATAACTTGCCTGTGACCACGTAATCCTTACTTGTATTACTAGGTCCTCTGTAAATTAACCCTAGTAAAACTTTGCCTCTATTTCTCCATCTGGAAAAAGCCATCTGTGAAAGCAATTGTAGATCTATGGATGAAAAGCCCTTTGTCAAATCAGTATCCATCATCGTGGGCTGTTGCGAGAGCCCACGGGGTACGGATAGGAGACAGGCAGAGAGGAATGAAGTGGTCCCCAAGGTGCCCTGGCCATCAGGAGCACGCCATGCCAGGGGCTGCTTCCAGCCAGAAGCAGCTTCAGAGCTGCAACACGGGTGTGGAGGTGCCCGGGTACAGCGAGGGTCCCTCTGGCCTCCCACAAAGGTTCCCTGGCAGCAGCGAGGGTCCCTCTGGGCACCCTCTCTCTCCATCACCTCCATCTTCTTCCTGGTACCTCCGTGCCTTTACGTCTGGTGAGATTAGCCAGACAAACTGCTGCCCTTTTGGGCATGTTCAAGATGAAATTTCTGGTTTTATTGTCAGTAGTTGGCATTCTCGAACAGATTCCTTCAGTCTCCATGTTCACTCGCATCCTAGGGGATGGCAGCGTACTTCAACACCCTCCCCACCATTTAGGACATGGCCAACCTTCAATTACTTTGCAACGAAGCTACTAAGTGGCTCAAAAGGTAAAGCACCAAAACGTAACTGTGAAGAACACTGAGTTAAAAAAAAAGAAAACTGGATAGCCTAGTTGACAACACCTAGCAAGAGACAAAACAGAGGGTTATGGAGTCTACGCGCTACAAGTGTGGTCTAACTGCACTTCCCATCAAAGACAGCTGTATTTTCTTACCTCCTGACTTCTGCACACAGCAAAACAAATGCAGAGTGATGGGTACTGCAAGCATATTTTCCTCTTGTAGCTGAGAAATTACATGTTAAATTTTTAAAGAGAGTCTTTACTCTTCCTGGATTCATTTATCTAGTATTGCCAGTGGAGAGAGATAAAAATTGAGATGAGAAAATGCAATACAAGTCAATAGAGCACCTTGTTTCTCGAGATGTAATTAAATTAGCTGAAGTCAAATTATACAACTGATATTTTTAGGTAATCTGGGAAATTTGGATTTAATTAATATCAGTAATCAAATGTTTACCACTGTTCTTTGGAGATAAAATTAAGTGCAGCTGCTCTGCAGAAAACTTTGAAAAAAGCTATTATTTTGTTCAAAATTCTGCTGAAATATTTTCTTTTCTCTGTAACTTTTACTTCCTTTCCTGTTTACTACTAAAACTTTTTTTGATTGATGCTCTTGATGCTCTTGGTTTGAAGTTTATCTTTTCAATATTGAACTCATTGTATGCGAGGGGTAAATATCACTCACGAGGACCTATGAATACAAAATTCTAGTGAATCTGAAGAGCAGAGTCTTTCTGTAGACCTAGTTTTAAGTGTGTTATCACTGACCATAACTTAGAGTGTAGCAAGAATGTGATAGCAATGTGTTTTTCAAGAAATTCTTTTTTCTCACAGTAATGTTGTTCTTTATGTTTCTCATTAAAAGGCTCCTGATAGTTAAAAATTACTCTCCCAGTCAAGGGGTAAACTGAGAAAGGATGATGAACACCTGCCATGAAGATGTTCTGTGGATACCAGTAATGTAACAGTCTTCTGGGTTCTTTTGTGAGAAAAGTCTGCTTTTGAAGCTCCTTGTTGAAAGCTCTTGTGTAACTCCAAAATAAATGTTGATGTTGTTTGAAAGTGTGAAAAAAATTCTATTTTTAAGAGATTTTGTTTTGACTTTTCATCTTTCCATAACAAGAAAATGTCACATGCATGACAGAAATGCAAGTCCAGGGGTGGAGAAATATATAAAATTTATAGCGATTTCTTTTCTGGAGAATATTGCCTTTTATTATACTCTGTTGTTTTTTTGTCAGAACTGTGATATAGACAAAGTGTTTGAGAGACAACCCTTTGATAATAAGAACTTACTTCACAGACATTTCTCTTTAAAAAAATGCTTGTTGTCTGGAATTAATAACCTTAAAATCATCCAATTTTAAAATTCTACCTTTGAACAATTTTAAAATTCTACCTTTGAACCTTTAAATAAGTAAATAATGTCAGTCTTTGCTCTTTTTGCTTTTTTGATGTACATGACACCTAAATATAAATGCTGTTCTTTCAGGCTTTCTAAAGTAAATTTATTGTATCTTCCACATCATACATTTATAAGCAAAAAGTATCATGGAGACCGACCTCTGCACTGTGTCTCTTATACAGCTGAGCCTGAACTTACTGTTCCTTAGTCACTGTAGAAAGAGATAGCTTACTTAAAAATGGCTAAATATCAGAATGTGAAATTACGCTCAAGAAGAATAAATTCTATTTGTCTGTTTGTTTAGACAGGTACAACTGGAATGACGAATGGTTATACTCACTCTTGAGGCAAAGAGCACTTGCAGGGCTTTCGACATGACGGCGTGTCATTTCTGAGAGTAGCCGTGCTCCGAAGCTCTGCCAGCCCTTTCTGTCTGCAGTAAGAGAAGGTAGAGAAAAAGTTGGGCTTTGATCGCTTTAGCTATTCCATCGTGTCCACTGCATTTATTTTGCAACGTATACAAAAACTGCAGTGTGCTGTATCATTGAATTGTCCATAAAACCTGCTGCTTCAAGTTAATATTTCTGAGGAGTAAAACCTGCCTGACCTTCTAATTGCTGTTTTAATAATGAATGCAGGTTGCTTTTCTCAAGTCTGGGCGGAACCGAGCAGTTAAACGTATTTGATTACAGAAAAGAGTTATTATTTCTAGGAGAGAACTAAGTGTAGAGAAGTTTCAGGATTAATAAAATATACTAATCTATTTTATGGGAGTATCATTCCTGAATATAATCTGTGATAAAAAGTGAATCTGTAGAATAAAACAGAACACTTTGGATTTTCAGAGTCATAGCAAAGGATTCTTCTAATGGCTTTTCACAAGCAGCTGGGTTTAGTCTCAGCGTGGTCCCGGCTCCCAGCTCAGCAAGACCTTGCCCTTGTGAAGCTCGTTTCACACTGCCACGCATTTTGTGCATGACACATTATCTCACACTCTCAAACCTTCTTTAGGTTTTCTGCTATACTGGATGGTCTACTAGGTGTACTAGTATTTTTCTTGTGCACTATTTTCTTGTGCACTATTATCTGGATATATGAAGAAAGGACAATATATACATTTGATGCCCTCTGATTGACTCAGAGCTTCTCATTCACGCAAAACAGCCTGATCCAACCTCCTCAGACTTACACGGGGTTACCTAAATAGGACCCAAGTCCCATAGATACATTCCGGGACCTGAATCAAAACTAATTTAGTTTTTTATTGATCTGTATTGGGTATAGTTATCTTTAAAAGTCAGGTTTCTATTCTGGATATAAAATCTCATCCATCATAGGTTTTTCATCTTTGCCTCTGCCTGTTGATCACCATTTCCCATTTATCTTCATCAGTTCTATGGCATTATATCCAAAATGGTGCACAGCAGAGGAGCACCTCCAATGTACACGAATTTACTAAATGATTTGTTCATTCTCAGCATTTCTTACTTTTAATGTATTATTTTTGCAGATATTCTTTTTAATCTTTGCTCTAGCCTTTAGAAACATAGTGTTTCCAGTAATAAGGTCAGGATAAATTCACTTTTTTCCATGATATACTGTACAAGATCTATACCATATATCCTTGTCAGTATAGAGCTTATTTGTCTGTTTTTTTTTTTTAAATGAAAACTATATTGGACGTTAAAATATTTAGCAGAATGAGAGGAATGACACCACACAAAGGACAGAATTAGTGTTTCAGGAGCAGGATGTTGCTCTGCACAGCACTGTTCTGTTAACATTCGGGTGAGTTTTAAGTGGTAATGAATGAGACCTGGAGTTTTTAACTAAGATGAGACTTTCATAAAACAATGGGTAAATACTGAATACTAAAGGAAAACCCAGCTGAGAGAAAACATTGCAGCTGAAGTCTCCTAAGGGGCAGGTTACCTTTATTACTGGAAACGTCATTTAGTTCTCAATTTCTAGCCAGCCACCTATTTTTTTTTTCTCAAATGAAAGAAAATTACTTCCTTCAAAATATGAAGAAAGGACAGCTTAGGGGACCACAAAAGTGTAATTGCAAAAGAGAGAAAAGACTCAGTATTTTGCATAGTATGGGCTGCTATTCACATATACATTTTCTTGAGTAAAAAGGAATAATGTGATCAGATGAAATCATTTCAGTATGATATTCACTGATCCCCGTAGATATTTTCATTAGGGCCTAAATTCAGAATCACACTATGTACCTAGGCAAAGAAATAAATGATATCCCATTACATCTTTGTGCAAACTACCCACTTTAGAGTTCATTAATTTTAGCATATGAAGGGCTGCACAGATGTGCTTTCAGTATATAGGGCTAGAGACAGGGAAGGGAATTTGGAGAAATACGACAAAGTCACAGTGCTACTTAGCTACCAACTCAGTATCAGTGGGCGACTTTACCTCTAACGCTCATAAAACACGTAGGAAACTACCAGGCCACCGCAGGAAATCAGGACCAGCAGAGAGGAAGCAGTGGATGTGCGTACTTTTGCTTTTGTGCATCTCCGTGCTACTCCTGTACTAAATACAACTTATTTAACTTAATTGCAGCTGAATGTAGCTTATGCGCTACCCTGTGCTCAAGGCTAGGCCTAACCCAGCTCCAGCTGAGGATTAGGGGTAGAATAAAGCTCTTAAAAGTGTAGGCAAGCCAGGAGACCAAGCTGTAGTTCTTAAACAAAAATTATGTTTTCTAATTGTCATGCATTGGAGCCTTGTAAAAGATCTGTTAGGACTTGTCTTTTTTGAATTTCTCTTTTCTCTTTCTGCATCAGATTTTTTTTTTTTTTTTTTTTTAACAGGGTGACTTTCTTCTCAGTCTTACTGCCTCTTGCATTATTCGTGAGCCCTTTACTTACAGGGCTCAGTACCTACAGCACTATGGTAAGTATGACCACTTCCTCTGTTTTATCCACACCATTCACTGGAAACACCTGCACTGGACATGGTAATTTTAGGATGAAGAAACACAGTTTAGCATAAACATACACATGATATTTTAAACAAAAAAAAAAAAAGCCACGATATTCTAACAGAAGTGAAAATTAATTTTAGAGTATTCAGAAATGAGATGCCTGATTTTTTACTATTACTAGATCTATCAGACTTTCGAACATCCAGATTAAACACCAGTGCTAACTGATACCTGCATGCTAAAAGAATAAGAATTTAATCTAACTGCTGAACCAAACACAGGAATATCCTCTGAGAGCAGCGGAAAAACATTTATCTTGAAGGACACAGTTGTGCAGGAAAGCTGCGGGGGTCTAGAGCTGCCAGCCGCAGGCAGAGCCAGTGCCCTGTGCAGGGTGGTGAGAAGGCCGGGGCGCGGGTTCGGGGAGTGCACAGCTGAGACAGCTGCCAGGGGAACCCAGGCCAAGTGGTTCAGCGCTTGGCACTGCTCATCAACAGCAAAGGTCCCGAGGGACAAATGGCAGCAAGACAGCGCACAGCAGCTAGGAGATTCCCCAAAAAACTCCTTAGCTGCAGCTGAGAGCAAAGCAGAGTGGATTTCACAACGTGCACTGGACATATTCATGTTTTCCTCTCCCGAGGTAGTCATTTGTTCAAAGACATGCACCAGACTGTGTTTACAGATCGAAAGGTCTTTTTTATATGAAGCAGTCATGGTGGTATGCAATAAGCATTCCATTTTTTCAGGTGGTTTAGACTGAAAAGTCAAACATAATACACAGAATGTTTCGTTTCTGATTGTGTAGCCAAATTAGATGTTTCCACTGTCATAATACATTGGCTTACACAAAATCTTTTATGATGAGATGTACTGAAATCGGAATGAATTACTGCTTGCATTCACTGAGGTGACAGCTGCTATAAATGCTGCGATGCTGTAAAGGTATTATTTATCATTTTGGGGAAATCAAGTCTCAAGAGCAGAAGGCTCAAGGCTCACCTTGTGTTAGTGTCTGCCTGTTGTACGGTGGAAAGAAAAAAATGTTCTTTCCTTTAATTCATGAAAGGTCCAAAAAATGGAAAGAGTTAATGGCCTGGTCCACTGTCCTTGAAATCACTGGGCCTTTCTCTGTTGATGCCCATAAGCTCGAGCAAAGCTCAGCATGACTTACAGTACCAGAATGAACCCACTACTGCACAAAATTGATTCTCAGTCTCGTTCTTCCGCCACAGCCTTGACTATCCGGGTAAAGGGACAGGCGGTTTTGAAGCTAATTGCCCTGCTTCACATCCTGCTCTCTGCATCTCCTGAAGCCCCGCTTCTCTTGGTTAGTTGCTGTGTGCCAGAGCTAGATTTACAACTTAAAAAATCCCAGCCCCCCACCTATCACTTTGCTGATGCCATCATATTAGTCTTATCACCAAGATACAGTTTACTCAAAGCTAACAAAAATATTGGGTTATTGAGACTGCATTTTAGTTTCATCTTTGGATGATTTAACATAGAAAGAAACCAGGTTAGGAAAAGCTCTGAATATGTATTTTCTAGGGGAACAAAAAAAGTTTTTTCTCGCCTCCTCTCACTGCCTCTCAGTCATCGGGAGAGAAAGGAATCATGGAAATGACACACGAGCTGCTGAACTGCTGCAAAGACTAAAAATAAGGCAGCTTTTATTTTATATTTGGAAAGGGAGATTGGTTTGTTCTGTGGCTATTTTTCTTTCATTTTTCTTATCTTTAAACTAGCTGGCATTTAAAGTAGACATTCACCAGGCTGAAAAAACCCAAACAAACTTATTCCACATTATTGCTGGGGAGGTGGATAATGGGAGAGCAATAGAAAAATGGGGGAAAGTGAGGAAAGTGGGGGCACTTACAGTAAAATGCGTTTGTGTGGGTTAGGTTTAGCACTTTGAGACAGGGAGGTAGTTAGTGAAATCTCTTCACATTACACTCAGAAACAAAAAATAGCTTTTCTCTGAAAAAAGAGCTACCTATGGATATTTTCTAGCTCCATCCTGGAAGGGAGTAGCAGGTATGCAGGAATGAGGATGCTGCTTACAGGAGGCTAAATGTGGACATGCTAATTGTGGCCAGACCAAATGTGTGACCTTCCAGTTCAGCAAAAGTAAAGGCCCTCAGGTTAAAAAAACAAGGATGGCTGAATGCTAAGGGTTTTTTTTTTTTTTTTTTTCCTTTCCTGAACTGTCTCTATAAAATAATTAATCCTGCTCCTTACAAAGAGTTTTGACATTGGTCTCAGACAGAAACTGAGGAAATGTAAAAAGCCACAGAGTTCATGCTTTGAAGTTCGCCAGGATTAGCCACACAAGAGCAAATCCCAGGAAGAGAAGGTAATCAAAACGCAGGCAAGCAATTAGATCTGCATATTAACTACAAAAATATACAGTGCTGGGCTGCATATTAAGTCAGTGCAATAACCTTGTACTTCCGGAGCCTCGGAGTAAGGTAACTGCGAAAACGAGCTCAGAGGGCTTCGCTGCGTACAGGCAAATTGCCTCCGCCCCGTCACAGCCACGGACAGGATGCCGCAAACGTGCCCGGCGCTTTGTCGTGATCAGCAGGCTGTGAGCGGGGGGGCTGGGGGCAGCCGCCGGGCTGGCTGCGGGCCGGAGCGGGGGCCGCGCATGCCCCGCGGGAGCAGCCACGCCGGGGCCCCAGGCTGGCCCTCGGCCACCGAGTGTGCCAGGCGCCCGCTGAAGGCTTCTGGGGAGGGCTGCGCGGCGGCTGCCCACGCGGTGCCCAACTCGCAAATGTGCTCCAAGCCTCTCGCTTTCTGAATCATTTCATTCGCTTTGGGGAAAGGAGGAGCAGAAATCTTGGGAATTTTTTTATTATTATTATTGCAGGGGGATTTTGGTGCAGTAGAAGGAGAATATTCTGATTTTGGAAACCAATTCTACAGGAACAAACTGCAGTCGAGCTGTAATTATTACTATTACCTTTTTTTTTCTTGCTTTAAAATAGTGGGCTGGAATTTTCCAAGGCTGGCATGGATGCACGGGGTTCTCCCCTGCTCCCAGCCGGCAGGGACCACACAGCTGAGCAAAGGTCGGGCCTGCATCCACCCAGGCATCTTGCTATTCCTCATCACCAGTGCAGTTCATGAATTTCTACGGTCAGATTTACCTTTCTTGTAAAGTCTTGGCAGAGAGCTGCTGGCCTATGCCCATGTCCCATCTGGATAGTCTGCAGTGGTCTGTCTGTGCTCACCCAGTAACAGCCACGTGGCCGTAAACCCTGTAGGAAAAACCAAGGTATGTTAGATTGCCAGGATCCCAAATGTTTTTGTTCATTCCTTAGACTCTAATTGAAGTATCCTGTTGGACAGTGAATGACAGCGGTTGTGACACATGCAGAAGTCTGTATGCATGTGCTTAGGAGTTTTTTCTGTAAATGTTCACAATATAAACCACGAGTGGCATCTACCTGAGTCTTTTGGGCACATGGTGACAGGGGCAATTAATAAAAATGGATAGAGCACTTTCTGAATTCTGTAAGGTCTAGTGATCAGCTCTCTTCTCAAGACAGAAGTGGCCAGAACCACATATAAAACATTAAAAAAATATATAAAAGAACCAGGACCAGCTGGGTACTTTGATAAGCTATTGAATTTTCCAAAGGGGGGGGGGGGGGAAATCATTGCCAATCCTCTGTTTTGAAAATGACTTGAATGTCCAGAGGATCCAGACATAAGCTATGAACTTCCAGCTTTTCAGCCTAGTAATTCCTTTCTAAAATCCATTTGGTAGCTTCATGTAAAGCATAATCGGGTACTTCCAAGGGAGATTTATCTTTGCCTCCTCAAAAAAATTATTGGCTTTTAGTGAAAATATGGCCACAACACAAATCTGAGATCATTCTGACAGTTTACATGACATGGTACATATCTTCTGAAATAAAATAAATGCTACTTTGTCTCCCTGAGACTTGGCTCGTCCTTCATTTTTCTGTGCAGTCCTAATCCTTTCATCTATAAATGCCTCTTGAAGAGGAGGCACTCATTCAAATCCAGTTTGTAAGAGCTTGATATCGTGGGAGGGAAAGAAAGGCAGAAGAAACGGGTGGGAAGAATAATCACCTCTAAGGAAAGCAGCTTACTATTTCTGGAGCCAGGCAAAATCATCTTGGATGAGTATCAAACATACAACACAGCCAAAATGTTTTATTTTTAACTTTTTTTCCCTGCTAAAATGGAACATTTGACAAGGCTGTCCCTTTAAATCTCCTCTCCACTTTCTCACTTCACCAAGTTTTGAATTTGCTATGCTTCTCAGTCCTGCGTGGTGTGTGGGTGTCAGCAATATGCAGGTGATGTTGTTTTTCATTCCCTCACACTGAGTTTCATTGACACCATCATTCCACAACCCTCCTCCCACCCTTCTACCACCTCTTCATTTTCAACAGTGTTCTTCCAGGCCCTTTGGGTCAACACACTTTAAAAATGTGCTGCCTTCACCATTTAAACTCTGCTTCATGAAAGGGAAGCTTCATGACTCTCTCTCATTCTCATGTCCTTGTTGATATGGAGATGAAAAATATGTCCAATATATTTTCACTTCAGTAATCCCATTCAGTGATAATCTCTTTGCCACATAAAACGAAAGGATGACACAATATCTGCGGTGGAGAACAGACTGACCGACAGTATACTCTGAAGGAATTAGGAAGATTTATTGTTTTTCTTTCATTATTTTTTTAATAAACAAAACATATTCCTTATAAATCATCACTCCTGCATATTGTTTGGTGTTAGAATATCAACTTTTTATATAGCTTTATTAAATAAATCATGGAAATAAGCCCTTGGGTAAGATATTTTGTCATAACTTTAATCCAGTCAACAAACATTCCAGGATAAATAACAAAAGCTTTGGCTTTTTTTTCCCCCGTGGGATAAATCATTACTTGAGCAACTGTAAATTTGCAAAAGAGATGGTTGTTGGACATACAGAAGAAAAAAGCAAGCACTTATTCATACTGACAGAGAGAAGCTCTCTAAAAGCCCTGCTCGCCTCTTCTTCAAAGGATCTTCCCACTCCTAGTAGCCATGGGGCTCTTCTGAAAATGAAACGCAAGCTGAACAAAGCCCTCAGGACAGAAGTGATGCATGGGCAACACCACATACGGGAGCCCTTGGGACTGCACTGCCAACCAAATGTCAACCTGTGAGCCAAAACTCTTCCTCGGCTTTGTTTTCCTCCACACGAACAGGAACTTGTGCTATATTCATCTGTCATTGCTTGTCACTAGCTCACTCGGAGTAGTAAGTGTCGATACACCGAGTCAAAGCTCACCCAGCTTCCTGGCCTGTCTCCACTCAGTCACTTGTAGCAGCTAAAATACCTGCCCTTTTCAATGCTGCTCTGGCTTTTATGTCAGTGGGGAGGTAATGGCTAGCGTATTCTAAATTACTCAAGTAGTGCAGGACTCCACGCCACCCGTTTTGGCAATAAACATCTAAATAGCTGCTGAAAGATGGGCTTTAATGCTTGTGAAATTTTTACACAAAACCACAATCTAGCCTTTAGTCCTTTAGCTTAGCTAGTATCTCCTTCATTATGGTTATGTTAGAGATAGATAGTTGCCTGTGATTATTTACTGAGCCAATTAATGAGTTATATTCAAAATGTGAATGAGAGCATATTGGGCAATTCAAAGGTTGAAAGGCTATATTGAAACACATCTGGTCATAATTAAGATTAACTGTACAATTTCATTTGGCCAAACATAATTACTTGCAACTAAATGAATCTCATCTCAGCTGATTGACACATACACCACATAGCCATCACAAGCAAGAGACAAGACAGGTGACTTGCTGAAAAAAGTAGAGAAGAACATGCTTCTGGGAATGACCTATAGCAAGAACAGGGAAGAAAAAGAAGAAGAAGAAAAAAAAAAGACAAAACCCCCATATTACTGCCAATTAACTTCACACAGAGTTCAGGATCCAGTTTTTTTTTTAAAGGTACTTTCCCACCCTAAGGCAATGCCTTCTGTTATTTTCTGGACTGTCTCTCCTGTCAGGTTAAATGCAGGTATAATGACATGGTTGCAGTGACTATGGTTTTGTCCTTCATTGTGATTACCTAACTCTATGAATGGAAGCTACTGAAAAGAGGAAAAGCAGGTGTTTTTGGTGAGTGCATGACAGTAATCAAAGTGACTGATGGCACGTGCAGTAGTTGCTGATTTGCCAGTGCAAAGCCAATGGTGAAGGTACTTAGCATTTGTCTAGAAGTGGTACCTATACATCCTGCTGTATAAGGCTCTGTAAAAACACAGAGCAAACCAGTAAGTCTTTTTCAAAGGCAGAATTTCTCTTTGAATTGTCATTTGCGTAGTGTTTGTAACCACTACTACTTTCACTGTCTTCTTTCTCCATCTAGAAACGTGTTATTACTTCAGCAAACGTTGCGATTGTGCATTCATGGGTTTGTAGGTGCAGGGCACCAACAGCTTGAAGTCTAGCTACAGAATTACTAAGAAGGTGTTAGAGAAAGGAAATTCTTAACTGGAAATTGCTTTTCACTAAATGTTTTCTTGCCAGGAAAGTCTGACTTTCCCCCAAAGCCATACTTCACCATGGATTCTGCAAAAATGACAACTTTAATGAAAAGTCAATCCTTTTCCTATGCTAGAAGTCCACATAAGCTGGCATCCATAGCAGCACCCAACTAACCCAACGAAAGCATTTGGTGATTCTCTGATTACTACCTGTTATTACAAATGATCTTTTGCTTCTGATTTTGAAAAAAAATTACACATGAAACTTACTTAGGGTAAGTTCAGTTGAGCAGGTTCAACAGCAATGATAAGAAAAGGTAAGGATACTTACAACCATAAGCAGTACTGATAAACAGCTGGGCTTATACCGCAATGATTAATGATTTTTTTTTCTTTTCTTATATATTATTTAGACTCTTCTTACAATTTTGTTTACAGCACATCCTAACATAAGGTGCCATATGGCAGGAGATGGGTGGGTGCTAACAAGAGCACATATGAGAGAACCATGGTCTCTAGATAACCCTTTCCTGGTCACCCTGGCAGCGCTCTGATTTGAGGCTTCTGCCTGGGGACAATTGAGGTTTGCTGTAGACTTTCCCTGGTATCAGCCCAGGTGTATGGGTGGCCATCTGGCACATGAATAAATTAATGAACATTATGACTATTCCAAGCCTGTGTCTTTCAAGGGGATACATTACAGGGATGCTTCATGATACTGTCAAGTAATACTGAGAACTCAGAGGCTTTAGGTTTGTTCCCGATCTCGGACCATGACTGCAGGTGTTGGTGCAGGTCTACCTGCGTGCTCAGGGTGTATCCACCCATAAGGCACACCACCAATATGCAGCTGTGAGATGGGGCTCCCTTAGAAAGCAAAGGGAGAGCAAGAGTGCTACCACCAGCGCGGCCCTTTTGTTTCATTTCATTTCATTTCCCAAAGTCTTATGCATCTTGCTTACCAGTCGTGTCCTGCTGCTTCGTTCGAGACAGTGCTAAACAAACAGCCTTTATTTTTGGCTGTTTCTCAGAGCCTTGAGGGAGCATTGCATAGGCACTGCATACATGTTTATCTGGGATATTCTGCACAGAAGTCTAGGAATGGAGAAGATCTCTGTGGTCTCTGCTGTTGCCATGGCTTAAAAACATCATTTTGTAATTGTGCTGATGCATCTGCAGCTTTATCAGGTATATTTACTCTCCCCCCCCCAACACTGTATTTCATCATTTTCAAGGCAGTTAGGTTCTAATAGGGAGACAGATTGATATCCATATGTCGCCCTTTGGAATGGATACTTTCTGCCCAATAACCACTTTGGAGAGGAAGCCATTGCTCTTCTCAAACAACCAAGGCTCAATAAATCTTAATCCTGCTAAAAAATAACTCTGAGAGGAGCCAGGGGATACTATGGTTCAGTGTCACTGCAACCAAACATTCAGACAGCACCCTTCTCTTCTACTATAGACCCTCATAAGCCTTTGGATTTATTTTTAAAGTAAATTATTTAAATGTGGGACTAAATCCTTATTTTTAATAGTAAAATTTGGATTTTATACTCTTCTAGTCTATTATTTGGCCTATTGAAAGGAATTATAGGTTTCGTCACATGACATCTGATTTCAACCTGTCACAGCACCTACCTTGTGACATTCTTGTCAAGGCTAACAGTCAGCACACGAACATGCAGCAGAGCATCTCTGTGAGGCTAGACCAAAGGTTCACACGGTTCAGGGTGGGTGCACATGGCAAAGTAAGGAGCAAGCAGATAGGGTGCTTGTCCTTTATACTCCCCCTCCTCTGACCACTTTCAGGTCAGGGGACTTCCAGGGCCAGTTACAGTTTGTCTGACCAGTAACCCACAAAGGATCTAAGTGTTTGTCCCATCTCCTCTGTAACCCATGCAAACTTCTTGCATCCATAGTGTCCTCTGAGACAGCTGAGAACAGCATTAAAATGCAAATGAAAACAAAAAAGCACAGACAATGGCAAGTATGTTTGAAATCTTTAGCTAGACACTTTAAACTTTGAAAAAAACTGGATGGAACAAAAGGCTGCAGGATTTGTCTCTCTGTGCTTACCCAGCCTTCAGTATGTTACTCTCCTGTCCCAGCTTTCATAGGAAAAAGACTGCTGTTGGGGATCGATGCAGGTGTCTGGGCCAGCATAGCTGCACTTGCAGCGGCCTCAAGGAGGGAGCTGGGACCAGAGCTGCTCCGGTGCTGGTGGTGTGTGACACTGCTGGGTAGCTGTGAACCACGTCAACAAATTGGCTCCCTCACAAAGAAACAACAAGCCTACTTCCATGTTTCACCTTAATCCTGATGACCCAAGCCCTCAACATTATTCAGACATCATCTACTTAAGCCCCTTGAAGAGCCAGTCCTGTTTCAGGCGTACGAGCATCTGTAATCTTACTGCAACCAGTGCCTAAAGCTGGAGAAATGTGTCAGGAACTTCTGGACTTGGGCCTCTGTTCTAGATTCATGCTAGAAATACTTCCTATGAATATTTTACAACTCTTTAAAAATGAATTCATTTTGCACAAATACCTTTTGCATTTGCTTCCTATGAATATTTATGCAGCTGGCTTTTGCTGTGTAAAATCCACATGGAAAAGTATTTCTAAACCTGCTCTCTGGAATACGCGTACTGGCAGTGCTTTCACACACTCCCAATCAGCGAGCAGAAGTGGCACCAGGTGCCTTCTGGGATCAGTGGCTGCTATCTGTTGTGCTGGGAGCCTCAGCAGGCAGCAATGTCTTCTTGTCAAACACTCAGGAGCTCTGTTTTTAATACCTCTTAGTCCCAAAATAGTTTTTTTAAACCAGTGGGCAAGCCAGCAAAAGGTTCCCTGAAAAGGAACAGGAAAACAGCCCAAATTCCTATTTTGTATCTACATCATGATCTACATCTTCAGAAGCCACATAAAACATGTGCATGAGATGAGATAAACCATAAATCGCTTCACCATGCAGCTTTTACATCAAAGAGCACATACCACGCTGCCACTGATGTAGTGGACAAACACCTGTCCCAAAACAGAACTAGGGAGAGCGCACTGAGCACAGCCTCTGGGACCCGCCGCTGCCCGCTAGGCGAAGCGTGCTCAGCAAAGCCATGTGAACGGCAGAAATCAAACAAAACAGGGCGAGCTGGGGTGGGCCGCAGAGGTGGTTATGTCGTGGTATCTGGCACGAGTATTAAATAATGTTTTCTCTTGTAACCAACAGCCTTAAAAATAATAATGAAAAAAGACCCCCCCCAAACTGTATAGACTTTTAGGTGAGCATAGGACAAGGACAAGGAGAATATTTTTCATGTTTGTTTCTTATATGCAAGAATTATTAAGAACATGCTCATTTTTTGTTTATACACATATGTTTAAAAATATAAACAGTATGTTATACATTTAATATAAAATACAATAAATTTGTTTATTTATTCTACTAATATATATAGATATTAAAAACTATATAGAAATTACATAATTATAGCTAATGTACCTGGGAATTTTCTTCTTATCCACCTGCACTTCCTTTCTTTTCTTTCCTGCTAAGTCCTTGTTACTTGTGACTCTGTGTGGAAAAAAAAAATCATGCTTAAAATATTACATCTGTGTCTGAATATATATATATTCAGTTTAAGTTTTACAGTTGCTGTCTCCTATCATAATTAAATTGTGCCTTTCTTTTTCTTACTCTCATTAGAGAATAACTCTCTGAGCACAAGTATGCCATTAATTACTTTGTCTAACTGCATCTTATTCTGTCTGATTTATCTCATCCATAGTAAACAGGTACCATCTTTTTCAAGTTCTCTCTCTACAGAAGTTTTTCTATGACACTAATCATTTTGTCTCCATTCTCCGGAGACCTGTTTCTGCCATTCACATTTCTGAGACGTGGCCAGCAGAACACAATATTCGAGATGAAGGAGTGCTGACTTATAAAGTGGCATTATGTTGCTTTTATTATTAATCTGTATTCCACATCTAGCTGTGTTAACATTCTGGTTGCCATTTGACTACTCTCTTGTACATTGAGCAAAGGTGTTTATAATGACTACAGGTCCCTTTCCTAAATTACTACAGTTAATTTAGACTCCAAGCATGTGTGACAGCTGTTTAAAGGCTTCCTGACTGGCATTGCTTAGCACAAAGCATTTAATAGCACATTGCCCAATACACTGGGGTTGGCTTCTTACATATTACAAATTAGTCACTGCTTCAAGTAGACTGAGACGAACTTTAAATACGTATTTTTTTTTTAATTTGCAGCACCTCCGTCCTTGCCACAGTTCCTGCGTGGGGCAAGCCCGTGGAGCCCACACAGCCCGACTTGCAAAGTGTTGAGGAAGGAGTGGTGATAAACCCCCCCACCTCGGCTTTATATGCTAACCAGAACGGCTAAATGAAACAAGTATTTCTTAGTGAAGTTAATATTGCTGTACCTTTGTCACTGTACCGGACTGCTTCAAGAAACAGCCCTCAGCATTTCCCACCTCTAGAATACATGCACAAAAGCCCCTCTTTGCTTTCAGCAGTGCTAGGATCAGACCATACAATCCATACAATTATCCATACAATTTCTGCTCACAAACTGCCATAGTGTTTTCATAAAGGGAAGCTGATCATATGGTTAAGTTGTCCATTTTAGTCTCACAACATCTCACTTTGGCCCTACCATATTTTTCCTCTGTGACTCAAAGAGGCATCCCTTGGGGTTGCGGGGCATGTTTTTCTGCAAATGGGGTGTTATGTCTATCCAACTCCACAGGCTGTGAAGGAGAAAGAAAGTAATGTAATGAAAAAAAGCAGAAAAAAAAATTCAATCAAGCAGGCACCATTATGGACTCATTTACATACTGTAGTGATGCATGTCAACAAAGTTGCATGTGGTTTGAATCTAGAAGGTCTTGAAAAAGCAACAAACACCCTGTATGGCCTAGATCCTGGCATGGCTTTTAGTTTCCAAGACTTCTACACAGAGGAACCATTTTGACATTCAAAGCCGAGCAGAAGCTAAGCTATAATTTCAAATTAGGGTAAGTAAGTAGCCTAAACGTCCCTCTGTCTCCTTATGCAAATGCAGACCCAAGGTTTACAACATCTGCTAGAAAACGCCAAAGTGGGTCAAAAAAATACACTGCCATTTTCTGCACTTCAGGCTTGCAGACTTCTTGTTGTTGATCATTTTAGAGTTTTTTTTTTGCACAGCTAACATTACTGTCAGTTGGAATACTAATGGACATCAACATAAACATCATCACCAGGGCTGTTCAATGAAACTATCTAAGGCTGATTGTCTTGAAATTAGCTTGACTCGTATCTGAAAATTGCCAGTGATTAGCTGATTATGGTTTGAATTGAACTCAGATTGCCACAAAAAGCTACAAAAGTCATCTTCAGATATATTCTGCTAAATGACGCCTCAGTTGCTGCCAGCACTTGCATTAGGGATGAAGTTCTATTACCACATCACATTGACGGCAGTCTTTTAAAATATATATTCTGCCTGGGGAGAATCTGTCTCCTGGGGAAAATTCTGTCTTTTTGCTTTTTAACCTACTCACCAGGTTAAAAAAAAAAAAAAATTGAGATGGTGCTAACAGCAGAGCAGATTAAAATATCCTCCCTATAAGCAAAACTTGTTTCCCCACCGTAAATACAGTTATTATAATTACAGAGTAGTTCATTCGTAGTGTCTTATTAGGAACCTTCCCTTCTATACCAATAGTATGTGACATTTACAATACTTATAAATCAATGAAATCCCCAGTGCCAAAAATGCTGATAGATGTTAATTCCATTTAAAAATGTAAGCCACGCATCATTTTGTAGTAAAGTTCTGTGAAAACTTCTGCTTTTTTAAGTGAAATCCTACTGATTGAAGATTTTTCTGTTACAAACAATAAGAAGAGCTTATCAGTCTCACTAAATCCAGAAACCCCAAGGTGTCCAGTTGTTACATGTATGTGCCTATGGTTCCTACAGCTGGGAATAAATGCAGTTCAGCGCCACGACAAGAAGTCCCTTGCTGTCTCGAAGCTGGCCAGTTCTGAGCTATGGCTGTGCATGGTTGCCAGCCAGCTCCGCTTTCAAATGTCTAAAACTGTTTTCACCCCACAGGAAAGACCTTCACACTCGTCAAAGGGGAGGAAGTACTGGAGCTGCAGCCCGTGCTGCCCCGGCCACCTTTCTGCCCGAGCCCGCGCACTGCACAGGGAGGCGTTACAGAGGCGCCCGTGAGTAAGTCGTGACTCACGTTTAGTTCACGTACGAATGGGCAAGGGGACTCTGCCATGCCATCTCTCACAGGGGTCAGTTTAAAATACTTGCAATTGGTAGGTCTTTCTCATTTGGCCATACTCATCTGCCCACAACAGAAAAAATACTAATTTGACTCTTCTGGTTTAGTAATTCTCCTTCATTATCTTATCAAACTGTCAAAAAGTCAAAGATACGGGCTGAGAAACCTCAGGTAACCTGGACAAATTATTAATTTTGATGGTGACTCAAGCAACCTGCTATTTTTTTCTCTCCCTGGTTAAGGTCCCGTCCTTCTCCACCAGGAAGGGAGACAGTCCCGCGAGCGGGCACTGCGTGGTCCCCAGAGCCCCGGGGGGTGCACAGGGGTCCCCACGCCTGCCGCCGCGGTGTCTCTGGGAGCTCCTCATTCCCCGCGGCCTCGCGGATGGGGTGGGCAGAGCCGTGGGCCGTACATGGGGTTTCCAGCCCACTCTGCGTGAGGTGTGCAGGGGGACGGCCCGGGCTCGGAGGCCTCGGCTGCCCGGTGAGGGCGGGCAGGCGGTGCCACCGTGTGCCCGTGCAAGCGCCTGGCCGGCAACGCGGGGTGCTGCGCTTGCCCCCGCAGCGGCGCTGGAGGCCTGAGGAGCCAGGGACGAGTCGAGATCCCCCCAGCACCAGCAACGGGCTCCAGCTCTGTCAGCACTGATCACCACACCATAACAACTGTGCCAGGACGGCAGCCACTTAGTAAGCTTTAATATTTAATTTAGAAACAATAGCAGGTCATTTCAATAATTAAATTCAGAGGAACACACAGACGAATCGCAATACCACCGCGGTTTCACTTTGTTTGGCACCGGCGTGTACACTGCCTAGAGAAGTAACCCTCGGCGCGCAGGAGGTGAAGGCGTCCCAGGCCGCGCGGCAGAGCGGCCCCGTCCTGCTGCGCCGCGGGGCCAGGAGCGAGGCCGGCTGCTCCGCCACCGGCACCACGGGCAAGAGGCACACGGGCTCCTCGGGAAGCACGGCGGGAAGCTCCGCTTTGCCAGGCTGTATGAGCACGTGAACCCTCAACACAAGGGTTTATTTTTTTAAAATCCAAACTAAAATAATTATCTTTACTGAACTTTAGGCTCGTGGCTTTGATCAGAACACTGCTGATGTCAGCTAAAAAGCAATATATAAACGTAGCCTAATTATAGATGTTAATTATTTCAACATGACTAATTACTATTTATTTCTTAAATAACTACCTGGCCATAGGTCAGTAATGTTGAGGAACACGTTTCCTCACGCACAGCAGTAGAGCACGCACACGCCAGGCTGCCTGTTGGCCCTGCAGAACCTCTAGTCCCCGCGCGAGGCACGGCTGTGGACGCGGGGCTGAAGCGCTGGCTGCTTGGAGGTAACAAGGCAATCCTTTGTGCAGTTGTTTAAAATACTGTCTTTTTATGTCAAATGGCAGCACGAAGCAGCTGTAGATTGCAACTGCCCTACCAGCAGCTAATGCCAAGCTAAGCACAAAGTCAATGCGAAACTGTGGCGAAGCAGCCAGCGACTCCGTAAAGTGTCAGCGCAGTCACATCCCCTAGGCCTCCTGCCCCAGCCGGGGCAAGGCCCAGCTGGGCACCCGTTACTCCCTGTGTCCTGCCAGCTGGCCCAGACACCACTGGAAAAGCCCCCAACCTGGTCATCCCCGGCACACTAGGTCACTGCCCCACTGAAGGATGCCCTTGCGACGGGGGGACAGTCGGTGATCCCATCGGTCACAGCTTCGGGCACCCCAGGAGGTTGCTTCACCCGCCTGCCAGGTTTGCCATGCCCTACTGCACACCGCAGAACAGCCGTTTAATTGCAACAAATGGGTGATGCGTCAGTGGGAAACTGCACACCCCAAATGACAGTGGCGAAGGACCAAGCATGAGGCCTGTTATGCTATTTATTTTGCAGAGGCAGCAAACTTCGGGCCACAGGCAGACCATACCCTCATAAGCTGTCACAGCAAAGTCCGATAGTGAGACGAAGCCCTTATCTCCACAGCTAAATTATGTAATGCATAAAAAAAGAGATACTTTACTCTTGATGAAATATATTGAATATAACATACATACATACATACATAAAACTTAAAGATGTAAACAAAATATATTAATCTTAAATAGTCAAAATGGTGTTGCAGACATACATAAAACTTAAAGATGTAAACAAAATATATTAATCTTAAATAGTCAAAATGGTGTTGCAGACAATCTTATTCCTCTTTCTTTACCTCATTTGCATCTGTTTGATTTCTGTTCAGCTTTCCTCACCTCTTAGGACCATAACCAAACTCCAGCATCTCTGCTGGTTTTATTTTTTCTCATCTTCATATAATGCTGCCTGGATTCAGCAGCCGCCTTGCTGGGACTTTGCTTTCCTCTTCGATGCCTATCAAGGCATGGCAGTTTTCAAGTCGAGCGGAGGCTGCCTGGGAAACGTGCCCGCTCGGTGCCTGTCCCGTATCATGCCCCCCGGGCCCCTGCGCTCTCTTTTCCATGCAGCACAATCTGATTTCCTATTACCAGCCAGACGCAGCCAGCGAGTCAATGGACAAGCGAAGGAGATTGCCTATTTCCCTGCTGCTATCGACAGGTCATCAATGCTGCCCCCCCCCCCCGCAGCAGCGCCGTCCCCCGACACTTTGCACAGCTGGCTTCAGGATTATTTCTGTTCTCTGCCCATCACAAAACCCCTTTATCTCTATCAACCTATTAGCAATTGGCTATTTTACCTTCAGTTCAATTATGTTCCCAGAGAAAGAACAAGCTATGAAAGTGCCTTTTGGACAAACATCAAATGTATTTCTTGATGAATTGCAACCTGAAAAACTACTTGAAAGCTTTTGAAAAGCAAAGTCTATTAGGCCTTTCAATAAAATCATGCTGTACAATAATACTTTTTTCCTCCAAGGATGGTAAATATAATAGAGCAATGCCTGTGATTGACTGGAACTTGTACTTCTCAGTTGGTGTTTGTGTTTTCATTCCTGTTTTTCCTGGGATCCCAAAGCCCCAATTAAATAACGATCCATCACTGAAACAAGTCCTAGTCAAGCAGGACGTCAGCAGCCCCCAGAGTAAATAGAGTCTGCATGCCACTGAATTTGTGATCACTAAATAGCACCTGGTGGGCTTGGTTTTAAACATAGTTCACCAAACTCTGCAGGCCAAGGCTAAACAGCTGATGGCGAACTGGCACAGCTGTAAACTCAGCTGAGCAGGTGGACCCATTTCCTGGGATCCCCCAGTCGAAGGCGCTAGTCGGGGCAGGATGCTGTTGTCCAGGTCGGTCACGCAGTATCTTCCAAAAACCAGCCACCACCCTAGCTTTAACTCTGATGTGGGCCCTAAACTAGAAACACTTGTTAAAGTCAAAACACTGTTTGCTGTCAACCTTAAATACAGCTGACCAAGTATGTCTAAACCTAGTTTAACTGGAGGACATGGCCTTGGCAAGACTAAATTGCTATCAAAAAGTTATGGGTAATCTTCCAGAGTAGAGGGAGAAATTTTTGTAATTAAACTTTGCCACTTTTCAGGTTCCACTGTGAATACAACCTTAACATTAACCTCAACACAGACAGAAATCTGCCTAGAGAGTACAATCTCAGTGCTAACGATTTCTCCCTAAAGGATAATGGCAAATGTACTTGACTTTACTCAACAAGCTCTTCTGTGCACAGTTGGAAAATTGGTTCCAAAGCACCTGCAAAATTAACCATATCCTAAGTGTGGCTTCTCCAGCATGAGAAAGAATCCCCCCCAATGTCCTTTCACAGCCCTTCCCCTACCGCCTGCAGCTTCTTCAGAGAACTCAGCAAACAGCTAGGGACTTAAAAAAGGAAAAGATGTCCAAGTCTTTGTAATGTAATTCTGAACTAGTTTTCCTGAAAGCCCTATGTTTTATTGTGCAAGAACACAAATATGTTGAAATCTGTTTTCTAATTTGCTGTGTGTTGAAATCGACTTTTTCCTTTAATTATGGATCCCCAAGTAACGCTGAAAAGTAATATTTGAAAGGAAGTAAAACAAACATGTTGAAATAAAACTTCATTAACACAGAAACTGATATAGTCTTCTTCATAGGTGCATTACCCACTGAGTTGTAATGCTCCCCTATGTTCCCGCTGGACTGCATTAGTGAGGTAAGCTCTGTTCCTCAAATAAACTCAAAATGAATCAAGACAAACTTCAGTCATAACTGTTTCTCCTAGACTTGGCTGCTTTCAGGATTCTGTCCCAAAGATTAATCTTTCCTTCTCAGACAGCATTCCCATTTTCTCCATATATATATATATATATATGTATATATACACATATACACACATACACACACACATATGGCTGCAGTAAAAATTTCCTTCAATAATGAGTTGGGCAAAGAATACTTCAAGTGTGTCAATAAAACCCTGTCTTTTAAGCAAGTGGGTTTTTCAAGCAACATATGTGCCAGAGGCAAACTGTCTCTTGGTTTGGAGAACAACAGCAACGACCATTCTTACACACAGGAAGCCACATGAGGAATCTGCTATTTGACAAATCAAAACTTTATTTTTAACAGTCTAAGTCCTTTGAGATTTACATTTACAATATACCCTGGTCCAATGGTTCAAAAACTGCATTGAACAGAAGGAAAAAAACCTCATACAGGCAGAGTCATATATCATTGAATAAGTTCCCTCAATATATTATTACACAAGAAAAAAAAATCTATTATATAAATTTGGGCCAACCTCAAAAAAATGATAAAAGAGAAAAGGTCATAAAGAAATCAAACAACTTCACAACTAATTATAGAACAACAATCCCCATAAGAACGATGTTCTGAAAGCAGTTGCTTTGTGGGCAGCATTAATGTCATCTAATAGCATTTTAATTTTTATTCTGCTTGCTCACCAGAACAATTAAGTAAAAATGGTAGAAAGTCATAGGGCATTTAAAGTTGCTGGCTTTTTTTTTAGGCGAATCATAGATTTTTTTTTCTTGAAGTACTGTGCCTCATTTATCACGAGCCAGTGAGGGCGCACATCTATCTTTAGACCCTAAGTAGAATCCAGAGGTCAAATCACTACAAGACCCTTTCTTTGAAGTGGCTGCGTTGCGATCCCCTGGGGACTCCAGACAGATGGGTTTTTGCTCAAACACACAAGCAGAAAATGTCAGAATGTCATTTTTGCAACACTTGATCTAAAGTGCCTGAGATCAACAAGACAGTTACAGGAGGGTTAAGCAAACAACCAAACCAAGCCCTCCAAAATACTACAGGTCATATGCTAAGCCAGGATGAGGCAATTAAGATCTTTTGAAAGCAACCTCAGTTTACTCAGTTTACACTAATCAACCTGCAAGAGTCCCCAACATCAGAGATAGCAAGGCAGGCACAATAGCTCAATGGTGGGGCTTGCACAGGAGTTCACTATTACCATTTTTGATGTCCAAGTAAGAAAAAAGAATAAGATATTTTGTAAGGGAAGGGGCTTTCTGCCAAGATGTACCGGGAAACAGATAAAAGATTGGTTATGGAGAACATTTGTATAAGCTTTCTCCTCATCAGTCCTCCAGTTGATGCTCTCAAGTGTCACCAGAGCTATACAGAAATTCATAATTGATTGGGAAGTAATATCAAAGCAGAAAGAGAGAAGATCCTTGAAAAGATGCAACCCTAAACCTTAAACCCTAAAAAGGAGTAGATGCCTTTTCTCTTCTTGCCATTTATTTGCTCCCTTCAAATGAAGATTTTTGCAAAAAGCAGCTTCTTGGTGAGAACCAGTTATTTATGGAAACCTCAAGGCAATAAACAGCCAGTACAAATAAACTCTAGAGAGAATTTCCTACTTAACATGTAAGCAGCAGAAATCAATATAGCTGGGTTAGATAGTAGAACCTCAGAATTACTCTTTCATTAAGTGGAGAGGAAAGCCTTTCTGATTGCACTTCTGTATTTAGGGCCTGTATTACTAGATTTTGGGGCCCACCAATATATAATGTTATATAACTGTATACAGGGTACAAGAGATGGGAAAGAACGAAGTGGCAGGTAAAATTATCTTCTCAGAAGTTCACAGCAGTGGGTAGAGAACATATGTTAATGACTATTACCTTGGTACAGTGCCTTTAATTATTTAAAGTTACTAATTCTTGTTGCTGTATTCCTTGATGTTGATGCACTGCTCTCTCATGCACTAAATTTTCCCCTGGTTTCACTTGAAATTGAAGAAATGTTTCCTTTTAAGCATACCCTGATTATGTTTTGCTAGCATCACAGCTTAAGCTGAGTTTCTTTAAAGTTGTATGTGAAACCACACCAAAATAAACAGTCAGGGTTTGCTTTTGCTTTCAGCATTTTGCTAAAAGCCTGCTCATGGGGTCTCTGCATATTATGCTCAAGCTTCAGATATGATTTAACTACCATGTTACAATATGACCCATTCCCAGGAACTTAATTATGTCTCAGCCTATGCTTGTGTATGATGAAAACAGGGAAATAGGTATGGCTAAATTCATTGATGCAATAACAATTTGCAATAATGCAGATGTTACATATGGACTGCAACAGACATAACTGCCAGCTACTTTATTACTATCATGGTGCGTTTGAGAAGCAACAGAAACCTGACTGAGATACAAACTCCAGGTTGTGACAGGAGAAGCACCTCCCAGAGAACCCCAAACTGTTTTCCCAGAAAGGAGACCAGACCACAATGAAGCTGTGGTGTGATCCAGCAGATCCCCATACCTCACTCATCAGTGGACCCAAACTGGGGAATGTAACTGCCCTTAATCCCGCCGACGCCTCCTAAGTGCTGTGTCACTTTGTTCTCCATTTCGTCTCCGTGAAATTGGAAATCCATGGATGCTATTAGAAAACTTCTCCCGTATCTATTCTGTGGAGGAAAGTCTGAGAATAAAGAAGATGGGTACAGAGTAGATTAAAAGGGTATTGTCAATAAGTCAATTGGTCTCTCCTCAGGTCTTATTTTCATATTTCCTTTCACACAATTTGGGAAGTTCTGCTGAAAACTGCATGACAATGGCAAATTTATCTGCAGTCTCTAAGAAAGATGTTATTTCCATGTTCTGCACTTGTTGAATAGTCTCTCAATTACAATGAATCTCCAACATCAGATTGGACCAAATAAACATAAAGCTTCTGAGATAAGAAGTTGACAGATGCTAGTTTTATCATCAGCAAGAAATGTCTGATGTTAAATTTCTCAACAATTAACAGAAAAGGTGGGAGAATCCAACATCAACAGCCCACAAAACAGCAAAAGGCTTTTCTGTAATTGTCTGCAGGGAAAAGAAAACCATAGTTCAATAGCCAATACCTACAAATATCCAAAGGGCTGACTGTTCCAGTATATGCCTGTCAATGGTACAATTCAACTACTAACAGTAAAATTTAAAAAAAGGACTCATGACCAGGGGACTAAAGCCTAAGTAAAAACACAAGTTCAATGTGTAAAAGTGAAAGTGGAAATCACAGTGAAAAGGTATACCATGTATATCTCTTCTCCTTCATTTGGTTTGCATTTTCTTTCACTTTTAATGCTATCAGTTTGCATATTTTCATTTTGTCTACTTACTTATGTAAAATGCATTTATCAATAATAATATATGCATTTTATTTACAAGACACAGTGCATGTAGAATAAATAAGGTTGGAAAGGGCCTGTAGAGGTCATCTGGTCCAGCACCTTACACAAATCAGGGCTGACTTTGAAATTATAGTTCTTTGTCCAGTTTGCACTATTGCTTTGGTAATCTTTTTTTTTTTTTTTTAAAGCAAACTAATTTTTTTTTAATTAAACACGATATCTATTACTGATTTCATTTGGGAGTAAATGTGAATTTGGATATCATCCTTTTTATTCTACTTCTTAGTAATGCTGGCTGAGAAATTCAGCTTCACTGCACTCAGTTCTCTACCCCTCTTCTGTGTAATCTAATGACTAGATTTGGCTGTTGATCATAAACTTCTCCTTCTGGCAGGCCTCTCTGGCTAATGTGGCTTTCTAAATGAGCTATGAAACCTTCTTTGTACATCCTAGTACAACAATGGCAGAGAAAAGAAGATGACTTCTTTGTAGCATGACATATACTGAACTTTTATTGTTAAAAATGTTTTCAACTTAAAGCTATTTTGGAATAAGGTAATATTTTACAGGCATTGGTCACATTCTTAAAAAAAATGTATAAAATCAGATGTTTCAAAATGAGCAGCCAGGATATCCCCAAGTTTACAACTTTTGCAGACATACTGAAAAATACTCTGCCTTAAATCAAACACCACCACAGTTTTTCGATGCAAATCCACTTTGTCAATGTTGAGGCTTAAATCAACATGAGCAGTAGAAAGGCATTTTTATAGTATGCTAAAGGAGTGATGTGAAGGTTTTACACAAGAATTTTACATCAGCTGTTAATCACCAGTTTTGTCAATATGGGACACGAACTTCTCTTACAGTTAGTGTTTCTGAGAAGCGGCATGTGAAGTAGGTAGCATAAATACACAAATGGTTTGCGCCCAGCCAGCTGTAAGAGAACTCCACAGCATATATTTTGTTAAAAACGCTGTCTAGAAAGATGGCATAAAAAAATTGATGGTACGTTCACGTTGTCATATCTGCTGCCTCTGGATCAACTTAAACTTCGGAAAGAGGAGCAGAGAAGCCGCTGGTCGACGGGGTCATGGGGCTCAGGGAGCCCCTGCAGCGCGCCGAGACCCCCGGGCACACCTGAAGGGAGCAGGGCGGCTCGCCAGCAGCAGTGGCACGCTTAGACCCAGCTGCACAGAAATGACGGAGAGACAGAATCTTCTCTGAAGGCCCCAGGCTACGCGTACGCTGGGACACCACCCCCCCACCAGCTGATGTTCAATAAACAGGGAAAGAACAGCTCTTCCCTTTGCAGTCAGACTGCTTCGCGTGGTGGTCAGAAGAGCACTGCTTTGCAAGCTTTCTATTTAGATCATCTCAGCCACCAAGCTGATTTAGAGTGGCCCTGTTCTAGGTTGGTCTGTCATCTTACCAAAAGCATAGCTTAGAGAGCAAAAAACTCTCAGGGAAAGGCCCATCACAGCCCTACTCTTCAAAGAGTTTCAATTTATTTAGAGTGGATTGTTGACGATTATAAATTATTTTGTAGGAAATCATCATTGAAAGAGAACACTTAAAAAGCAATTTATTTTAGAGGTTTAAGTGTGACTGGTTGTTTTAATTTGGTTGGTAGTCTTTAAAGGGGCAACATTTTAATTTAAGGGTCAACTTATTCTGAAAGGTTAACCAATCATGTAATCTAGATAAGGCTCAGTCTAAATGGATAAAGATGGCCACGCATAATTAAAGCATTCAAAGGCACCTTTGTAAGATCACCGAAAGCTTTTGGGATGCCTTAAGCCATACAAAGGCAACACCCATTGAAGCAAATATTTTAAGAGATCTATCACATTAGTATGAGTAATGAATCCTTCTTTATACTAAGAACTAATTTTACTATAATCATACCTATGTGATGAGAATTTGTGAAATGGATTAGCAAGGTTTGATTATCTCTACTTGAGAAAACTTGAAATGTTCCATGTTAAATTTACAAGTTTAACTCTATTAGTTTCTAACAACTCTTTTGCTTTTACTTCCCTTAGATTCTTATCTATTAATGTCACTTAATAAAGCATAAAGATTCACATAGTTCCATCTTTAACTAAACACCAAGAAATCCAGAATGATAGTGAAGAATGTTTATATGGTTATTTTTTATTTAATTGTCATTATAAATTCTTCTTAGGCACTTTGCAATTAACTACTGTACTGTAATGCAAATTTCTTTTTTTCTTTCCTTGTTCTTTCTGAGACAAGGGTGATCTTGAAAAAAAAATGCACAAAACTTTCCTTCCAGAGCTTTGAGGGTCCAAAAATAGGGCTTATACTTAACTCTCCTCACACCTGTAGTCTATTGCCAACAAGACTCGTTACAGCTGATTCCTAGGAGATTACATACTCTGTCTGTCAAGTAATAAAACACAAGAGAATATCAGAATGAAATTACAGTCAGCAAACCTGATGGTCACCTGGAGATTACCTGATATCTTCCCTTAAATTCACTCCTTTTTCTCTCCACACAAAGAAAAGGGGAATAGTCCTTACTGAACACATGTTACATTTGTGACTAGTTCTATTGAGTCGGTTTTTGAGGACTAACAGGCTAGATGATAACCTACACTTAGCCCCTGCACCCACAAGACAGTTCTCATGCTTCCTCTATGCAAGCAGAAAAATTTCAATTCTTCCATGAGGCAGTGAAGAAATAAAGCAAGCTCTCCATAAATCAGAATAACGTCCTATATTCACATGTAATGATTACAAACAACTCTACAACAGGCATGTACAGCTAAATCCATTAGCTAAACATAAGATTAGATATGTGCAACTCTCTGGTCAATATTTCATATGGCCATATTTAGTTCGTTTACGCTCTACTCACCTCTTCAAGTCTATCGTGTCCTGTCACTCTTCGAAGAACTAAGGTGATCAGTTTTTAATTTGAATTTAAGTTGTGTGAACTTGACCTTTTACGGAAGCCAATTTCTATGGAGAGGTGATATCTCTCGTTAGGCCAACTCATATTATTTGAAAGCACAGAAAAAGCACTGTTACGCAGGTCCTTCCTTTACATCTGAAACAGAGCCAGCCCTTTTCAAGGTAAGGCTAGGCTGAGATCTGGCTCTGACTTTAAATCAATTGTGCTCCATATTGCTCTCCACCAATGGTGTGATTTGATGGTGAGCCTAATTACGATATATCTGGTTCATCGTAGATATAAAATAGCCCATTCAAATTAAATACTGTAAAATACTACATACTCATTTCCCTAGTGGTCATTTTGGGGACTTCCATACTTGAGGCATACACTTCAGAGAGCAAAATTTGTGACAAAAAAGGGTTCATATTAATAATTAAGGTCATTGAGATAAAAATAACTACAGTTGTATAGCAGAGCTCTTTATGTTAGTAAGATTTATAGTGAGAATTATTAACTCTAACAGCTATTTTATCTCAAAGCAATGCCCATGAAATAGGATGACCTTTTATCTATTATCTGTTGGGTTTACAGAGTCTATGACTTACAGATTGATGAGTTTCAGACCCAGGCCAATTTCATTACATATTCTATTTATACCACACTTTGTTTTTTCCTGGATGACTGTTTTCTCAGGAAGAACAAAAAAATGACATGTTTATGGCATGTGAACTTGAAGAACTTCAGAACATTTTCAGCTACCTACAGTGGTTGTCAAACGCACAGTGATTCGGTGCCCTTGGAGGAGGTAAGCTGAAGCCCTGACCCTTGCAACCCAAAAGGTTAACAGTGGAAAAGAATGAACTTCACAGAAAAACTTTAGTTTAAGATTATACCCAAGAGAAATGGATAACTTTTCTTCCTGATTTTCAATAGAGAGGTCTTCCTCTCTTCGTCATGCAGCAGCCTGGGCACTGGTATCCACATCTTCATCAAAATAAAGACTGTCTCCCATTTTGAACCCTGAAGAAATAGCCGGAGTTTCAAAAAATTCAGCACATAGCAGCTCCAATGGGTACTAAAAATCTTACGATACTGACTGAAGGATGCCGAGCCAGGGGAGCACACCTGAGAGGATTATTTTCAATTACATTCTGGGAGGGCTACTAGAGCATACAGAGAAACTGGGATTATATTGCCATGTTCTCCCCTCAGAATATTGCTCAAGTGCTTTCAAAACCTGCTCTCACAACACCTCTCCAAGCCCAAATGAATTATTGAGTAAATCAGCCATACTGTGGTTGAATGGTTTTAAATAAAATTGACTATTAAAATGATCCAGTCTCTCTCTTTCTTCTAGAATCTCCTCATTTCCCCTGTGAGGTCCACAAATCACACCTCCACCTCTACTCTCTCAGGCTCCGTACTGAAGCACAGATTTTTTTAATTGGCATGCATATTATTTGATCCTTTATTGCCCCCAAGTTAACTTCTGCTGCCTGTCCTCTTAAAATGCTTCAAACCAGAGAAATAGTGTGAGATGCCTCTGTGAAACAATTAATAGTGCTAAACTTTGCACCATCATCATTACATTTTGGGATTAACAGTCAGCGGAGATAACTGAGGCCTTTCATATTTCTTTCAGATGAATGACTTTATTCTTTCTGAGGGAGAAGAAATACTAGCCAGGATCGCTCTGCAGGTGGAGGAGCAGCATCCTGGTCAGTGCAGCAGGAATTCATTTTTCCTCCTCACAACGCACGGTGAAATACTCAAAAAAGATCCAAAACAAAACCAAGCAAGCCAAAAGGGCCAAATACTTCTAGAGAATTTAAGCACGATGGAAACAGAGGCAGCCCCCGGAACAAGGCTGTGGCCGCAGGCTAGACCCGGCCGGATGCCGCGAGTGCCCTGGCAGCGCCGGCGCTCGGCCCGCTGCCCTCCGCAGAGCGGCACGCCTCTGCAGGCAGGCACACGCGTTGGCATCACCGCAAGGAACGCCTCTTCTTCCCGGCGTGCTTGGTAGTGATAATTTAATACCCTTTCCAGCTCAGCATTAGCCTTTCCTACGCCCAGTCCGTGAAGTTTCCCTCTCACAGAAGAACATCCCCTTTCCTTCGCAGAGCTCGAGATGCCGACTCGCCCGGCCGAGCCTGACCTCCAGCTTGGCCAGGAGCCCTGCCAAAACTCGGCCCTGCTGACGGCCATGGGCCATCAGTGCTGCTTCATCCAGCACAGGAAAGGGGCTGCCTCGGTGACAGTGCCCTCTGCCCGGCCCAGCCACATGGTGCCACAAGCTCCTGGGCGCCAGCCAAGGTACCGCCAAGCCAGAATGGCGGAGCTGTGCAACACCACCACTTGAAAACATCTGAAGTCAAAGAGCCAGTGCAGCTGACGAACGACATCAGTAAACGACGAAGTTTGGGAATTTTTAGACCATCCCTATTTGGCCACCTGTTCTGAATACAACAGCTTCTTACACAGTTTCTCTTCATTTTTCTATTTTGGATAATACGCCTGTCAAGAAAACTGTTTATCATATACTCTACAACAAAAGCATCTGGTAATTCGAACCTGGAAGATTAGCATTAATATTATTATTATTTTCAGCTACAACACTCCAGTGCAGCTAAGCCTAGTGCTTCACACATACCTGTATTTAGTGTATTGGGCCCTTATTTATGTGCTTAAATAAATGGTTTGATACTCAGAAGTTCTGAGCAGCTCCTGGTAGCATCGTCTGCTGGCTTTTGACTCACTCCTAACTATGTGAGGGCCTTGATTTCCACAATATTTCTGTTCTGAACTGCAAATATTGTTTTCACCATCCACACCAGTGGTTATGATTTTATGCATTGATGATAGTCTGCTTTGTTTTAAACCTTACGACTGCTATGTTAAGTATAGAGCTGTAGAGCTTTTTGGTTTACTGATTACTTTCTCCAAAACAGCATCACAGTCTCCAAGATTTCTCTCTTCTACAGGAGATAAATAAAATCTGCATAATTTGTACTTCATGACAACACAACAGCTCACATGCTGAATTACTAGTGTTATACCCTGATGCGTGGCAGCAGTGGCAGCACAATGCTGGCTGGTTATTTAACAGAGCTAAATTAATTTGTAGCTGTCAGTCATGTTTGCCAGATTTGCTTAGATTCTGAAATTTATTGACAAGCTATAATAACTGACATTTAAATTGTCTGTTCTCATAGAAGCAAACATGAAGCATGGAGCTAAAACATGACATTTAGTTCTAATCCCTGTTGGAAGTATGAGAGAAAGAGAAAGAGAAGAGAGAAGAAAGAAGTGATTTGTTATTTCTGTAATTCTTCCATTTTAAAGGGATGTTCTCAAATGACCCAGCACTCTTTTAAGATAACTTTTCAAGATCTTAAATTAACCTCTTTCTGAAATACTTATGCCTATTTCTCATTTTCCTTGAATGTGTTTTATTTTATTGCAGCAGATATAGATGGCAAAGGGTACGTTCCTGCCCCTCTGTAGCTCCTCTGCCAGCTCGTTCAGCACACAGCCAGTGGCACGCCAGTGCAGCTCGGTGGCTGGGAAGGAGGAGGCCCAGCTGCACTGTGATGACACTGGTGAGGTCAGGACCAGAAAGAGATAGTTGCATGTTCATTTTGTATTTTTTAAAAAATGCTTCACTATAAAACAGACCAATAACCCATGTTAGAAGTCTGTCTTTCCATACTGACTCCATATTGACTATAAATCAGTGAACTCGAACATATATAACAGCAGGTATTACCAGTTTCAGACAGGGTTTGGCACTGAGGCTTGGCTCAGACACAGACTCATTTGCTCAGCTGAACTTGAACATCTGAATAACGTAATCTTTCATGTCTCTGAAAGCAAACGAAAAAAATGCACAGGAATTGAATGTTCTCCCTGAATTTTAGACATTTGGCTTTTATCAGACCTCAGACTGCACACAGAGCAAAGGGAGACAGTCATACTAAACTGTCGAGGGAAAAAAAAAAAATCTTAAACTGGAAAGTGGTGGGGGCAAAGGCAGATGTCTGACCTGCACAATGCCATCCTGCTACCTGCCTGGTAACTTTTTCAGATGGCTCGCTCTTTCAATCCCTCTGATTGTAACTGCCAGCACATAAAATCAGCCCCTTGTGTAGATTGCTCTTAGCTGATTATTGTAAAGAGCCTCCACTTCAAATAAGGGGTTAAATCCTCCTCCTGTGCCATGAGAATGTTATTCTTCAAGCTGTTTGATTGGCCTGGTACTCGCGCATTCACTGCTGCTGAGACGGGCCAGGGCTGTGATTGCAAAAATCACACCCAGCACAGCGCCATTAAACCTGCTATTGTGTCAGAACACAAAGAACAAAACTAGCTCCTGCTTGCCTTAAAACCGAGAAGTAATATTTTCTTTCTTTTAATAGTGGACACATTTTAGAAAAGCAACAACATCTGATGCTTTAAGGCCTTCGCTGGTCCCCTAATGATGACCGACTGGAACATTAGAGCATCCTTGGCTTCCCTTCAGGCCTTTTAGTTGCTCCAGCTGGTCACCAACTGCTCTGCAAAAAGACCTCTGTGTGACACATTTGTACACAATGTGGATCCTGCAGGGTCTCGATTCCCCACGGCACTAGTTAGGCAAGCCTTCCCTTCCTCTACTGTCTATGCCCTGCCTTTCAGGCAATGTATATATATATATTTTTTTCTTTTTTTGCCAGCTTCTCTGACTTCTATTTTTAATATTCAGTTAACTTTGTAGAAAGTAATTATATTCTGCTCATTCTACACCAGCTGGTATTTACTTCATCCTCCATCAGGCATCAACAGAGCATGGGGCTGCAAGACAGAAATATTACTCTGGCAAGCATAAATATTTCATTTTTCACACCACAAATGCGTTGATGATTTATTAATTAGCCTACAGGCCTGCTGCTTCTGCATAGCTGAGTAGCAAAATAACTCAGCTACGACGACTGAGAAAGTCTATGGCTCACATCCCATTGGAAAGCTTCGACCGGCTCATGTCTGAAGGCTAAAAAACATTTCCAGTGGGCAAAGACCAAAATTACCAAGATAAATCTTGGCTATTACCACCTTTGGATGAGCGTGGGCGAAACGCCTCGCAGAATTTCAAGCAGCGGCAGCTCCGCTACCAGCCTCACGTCGGGCCCGGGGAGGGACGCAGGCTCCGAGCACGGGAGCGCTGACACGGCCCTGCCACCCCGGCGAGCCCATAAAAGCAGCAAACGGAGCAGCAGCATAGTACTCCTCCGAGGGGCCATAACTTCAGATCCGAGCTGGCAACTGTGTCTGGTTACTCGGTTAAAAATAAGAAAAAAAGAAAAGGACAGAAAAAGTCCTGAAACACTCCTTTAAAAATTCGAAGGCATATTTTTATAGCTTAATCTTGCTTTCAGAACAGGCCGAGACACTGTCCATTTCATTTCATTTGAAATTGCAGTAATTTAGAAGTTGAAGCAATATCTGGCAATCTCTTAATTTTAACTAAAAAATAGAGGAAGGAAAGGTGAATATATCAAAATAAATGATACCAGTTTTAAAGAATGTCAAAGCGCCATTTCAGTACGGGAAAACACGCGAGTGCCGCCCCCAGCCGTGCAGGCTAGGGCTGCCGGCCCGCGGGCAGCCGTGCTGAGGAAGAGGAGCTGGGGCGACGAAGGCTGCCCTCCTCCTGGGCAGCGTGAGCAAGCGCACAGCCAGCAAGCTGGGAAGCGATTCGTCCCCTCCGCTGGGCAGCTGCGAGGCCGCCTGGGGCGCAGCGTCCCAGCCCCGGGCCCGCCGCACGGGCCAGACACCACTAACGCCGCGGCAGGGCGGGAGCGGGCCACCAGGCTGCTCTTGGACGCGAGCCCTGCTCCCAGCGGGAGGTGGGACTGTTTAGCCTTCCCAGTGGTCCTCTCAAACCAAAATTATTTGATGAGTTTATAATGCAAAGAACTTAGCAGTGATTACTATTCCTACAGTCTACGTAATAATGGATGTTCTTTGATGTTCCTATCATAATGTTTTGACCCTATTCTGATGAGACATCTGTCTTCTCTCCTGGCAGGGAAATAGCTTTTACACTATTGCAAATGATCTGCATGACCAAAACAACATTGGCTCCAAGTAAGGTAGGGGAGCGTCTTGGTGTGTGTAAAACTTCCAGCCTGTACTCTTGTCCCGTTTGTACTGAAGACACATTTAAGGTATCAGAAGTTTCCAGGGAGTTAATCCTGCCTGGCAGATGCAGTGCACACACAGGTTACTTTAACTGTTGACAAAACAAAGCCTGTGCTTTTGGCCATCTTCTCCTCTTGCCTTTTATTAAGACTTTTTAGCAGGCTGTTCTGAAGGAGCCTTACTGAGACTGGTGTCACCAGCAGCCTCCCCTTCCTACTGTTACTTGCCTTGTGCATTACGCGGTACCCAGAGGCCCCGGCTGAGCCCGGGTCGGTGGCGTGAACGTGGGCAGCAAGGAGCAGTCGCTGCCCGAGAGCCTCGTGTCTGAAGCGCCAGCCACACAGCGGAGAGGTAGGAAGGGACAAAGAGGAGTACCCAAAAACTCACCACTGCTGGAAGGTTCAAGGGCCACCATGACTCCCCTGGACATGTAACAATGCCTCTGTGTGTCTCTAAAATGTTCACAAGGGACGGAGCCAGTGATGACCACTTTGCTTGCAGAGCACCTGGGCACGCTGACAACACTGGGGACGGGTCAGGCCAGCTACTCGGCTCCGCTCCAGAGCGAGCCCAGCGGTCACTGCGAGAGCTCGCGGCAGTGCAGCAGGCTCGCACCTTTGTGAGAAGCTCACCTTTACACTAAGGTCTTGGTTTTTCCTCACTTTTATAAGCAATATTTTCAGATTAAAAAAAAAGTTGTTTTTTTTTTTTTTTTCTGTCATATCAACCTTCTTTGCCTCAGCATGACTTTAGTGTTAAGGCTTTCCTAAAAGGAATCCCGACATCTGTGTTTTAACACAGCAAGAACTGAGCTATGTCTGGACACGCGTCTCAAATCTTTCTTAGCAGCTGTTGTCAAATGCTGCTTTATATATATATGTATATGTATATATATATATATATAAAATTTTTGCTTTATCTATACGTTATTACTAATGTTAATATTCAAAGAATGAAGTGTAGTTTTACTAAAGAGTAGTTTTATTTATATCAAATGAAGATGCATGTTAATGTACGTGCAACAGCAAATGAGATGGACAGTCCTCCATGAGCTTCTGAAGCAAACAGTGGCACTACCTAGTTAACTTTTACAGGAAGACAGTGAAGGCTCAAGTCCAAAGACAGAAATCTTGTTTTTCCTGTTGTTTTTTAATAGTGCCAGCAGTTTTCCGCATAACAATACAGTACACAATAAAGGTACAAAACCAGCTATAATTGCAAGGAAGGAGATAATGCAAAGATTCCTTTTCTTCTCTGAAAAATTTCATACTTTTCATTTCATGTTGGTGTACAAAAATGTCTGAAATCTCACACATTTAAAAGATCATGTTTTCTGCCAATTTTATACTTATGAGTCAGGGGAAGAATGACAACAGCCATAGGTTTGTTTGTTCTTAACAAAAAGTGTCAATAAATATTATAACCTACATCTGAGAAACATGTCTCTCTCTTGCATGCAGTCAACATTTTACCAGCTTCTTGCAGGCAACCCCCTTGCCCCGTGATGCATTTGCAAATGGTATTGTGGGAGTTATCTGACAAGCACCCTTCGCCATCCCTGTCAACACTGATTGCATTATGCCCTCAGAAAAACTTTGCTTAAGCCAAGCATTCAAAGTTATGAATTGTCACCGCGCAGCCTCACGGCCCTGGTTACAATTGAACGCGTTGCAGCCCAGCAGTGGGGCACCATAGCAACAGGGGCAGGTAGGAGACAGCTGTTAAACCAGAAAGGTAGGTGTGACAGAAGGCCTGGGGTTTGTCAATAATTCATACTTTATGGCAAGGGGAAATTGATAAAAGGCATTTAAAAACAGGTGAATCTATTCTATTTCTGTGATCATGTAAACCATCCTTCATGAAGATGTGAACTAACACCTCTAATAAAAAGTAAAGGACACACGATTCAGAAGCTGATCACGGCGATCGCCATTTCCTTACCGTTCCACACAAATCAAAGTGAAATACTGTCCTTGAAGGCAAGAAATGGAGAGAAGCTTCCCAGAAAACGAGGGGAGAGCAGCCAACACTGCAGGGGTGAAAACGTCGCGCCCGCTGCCTCTGCCTCTGCCTCTGCCTCTGCCTGGCGGGGGGGACGCTCCCGGTCACTCGGGCAGGCGCCTGGCCCAGCGGCAGCCGGGGCGGCCCGACGCGCGCTCAGGGGTCAGGAAACCCTCGGCCTGCTCAGAGAAGGGCTGCAGAACAGAGGTTTGGGGATCAGCATCTTCGTCTTGGGAGAAACTAAGCCACCTTACTTTTTCTCTCTCATTAAATATACTGCAAAGGAGCATGGCTAATGAAAGACGCAAGATGTAGGACAGGTGAGGCACTGAAGTGACAGCATGACCTGAAGATTATAATCGCCACCCTGAGAAATTCTTCCATGCAGTGCTCCTGTGCAGCCCCGGCCACTCCTGCAGTCCCTGTGACTTCTCCACACAGCTCCCTGGTCTAAAGCTCATGGGAATCAGGAGAAAGAGACTGGATCACACCTTTGCCAAGGAAACAACACAGCGCTCTGCAATATGGACGTTTTGAGGCTTTACATTTTCTACCAAATTGACTAAAATGCATTTTCTGGTTATTTCTTAAGTAGTAGAACTTGTTTCCCTGTAGACTGGGGATTTACAGTGAAACCTCTCCATTCTACGTGGTTGTGCATCCTGTCACTGTGTTTATATGAAAATTGCCATAAAAGCTATCAAGAATAATAAAACAGCAGACTTGAATTTGGTTAACTTCTATAACAACATCAGAAATCTTTCTCAAAGATCAGACTGTGCTGTGACAAAATCAAAACCAAACACCAGATATTGGTAGTATGTATATCCAAGTATCAAACATAAAAGCAGCAGAAAAGCATTACTTCCCTGCAAAGGATGATTTATAAAGGACATAACTTAGATGTGCTTGGGTTTTTATTGCGGCAGTTCTCTGTTCGCCATATTTCATTAACACATCAATAGAAATAGTGTGAATGAGCCCTTGCCTACTTCAGCCTGATCTAGAAAAGCATCTTTTAAAAGCTGCATTTTGTGCTGATTTGTCTCTCTGTTGTTCACAAAGAGAAGCATATTTCTCAACAGGCATAGATGAGCTGAAGGTGTACTATCCAAGGACTACATAACCGAGGGACACCAGTTAGTAACGTGAGGACACATGGAAATATCTCTGTTCCATTTACCCTTCGGGACGTAGGAATGCTGTTAGTCACCGTGCTAGGAAACAGGATGCTCCTGGTGTGGCATTCCCAAGGGGAGTGCAAGGCGAAAAGGGAGTGTGGATGAAGCTTTTCTACCCAGAGAGGAAAAAAAATTCACTGTTCTCCTCTATCTTAAAAGAGAAGGAGAGAAAGCAGGCCCCAGGCTGCTGATGTCCCCATCAGGCAGGACAAACATGCCTCTTCTCCTCTGTGGGAGCAAAAGCAACTAACATCTTGCCAACATGTGGTACTGGAGCTTATTGTGGCTGGAAGATGTGCAGTTCTGCAGAAATGAATTAATCATGAGTGATGCTGTTGGAAATAATGGAAATATTTAGATGGAAAAATACTGTCATGGGAAGAAAATAGCCTAGGTTAAGTGCAAATAATGAAAAATGGTAAAAAAGAGTGAAAAAGTGGAAATAGTGAAAATACTGGAAAAAAATGAAAACAGTCATAGTTAAGTGCTGGGAGAATTTTGTGGTCAAAATACAGTGACAAAAGCTCCCCCTGTGCACACCAGATTCACAGCTCTCCATAAAAATTTATGGAGAAGGAAATTGAGGCACAAAAAAAACAAGAAAAAGAAAATTAAGCAAGGATAACATTTCATTAAAAATGTGGGAATAACTGCCTTGGTTACACTGCATATCTGTTCCTGTCAAGAACAATATATGTATCTAGCAAAATCTAGAGGTTTTTATGAGGTGATGTTGCCAGTGATGGCCTTTAAAGTATTTTGAAAAATACTTTAACTAACAAAAGAAGGAAAAGTCAACCTATAATTAGATTGTTTGCTCAAGTGTATCCAAATGAGATTATGGTGTGAAAACCTACATATGTTCATCTTTCAGTGCTCCACTAACTAAAAAATGCAACACTTGGAGCATAAAACTAAGAAGGTGAACAACTGGTGTAAAAAAAAGGCAGCCTCCTCAAACGTACCATTCTGTAACTATGCTAGCTGGAAACCCTTTTGCTTTAGTATTTGTTCTGCTTTGAATTCTTCGGCGCATGCTATATATAATTTTACTGATAGCAGGCAATGAGATCTTCATTATAAACTACAATTACAAAAATATTCTAATCTACTACCGTAATACATAATAAAAATCTTCGCGGTCTTTCTTTATTATAATTTGCTTAGTCAAACAGCTTAGAACATGGGTCCCTCATATCTCAGCATTGCCCTCTTGCAGACATTGCAACAACTACTATGGCCTTGTGCTAGGAAAAAGACCAAAATCCACCATGAAATGCAGTCGAAATAATAGGATAAATGCTTCTTTATTTGCAGCTCAGATGCAATGTCTGGGAATAACTCTCACCATATGAAATTACTATTGCTGCCTGGACAAATCCCTAAATCAAGAATGCTATGGCTGTTCACTTGGGGGTGGAATATATAGAGATTTATTTCCAAGTATCATAAAGTCCCCGAGAAAGCAACTCTTGAAGCCTACTATTATTTCAGGTTATTAATGATTTCAAGCAGTATTTTAAAGAACAGAAATAATCATTTAAAGACCTCTAAGAGACAAAACCATGTGCCTTTTGCAAAGTGCTGACCTGGCTGCAGGGCAGAATGGTGCAGCTGGGGTTGTGCACAGCATCTCTGAGGTTTTCGAGACACAGCTCAGCTGGTACACAGGGGACTTAGGGACACACACAGATTCAAACCCTCCAGCTACTACTGCTTTCTTGCTACACATGCAGGAGTCAGCATAATGCAAGGGGTTTTCATGATACAGGAACCACACAACAACACTACAACAACACTTCTGTCTCAAACTGACTGCTGTGACTGAACATGAGCATGTTTCACAGCTCTGAAGATCATGAATTTGAGTGTCATAGGAATAGGGAATCAGAAAAAGAAAAAGGTAGGAATTTGCAAAACCCTGATAATGTCCAATACAGGTATCTATTTTCTGCAAATGAATGCTGCCATATATTCAGTGTGGAAGAAGGGAAAAGGCTTTAGGGGAAAAAGAGAGAAACTGTGTAGGTATACAAGAGTCAACAGTAAGCTCTATCTATAATGGAGTTAAAAAAATGAATGGACCCAAGCGACACAGGTCCAGAAGCAATCAGGCCTCATCAGCTGTGCTGCTCACAGACCCGCCTGCTTGCCAGTGCCCTTTGGGACCATGGAGCAACCTGCTCCTTTGCACTTTACACATGACCTCAACCAATATCTAACAGAAAACTTGTTTCTTCAAAACTGGTCAAACGCATTTTCACAGAAGGCTCCCACCGCCCTCCTGCGCAACCCTGCTGTGCTGTCCACGTGCCGGTTGGAAGATACGGTATCAGAGTCCCTAAGCTGGAGAGATTCATACAGGCCATACAGAGATTGGTAAGGACAGCGCTGCATCAAGGAAGTTATTAAGTTCAATCCCAGTTCTCTAGGAAAGACTGGCACAAGCCGCTCTTACCCGGCTGCATATGTAAGTGATGGAGGCTTTTAGAAGTAGCAAGCTATAATGCTACATGGTGCTAAAAGGCTAGCTGTTGTCTCAAGTATCTCATTATTCCTGTTTGGTTCTTCCGAAGATCTCCCTAATGGCAGCTACATTTTTCCAACACAATGACCAAGAAGTCCTGTTTACAGGATATTTGAGAAAGCATAAAGTAGCAGATATTCCTTCCATAATCCAGGCTTCTTTCTTAGTTCTTTACTGTCTTAAAAGCTACAGAAAAGTAAATTGAAAGGCTTTCCTTAAGAATCAAAAGAGCTTATGGTATCATGTTCTGACAGAAGGAGAGACTACAGAATGACCGTTTCCTACTTTGCAGTTTCTGTTTCAAAATAAATGTATTTTCCCCCAGTTCTCCTTCTGTACGCAGCTATCATATTTTTCCATAGAACTTCATGTTCAGTAAGACTGGTAACTTACTAACTATTCTTTATGGTCCCTTTTTATCCATTATTCATGTACAAGTTTATATTTAGATTATATATTTCTACCTTTTTGTTGGAACAAATGGCAGTAAAAGCACATCTGATATAATGTTTACATCCAAATACAAATAAACATGAATAACTGGTTGTGAATTTTCCAGGCCCTGCAACAGGAAGAAAAGAAAATGCTGCAAGGTGTCACCTAGCAAGGCCTAGGTGTCCAGAGATGTATGCCAGGGCAGGAGTAGTTTGAAACAACACGGGGTGCTATGAGCTTACCTTCATCCCACAGTATCATCCTGCCTTTGGAGGAGCCAGACATGCCTTAGGAATCTTATTTTTTCCTAAAGAGCCAAATATCACCAGTCTGATCTAATTACTTCTGGTTTCACTATGAACATAACTCTTCCTTGTCATAGATATTCAGGGAGTTCTTAGGAGAGCTAAAATACTCTGTCTGATGGAGAGATGCACAAGCATTGGGCTCAGACCTTAAGCTACTGAAAGGCTCTGCCAAAATTCAGGTGTCTGTTGTCCGGCAATCCAAGAAAAATAACTGCTCTAGCTAAAAAGCCAGCTCTGGAAAATGAGAATGCCAATCTCCTCATAGTTTTCTCGTTCTTAGTAACCTTTGATCTCAAACTGCGCTCATGCCACCTACTGCAAATGAATAGAGTATAACAGTTTCCAAAAGCAGCCATAGCAATAAGCCACATTCTGCCACAGCATCTTTGCATTATCCACACAGTTATGGGCAACTGTTTCTTTGTTAACCATCCAAGTGCTGGTGCTAGGGCACCAGCTGAAGTCTCTCAGTTATAAGAAGCCTTTCACAGCAGAAAATAGATATAAAATGTATACCTATCTTTTTTTACCTCTTCTTTCCCCAGTGGAAAATTCCACAGCGGAAAATTGAAAAAAATAAAACAAAACTGTTTTCACTGAATGTAATAGAATCAGTGAAACTTTTTTCCTCTCATTTATTCCTCCCCCCCCCCCCCCCATTGGCAATCTCACTCTCAAAATGGATAGCTTACACATGGTAACTTTCCAAAAGTTGAAAAACTTAATTCGTCTGAGTTTCATTTTTTCCTACAGAAATGGAGAAGGTTTAGAAAAGCTGCACAGTAGCAAGAAAGGAAAAAAAGGGTAAGCGGACAAAAATAACCAATGAGGAAGAGTTGATGTCACTTACTGCAGAGAACGGCAAAACAAGAAACTGTGTGCGTTTCGCTGTGCCTATGCCTTCCCAGGCTTTGCTGGGAGGGGAACATTAAATATTTAAGTATCTGAAGCTATAATTTATTTCAAATACCATGCTGAGAAACTCAAAAATTTGGGGAGGAAACATGCAAGGAATAAGCACAAGAATTACTTAATTCAAATACCTCAAAATGGAAATAACTCCAACATTTGAGGGGGAGGGCAAGCGGGGAATTGCAAATTGCTATCCCCTCTTTCAGCGAAGTCGAGGCGAGCCTGCTCTTTGCCGCTGCCAAGGCAAACGCTTGCTCGCTCGCCGTCGCCTCGAGGCAGGGCAGGCGGCGATCCCGGCCGTGCTGCAGGCGCCGCAGCCGCCCCAATGCCCACGCGCGCCCATTGACCAAGTGGTGGAGCAGGAAGAGAATCCCGGCGGATGCTCCGAGGGAAAAACCACAACGCGAACCGTCCATACGGCCGTGTGTACGAAAGCGGTTTCGCGCGAGGTTTAGCTTCTGCTGTCGTGCGTGGAGCCACCAGCACGGCGGGGGGCACTGAACTAGCTGAGCTCCTGCCAGGGCCGCGTGCGGGTGCTGGGCGCTCTGCGGGGGCCGGCCAGACACACGGCTCGGCCTGTAAACCCGCGGGCGTGATGGGTGAGCCAACGACCCCCAGTGTGCCCGAGTCTCTGCGGGCTCCCCGGCCCTCACTGCCCAGCGAAGGACCGCATAAACTGCTGAAATCCAAAGAGCAAAGACCATTTCCTAGCTGCAGCAGAAGGGTGATGAAACCATCTTTTCGCCGCAGCCGATCCTGTGCAGGTCTATTAACTTTATTGGAGAGGAAACCCAGCTGTTTAAAATAACAACACAACAGCTTTTCTGCCTGCTCTGCTCCGACAGCGGTGTGAATGTGCCTGGATGCCTCCCCGCGCAGAGCTCTGGCTGTGAGATGCTCCTCGGATAATGATTTGTGGCTCAGGAATTTGGAAATGCTCTTCTGCTCTTTGGAAAAAAAGGTGGGTTATTGTAAGAAATGGTAATGGTAGGTTGACACAAGGGAATAGGCCATTTTCACAAAGTTTCCCTCTAGAGGATTATAACTTTCAAATGTAAAACCCTTTTGATGAAAGCAGAAGTCAAATAGAAATATACTGAAGAATGTATTCCCTGATCTCTTCTTCAGAGAGAAGGAAAGAAAGTATATTAGAGCCGGCTGAACAACTTGTAATGAATAATGTAGTTGACGAATTCTACCTTTTTGTTCTGTTTGTGTGCTTTATCAGTGAACGCTGGCTTTTCTTTTACTGTTTACTCATTATTCTGAAAACATTTGCCAAACAATTTCTGTGCATAATCAGTTTTCAAATATGAAATATGCTCTCAATGTGAGTACATATTTACAATTTAGGAAAAATACTTGGGCGATGCAGGTATGTTTCACCGTGTGCCTAAGTTGCTCAAAGCAAATCTTGCATCGTAAATCACCATGATTTGTCCCGAGCTGTCATTCAGTGAATAAACAAGAAAACTGTGACTTACATGCTGAGGAGGGCAAACTAAGAAATACAGCTCGGAGGGAGCCTGGCACCTGCCAGGCACCGAGCTCGCAGGCCGTGATCCCCGGGGAGCGACTGCCAGGAGACTTCTCACGGGCTTGCAGCGAAGCACACAGCTAACAAATGTACTGGCTTGGCGTCCACACAGCCACTGCTTTGCGGGGCTTGTCTGTAAGAGTAGCAGATAAAACCTCCTCCCGCCGGCCCCGCCAGTGGCTGCAGCCGGGGCAGCTCGCTGGGCAGCCCGCCGTGCCCCGACGAGTTCAGCCTCGACCCTCCGAGCATCAGGCTGGTTGCTGCCCACCTCGCACCACATGTCTCTCACCCTGCTCAGTGATTTGGATCAAATCTGCCAGTTACCAGCGATTTATGTCACCCCCAAATCATGGGCCTAGGGCTCTATTTGTGCTCTGGTTTAGGAGACTTGAACAAGACCAGGCAATCCAAGAAGAAAAATGATGGAAGTCAAACCCTGCTTTCCAACTTTTTCGGTTTCTACTAGTAAGTCTAAAAAGAGGACAGACTGGCCAGTAAGAACTGCACACAAACTATTTTGTTCTGCTTTTATTATGGAAAACGGTTAGAGGGAAAACAGAGCTGGCATCACCTTCTATAAGCAGATTTAGTGCTTGCTGGAAGAGAGGAGAGCAGCACCAACTCTGATCCGGTTTGAATGGAAGACCGCTTCTCTGCTTAGAGGAGAAAAGACAAATACCCCTGGATGTGGCTGTTTTAGGGGACACCACATGCTTCAGAGAGAAAGGCACCATGCTCAATGGCAGTGTCAGAGCCCCCGGGGAGGGCAAGGTGAAGAACAGCTAACCAAGGTATGGTATTCTCCCGTTTTTATGATCACTTGTAGGAACATGAACCATTGAGCCTATTGCTGAAGCCACGGAGAGAGGAGTCGCAGGGGCAGTACAAGGGTACCGCAACAGCAGAGCGTTCAGGGCTGTCCCCACTCTAAGGCTATGCTGAGCTTTGGGTAAAGATACATAGGCTGCTTTCACGCTAGACCAGCTTGATTTGCTAGTGAAAACCATCAAGTTGGACAGCTTAATTCAGTTTGCAAAAAAGATTATTTTGATTTTAGTGACATTGAAGACTGTAAGCTTTGTGGGTCGAGGCAGGGGATGAAAGTAGAGATAAACACCAAGTCCAAACTATTTTGGTAAAGCTGCTGGTATGTGGGGGGAAAACTAGCTCAAATGCATGTTTCCCTCAGTTCCTGACTGCTTTAGTCTTCAGTGACTCAAAATACTCTTCAGGAGTAATAGTATTTAATCCAATTAAAAGGGGAGTTTTTTCACTCTTTACTACAGCAGGGTTTCACAAGACAAGGGCACTACCCTGCCCAAAATATTGTAGAAACTCATTACAATTTGTCTAATTCATGACTATTTTTTCTTGTTTTCCTGCTTTTGGCTGCGCTGGCCTTCTTGCTCAGTCAATAAAAGCTGCTATACAGCTGACAGGAAACTTCCCTGTTGAAAAATCTGCGGAGCACCAACTGAAACGTGCCAAGTGGTATTTCATCAGGCAGCCACGGTGCCTTGTTACCGTATAAATGATAGCCTGGGGCATGAGGCCTCTACGAGCCCTGTGGTTGCCTTGGCCTTGAACTTTGTTTGCCCGCTCTTAAAGCATCTCGCCCGAAGCACAAATTATTATTCAAGACGGCTTCTGAAATTAGCTGTCTGTCTTTCGGGGTTATAGAAGTGTGCTTTTGTTTTTTGTGGACTGCTGCTGCCTTGCTGGTGTAACAGAGTAAGAAACCAGAAGTCACTCCCAGCAATGCACTCCTGTAAACTCTTAAGATTTGAAGCATGAATCACGAATCAGTGGCGACCCATCAAGTACGCACCGAGCAAAGGATAAGGTTGATTGGTGTTTAATACACATTAGACTCTCAGCCCACTCCAGGGAAGTTAGATACCGAAGAGCTCTCTCTGCTTTTGAAAATTTTCCTTGGGGATATAACTGGTCAAGAGTTACCCTTCTGCCTTCATTTGTCAGTTAGAAACTATTTAAATTATTAAGTAAATGCAGCTTTCAGCTAAAGACTCTCTGAGAGCGACCCAGTCGATCAGAGCTAGAGAGGAGAGGGGCTTGCTCAGCGGCGTTACCGCTGCCTCTCTCTGTTCCCCTGCCCTCCTGCCTCGCTCCCTGCCATGTAAATCGTACGGGCTCTGCGTGTCCAGCTGCCTGAAACTGGCACTTGATTAGTTATATAGTTATACATTTATATACATATATATATATGTATAGTTATATATTAGTTATATAAATTCCTGCTATAAATTCCTACTCCTACAGACATCCCATGGGTTTTGTCTACAGTTTTATGGGAACTGCTGCCACATTTTCCAGTCTCTATTTGTCTGAATTTGGCCCAGAGAGAACAACCTCTCTCTATACAAACTTAAACAAAGTGGGAGCTCTTATGTCCTACACTTACAATTCTGTCAGAGTTTACAGTCTTAACATAACTTTTTGAGGCTATAAAACATTCAAGAGACAAACCAAACTGCAAACTCTATCTGTTTTAGCAAACACGGCTCACAGAAAGGTTATGTAGGATGATTTTAGGAATTCAGTTTATATTTTAAACTTGATTTACCCCGAATGGTCAGCTGTAAGCCATTTAAGTCAAGTTTCTCATTTAAAATAGAGCAGCTCCAAATTCTTCTGTTATCTAAGCGTATCCGAAATGGAAAATAGACCGTTTCTTGCGTTTCTTCTCTCGTCCTAGTTCGACTCTATGCCACAGAAGAAAGCTTAGTCTCTGCTCCCTTCTAGCCAGAAGCATTTAATCCTCTTAATGGGTGACTCACCCGTCTTAGTTAGTCTGGTCAGACAGGAAATCATGTGTGCAGCCAAAGAATTGCAAGTATGGAGCAACACTGCATGAAATTACCGCAAGGATTTCCATATGGCTCTTGCCATCTACAAGCCTATCCTACCTAATAAGCCCAAGGGATTCAGATAACATATTTACAAACCTTTCTCTCATTGATTTTTGCCTCTTTTACTTTCCTCATTAAACAAGACAGATTCCCAATTTAAAGTCACTACTTAACAGCTAAAAGCAACTTTTATAGGTTCTGTAGCAAGTAGGAGTGACAAAAACGCCTCTTCTATCACTTCCTATAGGTCAATAAAATAAAACATGATGAACCATCTGCTGCTCGTATAATGGGTAAAGGCTGGAATAACACATCAGAACTAATCTGGTCTTTCCCAGGGTTGTCTTCATGAGTTTTAAATGTAATCCTCCCACTGTCTACATGGAAGAGCTTCTGCCTTAACTTTGGGATAGCTGAAGGCACTCTATAGACTAACAATCTTCTCTGCTTTCATTCTCACTGCAGCCAGCTCACTTAGCAGTGAAAATACAAATTAAATTACCTAAAGCACTTTTTCTACTTTTCTCGCAGGTTCCCACAATAGACTAGCTGTTAAATAACAAGGCCAAAAAAGCAAAAGCAGAAACAGTGAAGATACAGCTATAAGGCTCAAATCTTGCATTTGGGATGCCCACATCTGGGAGAGGCTCAGGGGAGTACCGACAGGCTCCTCACTGGCTGCCCGTGGAAGCAGCCGGGGCGGCCACGGGGCTGCCGTGGGCCAGGAGCCGGGCTGAGCGCCCCTCACGCCGAGCCACAGAGAGACGCCCGGCCTCGGCCCTGGCGTGGCGATGGCGTGCCCGTGCGGGACGGGAAGGGTGCTCCAGCCACCCCTTCTCCTTGGCTGCAGGAGAGGCAGCGGGACGCAGCGCAAGAGGGCCAGCGGGACACGGAGGCCGGTAAGGTCAGTGAAGAGGCTGACACGCACCCCAGACACGTGCTTAACCTAGCAAAGCTGGAAGCAGCCCAGCACCCTGTCCTGAAAGCAACCACCCTCTCTGAATCCCTCCTGGCGGAGCGCAGGGAAAACTCCCGTCAGCTTTATGTACGAGCATTTTCTGTCCCTCCTAGTTCCATCGGCTTCTGTGGCCAACACTAGCGCTTTAGAGAAGACTGATGGGATTTTTCAGGGTACTTTGTAACTCTGATCTGTGCCCTTCTGCTGGTGCAGAGGCAGAAACATAGGGGATTAGATAAAATCCCCTATGGATTTTCATCTTCTAAAGAAAAGAAGGGGGGACTTAAAGCTAGAGAGCCGTTATGTAAAAGGAATGTGTGTTGCTTAGTTGTCCTCACCGACTCAGCAGTTAACAAAAGAAAATAATTACACTTAATTAAGAAAACAATAACCTTCCTAGAAATAGCATTAACTTTAAACCAACCAAATCCATGAAACATCTTCAGCTTAATTTCTAGATACTATTAAATAATTACTGTATCTCTTCTGGTATCAATTTAAGCAGAAAAAATTAGTCTCCTGAGGCATGACGGACAAAGGTGCAAACATCAGCATCAGTACCTCTCTGTTATTTCCACAATTATCTCTCTAAACAGTAATCAGTGACAACCAGTTTAGATATAGTACTTTCTCTAAGTCTTAGCTTGCTTTAAGTTTTTGGCTTCATCCGAAATTCAACGAGAAAACAAGGAATGCTAATCCAACAAGACAAACAAAATAACACTCCCCCTCCCAGCAACTGCAAAATTAACAAACCAAATACTCTAAGCTGGAAAGCAAGGGAAATCCTTGCATGTGTAAACGTTGCAAGTCACAGGGTTTGGTTTTGTTGGTTTGGGTTTTTGTGCTTTATTTCATCCTGTGTGCAGTAATGGCACATTTTAGCTGGAGGCAACTTCTGTTACACGTTCACTTAAGCTGTAGCTTAGTAAAAGAAGAGATATGGAGGTTGTTCTCTTTCAGAGACATTTCTCATGGCCGTTCTTTATTTATTTTCCCGTATTCATATATAAACAGAAAGCAAAAATATTTTTAAAAGTCTGTACACTTGCATTTTGAAAGTAAAACAGAGAGAGACTACTAAATTTCTCAAGATTTCCATTAAAGGTTACTGCCTGAGGTCTTCTAGGAATGCTTCAAACTGAAATACGGAAGAAAATTTTTAATGTCTCAAAACTTTATGGACCAGCAGAAGCATAAAATGATTAATGTAGCTTTCAGGTGCTGGGATCCTGAAAATATGCCTATTTGGGATTCCTCTCTTATAATTTTGATTTTGGGGCCCATTTTCAGGCATCTTCTCTGCAGGTAGGGGGCTTGCCTGGGGACAATCTTATTTTCAGTGAAGAATAAAGTGTCCCCACAAACACAAGACTGTGGCCCTTAAAAGACCTGACCTGTCAAGAAAAATCAAGGCAGTGACAGAAATCAAAAGCACCCTGGGGTCACTGTATCACCTTGTTCTAGAGAGGTGGCTGCTGTCGCTAGGACTGACATTACACTTCAGCTTAGAGCATGCTCAGAACAAGACCACGACTGAAGACTATTATCTATATAGCAGGGAGAATGGATTCTTCCTCGCTTTTTCTCCATATAGCAGTTTAATGTTAGACCCTCCCTTCTTCAAACCATTTCATCAATCCAGCTAAGCAACATCGATTTAATTTTGTCTCACACCAAACTCCAGAGCTTCGAGGAAAGCGCATCTCAGTATTGTCTGTGTTCTCCCACAATGATTTACCCTCCACCCTGCCACATTTCACGGCATTCCCTATCTCGTGGAGGATCATCACCCATTTCTTCCCAGCCTGCCTGGGCCTATCTCTTTGCCTTACCATTATGTCCCATGAGGCTACAAGGCGCCATGAGGGGCTGCCCTCGGAAGAGCGGCACGTTGGCAAGGGAGAGCAGCAAAGAGCTACCACTGCTTCTGCACGGAGGCTGCTCTGGATGCAGCGTGCTCTGCCAGGGATAAAACAGACCCTGGGAGCTGCCAACATTCATATTCCTGTACGGCCTTGGTCTTGGTTTGCGAAAGAAGGTGCTTTTTTTTCCAGATAGTTGGCAGGTTTGTCCCTCTCAGGAGTGCTCTCTGCTACATTTTCAGCTGAAGCCAGGCCCTCCCATCATTTTGGCTGGTCTTCATAGAGAACCAACATTTAAGCTGACAACTTGTTGGCTGTCAGACATCTAGAGGGAACCATTTCACTGTTGATGGGGTCTCATGTCATATTTTACGAATAGCAATTGACTCATTTTGACTAGGAACTTATAAACTAATTTTTTGCTAGGAAACACCTCTTTCTTTTCATGATTTTCATAATAATGAATGAAATATAATCCTGGGGGAAAGAAATCCCACCAACAAACCAAACAACCCCCACCTAGAAGACTAGCCTTCGTGACTGGAAGTGATCTCCCAGCCTAGGCAGTGGTATGGCTGTACTCAAAACAGATGGGATAGGTGGTAGGATCCCAGGATGTCCACCCATGGCTGCTCTGCACTGAAGCTGAGCTGGTAGGTATTAATCCTGTTGCCAAGAATATTTGTTTACTCTCTAAGGATGTGAGATGTTGTCTACAAATCATTGCATTTGTTTTAGAAGTATGTGGAAAGAGTGGCTCAATATGGCTGAAGTCCAGTTATATACTAAGGTTTAAAATGTTCAAATCTCAACAGTATTTTAGCTGACTACCCACACCAATTTGAGAAGCTGCTTCCCAGCTTGGTTTGGTGTAGTGCACATCTCAGAGGACATTTGTCACACTGCCTTGGATAATTCTTTTCGGTATCTCTTAGTAATGGGTATTATATGTCCTAGTGAAGGAGCTGTGTGTGGCTATCAGTCAGGAACCATGTGCTCAGGCTCTGTGTAATCCAAAGACTTCTGTCATGGGAGTGAAATGTCAAGGAGATGAACACCTCAGAGCACCCCAGTCCTAGCACTTTGTTCAGCTTCAGGAAAGTGTCACATTTGCTGCAGTTCAGGCAAGCATCGAAATACCTGGGAATACGTGCACTGACCTAGTCTACAAAAACTGGGCTAAGGAAATGTCTGGAGAACGTATCACCTGTGCCCAGGGAGCGCAGGAACTGAGTGTGTTTCATTCAAAGTTGCAAGAAAGGAGACCACTAGCACAAATGACACTTCTTTGCAAACATCATCCTTCATGGTAGCAAATGTAAACCCTTCCTCAGTTTACCAGTCACTATTGCAGTGCAGAGTCCTGCTTTCACCTCTTTCACTAAGACATCACCATCTTTTACCCCAGCTGAATGACTGAAATGTCTCTTCAGCACATATCCTGCTGCCTCGCGTGTGTACCTTTGTACTACGTTAGTTTTCTTCTCTTTCACAGTTGAAAAGCTGATCATGTACATCCATGCCTAAGCCACATAACTTGGCATGAATTGTCCCACACAGCTAAAGGTCACTGACTTATGCTCATTTCTTCATCAGCATTTTCACATAGGAGCTACATGAATGGTATTAGGCAAGCTTAGTTTTCTCCCATACACAAAGCACATCTTCCATTTCAAACTCTGAGGACAAGCTTATGCCAAAGTATTTCATTATAATCGAAGCAATGTATCATTAACATCTATGTTCCCTCTGATTTCAATAGTTATTCTCCATCTACCATTATCTCTATTTCTGATTTTTACAATCTTGGGAAGAAAAAAAAAGTGAAAAAAACCCAAACTTACTATCCTAAAAAAACCCAAATCCTCACAAAACAGCAAGAAACTGTCTGAAATGCTCCTTGGGCTAAGTTTGTGCTTTACAAAACTGGCAGGTGTATGCAAGGAGTGAGACACAGAGCACAGTTTATGTAATGCGCCAGCGACTGAGGAGCCCTGACAGCCAGCTGTGACTTCAGTCACCGGCATCGCTGCCGTTCCCTTTCGCACTCGCGGGTGACTTTGACACTCATCTGCAGCGCCCAGACCCGCGCTGCAGTTTGCGTTTTGCACACCTATGATGTCTGTGAAGTGAAGATGGAGTAACAAGCATCTACATGCAGGGTTTCTCATCAGGGTATGATGAAGACTGATTTAAAGTTGGTTGCTTCAGGCTTAATACTTAAATTTAAGGCTGGTCTCTTGCTCATAGGTGCTTCTCTGAGAAATGCATCAGTGGTAAACTAAACCTGACTCTGCTGGCACCAGTCCTAACAGCAAGCCAGGGTGGGAAACGCCGAATATCACGCCTGGAGCCGATGCTGAGGGAGAAGGGCAGAAAAGGGGTCATATCTGGGAATATAACTGCTGACTGATGTAGCAATGGCTGCTGGACCTCGGGCCTGCAGGGAAGTGCGGGATACTCCTTTGTGGTTGTCTAATACAGACAAAGCAGAGCTAAAAAAGCCCCCTGAGTTTTCTATTTGTGTCAAGATGTACAGGGCCACCTCTCAAACGATACTCACACTCTCCCACGAAGGACTCTGGTGGGAACCACAATTAGCAACTCTTACGGGCTCGAGTTCTGACTGAGGGATGCGGATTCCTTAGAGAAGCTGGTTTCGGGGTGGTTGTTTTTTTTCTCCTAGGCTATTGATGTTTGCTGGAATTTTTCACTGAAGAAGAAGAAAAATATACTTTATGGAACTAAGCAGTGGCATTTTCAGATGTGATTGTGTGGCTATACAGGCAGGCTTACATATGCCTGTGCATATAAATATAAATTCCTAGGTAAGTTTTGTTTAAAGACTTTTGCTTGCTTGAAGTTATGACTTCTTTTGTCTCTCAGTGTCTTAAAGGAATCAAGCTTCAATATTTTCACCATTTTCCTTGAGCTGCTAACCCCTAATCCACGCTGCAAAGCTATGTGCTACAAAAACACTGGACAGTGGTATTCCAGTACACAGAAGTTCAGCGCGCTGGTTTACAAGCCCCTGTGCTAAGCGCTCCGGCGTACGACAGACGTTTCACAGCAGGGCTGCTGCCCGCGTTCCCGGAGCAATCTAAAAGGTTTACAGGGGCTTTTGTGTACCTCAAAAACCTAATGCTAAGCACTATCAGAACATAATCCCACGACTTAGCGGAAACAGAGGATGCTCAGACCCACTCGGAGCCACTTACCAAGCCACAAGTTCAGATTCAGTATCTTTCACATGTTCTTGAAAAAGAAATGTGAAAAAAAATTGGAAGACTAGTTTATTCACACAAAAAGTACTCAAGACTGAATACTCAAAACTGAAGCGTGAATTTGTGAATTTACTATGATTTTTTTTGTCTTTTTTGTGTACTTTTTTTCTTTTCCCATAAATAATAATTATTTAAACATCTGGTTCTGTCACAGAAATCAAAATAAAAGAAACAAGAAAGAAAAATGAAGACGAAAGCTCATACTCCTTAACTTCCCCACCTACAGTGCTTTGTTAACCAGGGAATCCATAGCTAATTTGCTTGTTTGTATTTAACATGCAACTTCTACATTTTTTAGCTAACGCACAAAAAATTCTTGGTCATTTATTTCGTTTTTCTTTATGTGCTTAGATTTTTTTGACTGGAGAATGTGACTTACATTTTTGAACATTAGAAAAGTGGAAAATGCCTCAGCATTAGAAACACAATGGAAACTATTTTAAAGCTGATGATTTGCATAAAATGGAAATACCTTTAGATATATTTCAAATCTAAATAAGCCACTGATGAGAGAGTTATTTATTGTGTTAAGTGATGGCAGAATCCTGAAATCCTTGTTCAACCATGAATCTGCACTCAAATTAAGGAAAAATATTTCTGAGTCAAGACAGCAGGATTCAGACCCAGGGATTTCTGTGCTAGGCCTTAGGGCAAAATTCTTGCTTGATTTATATCAAGCCAGCCAAACTGAAGTTAGTAAAATGCCACTGATTTATATCTGCTTTTAATTATTGCTATAGCACCCATGCTTATTTCTATGCCCCCATTGTAATCACTCTCCGCCATTCATTAGCTGCACACATATAAAACCTATCACGAAACACTAGCTAACTGGCTTGTCTTTGGAAAACTCCAAACAACGTATTTCCCCTGTTTGCAAAACAACATCTTGCTCTTACTAATGCTGGTGAAAACACGGTTTCTTAAAACTAAAGCCCATGCTCTTTCATTCGGATAAATGAGATAAAAATCAAGACTGGAACACAGCAAATTTCAGCTACTGTGAACATCATTGCCATTTGTGTCGCCTGGAAGTGTTGCATGCGAGGAATTTTAGGGTTGGTTCTTTCCAGGTTATCTTACTCTGCTTGGCAATTTCAGCTCTATTTAATAGTGTTAAGCCTTCTAGTGCTGTTCCTAGGCAGATTTTCTGTAATTTTCTACTGAGTTGCTTTAATTTTTTCCTATTGTTATTCCACAGAGATGTTCAAAACACTCACTTGCATCCAATCACCCCTTTTCATTATTTATGAAGAGTGACGGATGCTGTGGCTGTTCAAAGACAGCCTGGAGGGAGGCCCCGGCCGTGCCGTGTTAGTGGACGGGACAGCTCAGCGGGGCAGCAGTGCAGTGGGTCCCCTGACAGCCCTCACGCTCAGTTTGTGAGTGGTTGGGTGCCCCAGAGCAGATGCCTCTTGGAGAAAACCCAAATGACAGCCCCGCATCATCCAGTCCATGCGGCAGACACGAGGTCTTGGCCATGATACTTCCCCACGGCTCTGCCAGGACATGCCTAATGCTTCTTCTCTCCAGAAAGCTTCAAACCAAATGTGTCCTAGAGGCATTCATCCCAAGGGACCAGACTAAATCTTGTCTGAAGTAAATCCCCCAAGCCACATACGTGTGAGAGGTCTCTGCATGAACTGTGTTGATCAACTCTTGCACTCCTATTAAATTGAATTATATAACCACTCTTTTCCAAACTTTTAGTGACCTTCTCCAGAATCTCCAGTGAACCTCAGATATAATCTGTAATACACTTGGTAACACTGTAAAACAACAAATCACCATGGGTCTACAAACCCAGTGTGGGAATCTCCATCCAACTAGGCTTCTCAGTAAAAATATTTTTCAAAATAAAGCTAAACCACGCAACAAAGAAGACTGCCAAATTCATTTTGACTATAATTACATGTCAATGTACCTATGATTTGAATCACCTACGTTATCTGTGTTCAGTTGTGTCACCATTAGAAAACAAACTTTCACATGAGAAAAAGTGAACCTATTTTCTTTCATTATCTTAATGTTTTGTAACAGTGCAAAGTTATAATTTTAATACATTGTTCATTTTTCCCTGACTCCCTCTTCTGCTAGTTTTGAAGGAAGAAGAAATTCTAAAAGTAGAGTGTTAGGATTCTAATCTTGCTTCTCTTTTTTATTTTGGCTTCTTTATTTTCCTTTAAAAGAAAATACTGAAGCTTAATTCAAAACAAGAAGTTCTTTTGTCTTGTATTCCACTGTTGTACAAAGACTTACTCTCAACTTCTGAACACCATATATTGAGATACTACTTGCCATTTAATCTCTTGGATATTTACTGCTTTAAATAAACAGATCATAATCTGACTAAGTAAATCTAGAGTAACGCTTCCAACCTGAAAACAGTCTTACTTTCCAGATAGGGTCCTATTTCATGTGTGCTGAAGCACAAAAACCTTTGGTCTGTGTTCATGAAGTACTGATTGTCTTCTCAAAACTGCTTTTTAGTGCATGCTGGCCTGCTTTTAGACATGAGTGAATCACAGATTGAAAGATGCACCAACTGCTTGAAAATAAATGACAATATTCCTGTGACAGAGATGACTGTTCTGGTGACTAAGTGCCAGGAATCATGGGAGGACAGTGGAAGCCCGAGCTCAAAGAGGTTTTTCCCCGTTTTCCAACCAGCTGTAGCTGAAACAAAACGACAGGCCTCTACGTGCATTTTAGTATGCGGACTGGATTCTGATGAAGCTGAATCAGCATAAAGATGGTTTAGCACAGTAGTTAATCCAGTACCAATTACCATCCCAAATTTAGGACCTGAGTCAAGTTCCATTGAGGTTAACTTGATTTCATTGAAGTTCCCATTGATTTCAACTCATCTTGAATCAGGGCATTCATTACTGCCTTGAGATATTATTGAGTCAAGCTACTGTATACAGATAATTTAAAAGTTAAGAAACTTAAAAGAATGTCATCTGAACACAACAAAGCTGGACTGCTCTTTGTTCTTATTCAGACATGTATCTAATCTTCCTAAAAAAGCTTCACCGATCTGTTTGCCTCATTAATGTCTTGAGGCAAGGAATGTAACGCATTAAGATGGGCTAATTTAAATTTACTGATTTCTTTGGATGTCCATATCTGTAACATGCTAGGGTAAATATAGGCTCAAACAGCTATCTTCTCTGTCTTATACATTACATGTCCACCTTTTTAAATTCCATCTCTCTCAGAAATGTCAAAACTTTACAGCTATTATGATCACCTTAACTGCGAAATTTCAACCAAAATTTTCTGTATCTAATTCAGTAATGTTTGCCTGACATGGAATATTAAGCCTTAAGACGTGCAACATTAGTTTAAAGATCAAATCTCTGAACTCACTGTCCCAGTTTTATTAATGTTCTTCCCCAAATAAATAATCTAACTAAACAAAGTTAGATTAAAATGTGCAGACTTAAAATGAGGCCACTCATCCAGCTGACTAAATAGGTTTTATATCTGCAATGATAGTAAATCCATACTAACCTACACCTATTTTCTAAGACACTTCAGAGGCATAGTTCTCACTGAAGCAAACAGGACATGTTGATGTTGACCACTTAAGAAATAGCTGCAACCGAATTGCTTTGTATAAATTTCTATCCTAACCTTGTAATTCTTCCTCAAGCCTTTCTCTCTCTGCTGTCATGTGTTTGTTGACAGGGAAGAAGACTAGAGTTGAACTCTGTAGCCAGGATTTGATTCCTTCATTGGAGAATCCTTCACGGAAACAGGTAAGTGTGTATAAGCAGTTGCCGTAATGGCACTGCTACATTGCTCCTACCTACCTTGCTGCGCCGAGCTGACGTCTTTGCTGAGTCACCTAGCGGGATGAGACGTCCTCCCTTCAAAGAGCTGGTGCAGCAGCAAGTCATTTCTCTACAGTTTGTATTGCATTTTCCATTCCTCTCAAATGACTTCGGCGGTCAGCACCTTGTCTAATCACCTGAGCTCTGTCAGAGCTCTCTGGAATTCCTTAAAATCCTTCTCCGAATTAATAACCCTAAATCCTTATGCATGTCTGGGAAATGATTCTAGTCCACTCTTCCTCGCAAAGCGTAGCAGAAATTGTATCTGTCAGCCCAAAGAGCCTATGTAATCCTGAATAACTGACTGCTGTGATTTCAGCAGAGGTAGAGGTTCAAAATTAGCATAGACCGGCAGCGTCTGAAGCTTACTACAGCTCAACACTTGTTTGATCACCAGTGCGAGGTGAATTTCTGTCACCACTGCCGTTCTTAAATCCCTCCTGAAGACTCTCAGCAGAGAGGCTTGAAATGGCTCAGTGCTGCAGGTACTGAAAAGCACAGCTAGCACCTGAACGGAGGGAACTGGGAAGAACAGCGCTCCTGCAACAGACGGGGATCCAGCCACACAAGGGGAGACAGATGTGTCAAAGGAAGGGACCAATACATCAGTGTATTCATCAGCATTTGTCTGGGACAAGGAACATCAGCTGTGAAGAAAGGGACAGCTTCTGAAAAGCCACAGCAGGTGGTCTGCCTACACAGATCAAATTAGCTGAAAACAAGGGGGAAAAAGTCACCCGGTGTCACATCTTCTCTGCAGAAATCCAGCTGAGGGAGCGTCGTGCTCCATCTGGCAGCAAAGCAGGCAGACCTACAGAGGAGGAACTGTGACTGCGGTCACTTGGGAGAGCCTGAGACATACATCACGAAATGTGAAAAGCCCTTCATGGGAGAGATGGAATTTAATTTCTCGCTTCTCTTTCCCATTTATTTTTTCCTTCTTTCTCTCATGGGGATGATTTTTTTCATCATCACTGCTTGGTGTGAAGGCAGTGAAGTATCTAGAGCCTTCTGATTTTATCCCTAAGGGTCACACCATCTCAAAAGGCACTTTATTGTCATGACACGTAACTTTATTTTGTCATTTCTTTAGCTCTAATTGTGATACGCATCTTATTTTTTTTTAATTCTCTCTTGTTAAATTTTCTTGCACATGCTTGAGGTGACCTAAATGCTTCCCATTTGTCATTTCCCTGTGTCTTGTTCCCACTCTGCAGCAGAATAAGAATCGGAGAACAGCACATCCTCTCTAAGATGCTCTGCTCGTTTTTTCCTTTGAAGCATTCTCAGTGTGCCCTTTCCTTTGTCATGTGCAGTGCTTTCTTGCTGCAACTTTTAACAATTGTGATTGATTTTTCTGGCTCTTTCTTTAAGCACAGTCTAAAACTTCTGTAGCTTTCTAGTTGCCACAGTCCTTCAGTTTCCGTATCTTGACATTTTATCTAGGAACTTGTTAAATGATTCTCAAGAATTCACACTTTGAAAATTCTTCTAAATCTATCTTTGTCCATATGAATAATAATTAGGTATTAAGACAGTGAATAAAAACTTAGCTCAGAATTCTCCATAAATATAGAAATAAATTTAAGTACCTCTGCCTTTAATTTTGCCAGAGACAAATACAACTACTATAAACACAGCAAGCAAGTGCCTAGCTTCAGCTGAAATAATACTGACAGCATCTCATATCCACCCACATCATCAGGTTTTTTCTTAAGCAAAACCTAGGAAACATGAAGGCACTGACCACCAAACCTCACGGTATCTCTGAGAACCTGCTACAATCATGTAACACCTCCTTGCATTCACAGTATTATTATCAGGATGATACTGAGGACTCAAGTCAGTTATGTAAGCATGTGCCTATAGGCAATTTTAAAGGCCTTTGGCTATGAGCAGGTGGGACTGGTAGATCTGACATTCAGCGAGATAGATGAAAAACATTAGCTTAGCAAAGCTTAATGCAGCAGCATTTTATTCAGAAATTAAAATCCTACAAGACTTAACAGCATCTCTTTGCACTATAGTCCTCTGTGTGACTATCCAATTTACTGTAAAAGCTAAACATCAGAGAAAACCAGAAAAGAAAAAAAGTTATCCAACACAGTTATGTGCCCAACCAGTATTGTGTTTCAGTTGTGGACACAAAGGATGAGCATGTGTGAAGAGTTCTTTATTCTCCTGTTACTTCAAACGGGGCAAAGAGGCTAGCACATGCAGCTCCTCCAGCATTGAGGACGTCAGTCTCGGAGACAACTATGATATCACATGGAAATTAGGAAGCATGGGGGAAGCAGATAACAAAGGACAGCAGTCAGAGGCCATTCTCATTTCCCATATATGTGCCTGATACGAAGAGTATCTGGGCCATTCCCACTGACTGGTGAAATGGGAATTGCCACACAGCCAAGGAAATGTTCAAGTTTTACTTGTTTAAAACAAAGGGGGAAAAAGGAATATTGTAAAAATAAAACTTTGTTAAAACAGGAAGGCTTATCTTATGATGAAATTTTAATCCTGCTTCTGAATGATTTTACGGCAGCTTATTTGCCTTTTGTGATATTTCACACAAAACAGGATATTGATTTATTTTAACGCATGACTGAAAAGGGCAAGTGGAGGAGAAGGGGACAAAGAGACAAGTGGAGGAGAAGGGGACAAAGAGAAGAAACTAATAACACAAGATAACCCAACCATGCTATGCAAATATATAATGTTAAGCACAATGCCCAGGTGCCAGTGTTCCTTCATACACTGGATTATAAAATTCCAGAGTTAAATGAAGGTTTCAGAAAAGAATAAAAGAGAAAATACTTCTGATAGTGATGAGAACTGACTAAGTGAGCAGAATCTCGTCGGAGAAAGCATCAGCTCCAGAAGAGATATTGAAATGTAGTATTGGTTGCCTGAAGAAATGCACAAGACTGTTTAATATAAAGTTGGTACTTTGCCTGGTAGGAGTGTGCTCAGTTTGAATGAAACCTATAGAGGTGGGTTCGTTTAATCAGGTGAGAACTCTTAAGCATGAGGTAAAGCCTTTAAAAGACAGACTGAAGGAATTAACTACACTTATCAGTAGTTTCTGATGTGTGTACAAATGGATCAATGCGCCCTCTCCATATAAACCAGAATAGCAATTGGATGAAACAGCAAAAGTGAAGTTTCTCAGTAACCTAGGATCTCTAGGACCTTTGTGTCCCTTATTGCCTTACCATGATCCAATATAGCTTACTTGGAACTTAATCTTCAGTGAAATTGAATTCTTCTGAAAGCTTGACCTTGATTTCAAAGCAAAAATGTTCACTTAAAACAACCATTTGCCCATTCACTTCTTAGCAACCAGCTGAATATAAAAATGTATTTATGTTGCATGAAATGACAAAGTCATATCTGAATACATGTGGATCGAACATCCACAAATTGAGCTGAAGTTTGAATTGTATGTACACATAGCAAGGAACTTCGGCACTGCAGAATTCCTGCGCTGAAGACACTATGATTTTGATAGGTAAGACAAAGAGTAGAATAAAAAAGTATGATTCCTCATAGAAACACAGGGAGAGGTAACCCTGGAGAGAAAGGCAAATTCCAACTTTGGAAAAGTTAGGAATGAATCAAGATTTCTTTGTTGCCATCCTAAGTATTTCACCTAAGGAATACGCTTTACCTCCAGCCCTGACCTTTATTCAGTCTGCAGTACCCTCAAGTCAGTGGAGACTGGGTAAATAAAAACTAAGGAAAGAAATTTTATAGAAAAAACTAACACATGTGCAAGTAAAAAATGTGCAAACTGTCTTGGCCAAATTATTATTGTTATTATTAAATAATAATAACAACAATAATAATAAATCCTCCTAATCAGGTGACGTATCAGAGATGGCCAAATCTCAAAAGAGATTCAGTTCAAATTTTGCTTAACTCTGAACACAGATTGGAGCTGTTTGCCATTTTACTTAAATGGCAGATTACAATTATGAATGACAGCTAAATTCTTCTAATGACCTAGCAGTCCAGGTGAGGTGCAGGATGAGTGAGATCAATCCTGTCTTGACCTTGGTCAGAAATGCTACGTGGTCCCCACACGTCTCCTGCATCTGCATGCCCCCAGCCCAGCTACTTCTACCAGATCCGTTATATTGCTTTGCTGCTGGAGGCTGAAAAAGAGGCTGGGACAAAAAACCTTTCTGAGAGAGGAAAGGAGAAGAGAACAACTCTGTCTATCCCTGCGTAACCTCACGTGCCTGGTGGAGAGCACTGTGATCAGCACTCCCATTGCTTAAAGACCTGATGGCAATTACAATAAAATGGAGAAACGAGTCGTTGAGGAGGTTAACTTCCCATCATCACCATGATTACAGTTCTCTCTTAAGCTCAGCTTCAAACTGAACAGAAACTATATTTAATTTCTGGGAATTTCCATTTCAACACAGAACAGAATTTGAATAATAATGCAAGCTCCCCAGTCCTTCAAATCATTGAAGCCAGTTCTCCTGACCCTTAAATTGATGGGATCTTGGATCAAAATACTTACATAAGAACACCATGTGGTACTTGTCCCCATTTTAAAACTGAGAAAAACAGGATTCAGAGAGATGAAATGACCTGCTCAAGCAAACAAAACTAGCCAACTGCTGAGCTATGAAGAAACCCATTTTGCTTAGTCTCTGCAGAATAGGATGGCTGTGTAACCTTTGTTCATACAAACTAACTTACAACATAGAGCTTTGGCAATACCCAGCCTCATACATACAAGAAATACAATTAGTAGGAATATATGAGGGGAACAGTGAACATAAAGGCTGCCAACAACTAGTTATGGTTTATGTTTTTCTCCCTCTCTCAGGAAAGAGGCCAGATCTTCAGAAAAACTGTGCTTTGTGTGTATATATAGAATTTTTCTGAGTGAATATGGAAAGGCAATATTCATTTTTAGACCTGCTTGTCTCTAACATTTTCCTATCTAGGGTACTATTTCTGTTTATAAAAGATGACATCGAATAAGACAATAAAAAGCTGACAGTGTAACAAAGATTCAGTCACTCAGTCCTGAGTATTGATCCCAAACCTAACACAGGTATGAAAAGAGCACTTGATCTGCACACTTTGCCAGCACAAAATAAACATGTATACGTGTAAAAGTGTATTGCCATCTTTTCTTAAAAGATAAGAAGATGCCTAAAAATGCTGGTCATTTGATGATGGTTCATTTCTAGGAAAAATGCTCAAATTTGACAAGTCCTTTTTTACACTGCTCTATACCTGATATCCATATGAGGCAAACTCTTTGGCAGACTAGAGGAGGAGAAAATTAATTGAAGATTCCTCTCCCATAAAAGTTTGAGAAATTAAAACATATATGCCTGTTGAAGCCAAAGTTAGGTTTTCTAATTATCTGAAAGCTCCTATTTATAAGCATCCTTTACATCATAAAACCAGAACCAGAAGCTTATTTAAACTGACCTTTTTGAAGGTTTTTGGCTTTGATCACACATTATCTGGTGAAAAAACCCTAAATTCTGAAAAGTTCTTGAGAATGCATTCCACAGGTTTTTTTCCCAAAGAAGCATAAAGCAGGACTTTCTTCCTCCTTTCTGCCTCCCAACATCTCTGAGCTCTGTGAGCAGAGGCAGAGTTTCAGACCCTTTGCGGGAAAAGAGGATAATCGCTGCAGCAGGGTAAGACCTTTCTCTAGCCCTTGCTGAGAAGAGAAAGATGATATCTGCTGATATAGCTGTGTGCTCCTTCCTTGCCTCAGAGGGGAAGGGCATATGTGACTTAGTGGTGAGGAAAAAGAAAACTAATCCTTCAGGAAAAAAGCTGCAAAAATGTAAGCCCCAAATATGAATTCTTAGGAAGAGGAGAGAATCCAAATTTGGATTGTTAATTGTAGGAACCATTGGAAAAATCTGGACTCAAAGCAACCAGGGGAAATGGAGGGGCTCCAGGTGACTCAATCAACACAGCTATGAATAAATGATGGGCTCTCAGATACTGTACACAGAAACAAGAAGCTGCCTGCTGTTCATCTGCACACTGCTGAGAGCAAAGCATATTTATACAGACAGTTTTTGGCACTTAGGAAGGGGGAAATCGAGGGTTTGCACTAAAAAATGAAATGCCTTGTTTCCGGATTGGCTGCTAATAGCACTATGTTCCTCGCAGTAAGAAAAAGGGGTTTAAAGATTGACTATATTTCTTACATACTGCATGAGGAGTAAATGGACACACTCTTTTCTCTCCCTTTATTCCTTCCTACCTTGACTTCTGGCTTTCTTCACAATGTTCCTCTCCATTTAGAAAGTAGAGAAAGTTAATATTCTCTTGGTTGAAGCAACATCTATACCCAATACCTTCCCTGGTTTTGTTCACGTTTGCGAACTGTCTTTGCAGTTTTATCCTGTCGCTTTCATAATTCTCTGCTCTGTTTATTAAGCTGCAGCAGAGACCAGCCTCGGGTAGGATTACAGGGAGAAAATGAGCTGCGTGATGCAGCATGGGGAGGTGTGGCAGAAGGGGACTCGCTGACAAATTGCTCCAAAGGGACTTGTTGAAGTCATCCTTTCTAAAGCTCTATTTTAAAGGAATTAGAGAAATGTCTGATATATATTTGATTTCACCAACCTTTCAGAGTCCTTTGCTTGCCTATGATATCTCTGTGTTGTAAAGGATATTGCAGTTTTATTTGTTTTATTTCAGTGCAAATTCCATAGGAAGGCAGGGTATTTTAAAGCTGTGCAAAAGATAGCAAGACAGCAAAGACTGACATTATGGCTTTATAATCATCCTCTTCCTTTTATTCTTTTCATTCATCATTGCAGCCTACAGCTGCAATATTTAAGGAAGTATACTTCTCTTAGATGTAAGTTACACATAAGATCTGATAAAATATGTCATCCTCTTAAAACTACACTAATCTCATTGATATGATGACTCAGTATATCTTAATTGACTTGGATATCTTGGATGAAATCCTGACTCTGTTGAAGCCAATGGCCAAACAATGATCCCTTGAGATCCCATCTTTCTAATGTACTCCTTTGCTAATCTCACCACTCTTCTTCCTCATCGGTTTTCCTCCCAGCGGGGCTGCACCCGCGGCTGAGCTGCGGAGCTGCGTGTGCCCTGGGAGCTGGCGCTCGCTGTCCCGCTGGGAGTCCGCTGGGAGCAGGTTTGGGCGATTCCTCTCACAGTGCCCCTGGGCAAGGCCCTCCCATGGATGTTGCCTGCACGAACTTTGGCATTTCTTTAGATGGAAGTGTTTACTCATGCAACATTAGCATTTTCTTAAACTTGCCAGTGATTGACTTCTAAAGATAAGGAAAACAAGCTAGCATATTTTAAGATGATTTGAAGAGGGCTACCTACTCCCACCTTTACTAAACAAAGATAGCACGTACACAACAACGAAACAGAGCTCAGCCCGCGCAGCCGTTCAGCACAGTGGCCCATCACAGGCAGGCGTTGCAGCCAGTGCTGAACTTCGAGCGGGTCTCGTCTCCCTGAGCTGGGGCTACGCACTGCAAACACAAATTCATTGCAACTATTTCTCTGCTAAGAGTTAAGTGTTTGCTCACAGTTTTGGTGGATTTGGTCCCAAGATTTCCAACCAGGTACGGGTTCTTGCACAAACCACAGATGAAGAAAAGCACCCAGGCAAGCCACAGAAATATTTTTTTTCTTTCTCCTCTCTTTTGCTTTTCTTTAAATGTATTTTATACTGTTTGGCTAAACAATATGAGACTCATGGGGAAATGGGGAAAGAAGAGTGTTTCATGCAGAGCTATAAGATTATTATACATAAGCAGGGACAAAATGAGCCTATCTATTTAAATTTTAGCATGTTCCACTTTTTTACACAAGACTGATCTCAAGAACGTAAACAAGGGTCTCGTCCTAGAACAATGGCTTCAGTTTACTTCACAAACGAGACACAGGAGCCCTGGAGGCAGTGGGAAAACAAGAGATAGGTTGAGGGGAGGATTCAGTGCAATTAGTTCTGCTTAATGTACTTTCAAATTTAGTGTGGGGTTCAGCTCTTCTAGTTCACCTTAAAAGATAATGGGGCCCTTTCAAGCTGCCAGAAAAGATTTGGCTCAGGTATAGAGGGGTCTCCAGTGCAAATTTACTTGTATCATTAGAAAAGCCATCTCATTTTACGTGAGCCTAATGAAAGTACACTTAATTTGTAATTTTGTATAATTATAGATCCTGATGCGACAGATGAATGTGAATTCAGTATCAGCTAGTGAGTTCATCATTCCTTGTATCATCAATTTCTCAATTATCTCTAATGGTTGTCTTCAGGAGATTTATATCTTGTCATTTTGCTGCTAATCCATGTAAAATATCCTAGAAGATCTGTACCAGGGAATTGTCCTAAAGAGACAGATTTCAGTGTCCTGCACAAAGTAAAGTTTCTGAAGGTCAGGTTTCAAACTACCAAACACCCAGACTGTGCTCAGATACTTAAAATTCAAATGACATTTCCTTAAAGCTCACAGTATTCCCACTGTTCGCTTTCCATTTCCAAAAGAATAGCCACTACCTCCAACACTGACATCTCATCTCAAATTTCCTTCTCCTTCCTTTTCTTGAAACCTTGCTCAGATACATGTTGGATCTCAAACATGCGGCCACTTATTTCTACATACACTTATTTTTGTTTTTGTGATTTCCTAAGCATCCTGTTGGGTTTTTCAGTTCTCTGCTTTCTTCTTTTCCCTCCTCTTACACCCTCATAGACAGTTCAATGGCAAAATGACTTCTGCTCTGGGCTGCACATCACAGGGGCATTCTGGGTCTTTCATCGCTACTCTTATTCTTAGTAAGCTTTTCCTCATGCCATGCAGTTTCTTTAAACTGCTTGCCTTGGTCCCAGGAACAATGCTTACAAGATGGCTATAAAGCCTAAAAGCAGAACCAAAAGTGAGGTACCCAGGAGACAGCCCATGAGCTTTGAAGAACTCATGGGTGGCTTTTGGCTGCAGGGAGCTACACATACCTGAAAAATTTGTTATGCAGAAAGACCAATGGTTCCTCTACCACGAAACTCTCATTAGAAAACAGACCATCTGAATCATTCAGCCACAAATCAAAAAAAAAAAAAAAAAAAAAAAAAAAAATCCCAGGTTTCTAATCTCCTCTTTACCCTTTTCATAGTCATCTGCAGATATTTGGGGCAAGGATTCATACCCATTTTGAAGAACAGAAAAAGAAAGCTCACATATTACGGTGGCTTTTCTATGTTCATTCATCTTGCTCTGAAAGCCTTCACGATTAGCTCAAAACATTTTTTTGCAGACTAAGGTGATGGAGGCAGCAGGCCTAGTAAAAATAGATCCTTTTCTATCAGAAAGAGAAATGTTCATAATGCAGCTCTGTTTATCATCCAACAAAACAAGAAATATTTCACCTGTTCTGTCTGCCACTTTAAAACATTCAAAACTATTTTTGCTTTGTCATTACAGTACCTACCGCATTCACTTGACCAAGGAAGTATTTCAGTATTTTCATGATAAATATTTTGGTTATGAGTACTGTTAATTTTGCACTGAGTTCCCTTAAACATCGATAAATTGTCAGGCACTCCAAGTACCTATCAACATCATATCTGATTATGGAAAAGCTTTTAAGTAAGACTTTTTTTTCAAAATTTAATAAACATAGTTTTATGAAATTTATGAATAAGCAATGTTTCGAGATAGGCAGATTCGAACAGGTTGGGAAGGCACTAAATAAATGTGAAGCAGATTCCATCTTATAGTGTGGAAAAGATACTGACGGCTTTCCATCACCCACTGATCAAGGCGTGTTGTATTGCAAATGCTAAAGTCAGTTTGTTCAGCATTATAAGCAATAAGCAGATTGCTCAAAACAGCAAAAGGTTGGGCAAAGATGAGGAGGGGAGAGTGCCTTTTCCAGAACTGAACTACTTGAAAGGACTGGCCTTGCCCCGTCTTTCTCAGAGAAACTATGATCGATGTAGGAATAACCTTAAACCAAGAGCTGTGGTATCACTCTATAGTTCCAGTGGCTGCTAGGAAAAAAGTCTTCCTATGCTTCTTAAGAATAGGCTAAAAATGATAGCTTTCAAGGACAGAGAATAACAATATTCCCCAAGGGCTATCATAACTTAGCTCCATTGCTAAATGTGGTTTGTATTTGGATGGTGTTTAAAGGAAGCTCTCATGTGAAGGAATTGTGAGACCTTCAGTGTCTGATCACCACATGTTAACCAGGGTGAGAGCTTGCCCTTGCCAAGAAGAATGAACCAGCACAGGGTAAATGCCTGTTATCGTGGTCTCACTGTTCACCGAGCCTTGGTTCAGCTGATTTCCAGTCTTGTATGTCATCATTAGAAAAAGCTTGTAATACCACAGACACTGAACTGAGCTGTAATTTGGAGCGATACAAGTGGCAAGGCAGAGTGTACTGATCAAAAACTGTTTACATAAATGAAGAATTATCAGAAATATAAGTTATCTATCAAAAGCTACCATTCTATCAAAACTTCATCAAAATCCCTACTTTTAAGGAAAGAGCATGGATTTTGATGAAGTTTTGATAGAAAGATAGAGTGTGGATTTTAATGCAGCTTTGCAAAAGAGATATTTATTGCAATACTTCTCAGCTTGGTGGCAATTCTTCAAGATGTCTTGCTGAAGATTGACCCTAGAAACAGTTTCCAAAGAGAAAAACTTGTCAAGTCTTTGGGTAGTATAAATCCACAATTCCACTGTGGACAACAGAGTTCGACCCATTTACTCCAGCACACAATTTGCTTCCCTGTTACAATACTGATGACTAAACATAAGCAGAGATGGGAAAGTTTCTCAGCAAACTGTGGAAAGAGGTGGTATAATTCTTCGGAATGGCTCAGGCAATAACAGCAGTGCACAAAACTAGATTTGGGAGCTGGAGCCAGCTTTTAAATGATGTCTTACTCCTGCAGTAAAAGTGCTGCCTGTTTGAAGAAACATGGAATGAGAAATTATTTTTCTCAAAATGAGAAGTGCTACTCAAGGCATGAGAAGGAAGATCAACAGAAAAAAAAGAGATTCCATGAATCAAAATTTCCTCTGTCTCCCTTTTTCCATTTATTGAATAAAAATATCAAGCATGCAGATAGCTTACTCATGTAATGTTTCATTTCACAGGTTTTTGAAGGGAAGGCAATAGAGGCAAAATATAATAATCACATCTTGCCTGTCATATCATAACCATATTGTAACCTGGAAGATTTAGAAAGAGGAGCAAAAAATGAAATGTTTAGAAGATTGCAATGCATGGATACGTATGAACGAGAAACATTCTTGCCATCCTTTCAGTGGCTAAGAACCAATGTTTCTCACTTTTTTTGCTAAAGTGTGGTTTAGGCAAGGGGATTTCTACAAAAAACAGCAGCAATAATCCCCTCTCTCCGAACTGCTGCAAGCTTTTATAGACATTTGCATAGCAGGAATTTCTTCTGCATTTGCTGACCTCCCTACAGAGCTCATCACATGGATTTCAGCAGTTTTACATAGCTTTGTTTTTGCTTCATATGCTGTGTACTTGACAGTATTGGCACACAGTGGCGGCTTAGAATATAATAAGGTGTTAGTTTTTGCTTGTTTCCATCCCTGCTGCAATCACTGGTGTGGGTAATTACTGTATTCCTTTCTCTCTCTCTCCCTTTCCTTTTTAAGCCTATTGTTCCAACTCCTGGCAATGGAAGAAGCACGGGGGATGCCAAGGTTGACTTCATTTTGCTGCTGCACTGCTCTGCCTCTGTTCCCACAGGCTGCCTATGCCATTTCTCTGCTGCCCAGGGAATGTGGCCAGAGCGGAGGGAGAGATTTGGGAATCCCAGAAAACAGGCCTGGAAAGGAAGAACTTCGACAGCTCATTGGGCCCCATGTCATGGACAGTTCTCAGTGCTTCTCGCTTCTCCATCTCCATGCCCTCCTGTAACTGCGCTCAAGCCAGGAGAAGCAAGATCATCTGAGATGCTGTTAATTGAATTTCTTTAGTTGAAGATTTAGGGGGGGGGGGGGGAAACCCTACCAATTGTTATTTCCATCAGCAGACTCAGTTATCAAATCACACTGTGACATTATGCCCGTATTTTCTCTGTTCTTTGCCATGAAACACTCTCATATTCCCTACTCTTTTTTCTTCCTTATGTATTTAGTCCTTGGGTTTTCGTTCTGGTTTTTGCTTTCAGTATGTTAACTGAAAGTGAAAAGACATTTTAAAAAATGGTATAGCAAAAAAAGTGGAAGTTAAAGTCACGCCCAAGAGCAGGGACACTTACAACACCATCACTAGTGAACCTCAAGTCAGCTAAAGTCTGTCTTTCCCTTGAAACAGTGGGCTTTGGAGAAAGCCTTCAAGTCTTCAAATTACTTTTCTTTTAACTTTTTTAGTCCTCACTTCCTTTAGTAGTGGTCTGACAAACTGTTCTGCTGGTGCCAAACTCACTGTTACTGAATGATTGTTTGGCAGACTTCTCCCGTCCGAGCCAGTGTGGCGCTGCTGATCCAGTGCCCCTCGGCCCAAAGACAGACCAATAATTTGGGGATGCTTTGATTTCCAAAGATCCTCATTATTATCCTCCAGCTCTTTTGGTACTTCAGAAATTAAAACTGACGTTTTGCCTCTGCCCTTTCCCTGTTTGAAGTGTTGGAAAGGAATGAAGTTCAAAAGAATAACTCTGTTAAATGGAAGATAGTTGCTAATCTAGATCCCTTGATAATGCTGTACTAAAGCACAACTGTTCACTGAGCGGCAAAGACTGGAAGTGGAATGGGAGTGAAGTTGGGTTCAAGATGCACCTTTTACATCTCAAATCCTCAGTGAAACCTTAGCAGTTGGACATAAGGTATGAATTTATCCCATCCTGAAAGAAAGGGTGGGATCTGGATCCATTTTTGTTGTGGACTTGGGCTAAAACCTTGTTCTGCTTTTATCCTTTTTCTTCCCCATTGCTATTGGCATAAATTGTAATGACCCTCAACAGGTTACAGGAAAGGGCTGATTATGGCACTGGAAGACCCACTTCCTTTCTTCCGGAAGAAGAACTGACACGGATGCTCCAGAGCAGGGATCCCTAGGTGTTGCCCAAAGTCCATTTCCATGAAGAACCACCCCAGAATGACAGTGGCTGCACTTGCGCCAGACTGCACAACAAATTTAGCAGGGAAGAACATATGCAGAGACAGGACCTGAACTTCCCTGAATTCAGACCAATGCAAACTGCTCTTCATCAGCTAGCGTATTTAGCCTCTGGGGACCCCCTGCAGAAGTAAAGCACGCTAGAAGAAATTATTTAGTAATGGTAATAATGACTTACAAGTAGCACCTTTCATTTCAGACCCCAGCAGCTACTATTAGCCAACACTTTTAGTAAATATATATTACAGTCACATGCATTCAAATCATTTTACTAATACTCAGCTACTGTCACACTGATAAGTTCATCTGTTATTTACATTAATAACAACATTTTGCTCTTCAACAGTAGCCTGTATTTAAACATTTTGAAAAGTCTGGCAAATACTAACCCTTACACATGTCTAAGTCTGGAAGCTATCATCATCCTCATTGTGAGTAACATGACTGCCAAAGATATTAAGCAGCTTCTTCCAAAGCTTCTCACTGAGATATCTGACATTTCCTAGCTCACAGTCATCTCTCTTAATTATTAAATTAACTGATTTTCATGAGGCACCTAAAAACTGAAGATAGAAAATAAAAACCAAAACTTCTTGCATTTGAATGAATAGAAGGAAAATTTAAGTGAAATGGACTGTAACCAAACTGGAGCTTAGCAAGTAAAAGAGGATTGGTGCTCTTCTGTCCCAGGGCAATGTATTTATTTTCAAATGTCTTTTTCAGATAGAGTAGTGAGAACCAACACAGTGTGTAGAGGCAGGCTAATTAGTCCGTTAGCAAGGTTAATCACTGTATCAGTATGGTACCCTGGCCTCATGCTGTTATCCACCCAAGAAAACTGGCTAATTCACAATGAGGTGTGGACTCTTTTTTCTAATGGAATATAGCTTCCTGCCTTTACCTTTCACTTAAAAAGCAGTATTTCGGGGACCTTTGGTGGAGAAAGGGAAAGACTATACTGTGCTGATGTCCGTATTTAGCACTGTTAACACTATTAGCAGTCTCTTCTGGAAAAAGGACTAGCGATCAGACCTGAAAGAATATTTAAAAAATCAATTTCTGCTGCCGCGGTTTTGCTAACTCAAAGCACCCCTTTTAAAATTTTGTCTTGAAACAATGTGGATATCTCCTTTTGCGCTAATTCCTATTGCAGTTCATTGTCCTCCGATCACTTTCTAACCCTATTTTTAGCTGTAAGTTGTCAAACTTACAACTTTTCTGCTTCTGTTTCTGCTTCCTTTCTCCCATTTAATGGACACACACATTCTTTTCTCTTTTATTCTCCCCTGGCTGTAGCTCTCGGCTGCCCTTGCACACACATTTCACCCCAAAACTCCCTGGCAGACCTATGACAGCCTGAATGCATTGCTGTCGCCTCCAGTGAAGCCCATCAGTGCTATCAGACTCTAATCTTTATTTTTATCTTTTTAAAGGGACTGGCCAGATTCGCACTTAGCCCATTCCAACATTGAGCTCTAAGGTCTCAGACGCCTTTACAGTCTGCTGAGAAGAGAGCACACCAGCCCAGGAAACGTGATCAAAATGCTCAATCACACGATTTTGAAACAAAAGACCAGAGCTAGAAGACTGAAAGAGAATAAGATGTATCAGTGATGCGATAACTTTGAAACTATTTTTCAATAAAATAAAACTATGGTTGAACTTCGCGTTGGAATGCCAAGGTACTCTGATAAACAGAGAACTCTACTCTGTTTCACCTGCAGGAAACGGGAACAAATTCTTTGCAATGTACTTTATTAAAATGCTGATTTTGACTTTTTGCCTATGACAGGGCAATCTGCAAGAGAAAGTAATACGGCAGTGAAGCTTTGAATTTTAATACCTTTCTTCCACCTCTTTTTCCACTTCATGTTTTACTCTCCTCCTTCGGCCAGCACAGGAGCGGATGATCGTGACTCCAGTGTGTACAAAATTAAAAGGTTTACCCTCTCATGCTTCCTTGTTTACTCACATTACTGTTTACATAAGAATTGCAATGATTCCAAGAAGAGGTTATCTAGGAGGAACGCTGATGTCACTATGTGACTCTTTTCCAGAAAACTGACTGAAGTTGATGGTCTTAGGTCATCAGATAGGATATCCAATTTGAAATTGGTTTCAAATTAAACTCATTCCACTTGATGTAGTTTGCTGCTGCCTATTTCTTCCTGGTTCACTCTGTGTATCACAGGGTCCTGCAGAAGTGCTGTCTAGTGGATTCAGAAGATACAATTGAATGTGTTAAGAAATATCTCCCACATCCTGTATTCCCCAGGTTATTTAAACTGAAGAGTTTAATTTTTTTTCCAGTCAAGTGTTGAGCTAAAAGCAGACCTAGGAAGACATCTGGAACGAACTACCAAGGCTCCAACCAGAAAAGACTTTGCTGATATTAATAATATTCAGTTTTAAGATCACTATTCTGGGATTTCAGCACAGGAATGGAGTCTTGTGGCACAAGTAAGCAACGGAAAAGCTTGTGAAACAGGAGCATCGCGGGACTTTACAGTCTTGGCTTAGCCAGTAACTTGCTGTGTGACCTTGGATAAATTACTTGTCTGCTTGCATCTCAGGAAATCAGCTGAAAAACCAGTATAAAGGCTGGCCTCTCTGACAAGTAGTGTTGAGCAAACCAACTCCTGTGGCATCCCTTATTGACATGTATTCCTTTAGATAGAAGATTGTCTAATGTGTACATTGGGGTGGGGGGGTGACAGAAAATTCAAATTACTAAACATGGTAGATGAGAAATGTACCTACATTCATCTACTGCATTAAAGGTTAGAGTTCCCACTCCCTTCAGTTAACAGTAGTGCACAAGACCAGATAGGAAAAGATTGGTATCAAAGTAGATGGCTCTCCTGCTTCTTTTCTTCAAATCTTACAAAAAATTTAGATCTGAGGGAGTGGGAAAAGGTTCAAAATTTGTTTGAATTTCATTCCAACTTGTTCATCCATGCCAAATGTTCAGTTTGCATGTGGATAAAAGCATATCTCAACGGTACACAAGGGGTGGATATGAATCAGCCGGCACGCAGAGCCTTGCCCCGTGCTTCACCCCACTGCAGCAGCGTCCCAACACACGGCGCACACCCAGCCCTGCTCCTCCCTCAGCAGGCACCCTTACTATGTACCAAACATTACTTTTCAAAAAAGATGTGAAGCTGGAAGCAAAAGAGCAAAAAGTTTATGGTATGGTTGGCTAGTCGCAAAGAAGTGTTTTGGAAAATCTGAAAGAAGAAATGAGCTATTTACGTAAGTGTGAGTATTTATAAATGTTAAACAGCCACGATTCACATTGTGTTCCCGGTGACTCCTTAGACCTCGGTGCTTTACCATGTTATGCTCTGCTTCTCAGAGCAAGCGCACGTATGTGACTTGGCAGTTGCTAAGGTAACGATCATTTGGGGGAAACAGCAGAGTGAAATAGACTTATAAAATCTATACAAAATTGACATTAAATGGCAATGGCTTCCCCAGGCTTACATTAACTATTTAAAAATAAATTCATTTTCATGAATATACATATTTAACGTAAATGTTTGAATTTCCCAGTTCTTATGTAATTATATTTGTGTTTTGAAGGTGAATGGCAGTGCCACTTATATTTGTTTAAAAAAGAAAAACATGGGTCAATAATGGAAATCTGCTTTTTCCTTAAAACTTCCCCAGTAACTGCTTTGTCACACAACACACTTTCAACCCCCCCGGCCCTGAGCGCTACCGGGAGGAGCACCCCCAGCCCAGCCTCGGGGGCTGCGCGGGACCCGCAGCCTGCCCCTGCTGCCCTGGCACCGCACGCGCCCTGGGGCCCCCAGGCACCGGCAGCCGCAGGGCTCTCCGCCGCCGCCCCGCGCCCTCCCTTTCACACCCAGCACCATCGCATCGCGCCCAGCTGGGGCTTTCTCCTGTTACTGCCTTTTGCCACGCCATGAGGTTCCCTGGCAGAGTGTGAGCCCCAGAGGCGTGCAGTGCACGCGCCTACTGGGACGCAGGACATGTGGGCTAAGGCTCACTGATTCCCGCTGCACCCCATGCCGCCTTCCAAGCCTCGGCTGTGCGAGAGGCTGGTTTAACCAACAGAGGTATCCTGAAGCTGTTTTAGTTAGCAATAGGCTACGCGGAGATGCTCTTTTTAACTTAAATCTGGCTGAAATGGATTAACGCCTGGTTAATTAGATTGAGATGAGCTATACTTAAATAAAAAACCATGTCTGAAACTGAGCTCAAGTGAAATTTTAACTTTTTTAACACAACAGAACTGAAAATGGAAGAAAGCCACGTGACTTTCTTGTGTAAAAGTTTGTCATGTTCCTCCTGGGAGCAGCGCGGGATCTTCCGTAGGCCCCGTGTAGCTGAAGTCTCACCAGCTGTGCCGGGTGCTTCACCAAACATAAGGAAAACATGCATTCAGCTAGGATTTTTTTTTTTGCATATATAGGGCAACTGCATCACTCTTTTGGTACTTGTGAGACACACAGTGTTAAATGATGATGACTGGGAGCTCTTCTTTGGAGTTAATCCCTTTGAAACGTTACTAAATCTATAGCTAAAAGAGCAAATGGAGGAAGAAAGAGAGGAAAAGGGAGTCTCCTGCCGGTTGCTCACACGCTCTACCAGGCAACTCATGGCTACAGCCAAAGCGGTGTGCTGCGGGGCCTCTTCAGCATTAGCTTTTTAAAGGCGCAGTCATCACTCCACGATAGGAAAGCAGAAAACTGGGGTGGTCACAGCCACATCACAGACCCAGTTCGGGAAGAAGCAGGGATGTTAGCAGTACACACAACTAGAAAACAGCAAAGCACTCCAGAACAGAAACAAAACTCTCCATCCACCCTTTCAAAGCAAACGCGCACAAGGGCTCAGACCCTCCTGACTTAAAGGAGTCACTTAAGCATTCAGTCCTGTGTCAACAGCCAAGGAAGAGACAGGAATAAAAAAAAGGGGTGGCTGCCTAGGAGGGACCCCTACCGCCACCACTGCCGACAGAGGATATCCAAGGTGTGAACTGAGACACCTCCACAAAGTGCCTCAGAGAAAGCAGGCAAGCTAAATCCAATCCAAGAGGTTCACTGAGTGCTCTCAGCATCGCTCAGACTTTAAGCTGATATCTGGCAGCAATTTTCGCACCAAGGATCACTTGCATTGCTGTATATGTTTTTTAGGAAAAACAGAGGGAAAATGTGAGTCCTCAGGGAAAACATTTTCCAGCTGTAAGACTTCACTTGCCCATAATAATAAGGATTACATTAGTTCTGATACATTTTGTAAATACGTTTGAACCTGTCTGTTTACCTACAGGCTAGCAAAGACACATAGAACAGGGCGGCTTTCAGCAAAGAAAGATGGTCAAAGCTAAATAAAGCCTCTGCAAATCCAACTTGTACCCTGCACATCGCGGGGGAATCAGGTTGTCGCTAATGCTGTCTGTCTGGATTCCCTCGCTGCCCGCCTGCGTCTCTCCGGGCCACTTTCCGAAGCGCTCGCCCCGGGGCAGCTGGCGAAGCCCGCCAGGGAGCCCAGCGAGCGGCTCCGCCGCGTTTGGGGCGAGGGGCTGAGCCTGCGCCGGCCGCCCGGACGCAGAAGGAAAGCCAGGCGGCAGCGGGGGAGAGCATGCACCCTCGCAGGTCGGGGAAGGAGACCGCAGACCCCCACTTCCTCCAGCGTTTTGTCCCCTGGCCATGAGAAGAGCAGCGACACAGCTGCTGGAGAGCAAGACGTCACCAGCCCCGTCAGCAGGCACTCAGCAGGTTGCCAGAGGGAATATGTCGTTTGGGGATGCAGCTGGGAATGATCCCTCCTGCTCTTTTTGTTCTGTGTTCATGCTTTTTATCCTCACAGACAAGAGAGGTTTGGCTTCTCGCTGTGTTGACACGAATGCAGATGAGGCATCTACCTCATGAAAACATGAGGACGGTCGGCACAAACAAGGCTTTCTTAAACGTTGTTCCCCAACCGAGTTTTGTGTCTTTTGGAGCTCGCGTGCCCGGCGCGCTCTGCAAGGCCCTCCCCGTGCAGGGAGCAAGCGCAGGGCAGTGCCGGACACCCTGCCAGCCGCCCCTCGCAGGGGCTCCCCGTCCCTGCGCCCTGGCCCAGCCGCCAGGCTCCCGAGGGCACGAGGGCGGCCACGAGGACTTGCCCAAAGTGTCCCAGTCCGCTGAACCTCAGTGAGTTTACACCTGCCCAGCAAACCTAAGAGCAGACAAAAGCTGCCATTCATTGCTCTAGTTTGTCTATAATTTTCTCCATTACATTTTAATACTGCTCCTGTCTAGGAAAAGTAAAATCATGGGGATCGTTGAAGCACTTTTTCCCTACTAGCAGGACAAAGGGGAAATGGAGGACACAAGCAGCGCTCCAAAATCACGTCACTGTACTAGGTAACGGGTGCAAAGGAAGACAAAACACCTGCTTAAAAGTATATGATATAAAACAAAAGTCAACTGACACCCCAATCCGCAAGACAGACCAGCGTTACAGGGCCAGCCCAACAGCCCAAGCAAGCTGACGGCAGCACGCAGACGTTGTCGCGCCCTGCGACAAACAGTCCTTGGGATATGCTCCCGTTAAAGCCCAGGCTACGCGCAGCAACTTGCCCTCACCCCCTTAACGAGCTTCTCAGTCACTGTAACCAAATCAAAGTATCTTGTTATAACATCACCGAGAGAAGGCCTGTGTGTCCAACACCACTTTTGGATGTGGATTTCTTTAAGCTAAATCAATGTGCTTTACAGAGGTGTGTTCGAGGAGTTTCAGGTAGGGTCTTCCAAAATGTGGCTTCCTCAAATCATTTTTTCAAACCTACAGCTACTATTTTGGGGTAGTCTAAATATGGCAAAAATGATGGAAATAAGAGTCTTACAGCATAAGAGTGATTTTCATGGTAATCTAAACGTGCACTGGAGGAGGGGCAAGAAGAAAGAGTTGCACCGTACAACAGTAACTTAGTATAATTTACATGAGTAATAAAACTCTTCCTGAAGCTTTACAGTGGCATCTTACAAGACACAGCCACAAGCTTTATTATAATAAACTTTAAAATTTCTCTGTTGACATAAATGACATCTTTCTTCAGTGAGGCAAGCAGAAACTGAGGTCCTTTTGAAGGAGAAAAAGCATCTGTATCTTAGCCATCAGTGATGTGAATTCCTGCACATCCAGAGAGTCACAAGAAACAAATGGCTGGTTGCCTCAAAGCTGTTCAGAGCTGCTGCGGACCCTTTATGCACAGCTGGTTCTTACGCCAACATTTGGCACCTCATCCTTTTTTGGATGGTGGAAAAAATGGACCCTTACCTGCCTCTGGCAGGTGCCTAAGGCATGAGAAGAAATGAAGCCTGTGCTAAATTGGATCTGAACTCTGGCAAGGAAGTCTGGCCCTCCTGACACTACTGAATTCATTAATGGGATCCTCCCCCCTGTGAGGAAGGAGATAAATTTCCTGATCATTTATCACAATCAGATTATTAAACATTTAAAGGTGTCATTAAAGGGGACGACACTCAGACTGATGTGCATACCACAACTGGCAGCCCGAGAGCACATTAGCGGTCCAAATTGCTCACCCCTGAATCTAGCAGTGCTAGGCACCGTGCGCTGGGCTGGGCTGCTGGTGAAAATGAGCATCGCTTGCCTGCGGCCGTCGTGCTCTTGTCTGACTGCTCTGCACTACAGCAAAAGCAGGCAAGCAGAAAAAAGCAAGCCATATTCAGGAGAGCTCTGTGCAAAAGCTCGGATCCTTAATGCAGTCACTCTGTTGTGGTATCATCCTTATTTTTAGCATATTTTGATAAAGAGGCATTTTCTTTTTGTCTCAGCCTGATGACAGTTAATTAAACAAACATTTGCCTGGCTCCTGATGCATATTTTATGTGATGAACTGGTTCAAAGAAAAAAACTGTTTGAACTGTGTGGGAAGATGGGTGGGTGGGTGGGTGGGGGAAGCCCTTACATAAATAATCACATCATTTTATGAATCATCACTTAATATTTCATCACCTCCTCGCCTTCCTCTCTGATATCCTTTCTCTAAAAGTCTCTTCTGTTTGTTTTGTTAAATTGACATAGGAACAAATCAATCTGTCTGCTACTTTGAGTAGCTAAGCCCTATGCATCCATGTTCCCAAAAGCTGAGGAAAAAAAAGAGAGGAGAAATACCTTACTTGAGAGAATGGGGAAGATTTGTTCCTTTTCCTGGCAATTCAGCTAAACCCTGAGGGATAATTCATTAGGTTTTGAAGTTGGATTTTGGAACAAAAAAGCTACTAATTGAAAGCATCCAGTGCCCTAAAATCGCTTACATGCTCAGACCTCAGAAGTGGACATCAAACATCCTCTGAAATACAGGAACGGAGATTCATTGCACCCCCTAAGCGTAACTGCCCACGTAGTGAAGCTCTTTCGGCTACAGCGGCGGAGAGCAGGGGCTGAGCGAGCCCGGGAGCCTCTCCCGTCCCATCCCTTTACGACCTGAGCTCTCGGCAAGGTGGCGAATGCCACGGCCGGCGCAGCAGGACCAAGTGGGAGGACACGCTTTCTAACTGCCTTCCTGTTTGCTCGTCTTCATGAAGGACCAGGCCAGCCTGCCCCTGCCTGATTAAAAACCTCTATCCCTGCGGGTGTTACATGAAAAAGCAGGAAAGAAAACATCATTCCAAGTTACAAGAAACCTGCAATTATGCCACTTTGATACTACATCCCACAGAAACACCAGTTTTAACATTTGCTGCAGTTGGCCACAGGGAACACAGTGGGCATTTTTCTGATTAGGAGAGCAGCTAGTGAGGGGGAACTATCCTGTCCTGGGCACCAGTGGCTTTTCTCCCGGGGAAGACAAGTTGGATTCCTGTTCTGTCATTACAGACACCTCTTACTATGTATTAGTTATCAAAACCATGGTAGGTATCGGAGAAAAACTTTGGTCATGAAAATGGCTTAGGAATAAATTTCAGTAACGAGGTAAATAATTATTTCAAAGACTCATAGGTTTCAAGCCTGGGATAAGTCTCACTCAGTGTGAGCTAGAAAATTTAAGCCACCAGACTTCACTCAGTGACTTTTGTAATGAGCCCAATAATTTAAGGACAAACTAAAGCATCCATTTTAGAGAAAGTCCAATCTTACAGTTGAGGGAGAATTTACTGCATCACTTGGAAAGTTCTGCAATTACAATTACCCTCATTATAAAAATGTTCCTCCTCATTATTTTAGGCGCTGTTGTTGAAAGCTTAATGGTTCACACTCATTTATATGGAAAAAATAAACAGTTTATTACGAACTATGGAAATACGGTATAATGTTCTCAAAAATTAGTTCAATTTTAATGAGGTTGGAGAAAAAGTAAGTTATGCTTTCATTTTTGTTCTGGCTAGGAGCTGAAATGCAGCCTGTAAGGAGTGTTCCAACCCAAACAGAGAGGCATAGCTGAAATCTCACAGAAAACCCTGTTCTCTCAGGAGATGCTGATCAAATTTCTATTAAAACCTTTGAATCTTTCTGTTGAAATCCTTAGGCTATAGGCAGATCCAAAACAACCTACTTTTAAACCAAGGCATTTAACCTTGGGGTGCTTATTTGATATGAAACACAGCTGCTTTTCATTTTTGAAGCTGATCAAAAACTATGCATTTGAAAACCACCCTGGGCTTCGGAGTTCATGTACAGAAGTACTTGGAAATGCAAGTACAACTTCATATTCTTTTCCCGTAGGATAGTGGGGAAGTTCATAACATTCAGGACAGCACCTCCATTTGCACACAATTTCCAGTCAGTTTTTGCATGAGCCTTTGCAAACTGTGTCTGTTGCCAATGTTTACCTGGACAAAACAACTTTCCACAATGGCGAAAATGAAAATGGAACATTAACTTACAATTGAAACAAAAGAAAACAAAGCAGGGCTTTGATGTCAACGGATGAAAAAAGAGATTGTGACTACGCCAACATTTTGTTTCAGCACTTCACTTCATATAAATAAATCTGTGCCAGAGGAGTGAGACAGCTCAGCATCACTGGAAGCTGAACAGATGCTCATTTCTTTATGATTCTCTGCCCACTTCTACAGTACCTAGATTCCAAATTGATACTAAAAACTAGTACTGATAACTCCTCCCTGACACTTTGAATTGCAGCAGGGACAAACTTTGCTTTGACCTTTATGACCCTCATATACTACTAATAAAAAATAAACAACCCAAAGCAAATCTGTTTTTCTTACACTGGAAGAGAACACAAGAGGGGTTTTCCTTAAAGGATGAAGCCTCAGCAGCACTCTGTTCCCAAAAGGGACCCGTTTGTCTATTACACACACACACAAAATATGTGTATGCATATACACACACACACACACATATAAATATATATATGTATATATAGTATATACATATATATGTATGTCAGCCCCCATAGGTCTCCTGGTGTCCTGAGTCCTCACTATGAGGCACACAAGGGCAGAGGAGAAACAGGTATGCTTCCGTTGCACGTGACATGCAGATGTTATGCACATAATCCACCTAGGCAGCAAAATGTGAAGTTTTAACAAGATCTAACAGCACCTTTGCAATTCCCCTAGAGAGAATCCTCTCTTTAATTATACTATCCACCTCCCAAGGTTGCTTTGTAGTTGTAGTGCAGTTTCTTTGACTAATATGTGAAAATACATTTCTCTATTTTTCTTAGATCATTAGTAATTGCTGCTTTGTGGCAGACACTTCCAACCGAGATTTTCACAGGGAAAATCAAACTTCTGAGTCCTTCCCTACGTCACATGTTGCTGAAATAACCATCTATTCAAGACCTGCAATATAAGGAAAATGTCACAAGTACTCTGGAGCTCTTGGCTGAACAGGGCACTGGTTTATGTAGGTATTCCTATGTTTTCAGGTTTTCTCAAATGGACCCTCGTAATTCTAGGAAGCAAAGTGGACAGGTGTTTAAGAGGAGGGAAGAATCTGGAAATCTTGCAATTTATGCTTTTAAAACAAGTCTGTCATATGTGTAAGACTTATTCTGAGTTCTTGCAACCAGCCTTTGATATCTTTTGCTTACAAATCCCACTTAAATATATGATACTGACCAAGGTAAAGCAAGGGTCAACATTTACTCAGATTTCAAATCAAAAAGGACAAAACATTGAATTGTCCTTGAACAGGTACTCACTTGGAGACTGTATCGCCGCTGCCCTGACCAGTAGCAATGACAAAAACATCTAACATAAAATAGAAACATCAGTATCAAATTTAGCTTCTATTTTTCCTCATGCTCCTCTGCCATATAAAGCATAATCAGCCAGTGAACTTGTGAAAAACTGAGTTCAGGCATCAAAGAACTCTGTTATTTCTGGTCCTTCTTCTTTCCTTGCTGCAGGACAGGCAGGGATTCCTCTAGGCATTATTCCCTTTCTTCCAAAAAATGCTGAGTCAAGAAATCAAATCTTAGTTAGAATTCATTTTCCACAGCTATAGGTGAAAGTGGTGCTTCCAACTGACATGTAATTTATAACATAAATCATAAAGAATGGATAAATTGATTCGTAGTTTGAAACTTCGTACTACAGTGGAAACTTTAAGGCTCTCTTTAAAGACTCTACTTCAGGATTCAAGGAAAAATCTTGCCGTTTTTTCATTGTTTTTTGATAATATTCAAGCTCTGTGTATATTAAATAATGTTCCTAATTTGAAGACAGCAAGTCACTTGCAAAGCAATCTTCAGGATCTGAAGATTTCCTTAAAGCACTTGACGTAAGGTACACCTCAGCAAAGGTCAGCACTCGCTTTAAGACTATCGAGAAGGTTAATTTGACCAGATGAAATCAGACTTCACTCTGAAACTCAGTTGACATTTTTAGATAAAAAGTGAGTAATGGTGGTGAAGGAAAAATTCAGTCTACATTCCTTCTGTTCAGTCACCAAGGGAATCTGAACATTTTCTGTCGTACTGAAGAGTAAACACTAAACCCCCAAACTTCTCAATTAATATTTCCATATAGAAGTTGGGTTCTAGAGCCCAACAACTTCAAAGAAGTTTTTGCACACTACAGCAATGGGAATTGCACACATTTTTGCCATGTCCATCATCATGGCACTTTAGGAACGTTACTTGCAGATAGTGTGTTCCCTATCCTGCTGCAGTTTCATCAGTCAGTTGGGAACAGAGCGGGGAAGGGGCAGACAAAGGCAGCGTGTCGTTTCAGAAGAAGCCAAGAGCCCCAGCAAACTGCGTACCGGCCCTGTCGGCGTCCAGTGCGGCGTGCAGCACTCAGCGTGGGGGTGCCAACCCTGACTCCCTGCAGTGAGGGTTATAAGTGATGGGCAGGGAGGCAAGGATCTTCAATTTTAAGAAACAGAAGAAAACAATTAGAACAGAAAATTAATGTTGGAAACAATCTAGATTTCAAAGAAATAAGATGATATATATGTATGTGTAAACACACATATGTATAACACATATATATATACACACGCATGTGCATGCACACATGTAAAGGAACTCAGCTGAAAGTTTCTGAGAAATGCCTGCTTTCTGGCAAAACAAATATGAAATTGAAAGTTGCCATTTTCACCTACAGCACACAACCCATTTTTGCAGCGCTCGGTAATTTTTAAGCAGGCACACTGCCACTTTAGCAGATGGGTAAGAGCACAGGCATGCCAGCAAACCAGCCTGTCCCTGAAGTTTGAAGCTCCCTTGCCAGCTCCCCGTCCCAAAATGCTTGAGCAGCATCCGGTGTTTCACTTCTGTGGCTGGAGGGGATGGGTCACCACTTCAATATGGAACACGGATTAATTCTTTTTAAATCTCTAATCAGCTGAATAAAATACCTATTCTGGGAAGTAGATCCATCAGGATTTCTATTCTCTGTGAGAGTAAAACAGGAGACTAAGCTACACGCAGTGTTTTATACTCCCCTTGGTCTGCCGGCAGAGGTTACACCTTCCCTAGGAGCCATCAGGAGCGAGAGCGCTAGGGAAGGGGCCCAGTCGCATGGGAGAGACACGAGTGGTGCTTCTCTGGCAGCCCTCAGGGACTCACTGGCGTGGCTGCCTGGACCGGGATCCCTCCAAGGACTCGGCAACCTCCAAAGCAGAAGGGTGAAAACAGGAGTTTTCACAAACAGAGGCTTGTTCTTCTTTTCTTGAGAGGTGGAGGACTCTGCTCTGCTAGGAGGACCTTTACTGATACTTGTCCACAGAAAGCTTCTGAAGATCTTCTCAGCCTTTGCTGCAGAAGAGCACTATGACCTTTCACTATATATATTTTTTCAGTACAGCCTTTCTGGGAGAGAGACAAAGAGTTTACACGATGTTCTGCTTCACGTAAACACAAGACACAAATCATGCTTTTAAATTCAGTGTTGCTTAATTCTTCCCTAAGAGCCAATAGCGGTAGCAATAGCTGCAGTTGCAAAGTCTGAACTTCTAAAGATCGCACACCTGCAAACGGTTGGGTTTCTTCTTGTTTTTCTGATAATGCTGTGTAGCAAAGAACAGTAGTCAAAGGATCTGCTCTAAATTACTCATTGCACAGAAATTAATAGGATTTCCTACTGCCTTCTCTTCTGTCTTAGGGCATAGTTTTCTATCTGGTAAATCATCACACATATGGGAGTAACTACACCATAGGTATGCAGTCTGAGCTGAAAATCAGTTGTATTTCTTAAAGTCCTGAGGTATATCGTTTTGGAGATGCTACTTTACTTAACAGAATTGAAAAGAAAATAGTCACAGCAGTGCATACGCTCTATGTTTTGATGTTTTGTTAAATACAAGTAAACCAATTTAATTAACATTGATTTAACACTGAATGTCTTCGCAATATATGGTCATTTAAGACTTTTTTACCATCAAAGATGCATATGCTGCAAAAAGCTTACATAAACGTGTATACGTGCACACATACACTCAGATACGTCATAAATCCACCCAGAAGTGGACTATCTGCACAAGAAACAGCTAGCAATTTTGCCTCAATCATGGCTGTAATTAAGTAGGAGGAAAACTGGAGTGGCTGAAAGTTCATGCTAGAAGGCTGATATGATGTCAGGTTTCATAGGTAACAAGATCTGGAAAATGTCAAATTATTGCTGAGGGAGAAAATGTCAAGGATGCACTTAAAATTAGACTTCTCATGTAAGAGACGTACTGAAGAAGAGGATGTAGAAGATAGATTATGACCAGTGTCCAGATGCTGGCCTTCAGGACAGAATCATGTCTCAAATTCAAGCATGGGAATCTGCTTCACTTGTTCACTGACATCTGGAAAACATTTCAAGTTCTGTATCTTTTTCTAGCTATTTCCACAAAGAACTCAACTTCCTTATCAGGGTTAAATCTGGGTAGGATATATCTTCCTCCAAGTATGTTCCCTTAGTTTTTCAGCTTTTTTGCTTGGCCTGAACGGGCACAGCTCTAACAAACTCAGTGGAGCTACACCATTTTACACCAGTGGAGGGTTTCCCCCTCTTTTTTCCTGTTTTATACCATTCAGAAGAGCTTTGGAATATGAAAGCGCATCATTTCATAAACTAACACATTCTGAAATTACACGTCATGCCAAGAAACACTTAATGGCTCACAGGACTGGCATGCCCCAGTTTAGGGAAGTCTTCAGCACAGCAGGACATACTGCAGTCAACCCCCTCAATCCCCTATGATCAAAGTACTTGAAAGTGAGTAGGCAGCTTTTATCAGTAAATGTCTTGATTTTAAATCATAACAGCTATTCAGGTTTCCTTGTCCTTGTTTGTAAATTACCTGCTTTTCTCCCCAAATGTTCCAGACATCCACCAAGGGAAAATCTCTAAAAGTTTATGGTGCATCTGAGTGGATGATTAATCAATCTTCAAACTTATAACTTGAGAGAACTTGTAACTTGAGACTTGCACAGCCAAACAAACTAGCTGTTAGGAAGCATTACAAGAAAGTAGCTACCCATCACTCATGACACGTTTCTCCTCCTCCTTTCCCCCAGCACGGTCCCTGTTCAAACTTCTGCTGCTATACCGCATGTAAACTCTTTGCATAAAATAATTCTGCTTTCATGTTTTAAAGATATCATATAATGAACAATCTTGTAAAAAACTCTGTGTGCACCTGTTATCAAAAGCAGGATTTTTCACCTCCTTCACACAGCTGTCTCTTACTGAAATCCCTGCACTGAAATCACTTTTCCGACAAAGGACTAATATCGGCAAACAGAGAATCAGGATTTCCCTGAGCTAGAGAAAACGGTCACTACGTATTTTAGACCACCTTGCCAAGTGCGTACTGCGTTGGTGTAACTGCTACTGCACACTGTTTGTGCGGGCCAAAAGAAGAGAAAGGGCGTCAGTGATTTTCCCCAGAGATCGCACGCAGCTGAGAGTCCGGCGCTTCCCCTGGGCCAAGCTCGGTACGGCTACTGCTTGTGTGCCGCATTTCAAGAACCACGAGTCACTGGCCGCTGCACCAAGCTGCACTCCACATCGTAGTTTAAGTTCATGATGCTTATTCTTTTTAAGACCAGACACATTAGCACTGTATCTGATAAGCTGGTGACACTGGTTGTATATAAGACTAACTCCTCTCCAAATGCTGTTTGAATAGTGTGGAATTAAATTTTTGGAGGTTTCAGAAAAGAAAGAATAATTGGTTTAGTGGAAGGGTTATACACTGAAGAGTAAGGAATTTTAAGTATTTTGTTGCAAGTCAGATGAGTCTTTGTTATAGCTGAATCTTCAACGTCCTTTGAGAGCAAGAGAAAAACCTCTGAATGTTTGTGTAGTCTCAGAATATCCTGGCTTAGACAAGATTAACATCTTGGGCATTAAATATATCTGCATTGAAATGGGTGGTATGTGCACTTAAAATCCATGTTTTATTCTGGTTTTAATATTCAGTAACAATTTACTTAATGCAGATTTCAGTGCTTCAAACTTCAGTGCAGCCTAATTTACTTTTCATTTGGGATAAGAATATTTATGACATCTTCTTTTCCTACCAAATATAATTTGACAAAGATATTTGTCAGTAGTTAAAATATTATTTCATTTTTACATCAACTCAAGATTGAAGTATCCATATTAATGTAGATTTCCCTAGAGACAGCAGGTGTATTGGTGTGATGCTCAGTAGGAGATAATTTTCTTTCTATTATTAGAATATTTGGCTAACGGTGGGTCACTTTTACTTTTACATGTATTTTATTACTTAACTTTTCAAGGATTTAAAAAAGCTAAAACCACCTGGTAATGTGGTAAAAACAAAGAATTCCTGCAATTAATTTTCTTCCTACCATAACAATAGGAAATTCAATACAAGAATCCACAAATGAAAGTAACTTTATGCCAGACCTCTGGGGAAGCCTCTTTATTCAGAGAAGTAATTGAGCCCGTGCTTACCTTTAAGCACTGGCTAAAATCCCCCTTAAGTTAATTAGAGCTAAACACCCATTTGTTAGGCGCTTTCCTGAACAAGAGCAGATTTAATGCTTTGTGAACTGGATCTCAGAGCTCTGAGCAGCCCCGAGGAGCTGCTGAGGAGCCTCCAGGGAGGCACGCAGGGAGAGGAGGAACCGTCGTCATATTAGGGTACAAAAAACGCACCTCATTAAATGCCAGGTTTAAAAGGGAGCCGTTTTATCAGGAGAGACAAGAGGGTGCAGCATCCCCCCATCTGCACCCCGTACACCCGATGTCGCTAGCAGCAGCTACCGAAGTCTCCCTGTGGCCTGGGCTATATGTCTTTTCTACCCGCAGTTGTATTGCCTCTAACCTGAACAAGGAACATTTGGCAGTCTACGCTTTGATCTTCAGCCTCAGTTTCAACTTCTCAACCCTCTCCGCTGTTGCAAGCAGGGCTGGCGGGCGATGTACTGCAGAGTTAACGGGCTGGGGATCAATGCGGGCACGGTCAGCAAAACTCACTGCACAGGGGTGTTCCCAGAAAGGACCTGGGAGCAGAACAGGAGCAGCCTACCTATCACCGCCTCTAAAGCTTCTGGGCACGAGCCAAATGATTTTGGTTAGACCAGACTAAGAACGCAAACTTGTGGCAATCTTCAATTTACGTGATCTGAAAAATACATCATCTTATGAAATACACGTAACACACATGCAGGAGCTCAGGGAAATTCAGCTCCATCTGAAGAACTAAGGACATGAGTGACACCGAACTGGACATCCACGTGTCACCAGTTAAGTGGCATATCATATGCTATGGGCCTGTCTTGCTCTAACATTACTCCAATCTATGAACCAGACATCCTGAGGGAGTCACTCTAATAAGCTTGGGAAGACATAACAGCAAGGTTATTGTATGTTTTCTAGAAGTTGGAATGATATTTCTTTTGCAATATTTTGGACCAAAAAAGCCTTAAGGTGCACACATTCACACCAACACGCACAATTTGACTCCAAATGTTTTTATCTTTATTTCAACAGGATGTCTGCATCCTATTTATAACTTTGGAGTTATTAATCTTCTATTATCTCTTTATCTTACTGCAGTCAATTCTTTGTGGATTGTGAATATCTGACTCATCTGCAAGTTTTTTTCTTTCTGTGGAAAATTAACGGTTTCATTTTCCCTATCATGTCCACTATCTCTCCTGTTATGGGGTCTGACAGTATGAGGTTGTAGTAACTGAAAAATATAGCAGGAAAACAAAGAGAGGAAAAAAATTCCATTTTTCACTGCAGTGTGAAAACCAGGTATTTCTAAGTATAACTGGCAACCCTTCTTGTGCTGTGAGTGCTACACTTCATGGTTTATATTTGGATTGCCAAGAATGGCTGTTTTTTTCCTCTTAAGTTCCTGTGGCTCTAATGGACCTAAACCACATTAAGCTGATGAGACGCTAAGCTAAGGAGATACACAGAAAGCCAACGAGCAGCTTTGAGTACTTTTTCTTTCTGTTTCATTACAGATGTGTTGTTATTAACAATCTCTCTTAACCCTCTATGTTGCATATGCTTGTAGTGATACGGATTTTAAGGAAATCATGAAATCCCACAATTAACTGATAAAATGATTTACATGTAAAGGATGCCAGCCAAACTGCTAGACGTCTCAAACCGCTCAACGTCTGCTGAAGTGAGGATGTGAAAGAAAAAAAAAATAGGCTGTGAATACATCTTTACAGGAGTGCCTAGTATGGATTAATTCACTGGAAAAAAGATGACAGCAGCTGTTCTTAGCATTGCTTTCTACCAACAACCTTTCTGCAGCAACATTTGAGGATGTTATTTCTCACCTCCCTTGGATGAGAATGCTCAGGAAACCTCTTCTGGGCACCCTTTGGACATTTTGTTTCAAAGATCTTTTCCTTTTTTTCTCCCTCCTAAATGTTCCAGTCAGAGAGAGCAGAGCACAGAGCACAAGCGGCTGGGGAACAGATCACAGTGAGCCGCGACAACTTCGATCACAGTTTCAGCCATAGGAATAGGTAGGTAAACTATGGAGTGGTGTCAGCAGCTTAAAAGGAATGATAATTAGAGAGTGTTTGAGCCTCCAGGTGGCAATGATATGTGTTTACTTATTTATTTTCAGCATGGTACTTTTGTCTAAGAAGAAAGATTTACAAGGCCTGATTTCTGGAGAGAGAAGTGGGCTTGTCAAGGTAAGAAAAAAGAGAACCAGGGACATTTTGATAATAGTGTATTCAAAGGAACCTTTCTAATTTCAACTTTTCACTGTATTTTATCACTATTACAGAAATAACAGTCAGGGAGATATAAAGCCCTAAAATTATAAATCCATCTTTATGGCATGATGTTGTCTGAGACTCACTCAGGCTTTTCCCAAGACATTGTATTAATCTCCAGTGTTCCCTGATTGATGTGCATCTTTGAAGTCCATCTCTTCCCAAAGAGCTTCGCAGTAATTGTATCCTCCTGATTTGCTACAGATTCCTCCATGCCAGCTGCTCCTGCTCAAACCCTTCATGGCTCTGTTACAGGGAGATGGAATTGTTGTGCATGCTAATTTTGCATTATTGTCAACAACAAATCCATCATAAGTTGAGCTGGAAGAATATTATTCGGAAAATATGTTCCTTGATTAATTTCTCTATTTTTCATTTCACTAATGCAAATTGTCTTCTGCTCTGCTTAATAAAAGAGCTCTGTAACAGATCCAAGATTGGACTCAATCTCAGCATGCTCATCTCCTTCAGATTTCAATGCAGTTAAATTCATGTGAACCTGGTCTCAATATAGTTCACCATGTAGTAAATATTTATCAAACAGACTACTTGACAGCATTGCTGAAATCCATCAGGTAATAACCTGTTTATAGATACTTCTTTCTGCCACCCAATTAGCTCTTATAGCACCAATGTCCCATGTAGAACAAGACTCCTGGGCGACACTCGAGGGATTGCTACTGCTGCTCTCTGTGAGCCACCTCAGGTGAACGCTCTTCTGTATCCTCGAATACGAGGAGAATGCAAATGATATTTTGGATGTCTATGCTTATAGATATGAACTACGTACTAGCAGCACAACATAAACAGTACCTGATATTTAATTTTAATATAGGCAAAGCCTCATACAGACAGAACTATTTATTCCTCAGTTATGTATACTGGTTCAGCATTTCTTAACCTTGCTAATATTTTAAACTTCAGTAAATGCTCAGTTTTGAACAGCATCTTAACCTGAACTAGCAGTGCTTCTACAGAGACTGTACTAAAAACAGAATTTTCATTTGTGCACAGAAAATTATTTTCATCCAGAAATAATTTATTTTGGCTTGCCACCTTTCTGCTCAGCTTTCCTCCCCATATGCCACAGATCCCCTTACATGAAAAATTCTGTTCAAATATATTGATTTTCTTTCTGATGGCTGTCTGTCATCAGACAGGTGTGGGGATCTCCCACAGAGGCAAATGATTGAGTTTGCTGACAACCGCATACTGTAGTTTTGAATTTATTTTCTGTTTTTATTCTTATTTTGTTTTCTCAGAAGCCATGCCAGCTTAACCAAAGGTGAGCAGAAAGGGCAGTGAAGTGTAAAACATGAAGGTAATTAATTTGGCTGAGGAATACTTCTGTGGGCAGACACTCAACTGTGGCTGTCGCCATGCTAGTTTGCGTACCGCTCCGCGCCTGCGCCTTGCTGCCTAAAATCCTCCTGAAACTGAGGGGCCCCCACCGCGAGTGAGCTGCTCCCCGGCACGGGGAAGAAGAGCACAACCTGCCCGTCCAGGAGCAAGGGCTTATTCGCAGCGTTCGCTCCTTATTCTGCCTGGATCTCTTCGAAACAGGTAGAAAGGAAATTGTCCATTCCACACAGATCTAACCCAGGCAGAGATTGCCAGTGGCTTTTCCAAAAAATGTTCCTGCTCAAATACAGCTGATGTATGAGCCTCCCAGCCCAGAGCGCTTTGCAGTGCAGTCAGCGTTTTCTCCTTTGTTCCCCTGATTGAGCAGTCATAGATTTTAAAAGGAGAGATTTAACTGGAAAGCATAAGGAGGAGCACGAAACACACATGATTTAGGTATCCAGGGCAGCACTATACATCCCGTCACGGACCGTGGAAGTGAAGAGGTGACAGACGTACAGTCCTTGCACCGCCCTGAACCCTGCTAACGCTGCCGTTACTCACACCTGGCGTGAGAAGGGGTATGTTCGTGGCACCGATGCCAAGGCCTGGCCCCGAGTGATAGCGTCACATCCCAGCGGCTGTTCAGAAAGCCAACTTCCGAAATAGATGCTGACAATAAAACAGCTTTTTGTTTTTTTTCCCTAGCAGAAACTAATCTAACTTCAAGTGTCTACAACTGTAGTCTCTGCCCAAGACTGACAGGTCAGAGCAGAGTGAAGCCAGCCAGGAAAGTTCTCTGTAATTCATAATACAGTAGATAAAGTGATCTAGATTTAAAAATAAAAATCAATCTGAACCCTTGCTTTGGAAATGAAGGGGAAACTATTCTGAAGACTGAATCAATTAGACTGGCAGCTTTTAACTGCCAGTTTTTGAGATTTAAATTGAATATTCCAACTCAGATCACAAGCGAAAATGAGTGCAGTGGCTTTAATCACTAAGCGTCCTCCCTGCAACACTCCCTCATCCGAAGTGCAATCTACTGGAGAGGCCCAGGACCGCGGTCTTCTACGGCACGTCCTATCAGTGCCAAAGTGTCCCAGCTAGACACCTGGGGAGCTGGGAATGAGCAGTTCAGGCTGGGGAGACCAACTACTGACAGCAACATCCAACAGACATAGCCGCAGGCCTGTATCCACCACTAGGCTGCTATAATTTTTTTCTCTTCTTTTTCTTTTTTAAATCTATGCCTAGTTTTGTTTTATTTTTCTGTTTAGCTGTTTTTTTTTCAAAGAATGCTCAATCCCTCAAACTAGGGGAAAAAAAGTGGCCTGTGAAGACACTGGAGACTCCCCTTCTCCCACTCAGATCAACGTAGAAGGCTAACTTGCTTTTTTATCAGTCTCTATTTATCTGCTTGAAAGCTGTCATATGTTACAGTTTCTCTGCGTGACTTACTGTGCATACTCTTTCCCTGCCACATTGCTCATAAACCCATCCCTGCCCTCTTCTGCTTCAGGAAGTCATCAGATGCCAAACACATGAAGCGTAGATCATTGCCCATTTCCTAGAGAAACACAAATCACGGAGTGCCACTGCGCTTTAACAGCTGCATGCACTTCTGTGTCCAGCATTTGGAAATACATTACACTTGGGGACAAGATCCTGCCCATTGGAAGAAATCTGCTACCGCGATACCCAGCCCCAGAAGCTCTGTTCAGGCGGGGAACCGCCGTGCCCGCTCGCAGAGAGACACGGCTTCACTGTGACATTTGCCTTGCTGCACTGCCTTCCCCAGGTGGAACTGGAGTGACACGAGGATCTGTAACAGCCTGGCTCTGCGGCGGCTGGCTCACAGAGCTGACAAAAGCCCTCTTCCTCCCGGTAGATAATACGGATTCTCGTGTAGGCCTGGGAGTTTGGGACCAAAGGCTGCAGTCACTTCCCCGTGTTTCCAGTGGACTGTAGCTGTGAGGTACGCTTTCGTATGCGTAGGATTGTGTCTGCCTTTGGTTGGAGGGGTCAAAAACTGAAAAAGCAAAGCTCACATTTTAGAGGATATTTTAAGATTTCATTTAAAGATACAATGGCTTAAAATAGCCCAGACTAGTTTCTGGAGGCCTATGCAGGCGATGAACTTGATCTGGCGAGCTCTCCTGTGAGCGCCGAGCACAGCTGAAGACCTACATGCTGGGAGAGCAGCAGGAAGGATGGGTTGTGGCTGGCCACAGATGGGAGCTGGGAGCCTACAACCGGCAAGCTGCTCTGCTGCACAGAAACAGGCACGGGCCACAGCAGGATTTCAAGTGCCAGAAACCACGACTCAGGTTTCACATCTCAGAAGACAGTCCCCGCTGCTGTCATGAAGTAAGAGTGGGTTTAATAGTAGATAACTTGATATTCTCATCTTCGAGCTAATCAGCCACACTTTCTGCTACATCCTCTGCTTTCTGTGAAGCCTCCTGCCCAAGAATGGTCTGTGATATTTGATGAGATCTAGGGATGAACATACAGAGCAACATGCACTGAGCTGTGCCTTCCCTCGGTTCAGGATCCTGGGGCAGAAAAATGTTCATGCAGTGGTTTGAGACTGGGAGCACTACTCCTTACCCTCACTCTGCAGAAAATTTAAGAGATATTGACTACCAGAAAAACCTTAAAGACAGACATCTACCATACAGCTGTTACCTGTTTCTAACATTATAGACAATGTATAAAAAAAATCTGTTACTGGTTTAGACATATTGCAATCTCTATTTATGTAGCTAGCTAAGACAGTAAGCTTAGAAAGGTATGGAACAGCTCCTAAACAAGGAAGAGCTAAGTAGATTAAGACTTTTCAATTTGGAGAAGAGGTAAGTGAGGAAGACATGATAGAGGTCTACAAAATCAATAGAACAATAGAAAAGTGCACAGGGGACAATTATTCATTTTTCTTTTAATGCAAGGCTTAAGGAGAATTAAATGAAATGAACAGATGACAGATTTAAAAAAGCATAAGAAAAAAACTTCACTAAATGCAATTAAAACTGTGGAGCTCATTGCCACAGGATGCTGGAGATGTTAAAAGCATATGCAAGTTCAAAAAGTAACTGGAAAAAATAATGGAAGAAAAATCCACCAAGATTTTTCTCCATGCAGGCATTATATATGTCTCCAGATTTAAGCTGCAATCACAGGAGGTTTGGAGAATATACTTTGGAAATATCACTCTGCCTTAGATGTCCACTGCTGACTACTGTAGCAGGTAAGATATCTTGGCTTGATATACTTTCAAGCTAATACAGAGCAATGATCTCATGTCATCATTATTAATAGATTTGCCGCCACAGAAAGCTGCAAAGCTGAGACAAGACTACAAGTCCTTAGCCATAACTGAAGCCACTACAGCTTTACAGCTGCTGTTACCGGCACATTAAAGCTTGCCCAGGAACATCTGTCCCGCTACATAACGCTTATAGTCCAGAGCTGCAGCAGCTCTGGCTGTCAGTTTGGACCTCTCCTCCTTTTCCATCTGTAAAAAACTAAACATAAGAACGGATTTTATCTTGACTTTTATAATCCTTCAACAAAGTAATCTGAAGATGGAGAACGAACTTCAGTGAGTTGAATAACAGAAAAGACAACAAAATGCTATGTGACTTTGACTTGAGTGAGGTGGAGAGAGAGATGAAGAACAAAAAACTTACTTCAGAATTGGCCGTGGGAGAGTAAAAGCCGCTACAGACCTCAGCGTAAGTTCACAGGAGAGTGAACTAATGCTGTGCGAGGGGAAAGCTCCCTTGGATGCCATGCAGAAACCTGACAGTTACACTATAATGCAGTCCTGACTTGAGCAGAGCCAATATTTAGAAAGGCAAATACAGGCTTAATGTGATTTGGTTGTTCAACAAATTATGCTGGGATCAAAAAGGTTATGCCCTTTTCAGCTAGCTTTACCTCAGCTTCCAACGTTTATTCTCAGGTTCTTTCACTTTGACATACATTTTGAAAAAGAACTTTGAAAATTAGAAAACTAGGAGCAGAATCAATTTAAACCTAATACAATAGAAATTCTCATTTCTCAGTAGTATTTCCTTTGCAGAAACAGTGGGAATAACCGAGAAATATGAGTTACAGTATATCAAAATGGTCTGAGTCTTCCTTCTTTGTATCTGTTATTCACTTCGTCTATTTTTACTCCTGATTTACACCAGTGGACCTGGAAAGATAACGAAGCCTGTGTTTTTAAGATTGGTAATTCAGAAGGCAGGGTCTGCAGAGAGAGCGCTTATACATGTGTTTGATGTGATTTACAGAATAGCTACTGCAGCATGTACAATAGCACAATAATCTTCCTGCCACCTCTCCCAGGCAGAAACCTGTTGCTATATTTAACTGGATGTGCCCAGTGTCCTTTAATAAGAAGCTAAAGATATTTAGGTGCTTATTTTATCTTGATTATCAAAATTGCCAGGAAGCTCATGCCAAAACATTCACAGCAGCAATTTTAGCCATCAGACCAGTCTCCCAGTAAACATCCACTGATCAATTTAAAAAAAAGGGGGAGGGGACCAGGACCTGGATTATTAATGAGTAATTAAATAAAGATTAAAGATCTATTAACCTGCAGTTCGGTCATGGAAATTTAGCTGTCAGATGATGTGGGGGCTGGCTGTTTTGAAGGAACCTGATGAATTCAGGCTCATGGGAAGCTGTCACAATGATGAAACAAGCCAAGCCCGGGCTAATAGATTTATCTATTTCTACCCGGCAGATTATAATAGGATATGGAGTCACCCTGCTGATCAGTGGATATCTGTAGAAAGCTCATCATGAAAAGAGTATCATTAGGATCGAAGGGGAATATTTTTTGGTGCTAGATACCCACAGCCAACCTTACTTGAAGAGAAGCAGGGAGGGAAGATTGTGTATTGGGGTATAACTTGTAACAGATTGTCAAACCATCTGCAAAGCGGTAGCTAAAATAGCTGGTGTGCTGCTGCTGTCTGCTCACGAAGAATTCCCACAGGAGATCCCTTTCCTTCCCATTTCCCACGAGATCGAACACTGCTCTAGATCTAGTGCTGCATATTTTTGTCTGACTACGTAGGCATTTTGATAAAGGAGACACTGAAATAATCAGTACTTCCAAAACGGGAGTCTGTCGACTCTGTGAATTTGCTGAAGAATGGGTGCTAGCAGAACTCACAGGGAGGGCCGGAGGCAGTACCGCTCGGCAGCTGGCTGCAGTAAAAGACAGGCAGACGCTACATGTGACGTCTCTACGTTACACGTGCAAAACTCTGGGCCCTCTTCTGGCAACCGTACTGGAGCGCAGGGTCACTCCTGAACGCAAACACACATCAACTTTGCTTGCGCTGCTGGGGAGCCGAGCGGCCGGTGCTGAAGGCGTGCTGAACCACCCCGGCGCTTTGTCTGCCGCACCACAGGGTGAAAGGAAACTTCCTCCTGCTCTCAGCTGGTTCCATAAGCGTGCATGGACCCACGCAGTGGAGAAACTCTGCCGGCGAGCGGGTTACTCCTATGTCCACGCCTCAGGCCTCACGGTGAGGACTGCCGGTAACGTCTTGGCATTGATATGGCCTCAGCTAGGCTCAAACGTCTCATTTTACACAGTCCGGAGGACCATATTTGTCTGAGTTAGTCCTTCAAAGTCACCTTGTTCATATCCTAATAAAATTTGCCAAAGCCATCCAATTTTACTTACTTTTATTTTTCATCATTCCTTTCCCTACCAGTTTTGCATCGTTTCTTGTGCCATTGGCACTGAAATGACCAACACTGTTCAAACACATTCATTATCTTGTCTGATTTTTACTGTTTAAAAAATTAGCAACTTGGAATCCGCGTAAAGAAAATGAATGGAAAGTCAGTATTTTCAAACATGGATTTTGCATGTGTGAAATGGAAAAAAACTGATAAAAAGATGAGTTTTAATCCAAAAAAAATTTTTTAATCCATGTTTCAGTGTGGAAAATGAATGATTATGACACTATCAGAAAAAAAAGCACCAAAGAAGCAATACCCCTTTCCAAGATATTTCAACATACACAGACAATAAATACATTGTGGGAAATGAGATAATATTATTCCCATTGTTCAGACTAGAAACTGAAGTACAGTTAAAGGGAGATTGTTAGGTATACATGATACCAAAGAAGCCTATCATAGAACAAATCTTATGCAAAATCCCTAAATGTAACTAACTTGTTCTTTCTGTAGTATATTTATGGTCATGATGTCTGGTCAAGAAACAAAATGTGCACACAACATATTTTTCAAAAGCAAGGAAGTAATTTGATTCAGTTACCAACAGAAACAGAAGTCAAGGGTAGGATTTTCCAAAGTTGCTATGTAAATTGAAGAGATTTTTTAACGGGAATTAAGAATGAACAAGCAATTTTGAAACTCCAATTTATCTACAATGGCTACTGGATTTATATTAATACTGAAACACAGCATTTTCATCCGTTAGCCTTTTGTTCAGTGACAAAAAGTAAGAGGGCCTTCAAGTTGGACCCCTGGGATTGTATATATCCATGGCAGCTGGCACGTAGGCTGGCTGCTGCTCTCCTCGGCGGGGAAAGATGCAGAGAAAACACAGAGGCAGAAGAGTTGTGGTGCAAAAGGAGCATCTCCTCACCTGACGCCCGAGCTGGCATGAGACTAGCGATACTTCTGCATGGTTTCTTTTTCAGAATTAATCAACTAGATACAGACAAAGGTTTTACCAGTGAAATCCCAGGTCTGCCCATAGTCAGCAGCAGTCAGCATACAGACTGTTAGTTTACCACCACAACCCTCTAATGCTCTCCCACTTACTGGGAGCTATATATATATACATGCATGAATACATACATACATATGTGCATATGTATATGTTTTCAAACAAGCACTTGGATACAAAATCAACCTCTTGTCCTCAAATTTGCTTCTTTCTTAGACAGTAAAATGCCAGTGAATTACTAAGTGAGCAAAAAATAAACACCTGTGGAAGAAATACTGTATTTCCATTTTTCTCCTCTGAGTGCATAATGATAGACGTTCTTCCACATGCTTTTCTGTAACTGCAGTACAGTTTCACTTATCAAAGTGTCTTCTAGAGGATAAGCCATTAAATGAATGCTTGTTTGTCCCTTTGCTAGTGTCATTGCTAGCAAAAATTTAGGATCCTATTGCTCTTGTGGGATCTGAGCCAAAATATCTTATTAAATTCTGTGGCCGTTGGATCAAGCAGGCTTTAAAAAGTAATAGGAATAAATGTGATCTACTGTCTAACCTCTCATTTTTCTTTTTAAACAGTATTTCACATGCTTTGCCGTTTTATGTACAGACCACTGGCTGTGGACCAAATCCTAGCTGGTGTAAATCAGCCCCACACCGTTCAGTACATGCGGGACACTGTACAAGCTGAGATTGCAGTGGGAACTGGCCCACTGCAAATCAGTTATAGATTTACTTGCTTTTGTATCACACTACTATTTTCTGTTATTGCTTTGTAAAGTGCTTTGGGAAATTAAGGGAGTAGTAGGGGCTACCTTAAATTAAATTCCAGTCTAATGCAATCTCACCTGTATTTCACAGTAAAAGGCCTTCTGGCTTTGAACTGCCAAACCACAGCTTTGAGGACCTTACTTCATACAGCTCTATGCGACTCTGTCCAGCATCACATGGGAAAACCTACTGCCAACATACTATTTTTCTGTCCTCTAAGCTATCACTAATGCTAATTAATACCAGTGTATTTTAGTTCAATCTCAGTGCTACTCCATAATGTAACATTAGAAATTATGATAATAAATTCCAACTTTTCCTACAGCCAAATGTAATGAAATGGTGATTAATATTCCTCAGGCCTGGGATGGAACAGGATTGAGGGTAATCTAAAACAGTTAGAAGTGAACCATGCGATGCCAGGCAGTTGCTGAAGCTGACAGAGCAAACGCAAGCAATGATTAGCAAAGCGGGGAAGCAGGTAGGTCACTGCTGCCTGCTCGAATGGCAAGCACCGTGTCCACTGGGACCTGGCCAGGACTGCTTGGCTGGGTGAGAACTGGTTGTTTCCTCTTTTACCCCTTGTTTAATTACTATGTCTCTATTACTTCTGAAATCTGCCCACATATAATTTACACTGATGGAAGGAATGAAAGAAGCAAACCTCCCACTCTATTAAATAAAAATTATTTTTCCAAGGGCCTGGGTAGGAGGAGCATAGTTAGCAAAACAGAATAGAAAATTAGCATAGTTCAGAGACATCCAATCCCACGTGCACGCAAATGGCAGCGCTCCACACAGGGCCACATGCGGGGACGGACGGACAGGATGGAAAACGCCTGCCGGGGCGAGCACACCAGTGCCCCAGCAGGTGAGGACAGGCTGGTGCCGGTCGGCTTCGGTGGATGGACCAGAAGCGTCGCCGAGTCAGAATCGTCCCCTCCTACCATCAGGGTTTCCAGAACAAGTCTGAGACTTGTTTGGCAGTCGACACGCAACAGGCTGAACAGCTCCAGAATGTACAATGCTTTTATAGAAATGCATATTTTCTGTTATCTTAGCTCTCCAGTGCTGCCAAAATGATATTTTCCATAGGAAAGGAAAGAAGGAGGTGCAGAAGTGTGAGCTCTTGATCTCACTCTGAAAATAATCCATACAAATTCATGCCCCAACACTGTTGTTACTTTACGTAATCCAATTTACACCAACACAGTACTCCAGTCACGTATTGCTGTGACTACGGTAATCAAAGGAGTCATATAGAAGGAGAACAGATATAAACCACGGATGAGTCCTACCCAGAATATCTGCAATCTCGTATCGCAGTGTACCTTTCTGTCTCCCTGGAGGTTCTGTAAACCGAGAAATTCTAAGTAACAGAATAAGAGAAGAAATACACACAAACCTATCCATTATTACAAGATTACTTGTATAGCTGCAGATAGATATTTGAAATGAAAATGTACACAGAGTCTAATAGCTCCATGTCAAACACTTAAAGCCCAACTCCTCTGTACCATTAGGAAACAAGAAATTACTGTTAAAACCAACGTACATGAAGACACTGTGACAGGACTGCCTTAATAAAATACTGTAGGAGGAGGTCTGATGGTGACCCTCAGTCTTCATTTCCCTAAGCATAAAGCGAGCAGGACCTCCTTAGCAACAGCCACGCTGTAACACAAGACACTTTATGGGTGCTTGCGGGCGTGTGTCACTGCGGGCAGTGGTGTGTCACGGAGAAATGCGAGAGATGCAAGCGACGCGCGTGTGCGTGTGCACACGCTAATACCCGCTGGTGAAAATTCCCAAGGCTTGTCAAACACTGCCCTATGTGCTCCTGCTCCTTTGAAAAGAAAAAAAAAATTCTCTCTCTCCATACCTGAATGAAAAAATTTCAGCTGTCCTATGTCCTTGAACAGTGATGAGTAATAATGAAGTGAATTTAGCAAGGAGGTAAGTGTTGCTGTCACCTGACAGGCACTCCACAAACCAACCTCGCTTCATTCTGCAGCACTCACTGAACCAGCTGAGCGAAGGCAGCTCAGATTTCCCCCACGCTGCCCCATCACAACCTGGAGGGAAAGCTGATGAAGCAGAGAGCAATGTACCATTCAAAGACGGCACTGTGCCTATCTATCGTCTTTTTTTTTTTTTTTTTTTTTTTTAAAAAAAAAGCCTTAAACACTGAAAATGTATAGCACCACCAAGAACACATTAGTTTATAACGCTGCTTTGCTGACAAGTCCCTTAGAGGAAATGCACAAAACGTTCCTGAGCGCAACACACAGTAACACCGAACTTGGCGGGAAGGGTGCTGCTCTGTAGCCAGGGGAGAGCCGAGGCCTGCTTACCTACAGGTTTTTCTCCTGTGTCCCCATACTTTTTCACTCCTATCACCTCCGAGATTTCACCCAAGAATGGGCAAGCGGCAGGACGGGCAGGCAGGCACGCTGGCTGCCCACAGCCCCTGCAGGGACTGACAGGGCACACGGCACCCGTCCGGCGTTTGTCCTTCCTCCCACGGGACACGGAAAGGTGTCTCCTTTCGATCCTGGGCTAGGAGGCAGCTAGCCTAACATCACCTGTTTTCTATAAGGAGGAAAAAATGACAGCTGAAAAATAGATCATTAGTTCCTCTAAATGGTAGGATACCTACACACAACATTTTGCTTTATTTAAAAGCAAACAACTTAAACTTTTTGCTTAAAAGCAAAAAGCTCTGCTCTTGCTTTTCCAGTGGTGGGTATTAGCAGTGAACTAGAAAGTTGTTGGAGCAGGAGAGGTGTTACCTACTTCAATTTTAGAGTGCTATGTTTGCTAACTAAGTAAAAAAGTATACTCCTGTAGGGGAAGTCTGACGTTATCAAGGAACGTGTGAAAGTAAATTGATGCAAATAGGGGAAAAGAGGACTACCACATTGTGCAATCAAAATGCAGCCTCAACAGAGACAACTGAAGGGACAAGTTTATGAAAAAAAATCATGTTTTTTTAACCACAGGATTTATGATTTATTTATATTGAAAAATTGCAGAGCATAGAGGTTTTAGGTTTTTTTTTTTTTTAAGTTTATTCTGCTGTTTTGGCATAAATTGCCTACCGTTGGTTTTTAAATGTAGCAAGTAGACAGTTTTTTCTTTCACTTGCAGGAAGACACCCTATTCATTGACATATGAGACACAAAGCAATGGAAGGCTTAGAAGGCAGCAACAAGACTTTATCCAAACTGCTTTTTAAGCAAACTGATATGCCTCTGAATGGCGTTAACAACATATCCATAACGCGCCCTGTAAAAGCATAACCACAGCGAACAAGTGGTTTTCCTGCCTTAGGTCTGCCTGGGCTTTCAGAAAGCAAAAAGCTCTGAATCCTCCTATCTGACCAGCCAGGCCTTCACCCACGCACAACCTGCCCCAACACGGCACCACACCGTGCCACGGCAAGAAGGGGCAGGATGCAGCACGCGCTCAGCGCGGGGCCCAGCGGCATCCCCAAAGACTGCCGGGGACCGTGCAGTCAGCAGCGGCACAAGAGAGGAGAGACTGTTACAGGAGCCAAAAAGAGGGGTCCATTACTGGAGAAGAAATGGAAGATTTACATGCACGTACGTAAAGGCACATCAAATGCGCCACTGTATTTAGCCATCACCTTATGCAGCTAACTGCCATAGCATGCTTTCCCTGGCAGAGTCAGGTACAGAAGCAAAGCAGGTTTGATCATCATCCCCTTGGGAAAGTAAAGCCAGTCATGAACACTAGATAATTTTTGACAAACTACTATAGTATTTTTTTCACCTCCAAGTAAGAGCAATATGCAATGATGATATTTACCCTTACATTTGAAAACATCAAAAAAAAAAAGCCAGAAGACTTTTTAACCGAGTGACATCTCACCCCACAGGAGATTAACATGGTATAAGCCAGTAATACAGTTATGCTAAAGAGATCTGAAATTTGATTAGAAACAATTTCTCAAATGCAGAAATATTATCTCCAGCATATCCTACAGCCAAGAGGAGTCTGTGTCATCCACGAGAATGGCACATGGAAAATACAGATTTAATTGCTACAACAATGATTGTAGAGAGTGCTCAGGGGAGGTCAGAAGAAGTTTCAGCAAAAAAATATTTGCAATCACTAATGCTTTATCTTTCTGAGGTGTCCAGAAACAAAGTCTGCACAAGCTGTTCTGGTGATCCTGCTTCTGAGGACAGCAACCCTAGACCTCTGGACAGTCATTACTTGCTGACAAATTTACTGATGTTTATTGGCCTGTTTGAACCTGCAAATTATTGCTGTTGGAAGTAGTTCAGGTGCATACTAGGTGAAAACATTCAAACTTTTTTCTATGGACTGTTTTCTCGTTAGACTAAAACATTTTTGATGCTTCTCTAAATGAGCTGAAAATAATTAAAGAGAAAGTAGCAGAGAAAATGACCAATTAGGTCCTTCCCTTGCAGAGGTGGGCCTGGGCTTGTGCTGGGTATAAAAGTCCACAAACAAATGGTCCCTACAAAAAACAGAGCAGTCAGTTTGATCTAACACACCTCAGAGGATGTTTCTGCATTAGTGTTTAAGGTTGCACCTGGAGTGCACTTTTAAAGCAAAACTCCCAATTATTTCCACGTACAGAATCCTGGTTCACACGTGGAAAGGCCTCAGAGCCTCAAGCCAGATTTCTTCAGCATAAAAGTGAACCGGAGGATGCAGTGCAGGAGCACGTCTGAGGCCCTCTACCCTCAAATAACCCACAGGATCAGACTAGAGCTAATCTGAATTGAGACTCCCCGAGATGACTACAGTGTAGACATCAGGTCTTCAGCACCAGCTGTTTTGCTCTATGAATCTGCCCCAATTTTGGGCCACGTACCCCAATATAGATGTAGCTGCAGACATACAAGGCCGTCCATGTACATCTGATCTGCCAGATCACTTGACTCAAGGTGACAAATTGCTTCCCACATTAGAGAGAAATAAATGTTGCTCGTGACAGAGTAACAGAGGGGAGATACTGCAAGGGAAGGCTCCAAGTCCTCGGCGCCGCTCTGGCTAACACGGGATGGTCTGCAGCAAACAATTTCATCTGACCATAAATGTTCACTGGCATGCCTTAATTATATTTAGGAAGTAATGACTCAGTAACCTATTAAAATAGATTTACCTTCTGCCTACAAGGCTCAATTCTTAATAACATAAATAGAAAAAAAGCTGAGCTGCATTTCACTTGAATATTTTGACTTGCACTTTGGTGTGTGGGAAGATTTTAACCAAGCAGCTGCTAATACTGTAAATAATGAAAACAAAAGTGAAGTGTTAATTATGGCTTGGCAATTAAATAAATACACTATAAAAAGGAAAACAGATAAACAGGGAAAGGTTTTCAGGAGGAAAGAGCTATCTTAAAAGAACACACAAAACATACTAGGAGCTAAAAGTCTGCATGAGGATATGGGTCCAAGGACTTTTTGTACAGGAATTCAGTGCTGCTCATTGGAATATGCTGTGTAGAACATTATGCCTGTTTACTAGGTTTTTTTCCAGTTTACTAGTTCTTTTTTGTTACTATGTATTTTATAAGAAGCAGTTTATTTAATTAATACATGTTCTTAGTCACAAATGAGAAATTAATGTTCTATAAAATGTAGTAAAACAGAATATCTAGTTAAAGGCTGTTAAAAAAACTAGACTTTGGGATGCAGGGGACAAAAAAAGTAAACCACTATGAATTGGAATTATCTAAAGTAATAAAGAAACTATTTTTTAATCTTATGAATCACTTCCCACCTTGTGGAAACCATAGAAGGGATTAACTCTTTTTACCAAAAAACTTCAAGTAAAAAGATAGTATAATGTTTCATAGATAACATAGGAAAAAAAAAAGAAAATGCAGAGGATCAGAAGAATATGAGTTGATGTAGACCATTCATCACATTTTCAGTGGAAGAAAACAAAGGAAACAACCAGCTTCAGAAGACCCCCCTGCTTTTACTCCAAATAGGTTTGCTGTATTTATGCATCGCTGAACTTGCTTGTAGCGTCAGAAAGAAAAGCAGTAAGTTACTGAAATAAAGTTTCATGGTGGACAAGGGAAAGAGGTTGGTTACACTGCTAAAATAGCTACGCGTTTTGTGTACAATGAAGCAAAATGCACATAAGGTTAGGGCTGTCGAGGGAGAACTCATGACTTACTGATGTGCCCTGGGTTACAGTCAACATCTCTTATCTGATTTTTCAGCAAAACATTGAGCAGACAGGCAGCAACCACATGGGCACACGCGCTCCTTCAGAGACTTTGTCCACGCGCTGGCGAGGAGCGCTGCTTGCCGCTCAGACGCCCCGGACAGGCTGCACTATTCACCTCCTGGGCCTCATGAGTATTCGGAGCAGATCGCCAGCTGACCAGCAGCTCTGCTCCTGCTACCAACGTGACTGACAAACATGGAAAGGAGGAGCATAGGCATCAGTATCTCCAAGATCTTCCTTCTTAGAGCAGACGGCAGGCACTGACAGGCAACCAGAGAGGGCTGTTACCTGTTGGGTGACGGAAGGATGAGCGAACGCTGTGCCTACGCTAGGGTACTCATGATAATTTCCTAAGATGGCAACAAGGGAGCATTTCCGTGTTGTGCTTGTACAGTCCATAGCACAGAGCGGTCCTAGTTCATGGTTGGCCCTCTCAAGTCAAGGAAAAAATGTATAGGTAATTCCACTTTTGCAGCTCAGTAGGACCACTGAACATTTACCCTTGTCTTTCCATAGTGATGGAAATAATAGTGCTTAAGGCTATGAACCCATTACTTTGGAGTAAGACTAGGATAATAAACCAGTATGAATGGATGCCACAGAAAGAAGTGAAAAATATCAGGATACAAACACAGTTCCTTTTCCAAACTCCTGAATGTCATCATTTACTGAAAGGAGAAAAACAGAGCAGCATGTGCAAATGCTTATTTCAAAAGTCTTCATAAGTTTCTTTTTGAAGCTTAACTTCAGAGTCCAAATCACTCATTTCAGTGATCCTCTCACTAAATTACTTTCTCCTCTGTGCTATCAAAATACAACATTTTACTATTTTGGTTACAGATGTAATAAGCTTTAGAGAGCAAGGGGAGAGAAAGTAAAGCTGTATGACTATCGTGTTTGTGTTTCTTTTCACTAGGTAATAAATAGAGGAGTTATCTGAACACTTGATCAAGCTGCACTCCAGAGACAAGAAAATGTGGGTCCTCTTGCAGCGCGGTAGGTTTGGCTTTTTCCAAGTGGGTTGCTGGGACCACTGTGGGGTCTGTGATAGTGCCAAGAACACCCTCCTCCACCTCCCCCCCCCAACTTGCAAATTGGCAAACTCTGTGCAAAACACTCCGTCACAAGCCTCAGCAAGGGGGGGGGGGAGGCAGATCAAAAGGGAAGCTGTAGCAAAGCTTCTTGCTCAGAATAAGTGAACTAGTGAACTTATGAAGGGCAATAAGGTTATTTGCTATGTAACAATTTTAGATTAATCATTAAACCAAAGTCTGACCTGTTTCGGCAAGTGAACAAGCTAGACAGCATTTTCGGCAGAACTAAAGAACTTAGCAAGAACAGAGAAAAAGGAGCTGAATGTTAAGCTGTGAATAGATGAACGGTGCCCCCATTTTGCAGGCCAAGCATGTAAAACAAAAGATTTGCATGTGTCTTCCTAGCACAGGCAGCATCTTAAGCAGAATATTTCATGCACTTCTAGTTCTGTCACACTTCTGTGGCCTCCATCCCTTCTCGGGAGTGTACACAAGCAATACATTTGTGATGCTGCTAATCTTTGCTGATCTCCCTATCTGCTCCCAAATCTTTTATATTTATCTTGGTCTTTCAGTGCAAATGAACTGCAGGAAACAAGGATTGCCAAGAGCAGGGTACAGCCCCAGACCACCGGTGCCTGGTATAGTGCAGGGAGCGATTTCAAGTGTAACAGGAGGTCCTAAGAGAGAAAATGGTCTGATGTTCAGGGCACCAACTTAAAGGGCGTTCAGTACCTTGCTTTAACATGTATCAATGGCTTACTGCTTAATTCAGACTCGTGTACTTCCCAAGCTACAGCTGCTGAGACTGGGGATACCACAGCATGGCAGACAACTGACAGAAGCTGCAAGAAGGAACCTCCCTTACACCACAGGCTAGCAGAGACGGGAGGTGCACAGAGCTACATTGGCCATGGCTCCAAGCAAAGGGAGATGGTTTTTGTATGGTCATTAGGAAAACGTGAAGAACTGAGGCCTGCAGGTCTTCACGCTGATGCTGCCTTTCGGTTGCACAGGCAGCTCCAGGAAACGCAAGGGAGAGAGAAGACTTTTGATGCATCTGAATGATTTTTTTTCAAAAATGTAAATCTCTGAGGCTGTCCTGTGCTGCTGCTGGAAGGAAGGTGGTGAAGGGTTCACTGTAAGCCCTATGAGGAGACACGTGGGATGTGAAGATGCGCCACTGGCAGAGGCAGCTGCGTGCAATGCTGCTCGGTGCCAGGCTGGCAGGACTCTGTAGGAGGGTTTCGGCTGTGCCACAAGCTTGATGCAGCAGTTTAACAGTTCCAGCTGCAGCGAGGAATTCAGGGGAGGGTGCTTTGATGGGCAATTTTTAAAAATTATTCTCCTTAGCAGAGAAACATCTGCACTACCTTGCTGGCCATGCTCCTGCCACACCACAGCAGAGGTGCATGGTGAAGGCCCTGCACACAGCTCCCTGGGAAACGCTCTGCAGTGTGCAGGGCTGTGTTTTCAAACAGTATAGGCCAAATTCCTGGGGGCGTTTCTGCTCAGGTCAGCCAGTGAAAACTCATGGTCTTCCCTCATTACTAACAGGAACGTTCCCTCGTCCTACACAGTTAAGCACTGGCTGGGAAAAACTTTGTTTGTGCATTCATTTCTTCCCTGTCCAGTGAAGCTACAGCAGCCTCTGTCCCTTTACAAATACAAAGGTTTATAGATTTGAGGCCAGATGGGAGCATAATGTCATTGAACTCACCCATCAGTTTAACAGATGGCAAAACTTCCTCCCACAGCAAGCGTAGCAGTCTGCGATCAGCTGAAGGCTGCAGTGTCTTGCTTGGAAACTTTTAAGCAAGAAATACACTACCTCCTCCTTTGGGTGATTACTCCCAAGACAGATACCCCTTCACTTGGATTACATCTAACTTGAATTTTGCTTAAGCTTCCAGCTACTGAAGTCTGAAATACTGTTTTTACCACCTAATGGGCAGTAGCCAATTTAAAACACAATTACTGTTCTTAGTTATAAAGGCAGACCTCTACTGAGGGTTCAAAACGTCAATAATGAATGCTGATTGTACTGATTTGTCATCGATTTTCTTGGGATTTCCATCTTTACAAACTTTAAGTCCTGAGGAAGCCTCTGCACAATATGTATAAGTAAGTCTTTAATCTACTTTATTTCTCACTCTCCCATGGTGGCAGAGTGCTTGGCACCCCATGGGAAATACAAGAAAACACATCTGACTCTCCTTGTAAGATCCTGTAATCAGACAAAGAATGTAGCTCAGACACAAAACATATCGATCGGGACATAAACTCTTTTGAGAGGATTTGTAATTTCCCTCTTGCAGTTCTTCTGCAGGATTGTTCCTCCTCCTCCTCTCAACCATACCTCTCCGCCTCTCTCCCCCTGGACTCACGCCGTTTAAAACTTGTCTCCTTAAGACCGTCTTTCTGTGCAGAGTGTTTTTTGTAATCTTCTCTGCAGAGGTCACTATCTAAAAATGCCTTATAACGTATGTCACAGGAACAGAGAGACAATTCCTCAAAAAAAGGTCACCATAGAGCACCTGACACTATGGCAGATTTTCTTATTCTGGCATTCCTGCTTCCAGTAGCCACAGTCCTACTGAAGCTTTCATATCCCTCTCCCCACTAAAAGGTAGTGTCTGCTTAAAGGCTGGATCCAGTACACCTTCTTTGCTGGTCTTCCCCAAGCTCTCCGAAATGGCAGTGTATTTTTACTGTAGCTCCACAATGTCCTGCCCTGCGAGTGGCACTGAAAGGCTGGGAAGGAGGGGGAGGCTCAGGCTAGCAGCGCGCGGCGATGTCCACTCTGCTCCGTGAGCAGCAAGGCGCCCATCTCCAGGCGTCTGGCCATGGCCAGAGGGAAGGGGCTGAGCTTCGGCCCCTAGAAGAGAATTTGGCAAGCTGCCCTAGGGCAGCACTGAGGGCCCTGCCACGCTGCGGGAACTCGGCAAACCTTTCACTCAGTGAAAGCGGTTGTTCCCTCCCTCAAAAGCGTGCCAAGTAGAAACACAAGACAGAAAGCCATGGGAGCAATTACCCCAGGCACTTTTTTGTTGCCGGTTTAATGGACTTGTGGTGAGCAAGGGCTACATGTCAGCCAAAGGCCAATGGAGCAACCAAAGGCCAATGGAGCAACCAAAGGCCAATGGAGCAACCAAAGGCCAATGGAGCAACCAAAGGCCAATGGAGCAACCAAAGGCCAATGGAGCAACCAAAGGCCAATGGAGCAACCAAAGGCCAATGGAGCAACCAAAGGCCAATGGAGCAACCAAAGGCCAATGGAGCAACCAAAGGCCAATGGAGCAACCAAAGGCCAATGGAGCAACCAAAGGCCAATGGAGCAACCAAAGGCCAATGGAGCAACCAAAGGCCAATGGAGCAACCAAAGGCCAATGGAGCAACCAAAGGCCAATGGAGCAACCAAAGGCCTGAAGAGCAGCGCACCCAGCAACTCCCAGAGAAGGCAAACGACTCATTTGCATCAGTCATCCTTTTCCGTTACAGGGTACTTTTACTGGGAAGCTGGCTTCTCACTGAACTTTCAGCCACAAGGTGCCCTTCAGTGCTCTGAGACCTCCAGAGAGGTTGATAGGCTGAACTCCTGTGAATATGGCAATTACTGTATATTGGGCCTGAAGAAAGCCTCAGACACCAGAAGAGATACGGGCCCTCACACCAGTAAACCTTTACTAAACCTGCTCTGTGTGGCATCTTCCACCAGCCTCTATCATGTGGCCTTTAGAGTTCTTAATTGATTTATAGTAAAAATGAAGATTACTTCTAACTTTATTACGACTATACTGCTGCTGACTTACTGCTTTCTGCTGAACATGTTGTTGTCTGTGCCAACTTGCTAGATAAGGTCTTCTTAGAGTTTGCCTACTGAAACTCAAAAACAAAAAGGTGTTCTGAAGAGGGTTTGGTGGTTACTGCAACTCCATACATATATCTGCACCTTGAATAATGCACATTTCTTATCAGTACTAGGTTTTGAAAGGGAAATAGTGGGATATGGGCAAAATCTAAGGTAGAGGGGGCAGCAAAGGGAAGTGATCCTGGGGTAAACATATGGTCATTTTGTGACATTTACATATAACTCCAGTCCTTGCAGCTCATGTAACACCTGCTGATGCCCTTAAGATTCTTTGAAGCACAGTCTCTGGATACAGGTATGAAAAGTAAGATTTTTCTCCTGTACAGATGAGCAGCCCATTAGAGTTCCTTTTAAATTCAACACCCTTTCTTCAGGATGTTTCCCTCATTTATCATCCATGCGACCATACATCCTCCACAGGCCCTATCAGTGTCCTGCAGGCAGGGAGGGACCTGGACTGCAGGAAACACCCCTGAATGCACCTGCACACGGCAGCGACACAGTCACCAAAGTCCTCACTGGCGTGACATGGATTCCCATAGGTCTGTTAAACCTCATTCGTCAGATGCCCCAGTTGCTGTTCCTCGAGTGGTGGATTCATTTCTGTCTTGGCCATTTTGGATTTATAACCATGGCCACAGAGAAATGTTTATTTAGCGTCCCGTATCCCACAAGACTAAAATGCAAAAGGTTCAACAGTGCAGCAAGATTTATAAAAGTAGTCTTTTAAAACTTAGTACGCTGTTCTGTACAAAATGCTCATGTTTGTAATGCAAGTGGCTAATTAACTCCAGAACTCATTTTCTCCTACAACATCAGTTGTTTTTTGGGATGCAAAAAGAGTTTCGTTCTGGCTTGACTGCTCCTTTACATAAAGTTGTGCTACGTACAGCCAAGCAATTTGGATTAAACAATGATGTATTTCACAGAACAAAAGCAGTTTTGTTTGAGATTTTCTTTTAAGACTATACTATTTATAAACTTCACCAAATGGTGGGGGAAAATGGGGTTACTATTTTAGTGGAGTTTTATGACCAAATAAATAAATAAATGCAGGAAGTGCACCCTTCCCTACCGCCTGAGCCAGACTCTGTCAGCAGTTGCCGTAGCCCCTCATGGGACCATTACATTTTGGCTACAATGACACCATCGCACAGCCACTTCTATATGCTGTAGGACAGTTTCTGTAAGCAGAGGCTACCAGTGAAAAACCGCCGCTGCCTGCTGCTGCTGGGCTCTTAAGGCCACTCGCCCTCTGGGACGCAGGCGCTGAAGGGCAGAAGGTGCCTTTGGTGGAGTGTGGAGAGGGCCTCTCCCAGCTTCCCTTGCTGTAGCAACGGAGTTATTTTGTGTTGGTCTCTTCGTGATCGTAACTGCCAGCTGAACGGCAAAAGTTAGCCACCGACTACACTGTGCAGCTACCAGGGGGGTTTCTCTGCAACTTTTGCCAGCCAGCCTGCCACTAGAAAACAGCTAAACCCAATTCTCAAGACTGGGATTTGTTCCTCCCAAATTGGCTGCTCGGTGGTTTGAAGGCTTTTATATCTGACACTGACCCGTTCTCCCCTCCACACATACATCTCTGCTACTTTGCGTGTCCGAGTCAGGTAGCCACCCAGATGTCAGTGAGCAAAGGTCTCCAGCCATCTCCATTCCCTATCTCACAGGGGATGCGTCCCCTCTGCCAAATGGAAAGTCAAATCCCCAGCCGAGCCCTACGGACAGATTCCTGCCTGACAAACCAGCTGTGCGAGTCCCTCCTGCTCTGTCTACGAAACGCTTAACGCTGGGCAAGCCCGGATCACAGCTACCCTGCCCCGGCCAGCCAAAGCCAACACTCCTGAACCAGGCAAAAGATTATAAACAAGTAGAAAAGCACCAATCCCCCTTTTCCGTCCTCCCATGAGCATCCTTACTACAGGGTCAATGGGCAGTGTGAGCTAATCAGAGACAGTGGTTTTCCAATGCGAGTAATTTAGCTACAATTAAAATAGGTGTTAGAATAATTTAACTGGCAACAGCATGAGAAATCATTGGGTCTAATAGCACCATGCAGGAGAAAATATGTTCTAAGGTAGACACAGAGTGAATGGATAAGCAAGGACAAGTCAGGGGCTTGAGCTCTGCCAGGCCAGGGCTCAGCTGATACTGGTCACATCATTCAAGAAACTTACAGATGCATTTTAGCCCATGGCAGTAATCGTGACATTAGTTGGAAATGATGTAGTAACTGTGTACAGAGAGGAAGCAGATACTTTGCTCTGAGCTGTGTTACTTTAAATGGAGTAACCATCAGGCCCTATTCACTGCATTGCTAATTGTAGGAAAGAAAGACTTGAATATCCCTGGGAATTTTGAAGTTCTACCCATTTCCCAAAGCCCCACAGATCCCAAAACATAACCTCATAGTAAGGGGTAGGAAGCAGAGTGGGAAGCTATGAGGAGCCATGATCTGAACCTGGTGACAGCTCGCTTGAGAAAACTGGAGAAAAACAATCCTGGATGCTGAGACCGTGACAACGTCAGCAAGCGCAGCTGAGCTAGTGTAAAGGGAAAGACGCAGAACAGGAGATTCTTCCTCAAAGCTAAGGGGAAGCGAGGTCCAGATGACCTCCCAGAACATCTCATTGATGACTATTGTGTGGCATGTTGAACTGCATTATAAACTTGCCATTTAATGCCCAGAGATCTGATAAGCCTAACGTTATGAGTCTGCACTGGCTGATGAGCTGTTCACTTAATTTCCTGAACTTGTACTGTGTTCACAAATCTCAGAAGCAAAAGTTTTCACAGCACTTGCATAGATTATGACTGATTTATGACAACATTATTAGTCACTCTACTGTGTACTATACTCACACTTTCTCTCTGCTTTCCCACAAAAGTGTACTTGGCTAGCAACGCCTACCACAGTAGCTTTACAGGAAATTCAAAACATTTTTCCTAATCATTTTTTAAATTCTTTTTGCCAAGTACTTATCCATATAAACATCCCCTTCCCCCCGCTGCCCCAGTCTCTGTTACAGCTGTTAAGATTGGAGCACTAGGCTACTTTAGTCATCTTTAGGTTTTAAGAAGTGCCCAATACAGTACTTATTTTATCATTAGCGAATAAATGTTAAATCATCTTAAGCTGTTGAGAAAATGGATGCCTACTTTAATGTGTGTTCCCCTTCATCCTCTCACTCTTATGTTACTGAAGTACCACAAACCAACTCCTGTCAGGATCAGAGAAAAGGATATTGTATTGATAAAGATAGAAGTTTTATTTTGGGATTTGTCCTGTCCAGCCAGAGAGGCTGTCTCCAGCATGGAGGAGCATAGCTAGAAATCAGGTTTATTACTTATTTTTTCTCTGTATGAAAATACCTTTGGCACTGATAGATACTGAACTCAAGATTATAAATCCAGGACAAGTCAGGTTTCCACACCACTCCAGACCAGGTCATTTTTAGATCTGAGAACAGTTCTTTTCCCTGGCATTATTTAATTCTCAAAATTGTACATCATTTTTACGAGGTCAGTTAAAAATCCCAAAGGTTTTGAAACCTGCTAAAGACTATAGAGTCATAGAAGACTCCACTGAAATGTTATCTTCAAGAACTTACTTATTTTATTGCTTCCAAGGGGCTGTCAGCTTCCTACTGAAACGCAGTTCAGTAATTGTTAATATAGTGAATATAAATGAGAAGGTAGCTTTTTATTAGCAGTAAATGATCGGGTTGATTGACATTAGGGATCCTTTTAATATAATTTCATTGACAAAAGGATATGCTGGTAGGCACCTCTATTTTCCAGTAACACATTTCTATATGTAATGAAATAACTCACTACATAGAAGTAAGCTATCATGTTACTGATCATGTTGAATATGCCTACCTATCCTAATTTCTCCTACAAGCCACATCAGAACCTGCATTACCCCATTCTTTTCTATTTTACTCAAAAAGAACTTACACTTACATATACCAAAATTTACTTATAAGATGCTTCTTTTGTCTGTGGTTCTAGGGTTCTCTGAATTCAGTATTCCATGGTAGGGCACTTCTGAGTAGAGCCTTCATGTCCTCTTTTAGGCAAACACATTTCATCAATCTCTATTATACTTGTTCTCTTTGCATATAGAAGTCTGCAGTCCAGTCCCTTCCCCTTTCACAAGGAGGTTTCACATTTAAACCATTTTTCTGAGAACTAAGCTCACCTTAGCCTGTGAGGCATTCAGCACCTCACACGCTCACAAAAGCACATTACTATCATGAGGTTAAGGGGTACAAAACAGACTGGAGTGAAGGTGTGGGGAAAAGCAAATTGCTATCATGAGGCAAGTTAATAGCCCACGCAACATAGAAATAATATGCTATTTTGCATAAAACTGGATTATAGGATGGGAATTGCAATAGAGGTAATAAAAGTTGCACAGAGGCAAAAGACTTATTTAAGTAAAAAAGCTGAAGGCTCAGGTACTGGAGCCCAGAGTCTCAAGAGTAGTCCTCTGATCACAGAACCTCTCACCAGCCTCTATGTTCCCTAACAGATTAAATGCTCAGATTTTAAAAATGAGTATACTGATGACCAAAATGCACATGGTTTGCAAACTCATTTCCAAGATGTGTCTTTTTAATTTAGCGTGTTTCTATTGTTGTATTCGACTTCTTAGGCAGAAAAGCAAATCTAGCTTCCAGGACAAAAATAAAAATTTGATTGAGGAATAGCTTCTCCTTCCAAGACATGCTGTTTTTTTCTTTAAAGTGATGCTTAAGAATGCATCAAAGATGACTTCTGGGATTTTTAAATCTCAGAAAAGAGAGAAGTCACGTGAAGTGCAATTGTGATGCATCTAATTGTTTTTTATGGAGACTACAATAGTTTCATGAAAGTTACATAAAGAACTATCACATTTAAATTTTTATAAAATGGATGGGAATTTAACATGAACATTGATATTGCATCAAAAGTCCTCTTTGGGACCTCTGACTCCATTACTTTCAAAGAGCATAGTCATAGTTCACAAAGAAGTGGATGCAAGAAATCAGCTTGCTATAGGTAATGGGAATATGAGCACTGTAAACAACCTTCCCAAAGGGGAATTCAGACTGAGGTTTTGATTCAGAAGAAAGCACCTCTCTTGCTCACCTCCTGCTTAAATGCGACACAAGCGGGGAGGGTGCATTAGCATCTAGGGCTCTTCAGTGATTTGTAAAGCAGGTATGCGAAATCATGTACAGCTTGAACCAAGGTACTGTAATACGTCACAGAGTTTTAAGTATTTCCCAGTCATTACAGGATTATTTATTCAAAAGGTCTTCCCTTTCCTATGCTACCATTAACTCCCCCCCCCCCCAGACCTTCCTCCAAGACTCAACATGTAATCTCAGACCCCTTTGTCAGCTCCTGGCAAAGCCGGGAGAGAGGACCAAAATCTCCATCCTCTTACTCCCAGCGACAGTCTTGCTCCACTGCTCTCTGAGGTGATGGCAATCCCTCAGCGAGTTGCCAGAGCACTAGATTAAAAATAATAAGAGACAAAAAGGAAATCCAAACAGGAGGCTGACTCCTCCCTGCAGAGAGTTATCTGTCAGACTTATTTCCAGAAGAAAACAAAAGAATGATTTTATTTGAATCATGCCTTTTTGTCTTAGAGTTAATTGATTATATTAGATAGGGTGCTTTTCACTTCATGTCTTTATTTGTTCTTTTCTCCAAAACCTGAGTTGTCATTGCACATTCTTCAGAATGACAAAGCTACTGCTGTAACATGTTTATGTGAAAAATCTTAACCCCTGAGAGAAACAGTTGAAATTACTCATGAAAAATCCCTAAGATGGATATCCAGAAGCTCAAAAAATGGCAAAATTAAAGGAACTGATGTGAAATAAGGAAAATAAGATGGAACTGGTCGAAATGTCATTGCCTGTAACAGTCGGGGGGAGATCTCTTCCCAGTTTGACCTGTGCCCTCACATGCAATCTGTCAATCTACTTTCTTTCATTTCCAAGTAAATAACGAATTTCAGGTCTATAAGAATTTTTGCACTATTTTCCCCCAATGGTCACTGTAAGAATTACCACACATTTATACAAATGAAGCTTTGATCCACAACCACTCAGAGAAGCAAAACCCGGCTGTAGAACAGACGAGGAAGAACAAGCAACTGATGGCTGGACATGAACAGATCAGATCACAAATCTGAGTTTTCTAATATGTTGGCAAATCATTTCTCTCTGCTACTCATCCTTTTCTGGTCAGGCCCTAGCTGATCCACTGTTTCTATCCCTTATATAGCAAATTCATCATTCTCACTCATGCGCTTATGAATATGTTATAAGTTGTGACTAAATGTAATTATGTAAATGACAGTCATTTGTTTGCTATACAGATTAATGTTCTGCTTCATTGGGATCCCAATATGGAGCAGCAGAAGTTTGAGCTTTGCAGCTGTGCCTCTGTGTGGTGCTGCCTCTCATCTAAAAATTAAAATGAAGATGAAATCTGTCTTTTACTTAGGGATGGTTTGTTTTGTTCACACTATGTTACTTGGTCCATTATCTATTACTTTCTCCATGTAGTGGAATCCATCACCCTTCCTGGTAGTGACAAACTCCTGGGGCGCAATTCCATACGCCTTCAGCTCCATAATACAACCCTCAGAACGTTAATTCGAATCCCAGTAGTGGTTTTGCTTTTTTGTAGTGAGGCTCGTCAAACGTCTCTTGTCAAACTGGGACCTGTCAATAGGCGTGAAAAGTAAAGTTCTGCTATGATAAGAAAGCTTGGCTAAGAAAGTTTTATGGGAAATGGGCTTTCCGTCCTGTGGAATTATTTGGCAATTAACAGGTTTGCCCATTTTGCATCAGGATTAACCTGAGAGCTTTTGAAGACAAAGGGCAAGATAAAGTGCCTAACAAAGAGAAAACCTCCTCAAAGCAGCAAATAGCAGGGTCGCCCAAAAGCTTGCTTGTACACATGTGACTTCTTTTGAGACATGTCACACTAGAAACTGTCTATGTATATTGCTGGCTACTTTTTCCCCTATCTAGAAAGTCACCTGGACACATTTTTCGCTACTTGGCTACAATACTGCTCTGAAGCTACTTTGTTCCTACAGAAAGCCCTAGACCTAACTAGCTCTCAAAGTTAGCCAGTTTCTTTTGTTTAAACCAATAAGATTACATGGAGACTTAACATAGCTTCATTTTGTTACAATAACAGTTTCAGTACTCATCATACAGTTATATCAAAGTGTTTATATTCCATTTTCTAATACTGTCTTTTGAATTATGCATGTCTTTACCTAATATAGAAGATGCAATATATGCAGCTCTAGGGAAGAAGGGTAAAAAACCTGCTAGCCTTAGAGAGGCACTTACAAAGATAATGGCTAGTTCCCTAACAGTGAGGCTAAAACATACACAATTTTATTGCAAAAGTTCCTTTCATGTATGGGCATTATTGACAACAACCACCCTTACACTTGCTGTATAATTAGTATGGCATGCCAATGGAAGCAGGAACAGACTACTTACAGATTCTAATACTGTTTTAGTAAAAACACTATTCAGTATAAAGAAAATTGCCTCCTGGGGCTCTTGCATCTAGTAACAATGAAAAAAACCCTGCAGTTCTGCACTCGGTGTTTACAATGCTACCCAAATCCCTTTCCACAGAGTTATAGCCCTTCATTACCTTATTAGCTCTTAATTATTTAAATATGTAAGAAAACAATTAATGTTTTTCAATTATTCTATAAAATACATATACTGTGGCTCTGCTACCAGTTACAGAAGGACTATTCAATAAATATTGTGGGATACCTATGAATAATGAACAGGAGTGGGAACCCAGGGAGTACTGGAGAGCTAGATTAAACTGCATGCTTTATTACCGACTTCCCATGTAGCTGTGGCTAAGTTACCCCAGACCATACTCAAACGAGAAGGCGGGCAGCTATGTTTCACAGCGAGCCTGGGCCATTCAGTGATGTGGAGCCGAGTGAGAGATGAGTTTGGATCCCCTTACAAACTCTCTCGGGATGTGAACCTGGAGTTCTGGCTTCTTATAATCCTACCTTAAAAGTAGCTTTGGAGCAACTGTCACTTTCTTGGTGTTGTTCTGAATTTGCGTTGGAGCCCCAGAGAGCAACCTATGCATACCCCTAGACACTCAGTTCTTATACTGAGTTTCTCAGGTGGTTTATCTTTAATTCGAAAAATAGGTATTTCCACCTACACCGTAGGAAACAGTGCAGTGGTTTCGTAAATGGTGACCAATGTACCTTGCTAGCTCCTCAGGTTGCTCCAGGTGATGCAGTAATACTTTCGCACTCTAGAAATAGTCATGTTTGTAAATTACTTGGAGCTTCTTAGGTGAAAGGAGGTTCTTAACCTGAAAAGTAGCATTTCCGATAGCACGTTCAGTTCATAGCTGATATCCTGGACTTAATCCTCCAAAAGAATAAGACTTGAAAAAATATTTGGCATTTTTAGAAGTGTTACCCACAGAAGAAAGAAGTCAGTTCAACATTTTAAACACATTCCTAATTGAGTCAAGGGGATTAACATACGTTACCTCCTTATATATGTATACAGTGAAAATTACAGGAAGGCAGTTCATACAGCATGCTCCTGTTTTATAATTTAACAAAAAACATTCTTTATCCTCATTTCAATCTTCCTCTATTTCCACATATAGAACAATAATCAGTGCACAGAAAGTCATGCCCACATCCATTTCTCACAGTGCTCGTGTCAGAGAGGCATAATTTTTCAGCCAGGGTGACAGTGACCCACAAGGATGCTCCATGAGTGTGACCAACTCAAATATTTATAAAGCTACTAATTCATTCCAAGTACTTGGCTCCCATCAGGGTTTTCCCTTTGACTGCATACAGATTCAAAGCTTAAAATGTTTTCTTGCAATGTGAAATTGTAGGAAACCAGTATTTGGGGGAGTGGAATATTGGAAGAGGGGAGAAACACCATGCCTTTTCATACTTTTCCTAAAGGAAGCACTGTTCCCTCTTAAGTAATTACTAATTGTATGAGTAACTAATTACAGTTGAATAATTATTTTGTTAAATAGCAATAGAGAAATTGATTTTTCATCAAATTTCAGTTTTGTGGAATTAATTACGCTAGTCAAAAATATTTACTTGCTAATACTATGCTTTGTAAACACTGTTAAATGTCAAAGAAGTTTAAGTTGTTTCACAATAAAGCAATTGAGTCATCTTTAATAGATTTGTCACTTCTTTTTCTTGTTAATTATACAGAAAGCATGCATCTCCTTTTTCCGTCAGAGTGAAACAAAACAGTGAGAAATGACAGGGTAAAACCTAGAGGACTAAAAACTAAAGGACTCCAGCAGCAATACAAGCAATTTTGTCAAAAGATTCCCGTTCAAATTCCATTTCAGGATAGCTATTTTCTAAGGGCTGGCCCAAGGGCATGGGTTCCAATCCTTTCCAGGTTATGAATTAGGGGAGGTGCAATAGATACTGTAGATGGTAGACCATCTGCAGTGTAACAAACAAATGCTCACATTAGAAATTCACACATACAAACTAAAGTCTTTTTTTAAAAAATAAAAACAAATTAAAAAATATAACTAGCAGCATTTGGCAGCATCAGAGAGTCCTAAATAGAAAACGGGCCTGCAATACAAGCATTGCACAAGCCAAGCTATATGATTACAAGCCAGGTCTCTGCACATTGTCCTGCCAGTATGTCTCAGCCCTTCTCTGGAAGGCAATTTGTATGGATATTAATCCAGTCCTTGGTTGTTCAGATAAGGCTACTTTTTTTTATTATTATTATTTTCCCCCCTCCTCCAATGAAAAAGTAGATTCTTGTCAGTGCTTGGGACCTAGAGGGTCTATGAGCTATTCTCAAGAGGGCCCAAAGGCAGTGATGCATCTGCAGGAGAGCACCTACAAAGTTCTGGTGACCTGAGATAAGACTGACTCTGCTTTGGCTTCATGTCAGACTCGGGATCCCAGTTGTCAGAAGCTGAGGACAGCAGTCAGCTTGAAGAATAAGGCCATCCACGTAGGGAAAGAAAAACATTTTTTTAAAGTCAGCCTAAGAAGCTGCAAGTATGAAAGTGGTATTTATGATGGGGACACCAGACCATTTTAGCTACTCAGCTAAATCAGTGCCAGCGTGAAGATGCTGCAAATAAACGCTACGCAAAGAAATGCTAAGTTGATGAATGACTTTGAGTCACCAATAAAGTGACAAATCTGCAAGGTCACTCTCTGCTGGAGGGCCTATAAGCTTCCTATGGAGTCTATTAGCTCTTTAGTATCAAGCAGAACCACTGCTGGCCTCTGTAAAGGCTTCCAGACCCTGTAATTCCTTTATGGTTTTGGCTTTATCCCTTTACCAAAGTTACCATGCCAGCTGTAGAGAACTGTGCTTTAAATGACCCTGGCAAAAGGCTGTTGGAACTGGTTATTTTGCCGTAGAAAGGTTCATGTTGATTGCATTGCTGATCAGCCACTGAATTGAAGAGGACCTCTGTTAGGCACTTTGGCTCTATTATTGGGAGCAAAACAGGAAAACACTCCAATTGGAAACAAACAAACAGAAATACCCAGAACAATTAAAAGCTCTGCCAAAGCTGGAGGGGAGGAAGAAAAAGAAAAACCATCTGGCAGTGAGGACAGTGACTAGAGAAGGTTAAACACCTCTACAGGGCCTACAGAGCAGACTTCATGGCAGTGAAAAGGAAAATGGGTAAAAGCCATCTTCATTCAGGGACTGCACATTTTTATACCTTTCAGGAGGCTAACCTAAGATCGTACTATTGTACTAACTCTATGTGCAGATAAAACGTACAAGGTTTTTTTGTTTGTTTGTTTTATAGAGTAGGAGTAGTAAGGGTGAAAAAACAGGGAAGGACTTTTGAAGTTCAGGAACCTGTCTTAGGAATTTGGGAACATACACAATTCCCTAACAAGAAACTTGCCTGTGCTTTTGGACATGGAGGCAGAGAATTCAGAGCCATGAACACAGGGCTCCAAATTAAGTCTTTAGGAAGAGATTGGTGTTTGCTCAGAAGTCACCTGCAGAGCTCAAAGTCAGGATCCACAGAAATGGGAATAGCCTGTGCTATGGATAACACCACTAGCCAAGAGACTCAATGAAAATGAAGCTATGGGTAATTAAACGGGGAAACAGTGATTGAAAGGACTTGTGATATCTCACACGAGAGTTCTGCAGGCATATGCTGTGGCTACCCTACACAACACCTAGAAAAAAAAAGTCTAAAAAGCTCCCTTCTTAGACACATGCAGATGATGAGCTGAAAGTCAGAGGAAGTCCAAGCTAGAAAAAAAATTAACGTAAAACTAAGACAACTGAGCCCCAAGAAATGACAGAAATTCAACCAACAGAATCATCTTCTGACAGTAACACTGCTGCTGGTGAAAGAGAAACCTAAACGCTTCCCAAACTGCTCATCTCAGGGCATGCATAATTTATCATGACTAATAACTGCTCTTAATAGAGTGGTTACTGATATTTGAAACTATGGGTATTATCTTGAGGTTGGTTGCCACGAGTATTATATTTATTTGGGAGAGGCGGTGCTAGAGCTTAAAAAAAAAGGGCACAAAGCAGTTAGCTCACACAATGTATACGACGGCTCAGAGATGCAACACGAATCGGTTAGGAGCAGACGCTGAATGCAGCAAACTGCCGTGACTTTGAGTAATGACCGAACAACAGCTGAGCCAACAGACAACTGGTTTTCTAATAGAAGAATGGAGATACTGAAAGAAGTTTGAATATGAAAGAAATACATCAGGGAAAGACAAAACTGTAACACTTGCTCCAAGTCAGGACTGCAGCCTACTCCCATGAATGTTACAGGTGCCCTTTGTTACTGTGCCCAGCCCCTATCTACTTGTAGAAAGCTCAGTTTACAGAACAGACTATCTGGAAAATTTTGTGAGCAGTAACTTGAAAATAAGATTCAGAGGCATTTTACTAGGTGAGCATACTTTTCTTCAAAGGCCACACAAGGAAAGAGACAGTAAGAGCCTGCCACGTCACAGCGGGTTAGTTCATTGCAAACAGAAATGGAAGGAAGAGATGACAGAGTAGAGAGTTCCCGAGCCCACAGGTTAAATACGTTTCAGCTGCCAAGGTCTCCCGTCTCTCTTCACTGGTCTGGTCTCCACCTCTCAGCCCCTCTCCTTCTTTGACTATGACATTTGCAGAGCAGCCCGCCACTGACACCAGTAACCGGGCCCTTCCACTGCCTTCTCAATAGCTCCTTTCTCCTTTAAACCTAATTTTTGAACCCTCAGCACTAGCGGGCCAAGGGAGTGCTCAGAGCTCCCTCCCTCTCTGCAGCCAGCCTTGTGTAACAGGGTAACCTCCAAGGGTTCCCCCTGCTCCTATTGCACACAGCTGCTTCTGGCACATAGGTAATGTGGAAAGCCCTTTTATTTACACATCTATTTATGCTTGGGCTGATTTCAGTATCTGTAAATGAAAGTCTATAGGAGAGGAGGAGGAGGTGGAGAAGTAGATCTTTCAAATTAAATTTGTCCATGGTGAAGCAACTAAATTTTCATTTTATCTATCAGGCTATCAATAAATATTCATAAGCCTATTAACTGAAGCCCTATGAGCTTAGAAATATCTGAATTCTCATAACTCAAGATTCTTGTCTACTCTTCACCTCCTACCTCTTAAAACGCTCCCTAATGAAGGTAGTTGCTTTCCTAGACATCACCACGTAAAGAATGACATTAAATCCTCCCCCAAAAGTCTGACAAACACTGATATATGCAGGCCCCTCTTGAACACAATTTCTTCTTCTTCAGTACAAAAAAAATTCTTTTTTGTTCTTCCTGATAGCAGCATCTTCACTATTATGGATGCTACAGTCTTTTCATTATTATTGTTTTTATTTACCTTCCATTTTACCAAACTTGCCTTGCAAACTTACATTAACTTGAAGTCACTGCAGAAATGTACTCCAGGAGTTTGCAACTGACTGGGAAGGACTCTCGGCACACAAGGGCTGCTAGGGAAGAAGTGCAGGTGCTTTAGGTGACGGCTCGCTGGGCCGTGAGTCCTCTCCCTCGCAGGAAAGCCACCTTTCCTGTCTGTGGGTGAGGATGAGCTTTGGGAACTCACAGGATGCTCAGGCATGATTAGTGAACTGACACCAGGCTACCAAACAAAATAGGGCTGATCTAAAGCTCAGAGAGAAAACTGCAGACCTGATTACATTAATCTTGAGTTATCACAGTGGGCATAAATACAGTACATCCACTCTCAGCACACAGGCAGGTAGGAGATGCTGTTACTAATGAAGCTGCATATTAATCTCACATGGAAGTATCACAGCGCTTTCGCACCCTGGGCTGGGCTTCTCCGGGCTCTGTGCGGGGAGCGATGCTTTTTGTGCTCAGGCACACAGCCATTAGTGGCATCTGGTGCTCGTGCAGTGGCAGTTGTAATTGCACAGTGTCTCCTCTTTGAGCAGTGGGTGGTGGCTAATGGTTTCTTGGGATCACAGCGAGTGCTCTCTTGAGTGGCTGTTTCAGCTCCTCCGGCCACTATTTTCACCATCCAGTGTGGCTGCGCTAATAAGAGCAATCCTCAGGTGCCTGACATGTCACTAAGATAAATGCTCCTTCCCCATCTACCTTCATGTGGCCTCGGCCGGTCCGTTACCGAACCACAGCAACGCAAACTTCCCAGCCCTATTCTGAAGTTTCTTTTGAAAGATTTCAGATTGTGGCATTTTATTACAGCAAAATCTTTGCTGCCTTCCTCCATCCAACCCCCTTTTCTTTTTGCCACGATCTGTAATGCTGGGAATCAGGAGATGCTTGCAGGTATTATTGATCTTGGCATCATGCTCATGATGTCTACATGGGTGAAAATCTGACTGCACAGGTGAAGTTTGGGTGCTCTGGAAAACCAAGAGGTTTTGAACACCTCCTCTACCCTTGTTTAGAATCTGCTTCATGGGCTGTGTGATTATTTTTCTGCTAGCCCATGTGGGGGGATGAACTGCAAATCTTTGAAAAAATCTATGAAATTTTTCAGGGGTGTATTCAGATCCACCAGCCATAATGAACATGCATCTGGTGAGTATTACCTTGATCTGAGCTCATTATAGGCAACCTTGACTGCATCACTGCTTCCAGAATAATTACATAGGTAATTACTCCATTTCTTTTGCTATTTCTGATAACATCTTTATACAAAAGAGTTACTGTCATATCTCATTCACCTCTTCCTCTGAGTCTTCCAGGCTTTATCTTGTTCTTGTTTGTTTTATTTCAGCCTCTCTGAAACCTCAGCAAAAGCTGATCTGCTACTGCAAATTCTCTTCAAGACAATATTACACGTTAAGCCTCAGCTTCGCGGCACTGAGATCAAACACAGAAATCTCAATGATGTAAAAGCTAGTTCTTTGTTGAGAATATTTTTGCAAGTTCTGTGATATTTTAACTGTGTGGCCACACAACACACCCCCTCCCGCACACACTGACACATTTCTGACATCCAGCAACAACACCTAAGGATAGCAGAGCTGACACCAGCACTCGTGAGCCAAATACCAGAGTGCCTTCTTGCAAGAATACTTCTCCAGCTGCTACTCCTGAAACATTAATTTTTAGCATTGTTATCTAATGTTGTTTTATCTTTACTCCATAAAGATCCCACACACAACTCCTTCTCCCTAATTTGTTATAGAAGTGCTGTGATTTCTACTTATCTAGAATAATATTGACAGTATATCAGTGCTCTTGATTGGATTTCCAAAGGTCAGAAAGAACAGGTAGTTGTTTTTAGTTAATCTATTCTCAGTTTGTTCATATCTGGTCTAATGACTCCTGTCTCTAACATGTGACCCAAGTAATTCATTTGTTCAGCTCTGACTTCATCTCTCTGCACTTCATTTTTACCTTAAAGTTTCCTTCGTCTACAGCCATAGAGGTATTTTTGTCTTGTGCTCCTTTCTGATCCTGCCATATGCAAAAATGGTATGATTTCTGGAATATCTCTTGTGCAGAAGGGATACCAAAAGATGTTCTCTTGAAATGTCATCTTCCAAACAGAGTTTTGGAAGTGGTAAGTTCTTTTTATTCTTTTTGTCCAATCAAACTGAATGAGATAGTAGACTCCCAGTCATCGAACCAAGCCTGGTATAAATAAAAGTTCTTATACTTCTGTGAAGAGAAGTGCCATTTGTTTGGATAAACTCTGTTCATTCTTGTATTTTTACTTTTATTTTACTTTTGAGGATTTTCACAGGTAGGGCTCACATCTAACTTTTCTTTCGTAAGGTAGTCGCCCATCACCTCTGAAAGGTTCCTTCATCTCATTACCCTCCCCCACTTCAGCCCTTATTCTTAACAGCAGGCAGTTTGGCGTGGGACATGGGCTTGGTTTTGCAATGGCCAGGTATGCTGTGCTGCAACATACTCATATTAGAAAAACTTCTCCTTTTCTCCACTGCCATTCTTTTTGCGATGTGTGTGCCACACAGCACCTAGCTTGTGACATTTTCTCCTGCGCTTATCAGTGCAGTTCCCACTATGCTGAGCAAACGGCTTCTCTGCCACCTCTCTGAAAAAGGTATTTGCACCACAAGCTAAACTTTTCCTGTATTTCATCTCCGAGATGCTATTTACTTTTTTCTTGATGTCAGCCAAGAATTTGATAGACCTCTCAGATAGTAGGGAAGAAAAAGAACGATGACGTTTTTGTTCGGCAGTCAGAACCACCCTCCCCGCCCGGCTGCCGCCGCAGGGGACCCTCTCCAGGTGCCGGAGCAGCGGGCGCTGCTCTTGCTGCCTGCCTGGCAGCAGCGGTCTGCCCTGCAGCAGCTTTCCCAGCACCGCCCCGTGGGGCGGTCGCTGCCGCTGCCTGCGATGCGGGCCGTGCCAGACAGGGGAGGGTGACGGCCAGTCATGGATGCACGCACGTGCTTCTTGCCTGTACCAGCTATATGTCAGAACTGGTGCTAATGAGAATTTATTTATATCTGTTCTGGTTTTGTCACATTCTTCAGCTATTCTGATGACTTCTTCTAGTATTAAATTGCCCATTAAGATCCTGTTCTTCAGTGTGTCAATCCTACCTGCAAAAGAGCCATTTTTCATGCTTATATGCTTATTGGTCATCTCAGTTCCCGATTCCTTCCTCAGAAGATTTTACTTTGTACAAAGCTGTTATTCTTTGGGAAACAATAAGCTCAAGTAATCAAGCAACCTATCGGGACTTTTCCTGCCTGTTCACATGACCCTGCCACAAGGCACCCATGCTCAGTATCTATCCTCGTCTTTCCTTCCAGTAAGTTTTCAAAACTAAGTAATTTCCTTGAGAAACTGCCCACCTGCCTCAGGATAGGATCAGTTAGTGCCCTTATGCCTAGCTCAGTTCTCTGCAATGCTTTTGGTTAAAAGAAACCCACAGGCTGCACTTCTTCGCTGTACTTGTATGAATGCCATAGTTTCCTTCTCATGCCACACGTTACTTTGACTGAGACAACTGCCAGCAATACAGACTATCAGAAGACGGAATGATCGGAACAGGTTTTAGTGCAGCCTTGCTGAACACTTCTTGGTATGGGTGAGCTGCACAGATGAGAGACAGAAAAGCTTTATGTCTCTTAAAGAGGCAATACACCTGTACAGGGACAAACACGCACCTCCAAAATGTGCTACTGACTTTATGCCATCGTGCTACTTCATTAGATTGTCTGCAGTCACTACCTTTGGGCATCTACTAATGTGAGCTCTGAACAGAAACTAGCATGGGGATGGAGAGAGAATTTTTGTGTTCCACAAAGGGTTTTTGATAAATTACATGTGACGCATTTCTACTGTATTAGAAAGAGAAAAAAACAAAAAGTATGCTAACACTTGCAAATGAAATTGAGACATGAACAGTGATTCTGTTGTTGGTACAGAACAATTACTATTTACACTTCTGCAGGGATCACAGTAGGTGAGTATGCCTGTATATACCCATCACACTTAGGATATAATGGATGTGCAAGGCCAAAGAATGTAATTCCTTAATAAAACATTAAAGGATTTAAAAAAACAAAGTTGGGACATGCCATTTAGAAAGAGAACTTAAATTTATGGTAAACAACCACGCAAAATAATAATGATCAAGTGAGCAGTATCTCTTCAAACTGATGAGGGCCTCTTGGGATGTTGCTATGGTATAATAAATCACTCTATAGCTAAAAAAACAACATCCCACATAAAATCATCCATTCAAACATTTTATTGCTGAAAATATCAAGGAGCACTTGCTGAGTTGTTGGTGGTTAACTTAGATACCTAAACTACTAATCTAGACTCCCTATGTTATTGGGGTGGTTCCCAAACACCTCAGATAAAAGCTGTCTTTTTTCACGGACTAACCAGAGATCATTTGAGTTATACCCTGCAAACATCCTTCTTTCCATCACCTTCAAGATAACTGGTACTATTAAACTGCCAGTGGCTTCATCATTGATGTGTTGAATGTGCTTATAATGTTTCCACCTATCTTTTTCCAAGAAAACACTTCCTTCTGTAGAAGTCCAGCTATAGCTAATCACACAAAGATATTTTGTTTTTAATCTCTTAATCTTAAATGTTTGAAAAAAGATGTGCTCTCTTATTAAAGCTCTGGACTGTGACGGCAAGGAGGCTGATGTGAGAAAGCTTCACCTTCTCAGGAGAAGTAATGAGTTCAGTTACAGTCGAGCTGATGTGGCTCGCGCATGCAGGCAACCAGGAGCTGGCTGAGGCACCATCTTCCATCACACCAAGCAGTATTTCTGCGTATTTTCTTTCAGCAATTTTTAGGTTTTCCTGAGAGTCTGAGAGACTAAGCAGCTAGCACAGACAAAAACTGCACCTTGCAAGTAAGGACGCACAAAGTTTCAGAGTGAGCTGGTGGAAGACCTGTACTGGTCATCTGGCCACCAGAGCGGCTAACACGGCAATCAGGCTGACATGCAGGAACATAGGAAAGGTGCTACAGGAAAATTTTGGAGAAAAAGAAACGGCAGAAGGACAAGCAGCATGTGCTTGTGATGGAAAGCACTGAAAACATGTCAAAAGCAGTTCCAAACAGCCGACTGAAACGTGGTATATTTTATGGGCTATACGGTCAAGATTAGGGCAGTAGATGTTCATATTCACTATTCAGAGACTCTACAAAGATTTCAAAAGTGAAATAACTGGAGGGAAATACAGAAGAGCAAAATGCTGTGATGTTTTGACAATGGAAAAGTGTGCAAGAAACACCTACAAGGTAAAGTTACATATATAGCTGTTGGAAGAACAGTGACAGGGCATTCACGTAGATAACGTGCCTTAAAGAAACGGCAATATCACAGGAAGTTGCCATGTTCAAAAAACAAACAAAGAAAATATTGGATTATACATCCAGGAGAGAAAATTAAAAGGGTGGAGGGGGGAACACAATGAGTAACTAAATTATAAGCAATGCATGAAATGAAGGACAGGGAAGAATTCATTATATTCTTGAACCAAAAGTAATAACTAGGGTAATTTTTCCCAAGTACTGCCAGTGATGTTTTCTAAACAGGTGACTTTTGGCTCTGGACAACATGCATCTGTTGTGCTGTCTCCTGCAACTCCAGTCACTCCTCCCTTTTCCAGGTTGCACCTGGAAAGATTCATGATTTTTCCCACCTTAACTGCACCTTTAGAAAACAATTACAAATTTTTTTGTTCCTCATTCCTGATATGTTAGTTGTTTTTTTTTTTTTAAATCTCTCCCTACCTGGGTCAACTGCCTGAGGACTTTCCCTCATAAATGGTATGCTATGAACAGGCTCTCAAAGGGAGGAGGAAAGTAGCTCGCTTGCTGTTTGCCACCAAAAAACAAGTCATGTTCATGAAAATGTAAATCGTTTTTAGAGCAAGAAAAAGATCAAACATATGCCGAATCCTTCAATATCTAGAGATCTGACTACAAAAGTCTAGTGCAACCGTCCAAAAAGTGTCTTTAGCAGGCTCCAGGAAATATCTAACATAGAAAATGAAATCACTTTTTATTTAGCATTTAGCTCAGCTATTGGCCGGAACAACCTCATCTTACTCCTTCCAGGTACAGCTCATGGAAACTTCTCCACCCACTCAAGCAACGTCATTGATTTTCCTGTGCCCCAGCTATACCATTTTTCAAGGCAGTGATGCTATCCCATATCTATAAGACGGGGAGCTCTTCTGCCCCTTTGCAGCACACTATTCCATAATCTGACCAGAGAAGGAAAGAAAAGCAAGAAAGGTAAGACAGAATTAAAGAATTTCAAAAAGTAATACAAAAATTCAGAAAAACAATGAGCTGAGACACAAGCATAAGACGAGAAAGTGCCACCTCTGAACTACACTGAACACCATTAGAGAGGATCTACTACAGATTACTGGCCTAGTCTCATAAGGCCAGGGAGGCTTAATGCTACTAAATCAGGCAGAACATAGAAGTTATTACAGCAGTTATGTTTTGCTTGAGGGACAGATTTTGAGCAAAGTATTGCCAAACTGCTACAGCCAAAAGTTTCTCTGGCCATCTCATTTTGTAGAAGGCAAAACTGAAATAGCAGAAGTCTGCTCTGACATCCCCATTAAGATCTTCCCTCCCAAAAGGGGCTTCTTCATCTCATGGACCAACCAACATTCAAGAGTGCTGGGAGGTGGCTAATACAGATGTCCCTGGGAGCCATGTCAGAGAGGCAATGGGGGGTGCTGGTCTTTCCTCTTTAGAAAGGGAAGAGGGACACTGATCCAAAGCCTGCATTTCCAGATACAAGCAGCCTTCCCTGAAGGGCTTTTTGGTGGGACAATATTTCTTTCAGAACAACACAAAGACAGCTGACAAGGAAAATTCCTCATTAGAGTTGGCTTCAAAGCTTTTCCAGTGAAATTGCAGCTTTCGCAAAGTGTGTAGTTGTGTACTGTGCTAATGCACCAGCATTGCTGACAGCAGCTGGAACCTGCTTGTATGCAGAAAGAGTGTGGCTGTATTGTGCCTTGAGGGCCCTTGGTGCACAGTTGTCTTTTTTTCCCAGTGTCGTTCTGTACCAGTCAAGCATATACTTCTCCAGCCCTCTTTGCAGGTGATGTGAAATCATTTTGTGCTGTACAAGTGTTTTACATCAAGCTACTCTCTGGGTTGGCTGGATTTCCATTAGCCCCATCCTCCTGAGAGCAGGGCACCGCCTCTCAGCCGCGTTACAGCTGAATCTGCCATGAAAGCCTTTGTGTGCCTGCTGCCACCCAGCCAAAGGGAGCTCAGAAAAGCTGATACAGCTCTCCAAAGACTAAAGAGATGCTGCCTAAAGAGGAAGGGAGAAGGGAGAAAGGGGACCTGGGCTGCTAAACCTATCTTTCTATCCAGATCTCAAGCAGCAGATGTACGTGAAAGCATCCCATTCATGTTAGGCTAGGTGCAAAAAAGTGACTGAGAGAAGGAGAGTACAGATGGAAGTGAAGCAATTTCATTGCTTTAACATCAGTGAAATCAAAATATGGCCCATAATCTGTGTCCTCAAAAAGCTGATGGTATAAAAAAAAACCCTGATTCTGCTAGAACGATTCAGTTTCCCATTAAGTTTCATTTAACACCAACAAATATTCTTTTCTGTGCAAGAAGTCAGTGGGCGCCTGCGTGCCTAAGTACATGCATTTGTAGGATAACGTTTCCCAGTCCCATTATAGCATATGATTCTTTTCTTAAAGCTTGTTCATTAAGACAGCATTTCAGCAACAACCCCCACGCATCAAAATACAAAAATAAAAAAATGCTTATTCCTATTTTGATAGAATTTTCCTTCCTTTTACCCATAGTACTGGACAACAGCCATACTTAGCCTTTAGAAGACAGACCATACTTTCATTGGACAAAACAAAAAAAATTACCAGCAGTGCATCCTAGGCAGTCAACCAACGCAGTGTATTTGTTGGATTGTGATTAAGGAAGGCCAAGTACCAGAACTGAGAACACTGTAACTGAGAAATTTACAGAAATTTTACTTGTAGACTGTTATTTGATTATTTCATACCCAGTGAAATGCCACATGTAATTATTGCCATATGTAAAATGCTGTATTCAACCTTAATTTAATGTCTCCCCATGTCTTCGTACAACATGTGAAGAACCATTCTACCCACACTGAATGAGTACACTAGAAAGCAGAGTTAATTATCTCATTTTTCAGAAATGAGTGAAAGTTGAGGAGATGGAGTCTACATGAATTACTATAGCACTATCAGCCAGAAAAGCCAAGGGCAAAAAAAAAGATTGAATTTTCTTAATTAGGTCCAGAGCCAGTGAAGTATACATATATCTAAGTCAGTGAGCAAGCCTATGAACTTCAAACAATTTAAAATACCTCTTTTGAGGGAGAGTATAAACTACAATCCAGCATGAGTTTTGGCTTCAACATGTGATTTTTCATGTTCGGGATTATCTGCATGCAGGTATTTTGCCCAATCACCATTTTGTCTCCTATCAGAAAATTGCTTAGTAAGAAGTTCTAGAAATCTGTCTTGAAGCTGATTAACCTCCCATTTTGTTTCTCAGGGTTAGTTTTATAGGAACTGGTTTCCTTATAGAGGGTATGAACAGCTATTATGACTGCAAACTGTTGAAAATAATGCATACAAAATTATGGTTTTTCAGGAACACTTAAAATCTGACAAAACCATGATTCAAAACATCCCTGTCATTGCTCAAAAACACTGAACAGGGGAAAAAATGCCTAAAAAAACATAAAAAAATGCCTGCTCATGAACAGCATATGTCATCCACTCGTGGATGACTCATGGGTTTTAGAGGTATTTCGAGGCTAAAATAGTAGTCTTGGTATGTCAGATCTGCACAGCAAGACATGCCTTTTTTGGTATCTTCTTGAGATCCATCTGACAGATCATTAAAACAATTGTAGAGAAAATATTTGCCAGGACCTACTATTTGCCATATCGTTGACAGAGTAATTCTTGACTGGAGGGAATTCCCCAAACGTAGAAAGACAGGACATAGGACAGCTAAGAGGCAGCATCTATAACATGTGCTATGCTGAGCTGCTAAGGAACTCACTCATGGAAACCTAAGTCCTGCAGAGGACAAAGTGACAAGAGGAGCAATATGGTAGAAGAGAGAACTCCCAGGCCAGACATCCACATCCATTTAGACAGATGTGACAGAGATAAATTGTGCTTGGCTTGCAACAAAGTAATCATTAACTTTCACCTTCCAGTCTGACCTAAGAAAAAGCTCTTTTACCAAAGCAAAATATGTTTTATGTAAATTGACTTTTCAAGAAATGCAATACAAGAATTAATTCTGGAGATATTTCAGACAACCAACAACCAAACAGATTATAGGATAAGCAGTACAAATGAAGATTGAAGCAATCCCAGGTATTTGTCAAAAGTTTAAACCTCATTTAAAAGACTTGTATTTTCAGAGATGTCCAAACTTCTGGGTCCCTGCTAAGTCCAGAAACTGAAACGTTATGTTGCTCCTGGGAGCCAAAAGTTTGAAGCCACCATGTGTTTACATAGCTCACATCAACAACTAAGGAATTAGTCATGCTGAATTTTGACCCTTTTGAAGCTTGCAACTGTTTTGCACTATATTTTACATTAATATGTGCCTAACTGTTTTCCAGAGTTCTGTTCTTGAAGAATAAGTAGATCTTATCTGCTAACTGTTGAGTACCACTGATTTAAATAATAGCTCACAACTGAAATGTAGATGCACAAAGGACAACCTCCCGCCCGGACAGTGGATCCGCTACTTTATCTCTCTTAAAAAGGTGAGTATATCTTTAAAGAGAAGGGGAACATACTGAGCCAGCTTATACTGCAGTAGCTATGACAACAGACTTTGAAACAAGGGTGGATGAAGCTAGACCTGAATTTTAATTTCATTTAATTATTCTGACTACTTCACATTTTATTTCTGCATTCTATAAAAGTTACACGATTGCTTTCTACTACTAGGTGCCTTTTCTAGTAGGTTCTATAGATATGTTATCCCATATTTAAAATTCAGAAGAAACTACTTACAGAATTAGTGGACGTCTGATGTCTTCAGATGAATGCCAGATGGGTGGAACATGCTTTATCCAAAGATGCTGGACTCATAGCAGATGGGCAGGTGTGGGAAATCTGATTTCATGGCCTAATGGCTCCTGTTATCAAGAAGACCCCATTAGATCAACTGTTAGCATCATATTGTCTGTTAGAGACTCATGATTGTCTGTTAGAAGTGGATTTTTCAAAGTCAAAAGACAGGAGAGGAGAGTTAAAAGTCACATTTTCAGTTTATTGAATAATTGGGCTGGAAGGGGAGAGAAAAGACCTCAGTTCTAGCCTCTCTCTTGCTTTTTTCTTCCAGTCCTTCACATCTCCCTTGGACCAAAACCTTTATAGATGATATCTACAACCATGGGTATTATCAGCTTTACTAGACACAGGATCTGGTTCCCTATACAAACTCTTCCCCCTCACCCCCTTCATCAAGCACAGCAGTTTAAAGATCAAGAACACTGTCCAAACCCCCCCCCCCCCCAAAATAACAACCCCCCCACCTCAGACCATTACTACTATCATCTCTTCACACTCCGTAAGTGTTTCATCTGCCCTCTCTATCTTTATTTTCTTTGAACAGCTCCAAGGCTTCATATGAATCCCAAACCACTTTACAGCCACAGCTATACAGAGGAGGAGCCACTTCATCCTCTTTGGAGAGACCCAGATCACCTGTGCTCCTACAGCAACTCACTGAACTGTGGCCACCCATGGGCTCCCCAGCAGCACCAGCCATAGCAGCCACGCTGGGAGAGGACAGGGCACCTTCCCCCACTGCCCTGCTCAGCTCCTCTGGCCCACGATCCCTGGAGCATAGTGCAGGGGATTGTAGGGCACCCTACTCTGCATTGTAGAGGTTGGTAGGATGAGGCATGAAGGCATAAAATGCAGAAACAGATGACCACCATGCTACTAATTGGTTATAAATTCTTTTAAGAATTATTTTGTGAGTAATCTACAAAATATTCTCCTGGAAAGTAAAAAATGCTCAAGACTTCATAAAATGTGAGTCATTCTTTCCCCTTAAAATCTCTTTTCAATTTTTTTCCCACTCATCTCCCTTCAGGTTCTCAATAAGGTGCCTCTGCTACCCCAAATAAATAAAAAGTAGTTGAACAAGAACTGTAACTAGGCATCATCCTTCTTATTACTACATTGCTTTTTAGACCTAGCTGGCTAGTCACCAGAAACTTGTATTGAGCCTGTCCCATGGGTAAAACTAAGCAACTGCGGACAGGTTTGCCAGGGGAGAATCAGACCTTGCTTGCCAGGCATCTTCACCCACTGACAACTGTAGGCTACTCTCACTCCTTAACTGCTCTTATATTAAACTGCAGCCCTTTCCTGCTCTCTTCCTAAATTCTCTCTACATTTCTAATCTCCTCAGCCTAGTCAGATTGTTTTAACACCCCTCTGCTACTTGTAAAGCTTCAAACAATTTAAAAATGCTTACAGATTTCATTAGTGGCTCATAAACAGCTGGAGCCCACCATTGCAGTAAGCCCCCAGTCAGAAGAAGAGATTCATGCTCTACTGGCTGCAGCAAATGAAACTGGTGTGTGTGCAAAAAATAAGAAAAAAGAAATGTGAAGGAAAACAGGCAGCAAAGCCTTAAAAAAAAAAAAAAAAAAAAAAAAAAAAAAAAAAAAAAGCTCACAGCTAACCCAGACCCCACTCCCATGCTGCACAGAGGCACCCTGTACAAGGGCACTGGCAAGCAGTGTATTTAAGGAGGTCTCACACAGCTGCTGCATTTTATCCTGATTTCCCCCTTTAGGAGTGGAGAAGCAGGATTAACTCTTCAGTGGCTGCTCAGAGAGGGTAGGGCAGGGTTTTCTCAGTACTCCTGGTTTCTGAGCACTGCTGGTCCTTTCGCCTGGAAATGCTCCCTGCACATTATTCAATTTCCATTCATTTAGGTGTGAAGCTCTTTCTCTCCCATCCTTGCCAGAATTAGAGGGAAGGAGTCTCACTGTACATGTTGCTTTTTCCTTTTACATTCCAAATAACAGCTGTTAATCACATCTTTGTTCTGCATTTGCTATCCCCACCACCTAACAGCATCCACACTCTCTCTGGAGCATGGAGAGTCTTCGTGAAGTGCTTGCACAGCTGACTCCAAATTCTTACATGTAACCTCTTGAAAGAAGATACCATTTTTTAAACATTCTGGTAGTGACTCCATTGAACACTAGACAGGTGGGAAGCAGAACAGAGCCGTGTTTTGTACTGGTGTTGGTATAGCCTTTCTGTTCTTCCTCTCTCCTGCCAGGCAGCAGCACTGAGAACCTTGTTTCGGGCTCACATGCTGCCAGTTGGAGAGGTATTCTTTTTTTTTTTTTTTTAATCATGGAATGAGTCATGGGTACTTGAAGTTCAATAAATCCCCAGAGGCAGCCAGCTTGGTTTATTTTCAGCTGTCACAGCCCACAGAGGGAAAAAAAAAGTTTTGTTTCTTTTTCTTAGATACAGAAATGGGATTTATTATTATTACATATGTAAACAATCCTCCAACGCAGAAGGGGGAAAAAGGTTGTATCAAAAGGGGAAGGTTGCCTAAAATATCAGCTTCTTCCCACTGCAGGAGGATTATAGCATCATTAGATTCCTTCCCTGTGGGAACAATTCACTGCCAGGTTTCCTGGAGAAGCAGTATGCTGGTTCCCACTCCTTGACAGAGAGCCTCAGGGTAGTTCACCTTCCCTTTGCGTCAGGACAGAGGGTGGCAATGGACAAAAACAAGGTGCTGCTCTTTTGGGCGGGGAAGCAGAGGAGAAACCCCCTGTCCAGTTAGGGACATTTGTGACTGAGGTCTTCAGCAGGAGCAGGAGCTGAAATGCTTCCGTTCTGGGAATTGGTCTGATACAATTTGGAGAAACGTCTCTCTTTTTAGAAAAAGTGGCATTTTTACACTTAGTGGTGCATTTGGAGTCATTCATACATCGCTTGTACAATGTACAATGTACATTCATACATCACACACACACACAGATAGAGCGGCCTTGCGCGCTGACGGTCTGCTGGCCGCGTACAACAACACTGAACAACGAGGGGGCACAGAAACAACACACTCCAAATGGGTCAGAAGGAGTATAAATTGGTTTGTATTATGTCCTGAGCATTGCAGGAGGCTCTATTCCACACATCACGGGGGGAATTTTTCAGTCCATTTCAGTCTTAACTGTGCTACACTTTTTCTGCTTACCTCTTAAATTCATAAAGCCCAAACCAAATTCTGATTTTCAGTGTAGAGATTTAGTATTCAGGCTACAGAAGCAAATTTAGCACTTAAGGTGCAAAAATAGTGCTGGCTTAAAAAAGGGTATTTTTCTCAGTTTTCAAGGAGTAACTGAGAAACAATATTTAATCAAAATGTTTTAAAAATGAAAGTTGTGGGAGGGACATTTATTTAAATTGTTTAAATACCCATTTTCCAAGGGTTTCATTTTAATTCTATGTATGAAAACATACCCTTTTCTCATTTCCCTCATTTTTTCTAGAGCAAATCCTTATTAAGTAAAAATAACTTTTTCCAAAGCTATATATACGTTTTCTCAATCTCTTTTTTACTCTATGTTTCTTTGCAATGTTTGATGAAAAGCTGCTGACCATTTTCCTGACAGAAAATTGTTCTATTAAAGCTTCACATCTAATTGTCGAAGAGTCAAAAAATTTCTGTATGCTCTAGCCGCAAAGACGGCTTCCTTACCTTCAGCTCCTCTTCTGTTTCTACCCACGGTCGATGGATGCCATCTGAGCGGGACTTTAAACCTCCTGGTGAAACACAAAAAAGAAAAGGCCTATTGACTTTGCCGAGAAGGAGGCAGCCCACCTCGCGCCCCGAGACGAACCGCTTGGAAATGCGTCCTTCCCCTCCGTTAAGCAGCCCAGGCGCCCGCCGGGTGCCTTCGCCGGTGCCCAGGCTGAGGTGGGCTGAACTCGGGCCACTGTTCTCTCAAACCCCGCGCTGCTCTCGTGCTTTCAAACACTTGGAAATCTTAGTTTAAGCTACGCGAACTGAAGAAAGCATGATCTGATGAGAAAGGCACCCTCAAAGGACCCTACAGATGAGTGCCTTTTTCTGTTCTGTGTTTTGCTTTTTTTTCATTGAGTCCCTGGGTCACTGTCAACAAGTCATTTCATTTTCTGTGCCTTAATTACCTAGAAAGAGGCATTCAGAACCTCCTTTCATCTGCATATAATGCAAGCTCATAGGAATATCCTTTTCCTATATATTTACATAGCACTTAGCACGGACTTTCAATTTGTTTGAGACTTTAGACTGTATATGCAATAAGTCATAAAATTATGACTGCACTTCAGTCATGAGCTTCACCTGAGCTCTCCCAGAAAAAGTCAGAAAAGACTGAAGATGGGATAGTCAAAATTTTCTCTTCTCAGAACCATTTTATTTCCTAAAAACCAACACAAAAACTGTTCAAAATGACTGTACAGAACGCCATCACCGCTGGCTTCCACTTTTCCAACAGCATGCTTTTGACACACCATCAGGTAATTTATAATGAATGAAGAGGCTGCAAACACAAGGTGTTTATATATATATGTATGTATGTGTGTGTGTGTGTATAAATAAATAAATATATATATACATGGCATTGAGAACAACTGTCTGCTTTGTGCTGGTTTTGTGCTGCATCGTACACCTGATGAGATGTGTACTAAATGTACCAGAAACTTTCTAAGTCCTGGCAGAAAAAAATGCTACATCTTCTTACAGACGGTTTGGTTGTTAGTGGTCATTCAGTCAGACAGACAGAGGCTGTCTGCAAAGCTATCACGTAGATGGTGAAAGGTGGGTTGTGAGAAAACGTTGTAGGAGAGAAACACATTGAGCAATTACTTGGCTCAATTGCGTGCAGAAAGGCAGCCCTCGCTGCAGGGCTGATAGACTGGCAGAAGCCAAGAGGGAAATCAGCACTTCATAAAAGTTAACGACCAGGGATATAGTTCTTTTGAATCCTGAGGTTAGCAGGATTCACATGCAAAGTGCAACACCCTTCCCTCCTCCGCAGCTCCCTCCCTTTCAGATCGCTCCCTATCTGTTTCTATATATGTATATATACATATATACATATGTATATAAACCATATATATATACACATTTATGAGAAAAACCTCAATAAGATACACTCCATCATTTTCTTCCACTTCGCTATCAGTTCTGACTCAGGTCATTCTTTTTCTTTTCTACTTTCCCAGAGGTAATTAAACATCCTCTTCCAGATGGCCCATTTTTAGCAGGAAAGCTTAAGCATGAAGCCAAGCAGTGGCAAATCTTAAATGAGCATCCTGCATGGAGCCCTCATTCCGAGTAGTAGGCATTTTGTCTACTACTATCATATTGTCAGTACTGACATTTATTCCAAACAAAGATATTTCTCATGAATGCTAAATAAATGCTAAAGCCTTTAAGTAACCAAGTATGATTTGCCCGTTGCCCAAAGGTTACAGTTTTATGTTTGGTAACTTCATAAGTATAATTTCTATTGTTGTTATTATCACAGTTCAACACTATTAATAATTAACAATATTTAACAACAAACATTAAATAAATAATAGAAAAGAGATTGTTAGCTCTTTTTACTGGCTGGAAGCAAGAGAAGACAGTAATATCCAATGCAGCTTTCAGCCCTGCAGCACTTAAGGAGGTATGCATCTATGTGTACAACCAATTGCGATACACTAAATAACAGATTAACAATAACAAATGGAAATAAAACATCTCAATTTGTTAAAAAAAACCCTTTTCATAATCATTATTTATTTTCTTTCCTTTTAACCTGTATACATTCTTCTATTATGCCTCTCATACCCCAGCGCTTTCCTATTTTGCAACCAACTCTGCAAATTATACATTGAGGAGATAAAGACTAGTTTAAGCATTTTTTAATCCCAGTAAGTGTGTGAGAGAAGTTATACTGCGTGTTATGAGCACAGGGTTGGAAACACAGACTGTGAGCTAGAGAGGAGTGCTTAAATCTGACCACTGGGCACCCATGCCAGCTTCACAAGTAGGAGGACAACGGTTGTGTCAGCACAACACAGCCCTGACCTCATTAGCTCCGCTTGCTGGTGTCAAAAATCAAGGTTTTATTCCGAGCTCTCTGTAATTCATGCTGTGACCACAGACAAGACTGCTCCTTTCTCTGTTCTCCCACCATTGCTAAACATGCATAACGGTGTTTCTCTTTTTTAAGGCGTTTTGGTATTTATGGATGAAAAATTCTATGGAAAAGTTAATACTCAATTTGGATGATGAGGACAGGTGGCACAGGCCAGGAAGTAACCCAGGGAAAAATTCACTTGGAAGTGTGCCATAAAGCAGGCTCTGGGATCCATAACCCAGAGAGGAATCTGAGAACAGAATAATACCTAATACAGCGTATAAGGTACAGGGGGAAAAAAAAGAATATTTTTAAAAATATTCTGCTATATCAAAACTGCGTTTATGTTGGAATAAGAATTTATTGTGTAGCTAAAGGAACAATTTTAAGTGTGGAGAAAAATGCTGAATTGCTGTGGCAGAGCACACAGCAACAGAGCATTTATGGTGCTGCTCAGGGCAGACTGCTCAGACAGGATTCTCCTCACATGCACGGTCACCTAATGATCCTGTACCACGCTCAACTTTTTGGGGTTCAGGTGGTAAAAGAACAAGAGGAGGATAACTTTATTTATTGCTGTTGGAACCTACTCGTGATCCATGTCTAGAGTTATTGTCTTTTTACTCAAGTCAGAAAGGTTTTCATTAACTCCCCAACATCTTCCCTTCACCCCAACGTCCCTTTCTTCACACATGCATGCACACCATTTTTATTGGAGGATGAACCTTCAAGAATTGGTCTACCAAGCTTGCTACTATTTATTTTTGATCATTGTGCAGCACTAGATTTTCAGGTCAAAATAAATGATAACAGCAGCATTGTCCTAAAAGTCAAATGCATGAACACTAATGCTGTTGCCTGAATATTTCTATAATCATGCGTAAGTTCAGTGGATTGGCCTGAAAACATGCAAATTACATATTTTTTGACAGTTATGTGATTAACTCATGAGATTTTTGAGGCTTTATGGGCTATAGCCATCAGGTCTATCTTTGTCTTTGTCAAGCAGTTGTATCCTTTCGATCTTCAACTAAGGTTTCCTTTGTCCCAGGTTCTGCTCTAGGAGAACAAATCCCAGTCTTGACTGGGAAAGGGAAAGAGGAAGGGAAACAGAAAGAGAAATGGAAATGGAAAGGGAAAGTACTAGCTAGGACTGCCAAGACTTCAAGCTGTTATGCTGCCTCCAAACTTAGGCTTTTAGATGGCAATACCAAGGGAAAGCGCAGCAGGCAGTACTAAAAAGCTAACTTGGAGGCAGCTTTTGAAATACCAGAATTTGCTGAGGGTGACCATGATATTGAGCATATGGTGCTTGAATGAAGAGTGTCCAAAATTGCAAAACCCTTTGGAATCGTCTTTTGTTTTGTTTTTGTTTCCGCACTCCCAATATTTAAGTCTGCCCTATTTTCCCAGTAGCAATACAGAGACCTACTCCATTAACATGTGATGTTACCTATCATAGTGCAAAGGAAAGAAAGATTCAAGAATACAATGACAAGCCTAAATGTGAGCAAAAAGCAGTGTTTGTATCTCCCTGAATGGTCTGGATCATCTTTCTGTAGGCACAACCTGGCTCTACCTGTTCCTTGTAAATACACAGCTTAAACAAAAGGCCCTTCTTCTCTATGAGAACACAGTGCTCTAGGTATTTCAGACACAGGGCACAAAATTTGCTATCATGGACATGAAATATCAATCTGAACTGGGAACTACCATGAAGCACGAATTGTTGAATTAGCATCAGTTTTGCCAGACTCAGTGATGATTAGTGGCTCTATCTTACACTATTTTAACTAGTCTCTGTGTTATTAATTTGGCTAGGAAATAACTAAAAAGTGAAGTCTGAAAAAGTACTGTGTAGGCCTGTTTCCTTCTCTCTTGATCTTTGTGCAGGTTTTCTCAACCTTACATTTGAGTGAAAACGACTTACTCTTCTTCAAGTCATTCATTATGCAGTTCCTAATTTTCTCCATCCACTGCCTCACACAGAAGGATTGCAGTTCAGACAATTACATTATACCAGGAGCTTGATTTTCTGTTACTTATTCTATGGAAAAACTACTCGGGAATGTTTTGTTTGTTTGCGTAGTTCCCCAGCATTATTTGTGAATTCAGGCTTCAAAAACCTGCCTGTATAAGAAGAACATCTGGATTGCAATGTGTCATAATTCATGTTGGACAAGTCAAAAAACTTGTCCTTTGTGGTGTACCAAAAATCTGAACTTCTGTACTTCGGGGAATCAAATTCTTGGCATTGGTCCAAAACTGCATTCAACCAATCACTTAGATGAGTGACTAATAATTTACTCAGAAGGTGGCAAAGAGACATTCTTCATATTTCATATGTGTCTGTCCAGGCTCTGTAATCAGGCAAAGCTGAGTGAGAATGAAAGCAGGATACTAAGCCTATATATCTTTTTCTAGCTGCTTACATCTGCATTTCAGTCAGACTAGTCCAGACTAAGTATGGGAATCTATGGGACATCCCATCTCTTCTCACATCTCTGCAGTTTCAAGTAACTCAAATTAGTTTACAATTAGGACTGTGTGTAACAGCTGGTATGAGGGTAAGAAACTTCTGTACAGTGAGAGCCTTCCACAGGATATATGCACACTGCATCAGACAGCACTAAAGCAGACCTTGGGAACTGACTAAAAGAGCATTCAGACTCTGCTCTCTAGAAAAGTACATAAAAGCAAGTGAAAAGTGATGACATTATTCATTGAAAGCCCTCTTGCAGTCAGCTCACAGGAAGTCCATACATTGCTGAGGAGCCTTTACAGTCAGTTATGGCCTTCGAGTGCTTTTTGGTTTTATAGTGTTTCTGAAGTGTTTCAGCAAAAAAGCAACAGCTAAACAAAGGTATGAAAATGGAGGCTTGCAAAAAAGCTTTCAAACACTTAGGAGGGAATGTGCCTTCATGTCTAGAAGAGATGGAGATGGGAATGTCGGGAACTCAACCCTGTGGCAAAAGTCTGCAAAACCTACAAGGAAGGAACCCTTCTCTTGCTACCATCTGGCTCACTGAAAATCCAAAGGACAGTTTCTGCACTTCATGTAACTGGACTAGTAAGAACAGGTGCGCACAGTCTGGGATACAGGGTCTTTTCATATTTGGTCCAGCTTTTATAACTTATTTCACTGCTTGATGGACTACTTGATTTGTACGTGACATCACAGCTGATTTATGCTGCCTGATTGACCACACTGTAGACTGAAATCCTCAGCATGAGCAGCGCAGCCCATGGCGATGAATGCTCCCTAACCGCAACCGAAGAACTCTGCTGCTGAGCTGGCCTGGGTTGAAAATTTGTTTCAGAAATAACAGTTGAATAGTTGCAGCTCCATTTGTATTCTTCTGCTTTCTGTATTCATTCCTTGGCTTTTGGACTGACACTTCCAATAAGTGTGCCAAATGCAAAGATATTTTCTTTTCTGTACCATGAACATCTGCTTATTAGGAACTGGTCTGATGCCATGAAATCCTTTTTTACAGGCCATAAAAAGAACTTTTATTTGATTATAAATCTCTGCTTGGAAATACAATAATATCCACTTCCTCATTTGTAGCCAGTTGTTCAAATATTGATTTAATACTATTCCTGCAATGAGGGAATCTACCACTAACAAGATTTAGATACCTAATTGCATAAGATTCCAGGAGTGAACACTCAGGTCAGCACTTTAAACTTTAAAAAGGTTTCCATAATATTCATGTCTTAAATACTGCCACTGGAAATGGGTGGAGGTGACAGCCTTTTGATTTGCGTTATAATTCTGGTCACGAAGATGGCCTTGCTTTTAACTCAGAGTCAGTTGGTTGAAAGCTTCTCAGAAATCTGCCCGTTCTCCACGGCATGCTGCCACCACTAGCTGCTCCTGCGTTGGAGAGGTGAAACTCAACAGCCTACTCCTGCTTCCCGCAGAGGGCAAAGGTGTGCGCCAAGGAGACATGCCGGGGTGCTCTGGTGCAGCTGCGGGAGGCACGGCACGCCCAGCCGGGGCCTCCTGGACACCCTGCAGGCAAGCATCCGAGCCCAACACGTTGGAAAGGTTTGGACAGAATCAGTGTGGGCTTCTCTCGGCCTGTGCAGAACAAGGGAGAGACAAAAGCGACCCAAGCTCCTTCCACAGCCCTGCATTACAGACAAGACCGGCAGCTTGAACTTGCTGTTCTCTCACCCTGTGGATGCTTGCAGCATAGCTGTAAATGCTCTGCGGGCAGCATGTGAAAGAGAGCGCTCCAGCGGATTGGTGAGATCTTGAAACTCTGTAAATACACTGACATTTTTATGGCATGCATAAAAGGTATTAGTATAATAAATATATATAGTTACAAACATGCATATGTATGTGCCTATATGTCAGTGTATATGCCCACAGACAGAGCTGTACTGCATAAGTCTGTGTGGAAGAGGAGAATCAGATAAACAGGATGAACTTTACAACAGTTTATATTATTGCTCTTTTATGTTTGTCCTGGAGAACCTACATTTTAAATTCAAGGATGAGGAAAAAAAGAAAAAATAATAGGATTATTGCAGCTTCCAAAAAGCATTTTCCCCTGCAACCCTTTTGCAGCCAAAGTGATACTCAAGGGATTGAAGAAACCTTAACACTACACCATAGCAAACACCAGACTTCCCCCTTCTTTTTTTCCAGCCAGGCAGTAAGCTTGTCTCTGATATTATCTCACCTATTCAATAACAAGGCCAGGGAATGAAGACAGCGAGAAAAACCTTCAGAAAGTAGAGCAGAAAAGATAATCTTAACCAATGGAAACCCAAATAACACAGAGGGGCAAAGATGGAGGCTGACATTACAGTCTGCAAACCTTTATTCACAACAGCTTCACAAATGTGACCAACCCAGCCCTATTCTTTCTGTATTAGCCACCTGGGCAAGTTGCCCCTTACTGTATGTCCAATGCCCTTTACATATATTGAGGGCTTTTGTCAGACCCATTGCATTTGCCATATGAATTTATTCAAGTTCTAGTTTAATACTGTTGTGAGCTGCAGTGTAATGGCTTTTGAATTGAGAAAACAGATGAGTAAATGACGATGCAAGGAAACAAAGTATGTCAAACTGAACAGAGGTGATATGGCTGTAAATGAGGGGGGTGTCATCAAATCTCCTCGCCCCAGGACTGGCACGAAACAGCAGGCAGCTAGAAGAAGGAAGCGATCATCATCACTCCAACATGGAGTCAGGTGTTTGTTGTGTTGCTGTGAACAGTAGAAGAAAACAAAAGAACATTTCATCTATTCATTTTAGGCATCTAAAACTGTGCCTTTGTGAAAAGTGCAGCTTGGTTTCATTGTGCTACTGAAATGAATCCAAGATCTTGTGTGACATTTCAAATAACAAGAACAATATATTTCTCCATTACTTTACTTACATTAAGCACATGTGTTTTGTAGTTAATGTAGTTCCCGGTGTTATGAGAGAACAATGAAAACAAAATCCGTGCTTAATGCACTGAACTTTGACAACAGCAGCTGCAACTCAAAATTAAAATCCACTTCTTTGCTTTGCTCTAAGGGTATGAACCAGCTTTGGGAAAGTGCTGCAGTGCGCTGTGAATGAGGATGTCTGAAATGAGAAACGCCTGCACTACTACCCAAAGGACAGATCAAATGACCAAAAGCAAACAGTGATGTGCTAGGCTGTTTGCTGAATACTCAGGTGAAAACAGACAGAACCAGAAAGCCTTGGAAATTTGAAGACAAAACAGATATGCTGAATCTTCATCATCTGCTGCAAGGCACTAATCATGGAGGTAAAAGACTCATTTATATCGGATGGGCTTGACTGAAAAGCCAGAGGAGGCAATGAGAGGTTTTGCCATTGGTCTCAGAGCACTTCAGATCTGCCCAGAAGATATATCCGCTGCTAATATGGACTAGCTTTTCTCCTTTTGTTTTTTTCAGACAGCAGGGGCGAACTGGGCATCAGGCATTTTTTATGTGATCTTCTGATGTCCTATAGATGTTCAACTGCTTTTTATAGCAACCCATTATGTTCGGATTTTGTTTGTTTGTTTTTCTCTTATATCACCAAGGACCTGCTTTGGATTTCTGGTTGAAGTAGGAATTATGTGAAATCTAGGCTGCCTCTGAAGGAGGGTTCATTACAACAGCCTCTGCTGAGTGCCTGGCAAGCTTTCAGCCTCAGCTGCCACTTTGCCTGAGCAAAGTGAAATTCCCTCCAGTGATTTTCTTTAAGTATCTAATATGGGGACAGTGGGAGAAAAATCCAAAGGAGAAGGGATGTGCAGACACTATAATCTTTAAAAGATTATAAACCAGCAGTGGCAGAGAGAGTTGGCTGCTGGCACCTCACCTGCCTGCTCTCAGGGGACTCTCACGAACCGATGGGGCACCTCTGCGAGTTGGTGCTCACGATGTGAGCCTTGAGTCTCCCACCGCTCATCCGCTGCAGAGAAGGCAGCTCTCCTTGCTCATGCGGAGGCCCGTTCATGGCACAAAGACCCTCCTGTGGGGATAAACGGCAGCTAGGTGTAATAATAAGCCTGTGGTGAGTCTGCAAACTGACATGTAAAGTTAGTCACTTTAAATGAAAGAAAGTGTCAAGGTTCACAGCTGAATTATGTTCCTATGATGTAAAAGATTATTGATTCAGTTAAATATTAAATAAAGTCACATTACTGAATGTGCTTCCTATTATATGTGAATCTTAGTAATGTAAACATCTTGCAGATCTTTGTGCACATCTGCCATTCATTTTCAATGAGGAACACAAGTAGCAGGAGTCAATAGGTCTGACTCTGCAAGCTTTCTTTCTCTGCATTTAGCTTTCCACGTATTGAAATGCTCTGAATACAGATTGAGTTGCTTTGTTCGATATTTATTATTGTTCCACCTGCGTTGAAATGGGAACAGCATTGGCTTTGATAAATAGATTCAAAGGCAGTCAAAATCCATTGTGCCTTTTCTAAATGCTTTTGTGTCCTCTGCTGGAGTCCTTTTTGATAACCTCTTCCAGCAAGGCTCCTCTGGAAATCAAAATAGATGTATTTGTTTCTCCCATAGAACATCAATACAAAATCTTTCATTAATCCACACTGTCCTTTGCAACATATATGCCCAATTTTTGCTTCTAAGCCAAATTCTGCTCCCCTTCCCTATCCCCTATCAGAGATATGTTACTCCTCCTTAAGTCAACGGGGCCATATACATGATAACTGATGGATAATTAGAAAAAAAGGTGTCAAAATCTGGCAGTAGAACTTCATTAGCCTTCCAAAGCATACTGAAGAATATTCATTACCACAGTATGAAGTATCATAAATAATTAGCACTAAACCCACACATGCCAAGTGAATGATCAGTATGACTTCATATTGTGATCAGCTTGCCTATTTATTTTATTACTGTGCTCATTTGCATGCTCAATATTTTCCCAAATTCTGCCATTCACAGTAGTTCTCTGAGCACTTGTGTGAAGCAAGAAAAAGCCATTGAGGTTATGTTATTTTTCTAAAACAGGACACCAACTAATTGTAAATATTTCACTGTACAATAACAGAACAATCTTGCTTTCAACTCAGCATCAGGTCACTGCACCAAGACTATTTCTCTCCTCCTTCTACCTTCTTTATGAAGGTACAGTGGTATCACAAATTACTGTTATAAAATAATGCAATACTAACCAAGAGGTTGATATGAACCGCCTAAAACAAAAGCAGCAGAGTTTAAAGATGGCATTTACGTGCATAAATTAATATTTGAAGAACTCATGTTCGTGCCTGTTCCCGCCTCCTTTCATTCATGTTCAAAATGAGGAACATCCTTTCTCAAGGAGAGAAGACAGCGCACAGAGACACAACACCACAATGACTAACCCCCCACGCCTTCCGTAAACGCGCCTTTCTATTTCTTTCCCTGTTCTGCTCTTGTCAGCAACCCCTGACACAATTCACTGAATAATGAAACAGGGGCAGCATTAGTTTAAAGAGATTGTTGTGTTTGTTCCACTATTAACTTTTGATGTGTGGTGCTAGGGGGCTAACATGACATGACTAAGTGGTGAAATGAGTACTATGAAAATTTAAACTGAGGCACACATCGAGAGCCCGGAAACAGCGGAACATGAAGTATCTGAGGCCTCTGAAAGGCAAACGAACGAACAAAATAATCTGTCCATCCTGCCATGCCTACCTTCCTTTCTGCCTCAGCAAGTCTCGCACACCCGGGCCTGCAGCGCCCTCCCTGCTCTCACCTTCGCTTCCAGTGTCATCAGCGCCAGGCCGCCACAACGGGAGCGAAGAGCCGTCCACCTTGTCGTGGTATTTCCTAAGTCATCCACGGCAAGCTGGTCAGAAACTTTCCCAGGAAACCCTTTTGTTTCTTGTAAAAAAATGTAAATTCACTACAACAGAAACGGGAAATATCTATCATGACAAAACTCCTGACAGGGAGGGGGAGAACCAGTGGAAGTGTTTCGGAATGGAAGATCCCCATTCATTTTCCACCACGGACCTGCTTATTATTCCCAATTCTACATAACGGCGAAAGAGCGTTTCAAAGCGGTCACAGCAGAGTAATTCAGTTGACAAGATCTGGGGCTTTTTACCCTCCTATCATTGACATGCACCCAGGCGGTGACATTTGCAGAAGCTCCAGGCAGGTCAATAGCGGAGCCAGCCAGAGGCTGCCTTGCTTACATCTCCCGAGGAAAGAAGCCGGCGGCAACTCCTTGCCGATGCCCGTGCTGCTGCCTGCGGGAAGCACCGGGACTGCTAGCGCCCTGCGCCGGACAGCAGGGAGAGGCGCCACGGCCACGCTTCCTCCACACGGCAGCGTCCCGGAGCTCAGGAGAGGCTGGCTGCCGCCCCAAAACAGGCGCTGTGGGAACCACCCGGCACCCAGGCCTCCCCTGGCCCCTGCTGCCCGCTGCGGACCCTCTGCTCCTCGCCGGGCCGAGCGCCACGGCCTCACAGCTGACCTGGGACGGCAGCGTCTGGCCCGCAGTGGGGAATGGCTGTCACGGCCCTGCAAGCCAGGTGCTTTGGAGCAGACAGGATGAGCCCACGAATCTGGTAATTCACCAGATTCCATACAAAACTAAGTAACAGTTTTGTGTGTCAGAGAGACCCTAGAGGGAACTTGGTTGTCAGCTACAGAAATTCATGGGAGAGAGGAATTCTGTTCCCGTTTTAGCCACTTGATTTACTCAGTCTAAAACCATCGGTTTGTTTCTCGTAAGGGAAAACAGAGTAGCGAGTCTGAGCACTTGTCCTCCTTTTCTTCAGAGTGGCCTCAAGCAGGTTCCCCCCTTTACCTGAAGCAGCCTGGGCAGCTTCCCGCCACTGCCTCTCTGCTGTCTCCTTGGCGGGGGTTGCACAATACGGAGAAACCAAATCAAAATTTATTACAAGATTAAAGACATGGCAGATTAGAGCAAGCTGCAAAGAACCACTGCGTATTTGATTAATGCTCAGACCAATGGTGCTTTGAACTCCACTCCAGCTCCCCGGCTTACCAGGGGACAAGAGGCGAGCTGAAACAAAGCCGTCGCCTCTTCGGAGCGACGACGCCTGGCTGGAAGCTGCTCCGCCGCTGCCCGCACTCATCAGCCGCTTCGCGGCTTGCGCGGCACCCGCCGCGGCTGTCCCCACACACGCAGTCTGCCTTCCGCTCTCATTTCGACTTCTCCCCAACTTCTTAGGGCAGTAGGAAAGAGCTCAGAAGGACAACTTACTAGATGCAAAGCAGAAACCCAGGAAATCTAAGGTGAAATCCTAACACACCTTGTGAACTTGGCAGCTTGCTGAGCTGCCCTGTTTCTGAAGGCAGATTTCTCTATGCCCAGCCATCAACAAAGGCAATATTCGCCAACTCTGCTCTCTTCCTTTTTTCCATTTCCTATAGTAAAATGAAGAAAAACTGACTCAGGGCTCGTGGTAAAACAGAGCACAGTCTTTAACTATTGCATTTCTCTTATAGCATTCACAGCTTTTCCTTTGTTAATAGAGCTGGTAGAATGAAGGAGGAGGGAGGGGAGGCCACTCTCTCCTTCCTCCTTTGCTTTTTCATTACTTTGAAAGTTTTGAATATTTTCAGCTAACTACAGCGCTAACAAAAATGAGAAGTAAAATCCCCTTTGAAATGTGGAAATTCAGTATTCAAAATGTGATGACAAGACACAAACGTAGCTGTCTGAAAAGGTTTGCTGAACAGGGAACACAGGGCTGTTGTACAGATCCTGCACCAGAAGAATGGAGGAAGCAAAAAGAGCAGGCTGCGGGGAGACACAGCAGCAGACAGCCCGAGAGTCTTTTAATTGAAAACTGAATTCAGATTCATTCATTATATATTTTTTGTGAAACTGTGGAATAAAAAAGAAGAGGTTTCAATGAAACATGGGGCTTCCAGCTTGCTCAAGAATATCACAAAAGCCCTTATTCAGTTTCCCTTGAAGCCAAGAGAAACATGTCTTTTCTGTTTCAATTTTTAGCTCTTTGAAGCAGAAATTCACTTTTATGTGTCCCTACAGTGCCCAGTGCAATAGGTCTCCTGTCTCAGCAGGGGCTTCTAAGTGCTAATATAATAAAATTAATTAATCATAATTATTAATAGACTCCTTAATATTTTCGGGATCATCCATGACAAAAAGTGTATGTAGACTGAAAAGGTATGGAATTTAAATTTATAAGATAGTAAAAGAAAACTTTTTCCTAGAGCAAAGTTGAATTTAAAACCTGGTAAAGAAGCTGCTCATAGTAAGTAGATGCAGAAAGAGTCTGAACAGTGTAGTGAAACAAAAATCTGCAATTTACATCTATTCCTAGAACAAAAAATTGAATGTAATACAGGTGAGATATCCACTGGCATGCAGGGATTATTTATGACTTTAAGAAGACAGAGGTGTTATGCTACTATCTATCTCCATCTGCATTTGTTGCAAAGCGTAGTCAAGCACAGGCAGGAGCAAGTTACAGAGTCTGACACCAGTTGTAAAAACTAGTTAAAACCTATACCGCATTCACTGTAAAAAACCTACACCCCATTCACAGCAGAATCCTTGTCCATGACTGGATGGACCGGGCATGACAAGACCCTTACCGCTGTGCCGGTAGGTGTGCTTGATGCCACACAAGCTTTGAGCAATCCCTGCGGGCCACGGCTGCGACCAGCCAAAGATTCCACTGGCATAAAACAAGGAGATAGCAGGATCATTGCACAATACATCCACCTCAAAATAATCTCTGCAACTGAGGCTCAGGAACTAAATATAATTCAGAGACGCATCTGTAACCCTTCCTGATGCGATTCCTCCCCACTCTTTTGCACAGTAGCACTTAATATTGACTCCTAAACTACTGTCACATCACCTCTGAGGCCAGTGAGAGGAAAGGGCCAGCTCACATCTCTCGGTGATACTGGTTCGGGCTGCAAATGTGGGTGGACACTACTGCATCAGTTCGCACTTCAATAAATGTTTTTAAGGTTTATTTTTCACAGCAGGAACAGAAATGAAAAATGAGATTCAATTGTACATGTTGGCAGCCTGGGAGAGGTGCCAGTATGTCATAACCCCATGTACCAACCCAGCCTCTTTACTGTGTAAAGTACAATTATTCTAAATTGGTTCAGAGTCTGGCACCTGTATCAGCGGCATACATATGCCCCTCTGTGTAAATATGCATATGCAGTATACACAAACGTTCTCTTTTTTCTTATTCTTTCTGGTAAAAAGAGGTAAAAAAAATTAATCCGAACTATCCTGCTCCCTCCGCTAGGACAGATACCTATGTCTGAGGTTTCTGTAGGGTCTCCTGAAAGTCGATGAGGGAAACAGGTATCCCAGCAGGGGCTCATCTCTACCTACAACGAGCACCTAAGATGTTATGCCCGTGAGGCTTGGGCAGTTGCCACCTCTCTCCATTAGCTGCAGTCCAACCTAGACAGTTAACTTAGGCTTAAACATCTTAAACTGGGTGTATTAAATGCTTTGTATTTGGATGTCTAACATCAGATGAGTTGAATCTCTGAATCGCTGCATATCAAAGAACCATCGATCTGTTTTTTTGTATATAAAAAACTCAAACACATTGTTTTATATACAAAGAACTATCAATTTTGAAGTCTACTATCTGCGGTAATTTGGAACCAGAAGAAAGTGTTAGGTCCATTGAACAATACAAATGTATTTCTTAATTTACAAATCTCACAATTACAAAATACAATAAAAGTTACAATATAGAAAAAGATAAGCTATTACCCCAGGAATTTATCTTCTGTATCCTGGACATTAAGCAGGATATAACACTGAACCGGAAATCCCATATGTGAGTGAGTAAGAGGAAACTTTTTTTCTGGAAAATTATTTCTCAAAAGCATAGCTGTGTGATAAAGCAGTGGGATTAATTAAATTAGCATGCATCTATAATTGCCTTATCTCAATCCGTCTCTCCCAGGACTAATGCTAACACTCCAAACCTTTAAGCATCTTCAAATGTCTGTTTTTCCTAAGCATAGTATGCCACAAACATATTTTCTTACCTTCAAGAAACATAGAATTTTTGTCCCTACTACCTTCAAGTATTGTGTTTATGGATAGGCTGCTACACTGCATAGATACCAGCACCACCTTATGGTGGAAACCACTTAAAAGAGGTAGATGCTCTTTTCCCATTAACATTAAGTGCCACTGGGAAGTGCAAGACATAACTCATACTTACATATATAGGCATTACCATCCCTAAGCCATAGCTAAATAAAAAGATTTTAAAGTAGGGACCATTGGATCAGCTGTTCTGACCTCATTTAACTCAGTTATTTCTTTAGAGAGCCCAGTACCTCATATTCAGCTCAGTAATATCTCCTAGAAAGCATCCAGTTCTTGATTTGACTATTTTAACAGGAATTTACATTTTATTATTATCATTTATTCCACTCACATTTCATATAAACATAAAACAAAAGATGCAACAAAACACAGCTTTCTAACTCTGAGTAGTTGCTTGTATGAATACATTGGTTTACTTCTACTGTGTTCACGCTTTTTGTGTAGCTTTTCTAAATAGGTGAACAAAAAGGGTCATGAACAAGTATTGGGGTATGCTCAAAGCGGTAATTTTGAACTTTACCTAAATTGCTCAGAAGGCTCCTCCTGAAGAGTCAGGCTGGACAGGGAGCAGACTGTCACCAGGCCTGGTTGCATTTCACAAAGGAAACAATTGTAATGAACAGCTCAAGAACAATCCCTAAGTTGGGAATTATTCATGGAAATTACTCAACTGATAGTCAGAATAACTACATTACATTCAGGATCATTTCAAACTTATTATGGCTGAGTGGCAACAAAAAGAAGACAAATTATAAATTGGATTTCAAAAACTTCTTCCTGACAAGAATATTTTTTTCCTGCAAGACAGAATGTGTACCAAGATCTTATTTAAAAACTGGGTCTTGGGAAATGTATGACTCCATCAATAAGCACAGTGGCATGGAAACCGAACCCATCAGTCTGCTCAAAACTGTACCTCAGATGAAAACTCAGCAGTCCCAGCCATGTAGGCCATGAAACAACTACAGTAACTACATTTATTATTTAAGGAAAGGGACAGTAAGTGAGGAGCGTGCAGCCTTATGGGAGGAAGCAATGTGCTCTGCAGCCCTCTGGCGCCGACTCTTTTCCCTACCTCAGCAAATAGGCTGCTTTGTTTCCCCAACATATGTGAGCAGTCTGGAAAAAGTCTGTTGGGGGAACAGTCACAGCAAGACCTCCTGTTTTTCTGGTAGCTTAAATATTTTATTTTAGTCCCTAATATATATACGTGATGAGCAAAATGAAGCTAACTCATTAACAACTTGTCTCTTCTTTTTGGAAGAGCAATCCCAGACTTACAACGCATGGGAGAAGATAATCAGTGCTTCCCAAGATGGCCCTTCTTTAAAATGACATCTTGTTAACGTAATTTTTATTCAGGCTTCCAGCAGAATCATGACTTGCGCTGACTATCTACATGTGCCCATTCCGGTCCTTTCACTAGTAATTTTTGACTATTAGGCAATTTCAACCAAATTTCATAGAGAGATAAGACTTTCAGATACATCCAGTCCCTAAAAAAAATTATTTAGTAACAGTGTCAAAGAGAGTCAATGTGTATTTAGGCTGCAAGTCAGGAACCAGCCAGCCAACCTTACTGGTTTCTCCCTGTAACTGATGGACACATGTGGAGCTACGTGAGGCAAGAGGAGGAGGATTAAAAGAGCATCATATATGAGTTCATAGAAAACCATATTATGCTACTTTACAGATTATCTTATTTTTATAAAAGACTAATTCGTATGTTTCCTGTATAAGTCTCTGCTATCAATCATTTTAAATCCATTTTTAAAGTGCTATACCATTATCTTGTTCTTGCTTCTGGACTCCTGCTTGCAAGAGTCCCCAAATAAATAATGCTCTGCAACACTGTAAACACACTTTCTTATGTCCTGTTCCAGCCATACAGCAGCCTTCAGTCTTCAGTAATGAAAAGGTGGAAACTTCACCCAGCTACAATTCCGTGGAAGGAAAAAAAAAAGAGAAGTGCTGAGAGGAAAAGTGGGTCAGAAGTCCACACTGACTGTGTCTTTAGGACCAGCAAAAAGCAGGAGGAGTGCTCCTGCTGTGCCACCACCCCCAGCAGCCTGCCAGCTTCCTCACCCACTCTCTGGGGTTGCTACAACTCTAGGGTGGTCTTCACCTGTCTATAAACTCAGGGTCAGATCTGCAACTATCCCTTTAATCATAAATGTATTTTACCTTCAGAGAGGGCTACATTTCATTAGGCAATGAAACAAAGTGACTGAATCCCCCCCTCCTACTTCAGCTCTATCAGTGTCTGGACTTCTCTGGAATTCTTGTCCAGGCACAGTGAGGGGGGCGTGAGGGTCCGTGATCCAAATAATCTTCATAATCTAATAATTATCTCTTCTCTTCTTTCTTTTTCTTTTTAATCTCATTTTTGTAAATCTCACTTTTCCTCAGTTTATTTAAAATGACAGAAGCCTCTTTGCTTGTGTGCTGCAAAACTAGAACTATTTTCAGAAGCAGTAGGCTAAAGGGGTGAGAAGTAACATCTCTAAGACTTGCCCAGTTGGGCTAACCGATCTTTTTCTGTGTAATACTTGAAGCTACCTATTAGTGCAGACTTACTGGACTTCCTCAGTCTCCTTGAACATCGCACATTTGGTATCTTTTTTCTTGATACGAAAACCAATTTTTCTTTCCCCCCTTGAGATTTATATGCTTATAGATTGTACTCTCTGATCCTCTGAATTCAAAAATGTTCCCTCAACAAATGCTACTGAATCTTGTAGCTACAATGCTACTCCCCCACCATATGTATTTACTATACAGATCATGGCCTTTTCTCACTTCTTGCACAAAAGCTTGCCGAGAATGAATGTGTGGAAGGGCCATGACATCTCCTTTAGAAGTTATTGTGTTCTCCTTCCTTTAGCCGGTGGAAGAGTGCAACAACCACAGCTGATAAAGGACAGAGAGAAAATGTGTTACAGAATAAAGCAACAATGCAACAAATATCACTCACATGTGAGAGAAAGGATGTATTACAGCAGGAAGGCAATAGCTTTGTGTGATGCCCAAGGTCAGACTGTACTGTCATAAAGAAACCTCATGGCTTTACGACCCGGGTACCGGAGACTCTGCCAAGGAAAGGAGGGAGCAGAGGAACCTCATTGTGCCTGGTCTCAGTGGCCAGCACACAGGTACAGAGAGGCTGGGAGGGCTACATGGGGCTGCGCAGTCCAAAGAAACACTCCTGAGTCCAGTCAGAAAAAAGATTGCTCAGGGCCAGAAAACATCTCTCTCTCTCTCTCTCGAATTACTAAACATAAATCAGAAATTCAGACAGTTTCATCTCAATTCAACATGTCTAAACTCACTTGGTTTTAGTATTATTGCTTTTACTCAAATGAGCCTTCTATCAAAAAATAACCCAAAATATAAGTGATATAAAATACTGTTCCTCCAGCTCTGATCAGAGAATGAATGAGAGATGACAGCGCTCTTGCAGAAGTTCCGACAGCCTGAGCCTGCCTTGGTGATTGTTTCCTGCGGTGGTAACATCCTGCAGGATGTAATTTTGTGTCATTTCAGACACGGTCATTTCAGACACTGTATAATCCTGGAAACCAGAGAAGGGGCCAGGCAAAGAGGGGAGGAAATAGTAAAGAAAATACCATCTGACAACAAACATCCAGTCCCCCATGTCACTGAAAGACTTGTACAAGTTGTCTTGACCCAACAGCCCAGTAGCCACCAATCTGTGGTGACACACAGCTGCTGTGGTGAAAGTGCTGAGCCTTGGAAACAAATGCTTAGGTTGTTATTATAATCTTATGTAAGTGGAGGGCATGTGGTATTTGGTCAGCTGATTTGGGTTTTGTCTTCACATAGCAGCCTTCCTTTTTCCTGAGCAAAAACTAGGGGAACAAGTTTGAGACGAACATATTTCAATAACCAATGATTGCAAGATGGACAAGAAAAAAGCAGCTGCATCATTAGCAGTACTTCCGTAGCCTAGGTTTCTGTGGCCCTCTCCATAGCTGAGTCTCTTGAGCCTTGCAGCGCAGCTGAGCTCACATTGCAGCCCTCCCTCCAAGAGGGCATGAATTTACCCGCGCACATCTTTTATACACGTTGATAGAAATGGAGCTGTCTGAGCCCTCTGTCCTGCTGCCTTACTAACCAGCTTCGAAGGCTATTAGAGGAGGAGTTGACAGACAGATGAATGGACATAGAGCATAATTAGAGAAGCCGGATTTCTTCAGTAGATCATCATGAAACTAGTTAATAAAACATGTGAGAACACTTCTCTCTAAATTGTAAGTCACCGGAATACTTAAGAGCTAACCCAGTAAATTGCCGTCACTTTCATACACAATTCTTCCTGCCACCACCAGACTGATCAGCCTTTTCATACAAATTCTTCTCATTTTCAGACTGATTCCTCAGCATTTGATGAACTCTCCTTCTGGCTAATTAGATGGTCAAAAATATTCTGACTAATTGCTGTTTAATCAACCAAAAGCCTTTCATTAGAAACCTCTCTGCTTCCAAGAAGTTTCACCAAATCCAAAACAGGATTTTGATGGGAATTTCCCATGGTATTTCTGACAAAGTTTCATTTCTCTTCCTACCCTCCTTCCCCCATCTGAACACACTGGATGCTTCAGGTCCTGGATGCCAGAGCAGGCTAATGGGGAGATATGGGGAGTGGAGCTTCTGGGGCACAAATTCAGGGGGAGACTGCGGGACCGGCCCCGGGTACACGGCTGTGCAGGGGAAGCCGACCTGTGGCCTCCTGCAGCTCATCGCTGAAACTGTTATGGTGGCTCTTTAAGCGAATCTCACATATGCACCACACAGTTTTCAGGTACAACTAGAATAAATATTTGAACAAACTGAAGATGGGACTTGCCAGGGCAAAATGTTTAAAGTTGTGCTCCATACCTGGCGTGTAGCTGTATGGATCCGACACTTTGCAAAGTGACTGCTGATTTAGGCGGCCTTCAGTTCCGGCCTCCCATTTCTCAGAAGGTACCTGTTTTTTTCCCAAAATGTTGAACATCTGCTCTGCAAAAGTCAAATTTCTCTCAAGTCTCTAACGTGAGAAGCCCGAACTGGAAGTACCCAGAAATCACCTGCTGCTCTTGTAGTGCTGTTTTATTCTGCTTCATAATTCCTGCACTCAGATAACTGAAAGTGGCTCACTATTTCCCGAGTGATTAGGAATAATGAATATGAACTCTGATTACCCTCAGATAAAAATTTAGGTCATTTATTTCTGTTTGATTTGTGATGATCTCCTATGAGAGGAGAGACTTTAGTTTAGGGGAAAATCAGAATGATCCTAATAACAAGATATTCTGATATTTGATCTATTAATTAAGTAATAACAGTGGTTACTAACACAAATGTACTGCAGAAATAAGAAATAATGTACTTTGCATGCCACAGACAAAATGGGCATATAGCACCACATTATGATCCCGTAAGAGTTAATATTATACTTATTTTATTGCTTTCCAAATAATTGCACCTGATTCGCCTTAGTACAAGACCAGAATCTGGCCTATATTTTAAGTCACTTCCTATTTCTTTCCAAGATGTCCTTGGGTGCAAAACTGAACACAAATTTCACACAGACTACTATTCTGTCATTTACCAAAGAAAAAACTGGTTTCAGTCTTACCCGGTGTTACACAGATAAGTACAAATAGTTAAAATTCGTGAATAAGATTGTTTCCAAAGCATGAGAGCATGATACTAAAAACTAATAATGATTTGACTTCTTTTCATTGTTTAGTCTATTAGCTGTTAAGAAGTTATAGTGCAGGTTTTCAAGTTTTTCTTTGCAGCCGTGAGCACAAAGACTTGCTTGAAAAGAAAATACAGAAAGCAAAACTCAGATTCTGAGCGAATTTCCTAATCCTGCACTGACAGAGAAATACCAGGTATGGAAAACTCACAGGAAAGTTACTGGACATGTCAACATCATACTTTTACACTGCAGATGCTTCCTGTCTGGTGATACAAAGAAAACTGCAATTAGGCTTTGACAGATGTGTTTCAACAGAAATAAACTAACAATTAATTACTATTTACTAATGATTTCTGTCTTTCAGTTAAATGTTTGTCCAAAATTAGGTCACTTTCCTAAGTATCTGTTGTATTGTTTTGGTTATTGCTTATAAACAGTAATGTGAAAGGAATAAAGGGAAAACCTAGTTGATATTTTTTACAGCAGTCATTCAACACCGTTGAATTCTCTCTTTTCCTTTACAAAGCCAGAAAAAATACACATGAAATAGCCTAATGGTTCTCTGAGTGTTCAAGTGATGATTAAAGATCTTGTAGAGACTGACAGCATAAATATACTTAGTTTCTTTAAAACAAAAGCTGTTGTTTTGACTTGAAAATTCTATATATTACAAAATATTGTTTATGACAAAATAGAAGTATTTTAAAACAGGTTTCAGCAGAAATTGCAGGTCTGTTCAATAGTTCTGTTTATTAGTACTTAGCTACTACAGGATATGAGTGTGTGAAATATGGTTTAATTAGTATATCAAATAGGTACTAAAATTAACTCAGCAGGAGGGATAAAGTAAACAAAACTTAGCCTTTTGTCTCTCTGTATGACCAGCACTTCAAACACCAAAGTTATCTGACCTGTTAAGAGCTGTATAAAACCATACCACCAGGCCTCCTTTAGTGTAGCTTACTGTCTCGGACGCCGCAGGAAGAAAGACAAAACAGCAGTGATGTGCTTTAATTAGGCCACAACTTGATTAACTCACACGTTGGGGATCTCTTCCAGAGTTCGCTAATGCAGTGCCGAGGCCGCTCATTTGCACGGCGCGGAGGAAGGCTGCCGCTGCCCTGCTGCCCTCCGAACAGCTACCTCACCCCGGCCTCACCACAGGCAACTGCTGCCCCGCACACGCACAGCGGCCGCGGGCTGCCGGGGAGCTTGGAGCCCTGCCCTCCACCAGCCCTGGGAACCCTGAGCCCCTCCGCCGCGGCAGGGCCAGATATCCTCTCTGATATTGCCAGATATCCTCTCAGACATCCTCTCTGTTTGCCAGGAAATCCAGTTCTTGATTGAGGGCTACCTTGAATGCATAAAAATCCAGCTGCAGGACCACAAATATGACCTGATCTGAATTACACGCCACCTCCCTAGGAGGAAGAGAGTGAAAGACAGAGCTTAACCTCATTTATAAAACCCTAAAACTATGTTCAGAGGCTAGACTAGTGACATCACTTTCAAAAACACCGAAATAGATATCAGCTTCTTGTTAAAGCTAATTAAAAATACACAGTTTTTTTGGTAATAAAAAATGTGACATCTCTTTCTGTTCTAAAATCAGAGCAGCTGCGAGGACAGTTTCCAAAGCTGGGGACAGGGAGTGGGGAGGGAATGCTGCTTCTCATCCAACCATTCCAGTTGGGTTTTCATTCTGACGCTGCCTCTTCCTCTCCCTGTAATAAATATTTCATTTTTATCCTATTAAAATGATACTTGTGCTGTGTTTTGAAATGCTAAATCATACTGTTTGATCTTGCAAGAACGCTGCCTTTTTCCTCAATGAAATTCTGAGGAAGCCAACCTGCAGCCATGAAATATTTCATGTAATTGGAAAGACATTTTCTATCAGAATATCTGAAAGCAACAGTAGTGCTTAGCATGCTTCAAATCATCCTTTTATTTAAGTGTTCAGATAAGACTGCAAGAGACTTACTTTCGGCTCTTCCATCTCACGTAGTATCATATTGGCATGGTAACAACTGTAAACACAGTCACGATCCACCTCCCGTGATCACAGCACTCTGCCAAAGCTAGGGCTTTGAAATGACCATATGCATTCCAGATCAGCAGGTTTTCAAAAGGCATAATAGCAACCTGTATGGGATTTCAAAACGTGCTTAGCTGCCTCGGCATGTTTGCACAAAGACCAGTATTTGGCAGGTGAGTTGAAACTGCAGAATAAATTCCTTCTAGTGTACTCCAACGTGTTACAGTCAGGAAGTTCACTGCCACTTTTCTCCATCCTCCTCTTCACACACACACATCCATCTCGTATCTTGCCCCTCCCAACCCCCTAAATATTAGCACTCTCTTCCCCATACAGACATCTATAGACACTATATAGTGTTCACTAAGTTAGAGATGTTGCATGCATTTGCTATTCAGCTGAATGCTCTTTGCAGGTAACACCAAGCCACGACCAGCGTGCAATGCAGCAAGCATGGTTACCTCCTGACGGTCCTAATGCAGACAAGACCCTATTTTGTGTACTGAGGGCTGAGCCCCATTTGAACACATCCTTTGAACATATCCACACCCATATTCAACCATAAGCATGGATAATTTCATTCTTATGGCAGAAGAGGTGTGCTTCCACGCTCCCCGCTTTCCTGCATGTAGCCTTTCCTTTACTGCTGCAAGAAGCTTCTGTAGAAAATACTGTCCACCTACTCAAACCAACAAGGGTTGTCTTCTCCATTTATTTTTCTTTAAGCAAGAAAAATGTCTTTAGAAGACCACACATAATTCAGGCTGTGCAAAATACAGTATGTACTATGATGTGAGCCTTGATTTGTTTTTCTCTGACAGACTATTACCTCAAGCATACCTGGAGAAAGTAAAAGAGTAAATCAGGTTGTGGAAATGATCCTTGAATTAAGTTGAGAGGGAAGAGAATCCACAGCATTGCCATTTGGGCACGTATGAGAAACTGAGTTATTATGCTAACCTTCCTATTAAACTAGTGTATCAGAAAGATCTGATTTCTTGCAATTCATTTCATAAATCCATTATTATCTACCAAAAGGCCACAAAACATGACTATCTACATTATCTACAGCTCAGGCGGATTCTGGAGGGCAATGTAAATGGAGAATGGATATGCTGACACAATACATCAGAGGAATCAGAAGCAGCAGCAGGTAGTGACAGTGTATTCTGCAGCTCCTTTCTGGTCTACTCCAGACAGTGCCACTGTTTGAATTCACAGTGTAAACAAAAGACCAGAGTTTGCAACCTCTCTTGTGATGGGAAAGTGATGTGTGTTTTTAATGCCTGTATCTGTCATGTATAAACATTTCTCGCTGTTACCTGCTAGGATTACAATGTCACTGTTCTGTGCACTGCCTCCAGTCACACCTACAAAAACCCATCTATCTTCATTGTTAAGGTAAAACAAAAAAGAGAGTTTCCATTTAGCTACAGTATGGATTGTCATCAAAGCCACAAAGCCACTGCCTTTTTACATTTTATCTCTGCTAGATACAATTTGAAATACTGAGGTTTCCAGTTTCATATATTATTAAATACATACATTCGTAGGCACCTAACCAAACTCAGGCTGAATGTAATTTGACTAGAAGATTTCAGCTCGCCCCAGAATAAAAGCTTATCTCAGGACAAGATAGCTACATCGCCCTTCTATTTAATTTTTGGTGAGATCATTGCAAGTCTACTTCCAATGCTTGTGCAGGGGACTCTCCCCGTGGCTAGAAGCGTTTGCTGCATAAAAGGCCTTGCCTGCACTGGGGTTGTGTTCTGATTCTTGCTGACAGAGACCAGTGAAGCTTCTTTAATTCGAGCCCTGCCACGTACTGCTGCTTTCACTGCTGGAGATTATTCTGGACTGAAAGTGGGTCAGGGAGGCAGGAACAACGAGCGGCTTTGTGTGTCTGCGCAGTGGCATCACACTGGTGGCTAGAGCTGGAGTGAAAGGGAAAGCGAAGGAGAACATGCATCTCAAGTATTTCTTCATACTGACAAGGAACAACCTAATAATCTCTTAACATGTGCGAAGGAATCCCCACATGTGTAGCACTATCGAGGAGATGTTTGGAAGGAGGTGGCTCGTCATCAGTTCTCTGCATTGATCACTGCCACAGCTGCTGCTAAATGCCCGCCAGTTGCAAAGTCATTAGAAAGCTATAAGAGTCTTATTTTATATTCCTAATCAGTGAGGAAACTGATAAACAGAGGACTATTCTACCCAATCTCTCACTCCCCAGATCTCCACTACCCTGAGCACGATGTACTTGTTTCCTTGGAAACCGGCGCACTATGCCCTGCACATACTAATCCTACCCTCACTGCCTGTGCAGAGCTAGGTCCCAGGTGCCCACTGAGAGGGAAAGTATAAGGTTTTATTCTCACAGGGAGCTTCCAGTATCTGAATTCAAGCAGGAAAAGTCATTAACATGTATGCACAAGTGCTGCTACCAAACACAACGCAAGAGTACGGCAGCAGTAAGGGACTCTGGGAAAGTTTTCTTTCCTCCAATTTATGAATCTGTCAAGCCCTGTCACAGAGGAATTGTGAGGATTGTTTTAGTGATCATTTGGGGGCACTATAATTACAGTACAACAACATCTGCTTCTCGGGGGGTGCCTAATTACTGCGTGTCGAAATCAGATTAAACTTGAATTTGCCTCCATCTCTAACTTTATTATGAATTGATATCTGAAGTCCAGATCATCAAAGAGAAGCTGTAGACATAAGTAGTAAATTCCTTCATTTTCACTGGGCTCTTTTACCATATTCCTCCTCTTGAAAGTTGCCATTTGCTCAAAACTATCACAGAGTCACCTCCAGTACACGGCAGCGCATTACTTCTAGTTTCTCTCCCAACCGTTGCCCGCTGGGAGCGAGGGCTGTGCGAGGCTGGGACCCAGGAGCAGCCAGCACCGCCGCTTCTCCGGCGGGATGGGAAAGCTTTGCGGTGCTGCGGGAAGGGAGGCGGCTGCCCGAGCGTGCCTGTGCAGCCGGGCCGGCAAAGCAAGCACAAAAACGGGCACAAAGACGCAGATTTCAAAAGCAGGCTAAACCTGTTCATTAAGCCAAAGTTGCCTTATTTGTTCACGGATTGGTTTTAGGTAAACTCTGCCTTTTGACACACTTCCCTGACAACCCTCTTGCAGCTTATTACATCTGCCAATGAGTACTTAGATTTAGTGACTCTTCCCACACCCATAGTCCATTGCTTTCACGGTACTGCACCATTTTTTACTGAACCACTACAACACAGAAATCACTGTGAGGGCAAAATAAGGAATTAAGTTTCCTCCCAGTCCCTTTGCCTTCTCCCTTCTTTTGTCGCCACTGTCCCTTTCGCTGGCTGGCTTGCGTTCACTTTTCTCCTCCACTCGTACAGATAACATTAATATTTGGTCATTTCTTTGCTACTTCTATGCCTAGCTAATTGGTTTCATCAAGAGAAGCATATTCAACAGCTAAATGGGTTTATTTGCCTTTACATAGCACTTGATGGTTAACATTTCTGTGTGGATCCATGGGGAAGGGGGATGCGGGCTGCCACACAGCCATTGCTTCTGCCCTCAGGCCAACGGCAGCGGCGACCGGGCAGCCCCACGCGGCCCTTGGAGCTCGCGGTGCCGAGGGGGGCGAACGCAGCGCAGCCCGGCCCTCGGCAGCCCTCGTCTTTACAGAAAGTGTGCGGAGGGGGAACATTTTAAATAAGTCAGTTTGACCTTGCATAAGAACGAAGGTTAGACAGGTAAGATGTAATAATTTAAGAGATTTTTCTCTTCGAGGACTGTATGCGCTCTCATAAACAGGTACTAATAAGACTCATACATCACTCAGGGTGCAAGGTACAGTACAGAATTAACTGCAACACTCACTTTTTTTTTTTCTTTTAAAAGTGAATTATGCTTTCAAAAGGTGCCAGACTGGCAACACTAGTGATGACCTCTGTTTATCCACAGCAAAGAAATTACATAGTTAGTGGTATGTTTTTCATTATAATATTTCATTAAATCCCTTAGCTTTCACCTGTAAGGAACAGCTCTGAGGGCGAGAGATTAGTTTTATCTCCATATCCACACTTCATAAAACTGAACTAGCAGAAGCGCCAGCAAGGATTTAACTGTGGGGGGAAGACGACTGCAAGGAAAGGGCTGGTTTCGGAGATGCGATAGCCGGTCCGCCCATGAGCTGGACTAAGACCATCGATGCATTTCAAAATTTTTGTAAAAGAGCTTGCCCTCTAAACCATCTTTGAATGTCATGACCTCTGCTACATCCCTGAGCTTAAAAACTCCTTACTCCTAATCAATCGCTCTGTAAGCTATAAATACGGAACTTTTTTCTTTTATTCATTGCAGCTGCTGCTGAAATTAATTTACAGGCATAATAAAATAGGAAAATGTACTTGCAATGTAAAACCTCCAAATATTTTGACATTATTTTGCCATTATTTTGCCAAAATTATTTTTTCTAAGGTAAACTTTTCTGGAATAGTTCTTCAAATGAATTAATTACAAATATATTAACACATAATATTCACATTGTGGTATACAGTATATTTTGCTCTTATGATAACAAGCAAAATATACTCGAAATAAGCACAAAGATTTTTCACAGACTATTCTATGGATTTACATTAAGATTTTGGGTATAAATCTGTAAGATGATGCTCCCCAGAGTCTTAGGAAAATATATCCTTTTTCTTACTCTCCTTACACACAGAATTCTGTATAACTGAACACATTTACATGATTATACTTTCCTCCTAAAGAGGACATCAAAATCATAATGTTTCCATCACTATAGCAATTTCCATTGTGGAACCACCTGTTAAGTAAAAGGCAAGTTTATAGCTTCTTACAAGAAATGAGATGAGCTATTAGTCTGAAGTGGTGGGACCTGATTTTGCATCCGCTAAAGACGACAAGCACGTGCGCACATTGAAAACTCATATTCATGCCCACGTTCTGCAATGACCATGAACAGCTACATCTTATACCCAACCACTCCTTGATTTATGAGACTTTGTGTTGATTGTAGGTGTGCCGCTTGCACCTCTCTGGAATATTAACAGTGAAAATGGCATTCCCAAACAAGAGAGAGATTTGTGTACTGTAGACACAAGCCCCTAACAGTACACGATGGCAAAAATACAACCCGAGAATCACTTCCAGGGCATCCGTATTGTTTTTAAGGTGGTGAGCTCTGCCCTCGATTGCCCAGACGCACTCTGCCGCATGGTGGATGCCAACGTCAGCAGGACTCTCTGCCACCCTCCCGGGAGAGGGGCACAGGGACTTCACGAAGCCAGCTCTCCCCAGTAACCTCTACACGAGGATGAGGGTGCCACGCGCGCAGGTCCCCGGACTCCACTCCCTGGAGTCCTCCCCTCTGAGCCACCGCACCACCACGACAGAGCTCTGCATTTCAGTGACCGCACGGGCTTCAAAAGGCGGCAGCAACGTTTGCGTATTCGCATCACTGCTGTCAGAAGCACAGGCTGTGACGAGGGCCTGTGAGTATCTCCTCGCAGACCTTGTCACAGCCAGTACTTCTGTGAGCACCAACCTAAGTGTTGCGGGAATGTGCGAAGTCCAAAGTGTGGGAAAATGTTAAGTGAATTTATGAGCTGTAAATAGAATTGATGTGAAATTGCATAGCTGATCATTTCCATGCTTCTTAATGTCCTGGGTTTTTTTAATACTATTTTTATATGAAGTTTGGTCAAGCACTTTGTTGAAGTATTTTGTTGTCTTACAGTGTAGGTATATTACACATGCAACGCAGCGTATGAAGTAAGGCAGAAAGGCACACCAGCCCACAGATTTTTGCAGTCAAAGTGACTTCTGACATCATGGCACTAATAAATTAAAATCATGCAGGTGTACTGAACTTTCAAGCAACAGCAATAGCTGTTTTTCTTCCTCTTCTCTTCATACTAGGGCTCTGAGGTGCCTTTCTGCAATCGCTGTGGCAGCTTGGGAATGATGATGTACGAGGTAGAGAAACCCCTGCCTTGAGTGCGGAGCAAGCAGGAGCATACAGATGGGGTGGGGCTGCGGAAGCAGCAGAGGCCCATTAGTCTATTTGCTGTACAAGATGGTCACAGATGCACGCAAGATGTGCCTCAGAGAGGACTAGTGAAAGATGAAGAAGCAGAGAAAATTAGCAGAAAAATAAAAAGTGCTGGATTCACTTGTGGGTGAGAAAAATAAGTGTCAGTTAATGTAAATTAAGTACTAGATTCATAGCTTTAATTGTGAGTGACAATTACTTATACTGATATCTAGATGATCATCAGAATAAATTAGTAAGGGTTTCTATTCCAGTAGGTGACAGCAGCACAATTCTATTTATTTTACCAATTGGTCACATTTGATTAGTTTAACTACTTTAAATTCGAAATACGAATTTAAAGCAAGCATTTATAGTAGCATGATTTAAAAGCAGAAATCTATTCAGGACAATTTCCCTCCCCCGCCCCTGCACATCCCTGCATCATCACTGCTGGGGACAGTATTTCTCTTTTCACACTGGGGATGTTCTGCGTCTCTCAGGCTTTGCTTCTCTCAACCACTGTAGGTGCTTAGTGACAACTTCAGTCCTCCAAATCTCCCCCAAGACCTTCACAACAACAAATCTTTCACTTTTGTCTAGATGAAGCCCCTGGAGCTTTCCTCAGAGGTGAGGAGAAGCTGTAGCATGAAGGAGTTACACTGTTAAACACAATTCAAAAACCATACATGGGAAAAAGGAGCAAAGAACATGAAGGAGACAACAATGTATTTCTGCTGCTTGCTTTGTGATCCTGCAAAGGCAGGTCCTGAATTCTGGTCAGAACCTGACTGACTTGCTTTTTGCATACCACTTTATTATAAATTGGGCATAGTGAGCCAATTCTGTGCATTTATGAATGCACACAGCTATCACAATCTGCTTGAGCAGAGCAGAAGGGGTGGCAAGGCCTGAAGGGGAGACATCCGCTGCTAGCCCTGTACACAGGAGGCTTCCTGAGCAGGTCAGAAAACTGCTAATGACTACACCGGGATGTGAACATCCATCTCCTTTGCCATGAATTCATTCTCAGCACCAAACTGCCAGCCCCAAGCATATCTTTATCTGGAAGCCACAATAAATTCAGACTGAATACAAGCTCTCATTTGAAAACAGATGCATCTGAAAGCCTTAGAGTTATGGGTCGAGTCTCAGGGTTGCAAATGGAGGTCGTGCTAATGCCACACAATAATTTTAAATGCTCAAAGCGTTCCTGTGAGTGCTTTTGGCTTTTGTTTGGTTCGGAGAACCCTTTGCTCCCTCTGAAAGAAATGTGAATTGGGAACATTCAAACCACATAGTACCTGACCTTTCCTCACAGAAAGGTGTCTCCTACAGACCTCATATCAGGACTGGCTGTAAGGATTCTTTAAGAGGCTGATTTTCACATGACTTAGGACACAGCTAAACACTCAACAACTACAGTTAGTACAATTACATAATGGTCTGGACGGAAACCAGGACAAACAAAAGGCCTGTCATTGTAAGAACTTCTCAGAAAGTTTTAAAAGATACATTTCTCTCTCTTTCTCTCCCCCCCCCCCCCCCCCGCCATGGAGCATTCATTTTCCCTGAAAAATTCACCCTAATTTACACTTGGTTCAGTCATGAATTGGAATTATTATAAAGCCATCCTGTATTATCTTCAGTGGTTCATCACGTCTCTCCCCAAAGATATACTGAAGCACTTTAAAAAGAAGAGAGAAAAGCTAGAACTTGGTAAGTCCCAGGGGGAGACATGGCTACCTTTTCAGTAGATTCCAGCTCCCTAGGAATTTCAGTGGGAAGAAATGCTAGTGGCACTAATCAAAGAGCTGAAGGCCAAAAGGGGACCATTTTATTTAACCTCCTGTGTAACACAGGTTAACCAGTTACTGCTGTTCAGAGACAAATCAAACACCTGCTCAGGCTGTGGCTGTATGTGATGAGGTAACGGAGGAGCAACTCCTGTTGAAGGAAACGCAAGAATGAGGAGCTGAGCAAAGACAAAGTGGTAAAAATGGCCCAGGTAAGCAGCAAGAACTTTGATCTCTTTCATAGCACTGAAATGTCTGGGACTTCCTGCAAAACAGCTTTCTTTCACGTGACCCCTCCATTTGGTCTAGTTTCCCATCATTTTGGAAGGATAAGTATTTGTCAGGGTTTCATTCCCAGCAGCCAGACACTCCTGAGCCATTTCTTTCTCCTTTTATGGAAGAATAAGACAAAAACAAAAAACCAACCCAACCCAACCCAACCCCCTCCCCCCCCCCCCCCCCCCCCACGAAACCTCTCCATCACTTTCTGTTTGTTTTCCCCTAAAAATATTTTGGTTTTGCTCCTTTCTCTTGTGTAGGGGATTAAATTATTTGAAAACACACTGTGAGTATCTCAGAAAACATATTCTGCCCAACCACATCTATACTTGCAGTTTACCTGGTTCCAAAGGGCATGAGTGAGAAGTATTACCTAAGAAGAAACAAAACTTAAAAGAAGGAGATCCTAAAACTGTATTTGGTAGTCTCGGGGTCACAGCTGAAAGTAACATACACAACTAACAAGGTCTTTTCACCCTAAAAGCCCTTTTATTTCTTTCCTTATTCACAGATTTGTCTTATTAAATATTAAGAATCCTTCTCCTTTATCTTTCTTTTTGATGGGAAGAAATGTTGGGAAAGAGGGAGAAGCCAGGGCTCTTCAATGCAGTAAAGCACTGAGTTTCAGAGTAAAATACAGGAGAGATTTCAAATTTCCCTTTTCTTCTAACCACTGCCCAGCCATCTCACAGCTCCCACACCCCCATGGGAAAGCCTTGTAGGAGAGACAGATGGCAGCGACTCTCTTTCCAGCTGACCCTGTTTCTCAAGGTACAGTGGCCAGCAACCCCTCCTGTGGTGCTTTCCAGATCCAGGTCTGCTGATGAACCCAGCAAGGACTGGGCTTAGCAAATGAGCTTCTAAAAGGATGATTTCTTAGGTCAGCAGAGAGGAGGAGGATTGAGAGAGGGAGATTTGCTAGCTCTTCTGCTCCATGTTACCAAGTTATCCCATCACAGCTTTTTGACCTAAGAAGGAAGCTCTGCAGTCGCCTTTTATTTACTCCAGTCATTGTAGCAATCATGTCTTGGAAGATTAAAATTTAATAAATACCAGTGTCTAAAACAGAAAAGTCTGAATAATAGAGCAAATAGAGCAAAAGACTGAGCTGCCTTTATCCATGGATATGGTACAGGTTGTCAACCACAATAAGCAGAGGCCAGTCAATGAGGTGTGGTACCTCGCGTGGGAGAAAGGGGGAAGAGGGATAACAGGGAGTCATTAGGGATGAGCTTTTATTGCCCAGCTCTGAGGATTCAAGCAGGGACACTTTTCAGCTGGAAGTGAACATCTAATATGATGAGTAACATCTAATATGAGTATGCCTTTGGGCAAGCTGGTCTGTTTTTATAAAGAGGAAAAATCTTCCCCCACACCCAGCAAGCCAGGTATTCTCATGCATGCTACTTTTACGCAAAAGCTAATGAGAATGCTGTCCTGCAAGGTAAATCTCAACACACGGACACTGGAAGGGGTCACCTGAAATCTGGAGATTTAAAAAACACAAAAACAAAAACTTCATGCCATGAAAATCAGCAAAAGATTTCCATGGAAACAGTGGAAAAAATAGGGGAGTCTATTTCTGTTAACAGATGTATACTTGCTCTTTCCTCCCTCCTGTTTTGTTTTTTCCTTTTGTTCTACCTCTCTGTTTCAAGGGCCACTAGTGTGGTTTTTCCTGGCAGATGATCAGTTCAGCCCACAGCTCTTCGGTAACTTGGCAGGAACTCCCAAACTAAAAGAGATCTTGCTCTGGATATGATGGACGTTTATCCTATTAAACGTTCCCCCTTACCTTCAGGGGCACCTGGCACTTGATGCTTCAGTAAAAATCCTGGATCCATGAAACTCATGTGGCCAGCTGTGTGATGTCTACTGGGTGGGAGTCGTTTCACCTTGACCCTGCGCAGCAGCCTGCATGCTGAAGTGTGGGATCTGATTGCCCTCATTATTGCAGTCGGTGTAGCTGAAGATGTGATTACAGCCACAACATCACAAAGGCCTTTGTAAAACCCAGACTTTGTTCCTATGATCTCCTGTGGTGGTAAATTATAGTATGAATACACCATGTGGCAGAAAGTAATAATCTTGAGTAATGTAGCTCCATTTTATTGCTCTTTAATTTCATTAAGTGTATTCTTGTCAGGCAAGGAAGAGGCTTTCAGCTCCTAGGAGCAGATGCTCACGTCCTAAAGCTAGACCTGAGATACTCATCATGGAGACAGAAGCCATTTCCACAGTCTGGACCCAAAGAAGGAGTGATGTTGGCATTTTTGGTTCAAAATCATTTCTGCTCCAAAACAGATGTATAGAAGACAAGCCTTAGTTTACAGTCTGCACCTTTCCTTTCTTTCCAGACTGACATCTCCTCACCCTCTCCTCACGCATATTTTGGAATGGTGCCCAGCAGGGTATGCCTGGCAGTCTCTGCCCCGCAGCACGGAGCGAGCGGGCGGTATGAAAGGGAGCGATTTGGCAGCCGGCTGTCTGCAGGCAGGGCTCCCGGGGACGAGCCTTGCTGTGTACGTATGTACTTCAGCTCCTGTGAATGGCAGGTGGATCCCCACAACGTTATGGATGAGGGGAGTTAAACCACTGCAAAGAAATGTGGGTTTACACTAAAAGATGACAGACTTGACACCAAAGAGACTGAAGCAGAAGCCTATATTCCTATCTGCTGACTCTGCTGCAAAACATCCAGGAAAAAAGTGAAGCTGGTAGGAAGAAGTTTAGGCCTTAAAACAATGTTTGCCAAAGCTCATCCATAGATACATAACTCCATCATATTCATAAGCACCTAGGTGGTCTCATTCACACATAGATAAAGGAAGTCTGTAAGAATTTACAACACAAAACATTTTGGTTTCAGGAAGATGCCCTTTTCACAAAGGGGATCAAAGAATTTTGCTCCCAAAGAATTTTGCTCTTTCTGCTGGGTATTAATATTACGATTGTATTTTTCATTCTTGGGGCATGGAAAAAAGGCTGCTCTGTGTTATCCAGTGAAATGTATCCCATTGCTGAAAAGACTCAGCTTTCCATGTGACCTTCCTTCTAATTCATGAAGGAAGGAGCACAGCAAACTTTACAAGTACTTTTTTTTTTTAAACCTTCTCTTCCAAGATTTTCTAAAAACCTCTGAAAGCCTTCGGGAAATTTAATCAATGTTCATGATCAAATGATGGAGAAGAGAAGCAGCTTTACTGATTTTTTTTTTAAGACATATTTTCCATCTTTAACAGCAAAATCTGCATTGCACCATGATGCACAAAGATGATGTGTTCCTAAGACGCATGACATCAGCTAACGAACAGACTGCAGCTCCACCCTGCCTGAAGCACATTTCAGAACATCCGCAATCTCACACCTGATGGGACGCTGCTAAAAATTAGCTTTTTAATGTTTTTCTTAACTGCAGAGGGTACACAGAGGAACCACAAGTCCAGGGCTCAATGCAGGACTGAGGTTCTAATTCTTCTTTCAGTGCAGCACAAGGGCTCTCCTCTGTGCTTGAAATACTCTTCCCCCGGTGCCTCGCCTTGCTCTGAGGACAAACAAGGCTTTCATCTGCTTTGGTGAATCAAAGCTATCGGGTGGGAGAGTGGGGGGCAATAGTTACTGAGGGTCACTCAAAGAAAGGGCAAATGTTTATTATAATAACTATACTAATAGATTCAATATATATCTAGTGTTCCTTTACGTTGCCATGTTCAGAGACTTCTGGAGATACTGGATAACTTATTCAGGTCTGATCTTTACTTGGAAGACTCTATATTAAATACTGTGACTATGGATAGGTATTAAGATAATAAGGTATCTTACTTCAGAGATAGAGTCATCTTGTACATTTTTATATATCACATAAATATTATATCAGGAAAAAAATGGGACTACATTTGAAGAAGGAGATGCCGGAAAACTAGCTGAACAAGTTTAGCTAATACCGGAATGCTAATATACATATACAGACACATTTCCATTTTGCGACCCTCGTATAGTGATATAGTTCAAACTGAATTGTTTTCTAATAAAAATAATCTCCATTTTTACAGAATAGGGAGTCCATATATACTCATCACAAAAGCTAAATGCTTTATTCAAATAACTGACTGCTGAAAGACTGATTACTGAATAACCGAAAGATCTCTTCTATAGCTGTTTAATCTAATTTTGATGTGTTACATCACATTAGTGGGTTCTTGGAGAATAAGACACTTTAAATACATAACACCAAATAAATTTGCTTAAGGTTTGACAGGCCATTGACTATATACAAGATAAAAAGTAAGTACTGAGAAGAATGAAGAAATTAGTGAAGCCTAAATTCCTCTATGTATAGCTTAGTTATTACAGCAGTACTGGAGAAAACAATTATTATAGTGGCTAATTCCCCTAGAATGTAGTGAACTGATTTCACGTGTGTGCAATATTGCTCTCTACTGGCTGCTGCCTGGATAGGAAGAGGCAATGCTTAAGCAGAGAAACCTTCACATGGGCTGCTACATCCTGCACCTACCCGTAAGCAGACAAACTAATTCCTAGGAGGACTGATGACCCAACGGCATGCAGCTGACTTTCCCGAGAGCTGCTGGATAACCGGCCCCTTGATTACAAAGGCTAAATGGAGAATCAGGAGGGCAAATTTAGATGACAGTCTTTGAATATCTTTCTAGTGGCTAGCAATTTAAGAGAAGATGGTGAGATACTACAGCAGTAGGGATAATACTGTGAAATAGAAGTGAACTGTACTAATGATATTAGGGAAAGGAAACATCTTCTAGTCCACGTGGAAAAGGTTTGCAATTCTGCAGTAAATACTGTTCAGTTCTAATTTCTACTCCCCAGGTATAATTTATCTGAGCACTGTGTCTGTCATCTGAAGCCTTCAACATCGCTATTTTAATATTCCAAAAATTATTATTGAGTGGCAGAAACTTATGAAAGAAATGGAAGAGGTGCTGTGGATCCCACCTCCCTCCAGTCTCTACAGAGTATCTTAATGATTTCTTAACTTCAGAGTTACCTAACCGTTATGCTGCTGGAAATCAGTGAAGGACCTGCCCCTCTGACACGTGTGGCTTGCATACAAACTCATTAGAGATGTGCAGGTGCTGAAACAGGCAAGGTGTAAAAAACAGAGTAAAATATGAGCACTTTCTGCCTTTTTCTTCCACAGCCCCAGACATATTCTATCTTCAGAATCAAAATACTGAAGGAATAGCAACGTGTGCTCTCGAAAATCCAAATGAAGTCTGACAGCAGCGATTACCCTCAGAGAGGCCTAAAGGCTTAGGAAACTGTTTTTACCTATTAAAGGAAAAAAGTCCATATTCTGGGGCATGGAAAATGGTTAAAGATGATTTTCAGTTTGAACACTTGTTAACTAATTTGAGTAACTTTCCCTGCAGTCTGATAGACATAGCAAAACTGTATGGAAAAGATCTGTATCTTTTCCACTTCTGCTCTATCGTTTTTGAAACAAGAGGCCAGAACTCCACACAGGCAGTATTCAAGATGCAAGCCTACCTCAATAGCATAGAGGGGCATAAGGATGTGCTCTAGTTCACTTTGTAACTTACTCCTTATACTTCCCAACACTTCATCTGTGGTGGTTTTTTGGACTGCTGTTCAGCATTGAATTGACTTTTTCATAGAGCTATCGTTATTCCAGAGTCCTGTTCCTAAGCAATAATGGTCAGCTTAGAGCTTATTTTATATGCAAAGATATGGCTTTTTTTTCCTCCCAGCTGCATCATTTCACAATAATCTACACTGAATTTTACTTGCTAATTAAATGACCACTCTTGTAAGGACCTTATGAAATTCTTCACAGTCAGCCCTCATCTTTTGACCCTCTGTAACTTCTATTATCAGCAAAATTTGCCACCTTACAAGTTGCTCCTTTTCTACATCATTTACAAGCGTGCTGAGTCATACAGATCCTAGCACACATCTCTCTGAGACTGCCCTCAGGACCTCTACCCACTTTCTAATTTGACCATTTACTCATACATTTTTTCCTCAGGTTTCAGACATCTTTCTAACCCATACAAGTCCCTTCCCTTTTATCCTATGGCACCTTCATTTCCATATAAACTTGTGATGTAAAACCTAGTTGAAAACCTTTTGGAAAATGTCTAGTACCACAGAATTCAATGAAAATAGGATAACCCCCCTCAAAGTAAGATAGGTGAAGAGCAAACAACATAAGCAGCTACCACTCACCATAACTTCCTCTGTGCAGCTACTTCCCATAGAGAGGACCATGAAGACCCCTGCCTGGCAGCCTTCAGTAGTAGTGAGAAATCCAGCTTTGCCAGAGGTATAAAGGTGCACCAGCTGCAATGCATTTCCTAACGCTGAAAAGCACTTTAAGGAGCAGACACGGTCTGACCCTTAAGGCTTAGCTAAGTGTCTCCAGAAGGCTGCCAAAACCCATCCAGTCACACAACTATACTTCCGGCTGCTCTAGAGATGTGAGGGAGTGGAGTAAAAGGAGCTGGCAATGACGCAGAAACTGTCAGAATTTTTGCTTGGTGTCTACCAGAACATTATCCGGGGCACTCAGACTATGTAGATGTCATGCTAAGATGAGGACTGATGGTAGTGAAGCCAAAATTCACATTTGTCTTTTCTTTCATTGTTATTATTTTCATTAGCCAAGAAAGTCAATGGAGGAATGCAGCACATTTCCTACTGACCACATAGCTCAGTAGCATACATCATGCTTTTATGAGCTGAATTTGCTACAAAACTAGTTTTCCCCTAATTGAAATCGCCAAAAAGCAAAAGTTGAAGGTAGTGTAAGAGAAAACTCTCAATGAACCTCTCAAAGGGTCTTTGCTTTGAGTTAGGTTACTATTTTTGCTGTTTGACATATTCTGAAACTCTCCTCTAAAGCTAAGACGAGAAGGAAATCATGTGGCCTTCTCCAAATGAGAAATGACTGAGATGGCCTCTCAGAAAACTGAGTGCTGTATCTGAAGAAAGAACACAGGGACAAGATCAAAAGTGAGCGTCTTGTCTCAGGGGGCAGAAAAAAATATGGCTCTGGAAATGGTGGCGCCAGTTCAAGAGAGGACACACACTCAGTGTGTCAGACAAACAGATCCTGTCGGCTGTCTAAGGAGCTTGCACCTTACTGTCTTGAAATGCTGGACTGATTTGAAGTATGATGTGACTATGACTTATGAGAAGTGAGTAAATGGAAGGGCTGGTAGGCATGAAGGTAACTTTACAAGATAAAATGGGTTGATACGGGGAAGAAAAGATAGAAACTTCTGCTCTGAAAGTCTCTACATACAAGCTGTCATGGAAGAACATGCACTTTGTCCGCTTCTACTCAGAAGGCCAGAGGACAGCCAAGAGAAACTTGAGAAGAGAAAAAAGTGGTATCTTCCTAAATTTCCGGTCAGTACTTCATGAATGTTTGGATAACCATACCTGTTTTCTATCAGGTGAACAGAATGAAATGGTTTGGAAAATTTTGAAATTTTGACCAGCCCTAAAAGGTGGATGAAAAAAATTAAATCATCCTGGAACAAGTTGGCACAGCCTGGCCCAGAGCCATCCCCGCGTGCCCAAGGGCCAGCTCCGTTTCTTCTTGCGGGAGGCCAAATGGGAGCTGCTGCTCCCCGGAAAGCAGGAGGAGGCCGTGCGCCCCACGGCAGGGAGGGGTCCGGGGAATCAGGACTCGGGCTCATCCCTCCTCAAGGGACAGATGCCATCACCCCTCCTTCCCCACGGCCCCTCCGCCCAGGGCCGGCGCTGCTTCTCCGGCGGGCTGAGCCCACAACTCCTGCGTCGGCCCCCGGCTGCCCCTCATGCTGGCGGAGCGTGCCGTGCACAACTCCTGCACCTAGACACTGAGGAAGCAATTAAGGTTAGCATGACGGCAGTTGTCTCTGCACTACTATTCTCTAGTGAGTTTAAGTTAAGACTTTCAACATCAATTTTTTCCACCTAGGTTTGCATTTAATTATAGAGTAAGGGCACTGTGTGTTCCAAGAGCAATCATCTTACTGACATGTTATTCTGAAGCCAGCCTTCATTCAGTGTGACACATGCTGGTTATGCACTACCAAATAGGGCTGTAATGAAGTGAGGCTGCCGAAAAATACATTGGAAACTGAAGTAATGCCAGTTAAGAAAGCTTATCCTCACTTTATTATTATTATTATATTTAATAAACAATCTTCATGCCTACAGAAGAAAGAAACAAATGAAAGCTTTCTAGTGTAGGTATAAAAGCCTGGCATAAAAAATGTGTTTACTGAATTACAACTACTGAACTTTTCATTTTGCTCTAAAATGGGGGCGGGGGGGACAAGTTGAAACAAACAGAAAGGTTTTCAGTGATGATGTAAAGAGGAACAAAACCCTCTTAAGGCAGAAGACAAGTATATATTCCAGGTGATGGCTTAGGAGCATCTTTGTAAAAAATGCTGGATCTAGACTGAAGTGCATTATGAGCTCTGGTGTTTAACAGCAGGTCCCATTTAAAGATCCATTGAAGGGCCTGGGAAAACTTCAAAAAAACCTAAATATTGCTGCTGAGCAACTTTTTTTTCTTTTTGACATCTCCATCTAATCGGCCTTCTTAGAAAGTTTCCTTAGCTGCTAACTAAGGACCTGAGACTGCAAGGTGGCAAGGATCAGTCCTGTGAGTTGTAAAGGTGTGGCTGGTATTTGTTAAGCAAGCTGTGAGCTGTAACTGTAGGTTTTCCACCAAACTCTCCTCATTTCACTCCTGCTGTATCCTGGCAGCCCCTACCGTGTTCATCCCTGTTGTCTAATGACTGCATCCTCCCTGACTTGGGCTTCCGTGCATGGCACAGAGAGGCTAGCACCATAAGCTCCTCAGCCCTATTATAACAGAACTACATAAAAGTGGTTTAGGATGGATAGATTCCAATTATTGACAGAACAGCCATAAATAATCTGCCATATATAGAGTAAAACAGTGGTAAATAAATACTTTCATTCTCCCTCTGCTCCATTTCTTTTCCCCTTCAGAGAACAACAGAAAGAAAGGTGAAGCAGATCCCAGGTACTATTGGCCCTCTCAGCACTCCCAAGAACATCCCCAGAAGATAATGTATTTTTTTCCTTTTCCTAAAGTACAATAATTGCTGCAAAAAGAAATCAAATTATTCATATGTTGCTATAGGAGCTCTGAAAATTTCAAAGTTGATTGCTCTTCTGTATATATTTTCAGGGTCCTTGCTTCTCTTTATTTCAAGACAAAACCTGTCACAGAAGACTGAATCGCTCTTTCAGTATAAACAAATAAGTAGAGTTTGATTTTTCAATTTTGAATTGGCATAAGAAATAAAAGCTTTTGCAATGGAGAAGATCTTACTTTTTGCTAGACTTAGGGTTTTCACAACTGTTTGACTCATTATGGGCAAATACCAAGCACGGATATCCTAGCAGCTCTGGGGTGGACAAGTCTCCGTTCCCACATTTCTCCCCATGCTCAGTATGAGTTTATGCACTCTCTTTGTGGATCCATCCCTAAACAATTTGCATTCTTGTATAGTGAAGTTATTAGAGGAACAATTTCATGCAATATTGCTGTTTAGGTCGGGGTCAAGGCTTTGTGAGAGCTCCACACTGCATATTGTTTTGCAACACTTTTTATTTCTGTTTTACGGTGGTTCTTACGAAAAGAGGTGACACAGGCAGATTATTTTGTATGTTCTACCTATGCTCACAGAGATGCATTCTTTATTAATTTCTGTAATACACTTCACATCTGGGGGATATTATTGGCATAGCAACAGTTTCTGCCAAGACCAGCCTCTTAAACTAAATTCCAAGAATATTAACTCACAGCAGAATTTTATAGTAAGCTCAACGTTACTACTGCTCAAAAACAAAATAACACAGCTTCTGGGGGCAGAAGATGCAGCATTTTAACAATCTGTTTGGAAGCTGGCTTTCTGTTCCTGTGAGGACACGTAACTCACTGCCAAACTGTTTATACCCTTACTTAATTAATTTGCAGTCTGTATAGGCCAGCCCTATAAGGCACTGGTGTAAGGTACTGAACTCGCTTTTCCTTTGTGCAAGCAGCATCGTCTCTCAGGTCCCAGAGGCAGGTAGTCAGACCCGGGAAACCCCAAACAGCCTCACTGCCTGCCAGCTTCGGCTGAGAGCGCAGAAGTGATTCAGGTGATATTTGGTGCTCCTACTAAGCCTGATTCTGACTTGGCCCTCACATGACATGACTACAAGTCATTACAGACCTACTTCAGCAGAAAGAAGACGCAGTGCTAATATTCTTTTATTACTAAAACTCAAGCTGTTTTCCAGGAAGGCTTTGACACAGTATCTTCTTTACTTTTAGCACAACCTGGCACAGCAAGGAAGTCTACTGACAAAAACGCTGCCCCAAGGGAAGCTTTGAAAACTGTTTACCCCATACATGCCCTTATGTCTTCTTTTTGATATCTTCAGTTTTACATTTATATTTCAGTTCTCAGCTACTTCCAAACTCGTATGTGATTCACACACCAGGCTTTCCAATTCTGGCAACACACATCATCTCTTTAAAATCTATGGCAAGCCAATATCAGCACTTATTACTATTATAAGATAATTATTGCAAATCACATCATCTCTTTAAAATCTATGGCAAGCCAATATCAGCACTTATTACTATTATAAGATAATTATTGCAAATTAATCTTGCACTTCATTACAAACAAAAAAGAAATAAAACAAAATAAAACAAATCCTCCAGGTAGCAATCTAAAGACTGGAATTGAGAGAAATAGCACCTTCTTTGATTTCTAAACTAATATATAGTCATTGTAACCTTTCTGAGTTACAGGGTAGCTTCTGAATATTAACATATAATGCCTTATCAAACAACAACTTCATAAGCTTAAATCTTCCTTATTTGCATTTCTACAAGAAATTTTCCCTCAACAAGGTTGACACTACAATGTTTTTCTAGGGAACATAATAGCAAAAAGAAAGTGATCACGGCAGATGTTTGAAATACTACCATTAAAATGCCAAAAATTAATCTAATTTTATTTAAGTTTGCACACTAAAACAACCCCAGTATTCCACGAAATTGTTTTTAGTAAGGAAACATGCAACACTATCCATTTCTCACAGCCATGTTGCCAAAATGAAAAAATACAAAATGTTGAGGCAGCAGAAAACTACTACATTTTCCCAGAAAAAAAGAAAAGATTCCTTTTAGACAAGAGCAATATTGTAATACAACTTTTATCAAGAGAAAATGAGCAGAAAAATTCTTACTGCCATATGAACAGATCTTTGCTTGACTAACCCTTTCAGAGCTCTACAAAAACCCTGAAAAACTCCGGTTGATATTCTGTTGCTAGAAAGTTGCCACGGTATTGGGCTTTACTGCTGGTTTTCTTTTCCTGCATGAAACTGCAGCAAATTAAATTATCCATGTGTGCTGTGTTCATTAAACTAACGAAAAATGTCAATAATTTTTTGATAAATTGTTGTAGAGTTTTAAAGAATCAGAAGCAACATTAAGAAACATCCTAAATCCGCAAGTATGGAACAATTAACCCCCCTTAGTAACTGTGTTATATATGCATATACACACTATATTTATGTATACATGCATTTTGAAAGCTGTTCAGTATTATTCTGTAAAAACCAAAATGATTATTCTGTAATAAACAAAATGATTATTGCTTGCAAATAGCACTACTTCCATGGTTATAACTATTGTAAGCTATAATAGCATAACATTTTTGCATTTTTGGGATAGAGATGTCTAAAGGCAGGGAGAAATTAAAGTTCAGGGCCATGCTGCCAGCAGTATGAGTGCAGACATCTACTGTCACACGCCAAAGCATGCTTGCTGTTCCTGTTCCAGCTTTCCCCGCTAGATAGAGGGTCTTTACCCTCATCAGTCTGATTAGGCTACTATTCAAACCTTTTTTAAGACTTGATCTTATACCACCTGCCAACAGTATTTTTGGGCTCATTAATAATATTTTCCGGCCATCCTATTATGCTGATTAATGCGTAATCTCTCTAGGTATGGACTCCAGGGGCTGGTGGGTCATGGTGCATCACTGAATCTAGCCCCATGTAGCCACTGGCTTGTCCTAGGCCCCTTGATTCAGTGTTTAATCAGAGTTGCAGTGGGCTGACACTTCTCAGGACTACTAAAATTCAGTGTATCCAACCTAGTTCAGTTCTTGAATATCATTACTGAAACTCTTCTCAGGAAGAGCGAATGTGGTAAGCTTGGCTATACAGCGCGCAGCTGTTACAACCTTATTGTCATAACAGAGGATAGCATGAGCTCCAACTTTTTTCCTCATTTTCCTCCAGAGCCTTAGAGCTGTTTAAGACACTGTGACCTGCTGTGGAGAGCAGTGAAATACATGCTCCTGCTCCTTGTGATTTAATTAGGCTTTTTCTTCTGATGTAAAATGCATCTGCATACCAGAGTGCTGATGCCTGATTAATTCCTATAGTGGTAAGTGGTAAGAATAACAATTGCAGTGTTTATTAATAAGAACACGAACAGAAACTGGTCATGTAGCATGGTCTCATAGAGCAAATCTCTTTTCTGGTCATTAACTGTTCCTTCTAGCTGTATATCTAAACCAGTCAGTGCATGCAACCACAATCTTATTCTGCTGGCTTGCTTGCTCATTTGCTTGGTTAAACATGACTGGCAGCTGCAAATTGAGTTGTTGCTAACTCGTATATTGAACAAAAAAACTAAAGCATTCTTACTAATTTCAGTAACTTACATGCTGCTACATGAGAGAAGGTAAACAGAATGAAAGAAAATGCTTATATCGCAGCCAAATTGCTTATTCTTGATAGCTTCCAGAATAGTGATAGTTTCATGACACCACGAACAAAACAAACAAACAAAAGTCTTTGCTGGAAATGGCATGTTCATGCCGTTTGAATTCATTAAGTTCTCTGCAGTAAATTGAGATAATTTTCAATTTTGTTGTTGCAGATATAGGGAAGGCAGAACCCCTTCCCAAACAAAACAATATACATCAACCCCCTTCTGCCAACTTACAATAAAGGAAATCATAATCAAGCATGGCAAAAGAAACATCCTCTTCTTCCCTAACAACTGATATTTCCTTTTTTGAGTTAAAAGCTTTAGCTCTGAGAGCTGAATTCATGTTCTGTTCTTTTTTCCTTCCACCAAATATCAGTCACTTAGCATGTTCTCAATTTTTGCATAGAAAAGATGTTTCTGACTTCCACATTATACTGAGATGATTAGCTTCTGTGAGAATAACAAAAAATGCAGCCATTTTAACATGCAACAGCCACCTCTCCTGCTTTCTAGAGATGCAAAGTTTCAGCTCTGAATATATGCAAAGACTCCTAATGCGATGTTTCTCTGTGTGAAGCAAAAACAGCTAATGCAGAATCAGGGGCAGAAGGGGGATTGAATCCGAGATGCCCACAGTTGTGATTCCCTGTTGATCTTTCAGAATATTCTCGGGCAGCTGAATCATGAAGCAGAAGTTTTCTTTAAAGCATGTTTCCTTTTTTCCCTCTTCAATAATAAGCAATAACTCTCAGGATGACATTTTTCAAACTTTGAGAAGTTAAGATTAATGCATGACTTGCGTGTGTGAGTGAAAGAAAGAGAGAGACCCTTCATGAAGGTTTCTTGCATTTTTAGCAGGAGGAGAACTTCAGCTGACAAAACGATTTTTAAATCTGGATGCATTCATAGTTATTTTTTTTTCTCTCCCCATCCCTCTTGAGAACCTCTCCCAGATCAGACCACACTATTTTCCTGAAAAATTCAGCCAGAATTCCCTTTATTATTAATTGCTGATAGAAACTAATGGTCCCATCTAAAATACAGTCTATGAAGTGGCAAAGCTTTGGTTAGCCACAAAATACAGAAAAGTAGGGCTGGCAAGGTCCTTCAGAGGTCGCCTAGTTCAGCCTCCCTTATTCCAAGGGAAGATCAACTACTTGGTCCCTAACAGATCTTTGCCTAACTCATTCCAAAGGACCTGCACCAGTCAAATTCCACCTCCTCAATGTGCCTTCACATGCAAAATTTTTAAAAGTTCTGCTCAACATGTTTATATATTTACTTTTCTCCATTATTTGTAGTCTCAGGGTTGAAACTTCAGCAAACAGGAGAAATTTCCAGAAGGAGAGATGAGGCCTGGTAATGAGCTAGCTGAAAGCAGGGGGTTTTATAGACTTCTGGACCTGACCCATTTCATAATTCAACTTGCATTATTGACTTTTTAATTATTATTTTTCTTGGGAATTGTATTTTGCTTGAGGACAGGTAATTTTTTGTACCTTCCTCCTGCAGGAATCCTTAATGCCAGCCCCTACTGTGACCAGCTGGTCATCTTTCGACTTTTCTCCTAGAGACTGCCTTCATTTGAGGTAAAGCACCATTTGCAGATGGAATTTTACAAATAATGGAAGGAGCGAGCTATAGCATGATTTTTACATCTTTCTTCCACACCACAGGAAAATCTGCCCTTCTGACATTTCTAACTCAGTTGGAAGCAAGAAAAATCAGAGCTCTTGTAAGAAAAGTTGAGAGCAAGATCTTCGAATGATTAGATACTCGAAATGGGCACCTTACCGCTTAAGCAAGGCCAGCAACGGACAGTTTCGAGACTGTCCCATTTGTAAATTCAGAGACCTTTCTGAAGCAGCAAAAATTCACCACCATGCGTGCTGCTAATACAACGATCTAAACAAGGTGAAGAGATTCCTTCTACTGTACCTGGACTACTAACGCTTGATTGGGAAGACCAGTTTCCACAGACACATGAGCCTCCTTGCTTGCTTTCTTGGCTAATCATAGTTTGCGCAGACTGAAGCTTCTTTCAGGTGGAGCTTCCAAGAGTTCAGGGGAGGGAGTCCCTGTGTGCCTGCACTCCTGCCGGATCTCAGCACTTTGGGGGGGTCCTGTTTAGGTTCTCCATCCATCTGAGAGCATGGACTGAAGGCAGCTGGAATGTCTCCTGCTTCCTGAGAAATCCAGCCGTGCTCCAGCATCAGCTCTGCCTGGTTATTAGCAAGCGCCCTAGCTTGACTGGCAGTCTATCACACCCGACACAGAGGTGCTTCCCTTACGTAAATTACGATAAATGGCCGCACGCACGCATGCACACCCCCACTTATGGTAAGTATCTTTCAGAACCAATTATTTATCTGCCTCGAACTTCTGGAGCTAGATTTAGCTGAGGAACAAAATGCCGTAGGGCTGAACTGTCTTGAAAGTCTCACAATATAAATTGCTGCCTTATAATTACAGCCCAATTAAAATTCAGTGTTGCTCTCTTCATTAATTATCATCTCTAGCCTTACAAATAAGTTGGGAGAGACTGCTATTTTGTGGACCATGTAGCTATCCTCCCCCTGTTTTGACTTTGAGAAAACCATGCCTAAAGTTTTGTGCTCCGATAGCAGAGGCAGCAGGAGGTTAACACCCGTGTTTTACGCTCCCATCCTCACAATAACCCCATTTTTTGACTCACAAATGCTCAAAAGGCTCAACTGAATTCAAGCAGAGCTCTTGTCAAGAACTCAAACGGAAGTCTTGTGAACAGCAGTACTAAACCATGGTACTAGGACTCACAAAAGCTGCTGTTAGGACACCTAAGCCTACAGCAAAACTTCCGGGCTGCACAGAGTCCCACGCTGATCCTGCAGGAACTCGCTCTGCTGGCTCCAACCTATTAAGAGACTGTGCTGCGTTAACTGCGTAGCCGTAAGCTTTGTGTTACCTCTAGTATTGTATGTCTGCACTTCTTTAACCTTATTTTGGGAAAGGGTTTCCTACGTCCTCTTGAGACTGGCATAAAGCCACCATAAACTCTGTTACAGGCTCCAGCTAATCACATCGGGGCAGCAGCTGCCTGGATCAGGCCTGCGCTGGTAGGTGACGGGCCAACACACAAGCCCAGCCTCAAGGATCATGAAAATCATGACTTCAGGCAACATCTACAAACACAGAAACACAGGAGTTCACAGCGATTTAGCAATTTAGGAATTGCTATACTCCTAGGAGGCAATACTATTTTTGGGTTACGTTATTAGACAAGCCTTGAATCACACAGGGACTGTCTCGCTTCACTTTTTTCAGAGTTAGTGCTTGCTTTCATTAATGCTCTCATTAACGCCAGGGTTTACCAGGGTGCCATGCACTAAATTAGGAGGAATCAGACTAACGGGCGTACGTCATTCAACTGCTGCCACTGTAATGTTTCACACCACCAAGCGAGTGTTTCTGCAGACTGTTACCCAAGGCCACACATATTCTTATGGCCTGACCAGAGCTTAATCACCCTTCCTTGCACCAAACAGACATGCTCACAGACCGAGAGAAAACTTCTATTGCTCTTATATCCTCCTTATTCCACAATTAACTGATAATATCTTTTTGTTTGCCACACTCATCATTCACATTGATTGCCTGCTGTATTACACTGGTGATCGGATCATTTGAAGTAGCTGATTTACTGATTCCACCTTAACCGATTTTAATTGGTTCAATGTATTGTTCCATCTTTAATTACCTTAGTAAAATCATAGTATATTAGCTCTGCAGTCTCTTTGCTTCTCTTTTTTTAATGAGTAAAAACCATAATAGTGACAAAAGATTCTTTTTCTGAGTGAGAAGTTTGCCATTAGCTTGGCTCTTACTCCAAATCAGTGACCACAAACCTTGCATAGATGCTGAAAACTCAAAAAGATTCAATTATCGTTAGAAGAAAAATATAAACAATCATAAGAGATCAATGTGGTGCGAAAGGGCTATAGTAAAAGATTGAATAAACAGAAAAGTAATTTAAAAGACATTTCTGCATTTATAACATCTGCCGGTTCTTCCTTTGTGCTTAGACACTAATCATCGCAGTATTGCTCACTTGGTCTGGTTGGTAATGGGGATCACGACAACCAGCAAGGAAGGAGCTGCTTCAGGTGCAGGATTACAGCAAAGTGTGGGGACCACAGTATCTACTGCCACGCCACAGGATGATGGAGGGTGGCTGTGAGGGCAATTTTGGTCGTCTTGGGATTCCTCATACATCTTCAGAGGGATTCCTCTAAGCTCCCCCTTTCCCTTCAACTTGGCCAACATCCCAGCACAATATGTCTTCTTTCAGACTGCCATCGAACATGAGGACACAGATCTGCTCCTGATATAATCAGCATTTTAATTGTATTCCTTTTCTTTTTGCCTCCTGATTTTATTTTCTGCTCTATGGCTATGCTTTAAATATGTTTTCTATTCATCAAAGGAATAATAGCTATTCTGAATTAAACATGATTCCCAGGGATTGGCAGAGCTTTCTTCTCCAACAGGTATATATAGACAAAAACAAAGCTCAAAAGAAACGCCAGGGCTAATTAGACAAAGCAGTGTTGTATATGCTCACAAACAGAGGCTCATCAGGCAGTATACGTAAAGTGAGATTCCAAATCATGAAAGCACTGCTTTCTAGTCACAAACTGTTTTTCATTTCCTCTTCTCTGGCACAGAAACAGCAGGCTTTGGAAACTTGCTGCTTTTTCTTTTAACTTTACATTGGTTATACATTTGGGCAACACTAAGGTTGATTTTACATTTCTTTTAGCATACAGCCAATCAACAAAATCAGCATGTCTTCCAAACCCAGAGTTAGCTTTCTGTCTTTCCTCATAGGGGCTGCAAAGTGTAATTAATGTTTGCAAAGCACTACAAAATTCTTGCACCGAAAGTGCTAACTTAAGGCCAAGCATTTAATATGGGCAGAACTTGTTCTGTCAAAGTTCCCAAATGAGACAGAGTCAGGGTCAGATCCAAAACAGCAATATTGACACACAAATAAAAACATATTGTTAGTCATAGGTTAACAGGTGACATGTCTTGGGAAGATAACCTTTTCTTTAGGTGCAGTACGTGATCTTTGCAGTAATTTTTCTGAGTGAATTGGAAAAGAAACAGCACGGGCTATTTACTGGAGGTCACATTTTTAATCACAAAATATTGAAGACATCTACCCGACAGCTGTTAATCCTTTCAACCAAAACAAAACACAAAAATAAAAACAAAAAGCAGCACTCCCACTAAAGACTGAACTCTTTGAATGTCTTAAAAACAAGAGCACAGAATAATGAAAATGCACCGAACGGAATGTGTTGGCAGACCGTCAGCATTTTATCAGCCTGGGGGAAGAAAGTTTGTTGGAAATCTGGAGGTCTTTGTAAACCCCTAGTTAGCAGTGGACTTAAAAAGTACAGGATTGTAAGAATTGCCATACTGATCTAAGTCAGAGGCCACCCAGTTAAATGGTTTCCATCAGCTGCGTCAGAAGAAAGCTAGCAGCATATCATACGCTCATCAAATTACTGCATTTGACCTTGGCCCAAGGGAAGCAGAGAAGCAAATGGTAGGCGAGAGAGGTCTGTTTGGTTTGCTGAGGAAGGTGCCACACGGGGCCAGTGTTAGCGTCAGGAGACTAAACTCTGCAGGCTTCATCTGCTGTCACCGAAGAGACAGAGTTGCTTGGAAATGTGCCTGGAGGACCTGAAGTTCAGCGCTCCGGCTCTGAATTGCCCTTTGGCGGGGGCTGATTCCTTCCTTTGGTTTCACCATGGGGATCCTGCGGAGGTTAGTCTCCAAGCCAAGGGCTGGGGTGCTTCCCAGTCGCTCTGCACAGTCTCGCTAGTCGGGCAGAGGTCCCCTGCGATAGGCAGCCACAGTGCCCCCAGTGTGTACAATCACTGTTTCTGAAGCTATAAAAGAAGATTTCACCGTAAACATGAATGTGTGGCAGGGCAGATCTCTGATTCCAGGGAGCTAAGCTGCAGAAACTGCTTATTTGCACCCCGGACTGCAACGAGTCATGAACAGCCACGTTGCCGCTGTTCTCAGGCTTCAACACATTTAACTGGCACACACTACAGAGCGCAATCATGCCCAAGAGACTGAGAAATCCTTCCTGAGAAAAGATCAAAGACATTATTTAGGTACATTTATGTTTGAAGTACAGGCGTGTAAGTGTTATGTGTTATTTAAGTTATATAACAGCCAAGGCAGAGTAAGGGAGAAGTATTATGAGGGACATGAGCAGATTTACTGTCATAGATTCAGAACAAGATATCTATGGTATTACAATTGTCATTTACAAACGCATAAAATTATTTATAATTTTTCTATGTTCAACTAATGTTTGATTTTCTAAGAATTCATGTTACTTAGTATGAGTGGACACCATCAAGATCTGTTTATTGAGTTGTACACACAACAGCTCAGCAGTTTGCCTGAGTAATGCTTTCCGAAATCTCCTGAGAAGACAGGCTGATGTCTTGTGGTTGAGGCAATACTTAACGGACAGGAGAAAAAGGGGAATATAATTTTAAAAATATAGTATTGCCTCAGTTTCTCCTGGCTCCATTATGTAAGCACTTTTGCCCACACGGAAAGGTTCTGTCAAAGCTTTTGGAGGATTCGTTATGTACAGTGTATTTCTTTAGAAGTGAATACTTTCTACAGTATTGGGTATCTTTCAAAAATAATGAAGTTTATTAGCTTTTTGCATACTTGCCTATGTATTATCATGTGTAAAGCATGAATATTGTATGTCATAGTGAAAGAAATAACCTGACACATTTCAGCACTTAAGGAGAGTCCATTTTGACCACCAGATTGCTCTCATTTGTCTTGTAATGAGATTCCTGAATCAAGCTGAAACAGACCATTAAAAACAACAGTCCATTAGGGAAATGAATTGTATTTTATCCTAAGTCATTTATGCCCCTAACCTTGCACAGATGTAGAACTTCAAAGCTGTGGGGTCCCTGACAGGAGCGAGTCTATGTTCTGCAGCAATACAAGCTAGAAGTGAACTCCTAGAGGAGTTCCAGCTTGATTTTGCAGTTCAAGCTTCCTGTAAAACAGTGCATGCCAGCACCGACTTAACAGATAGATTAGCAGCTCTGAATATCTTGGATAAGGAAAACAGCAAATGACTCTGCACTGCATAACAGGCACGTCATTTTGGGAGAGAGATACAGTAAACATCATTTGCCTTATAAAATGTTCAGGGTGATTATGCCAATTATTACCAGAAAGGCTGAAAACCGATTTGCCAAACCCATTTGGCCCAAGCACATGCTGAGAAAACCAGCATGAAAAAGAAACGAATGTCTTCCAGATGTTACATGCTGCTATTATCAAAGATGAAGATGGGAAAATGAAATGTAGTGCGCGAGTTCCCCGGACCCACAGGTCAGGAGGAAGCCTACAGCAGCCTGCTGACCGAGTCGACAAACTCACATACAGACCTGAGCAGACCTCTCAGTGAGCTTAGGATTTTGAAATTTGGAAGCTGAAAGCAGATTGTTACTCTAATTCAGTGAACTGAAATCTGTACTAATAGATGGACTATCTGAGCGGGGCGGAGATCATCACCATGACGGCTCTGTTTGTTTCTGCCTAGAAAACATATGCTTCGGGCAGATGCACCGTGTCTGCTGACGCACAGGTCAGGGAATGCTGAAAAGGTCGTTCAAGCTGCCAGACAGAAAAGGTTGACAAATATTCCAACACTTCAAGGATGGCTGTTAAATCAATCATGATTTTTTAGTTCACATTTGAACTCAGTGACTCAAAAGATCTGCGTACTGTACTAAGGCAGTATCTGTTTTGGAAACAGCAATACGATGAGCTAAGCCAGTTGATTTTAAGGAGACAAGAAAGAAAAGGTGGCATTCATTATGGAAAGCTCTGGATCCCCTCAGCATTGTATTCATGTACTTTAGTTTGATCACATACATTTAAGGCTGTATGGTTTTTGTCTTGATGGAAAACCATATTAATCTAAGGGGTTAGTATTTTTATGCTATCACAAAATCCTGGTGGAGTGTAGAGGAGGCAAAAGAAGCATCTCTCAGATTTGGAGAGAGTTCCTCAACAAGCCAGTAAAACCTGGTGGCGAAATTACTGTTGTCACAAAGTTGGCCAAAAAGAAGGAAATCCAGGTCACAGGAAATAAAGTAGGTCTGTGTGTTTTACCGTTTTGTTGGGTCATTTAAAATTTGACTTCTTGAGTTTGACAAAGACATGTTCTTTCCTCAGCAGATTTCCAGCTAGTTCTGCTCAAGAAGTCAAGTGAAATTCAACCAGAAATGTGGGAAACTGAGGAGGGACAACAAATGACTGATACATTGCCAGCTAGACAAGAATCACTGAAGAAAAATTGTGCATCATAAGCATCTCTCTCGCCAAAGAAGAACCTAGAAAGCTCTGACCTGGGGAAAATGTAAGACCTCATTTCACAATCACCACGGACTGCACTGCAGCTAGTGTCTGGAGTCTGTTTAAGGTTCTGGCACATGAAAACAATGAAGTTCCAAATATGGCAAAGGTGGGAGAAGGTTTAGGGGATGTTGCAAAATATTGCTTGTAAACACTTTGCCAAGCCCATTTTGCCCAAGAGCATGTTGAACTGAGAAAGCCAATACTGAAGATGAGACCTGTGCTTTCCAAAACAAAGGTATCATCAAAGCTAAAGGAGGGAAATTCAACGTATTTTGATATTTCATAGCAGCAAAATGCTATTGCACCTTAATCTCTTTCCTTCGAGGAGTCCTGTAACTACCTTGCTGGATGTAGTTACAGATGAAACAGACACTCTTGAAAGACAAATATTGACCTTTACCTGGTACAGGAAGTACTGACTATTTTTACCACCTGGATTAAAGACAAAACAAACAGGCAAGCAAATAACACCCTTCTTCCAGTCAACATCAGTGGACACAAAGAGACATAAAAGATCCTAAATTCTAAGACAGAAATAATAAACCTGCAGCTTCAGGCTTAATGACAGGAAACATGGATTAATGGCAAATCTTACAGAATATGCATTTCTGCTATTTCCCATCATACAACTATTAGTGAAATCACACTGCTCAGTGTTCGAAAGACTGAAATTACTTGTGTAATGTCATAAACAACAGATGTCACTTTCAGAAACGTTACAAATTGGAAAAAACTGGGAAAGGTGCAGACAAGATGATAATGCACATTTGTTAACCCATACGCACAACAGATGAAGGCTTGTCCTAGTGGATACAACCACCCCAAATTGTCAGTGTCCTGCTTACTATGCCAATTAACTGATTTTTAAAGAACGTTTCTTCACATGTAAACACAATTTTACTTCTGCTATGTCTGTATTCCATTTACATTGGCTCTCCAGAAAACATGGGAGGAAATTAACGCTATTTGCATGACTATCAGCACAGAACAAATTCCAAAATTGTTCACGAACACGTTAGCAGAAAGCTAGTTGTAAACGAACCATCAGCCATGACAGACAGACAGCTTTACCTTTGAAAGTAGGATAAGTTGTGAGTGAGTGCAGTTATATAACATCTAACATCACCATTTGGGGCATTTCTCTATTCCTTTCTAAACGTTTATCAGCTTGGACAAACACAGCAGAAATCTGATCAAAGTATATTGGACCTTCCAGTGTTGGTGGAGTTACGATGTTGTCAGGCTCTACAATGATTACAGCTATTTCAGAGCAGTGAATGTAAAGGCATGTTTGACAGTGTTTAGCAATCAAATCAAGGATGAATGGATGTGTGTATAGTACATAGAATATAGCTACAATATTCCTAGAGGTGTACTTATTAAGTAGGTATTTTGGAAGACCCACATGGCTAGGAATAAAAGGACTTAACACTTTCTGAGATTCTGTTATTCTGTTTATCAATTTTCTCTGAAAAAGCTTCAGTGGCTTCTAATAGACATCCTGATTATTCAAGCTATGTTTACTCAATGACTTCTTTATAATGAGGCCAAAGGATATGAAAAAAGAACTGTTAACAAAAATTGCCAAGTAAATTTTAATAATGAGAAAATTACATGTATGTGTGCTGTATGATAGGCACTAATGTAAGAACCTGCATCAATCAGACAGAGATCTGCAGATGGACACTACATTCAATTCAAAGATGAAGAGCCTACATTAATCAGATCCATTATCAATTCAAAAAATGTACTCAGTTCAGATAATTTTTACATATTCACACTTGTCATGCAGCTGCATCAGTAATAATCTAGCAAAGGATGCTCAGATGAACCAAAGAGCTTATTACAGGATAAACCTTTAAGGTCTGCCTGGTATATAGTAGGGCCATACCTAACAAGAAGTCAACCTGAATACATCGTAAACACCCTCTACACCTTGCAAACACAGCTGGGGAATGTTGGGGGTGGAAAGTTTCTTCATTACTTCTGTTTTGGTCTTCAACAGAGTTTTTCAAGCTCTGCTTGTTCAGGAGTAGCAGATATTTCAACTAGAGGACATACGTATTTCTCAACCAGCCCCTTGGGTTCATCTGTTTGGATTAATAGACAGATTTAGCCTATTTACCTCTGAAGCAAGGAGGTTTACTTAACCCTCTAAGATGAATAGAGTAATTCACACATCCAACAAGGCTGACCACATTATCTCCAGCCACCAGTGGACAGAAATCAGTAACCTGATAATCTGGTACACTCAAGCACAGCTGCCAACCCCAAATGGTCTTCTAGGCTTGCCCCTTCCATGGCAAAGGTAGCAGTTGCCCATCTGGGAGCAGAGAGGGAAATGCTGGGCGCTTAGCTTGAAACAAGGGACTCAGGCCCTGATTATCAGGTTTCATTTCCACTTTTATGGCATGACTGACTCATTTCATTCTTTTCATCTGATTGTTTCACAGTTTAATGTTGGAAGAGCCTGCGTTATTATTTGTCTTGCCTAGGAAACCTGCTGCACATCTCAAAGCTGCATTTCACCTGTCCTCAGGCTCAGACAGGTGGTTCTCATCATGCCCAGTTTACCTTTTCAAGCCTTTCTTTACAATCACAAAAGCTAAAAGAATATATATGGGTGTTTCTTTTACATAAAAAACAAATAAACAAATCCAGAGTTCCTGCTAATTGCCTAATTTCAGAAGCTAAGTTTGTAAGCATGGAAGCCTGCACCATCTGGGATGTATTTTATCTACGGACTGGAGGGGTAGAATCATTCACTCCTGAGTTCCTGATCTCAGTCTCTGTAAAAACTTAAGCAGAAACTTTGAGGTTGTTATTACATGTTTGAGGAACAAATGTATTTTCCACGGCATGGGATTTGTTTCAGGATTATGCTCTGACTAGAGGAATGAAACTGCTTTTTCTTTTTTTTTCCCTTATCCAACTGAAGAAAAACGTCTATGATCTTTTTACACGGAAGTACATTGGCTTATATAGGATAATTCATAATGTAATACATACTCTGTTGCATTTATTCCCATGGTATATCAGCTTCCCCAAAGTCAACTTTTGTCAGAAACAAACTGAAGCAAGAAATCTGTCCAACGCCACGATTCCTTAACTGCATGAACAAAATCCTGTAGTTGCACTCTCTTCACAGACTCATGATACACAGCAATACTCATGAAGTTTAGTAATACATCATGTTAGTACTCATGATGTAACTCAAGAGGTCAAATAAAAACAACATTTTTAAGACAATCTATAGCCTGCTTTTCTTGCCCAAAGGTTGAATAAAATTAGCGGGCAACAGCCTTAAGATACATAGGGTAGAATTCAAACATCCAATAGGCAGATGTGTATAAGGTGGATGCATACTTCTGAGATAGGATGCCTACTCCTGAGCAAAGGGTTTCCTGTAAGAGGAGATGACATAACTATCTACTTGGGATGGGCTGCATTATACCTTGGAAATGGCTGTTTCTTTTCACTAGCTATAAATAAAGTCTAGATGGGTAGCTGAGGTATGCAGTAGGTGTCTGGAGTTAAGATAAATAACACTCATAGTGGCCCTAGCTTCGTACAGACAAGACCCCTGGGAACTACTGAATAGCCCAAGGAGAAAAATAAATACAAGCAGCTGAGTTTTCTCCACACCGAACATGAGAAAACTCATGTTCAGGCAGAGATCCAGAAGAGAACAAGTTTTGTGCAAGCTGATCGTTTGTAAACAGAGGCTTATTCCACTGGCCTTGCAGGCTCATTAAGGATAGTTTCTCTTATTCTGCAAATTTTCTGAGATACATTCACATTACTGATGCAAACTATTGCTGTGGTCTTTCTTACTGAGAGGACTTTGTCCAAACTCTTTTCTTGATGGGATTAGTTCTAGGGGAAGGAAGGGCTGTTGCTGTTGAGCATAGTTCAGGATGAATACCAACTTCTGTCACAGACTCCCTCACTTCAGTGATGGGAGAATAGGAGAACTTCTTTCTGTTAAAATAAGGGCCAGGCAGGAGAAATAAACAGAGAATAACTAAAAATCTGTGACAGTCAGAATGAGTTATAGCATTGTACTTGTGATATGGGACATGCACAGCCTTCTTACCCTAAATAAGATTTCATGTTGCAATTCTTCATCAGATGACATGAACTGCCCTCAGCAAAAGAAATTTTTACAGATAGCTGCCATAGGGAAATGTCTAGGAGAATTAAACAATTCACTGTACCATGGTAGCCTCAGATCAGGAACCGCTAGTGGCTGCCACGCTGTATGCCCTTAGGGACAAAAAGGGGGAAGAAGACAAGAAAATGGGAAGTGAAAGAAGAAGAAAGATGGTGCAGAAATAAGAAAACATAATAAGCAAAAAGAGTGTAGCTGGGGACCCAGAAGGAGGTCTTAAAGCATAACAGTGGGAACTTTTTAAAGTTTTTGGTGCAGAGACACCAGGCAAACTGCAAATTCACTGGATTCTGTAAGGCTGTCTGGTTTATACAAACTGTGAGATTAGCAAGCTCCTGCATGGCACCTTGAACTCTGGGTTTATACGCTCTTCTTGTCAGAGACAGAGATTCAGAGATAGTCCTTTATTTTTTTAACAGAGACATAATTTTCCCATCCCAGGAAAAAAGACATGCCTGAACATAAGTGATGCTGAAATAACTTCTTATCTGGGCAAGATACCTAACAGTAGCACTTTCAGCAGAGGATGAAGGTGAGTGTTAACAGTTTTCAGAAGTTGTTTTTTTTCTCTTTTTATTTAAGGTAAAATAATTAAACATTAAGGAGGAAGATTTTACCAAGATCAGATTTCTCGGTCTTTTCTGGACACACCTCTTGCTCTGCTAATTACAAAAGTACTTGCCGATTACAAACGTACTTGTGTTGATACTCTGGAGACATTATTCTTAAGCATTACTAAACAAACTAGAATGGTCTGAATTCAGTGTTCACCTGGATTTGACCGAGAGGTTGGACTAGGTGTCCTTCTGAAGTCCTTTTCAACCTGTATTATTTTACGATCCTGTGGTCCCTTGAACTATTCCATTTCATGACATTTAACAGTCATCCTCTTTAGCTTTAGAATGTAAACCCTTCACAGTAGAGGAGAACTACGCCTGCATTCAGAGAGATAGAGCAACATCCCCTTTGCCCTGGCTGGATGATTAGACTCCCAGCAGATCTTCTCAGGCTTATTGTTTTAATGGCAGTTCCTGGAGTAGCAGGTCCCACCTATCCTGACTTTAATAGCTTAGGTTAAAATTGGCTTACCTGGCAAATTCCAGGAATCAAAGTTGTGAACTTTGGCAGAGGCATCTTAGCTATTACAGTACTTTATGCCATAATTCTCTCAGAACATGCTTTGCAGAGCAAAGCATCACTGGGGCTTTTGCTTTTCCGAGCAAAGAAAAGCAAACAGAGGAACTGGACATCATACCCTTATATCCCCTTTGCCTGTGTTTCTGGTAGCTTGTTCAGCTCTGTATTTCTCATCCACCTTCAAATGCCTTGAGGGCTTCTAATAATTCCACTAGAAGACTGCTGAAAACTTTCTGCTTTCAGGAGGTTCCTCCTGATGTTCAGTTTGACTAGCCCCTTAATTCTACTCACTCTTCCTAGACATCTACGTACCTCTCTCTTTCATGGGTTTACATTGTTCTGACATATGTTGAGGTTTTCAACCCTTAGCTTTTTTCTGCCCACACTTAATTCTGCTACGAACATACGGACTTCTTGTAGCCTTTTAATTGCAGACTCTCTTGGCAATATGCTGCTTCTTATCTGACCTCCTTAGGTTGTTTTTTTCTTCCTTTGGGGGTGTATTTGAGTGTATTCCACTGTCAAGAATACAGTGAATTATTCTAAGCACTATCACCCCTAGGGTTAAAGACAGAGGAGCAAGTTTGTCACAGCTGTGTGTCAAGAAGCCTACATTTGAAGCATACAATCCTACTGGGCTTTTTTTCCCACCCTGTCATCCTACAAAATCAGATCTAATTTACTGCTGGCTATTTCTAGCTCTTCTTTTCAGTATTAGTGATTTCCAGGCTCCTCCATCCTATTGAATATCAATGCTTCAAATTGTATCCCTTCAAGATAGCAGTATCTCCTATGGGAATAACAGTTCCTGGTTACCATCTGCTGGCCAGAAAGGAACACACCACCGAAGAGCGCTGCCTTTCCTGCAGAACTCGGGGAACACGAGCATCCGAACTACCTTAAATTAACAGGTAGACTCAGAGCTTCTCACAAATTCTAGAGATGAAAAATCAGAAATAGGTTCAATCAAGTTCTCAGACATTTTAAGGATGGTCTGACAGTTGCTGTGTGAATTTGGTCAGATACCGTGGCGTGTGGCACGGTACAAGCCAAATATAGAAAAAAAAATTGCTAAACATTTGAAGAGGTGTTGTTCTTCACATATTTGGAGAAGTTCAATCAGGTTCATGGGAGGCTGAAGTAATTTCTACTCCTGTAGCAATGCTTCCTTCTTGGTTACCTGGCGAAAAGGCCCTGTTAAAGGGTTATATCTTTCCTCACAAGGGAGCTAGACTTCTTCGGTGCCAGGGAGCAGGTTCCACCTGCCACGCAGACCGAAGACCCTGTGCAGCACGAAGAAGCATAGAGTGAGGGGATGACAGTAGTTGTGACTGTAAGAGAGACTGAGAAAGAGAAGCTGAGAGAGGAGGTAGCATACAGCCTATGCAAACATGATCTGGGACATTCAATATTAAGCACTGGCTAGAAAAGACCTGAAGATCTACAGAAAAGCACTTGCCGTTTCAGGACTTCATGCGCTGCTTAGTGCTGAGCAGCTCCACAGAGACACCACTTCCTACTCTACGTGGCCTCTGTGGCATGGCCAAGATGGCTACAGATGTCCTATGCTGTGGTTTCTGTTTTGATTTTCTGATTCTCGTGCTGGAGATCTGTGCAAACGGAGAGCATACATGAAGTGTGAAGAAAGCCCAGTACATGTTTTCAGCACTCTTGTTTTACTGCCTGCACTAAAAACATTTTCTGATGCAATAAAGCTAAAGCTACCTGACCAGGATAGAGCGGTGCTGAATTTCCAGGAGTGCGTTACATCCACTTTTGTGTGATATGTTTCAAGGTCTTTGGCAAAAAACAGCTGCATGTTTATTGATGCTGTTTGTTTCATCTACATCTACGAGGATAATACACAATTTTCACATTACTTAAAGTTGTTATTGACATAGACCAAACTGGATTCCTAATTACTGATCTATATATCAGTCTGGTATGAACCTTATTGCTCTTCCATTCTTTAAAGTTTTAATCCATGCCTCACGTACAACTTCACTGAGGTGTAGAATAACCTCCAAGGAGGACTATTTTGCAATCAATAGCGCATTAGTAGAAGAGCAGCATATGCATGAATAAACTAATTGAAGGATGCGTTTCCTCAGTCTTGGCTCTGTTATCATATTTTAATTTCCACGGTTTCTTCAATTTAACATTTTTGGTTGAATAAAAGTTCATTGTAACACTGAGGATTTATTTAACATGTTTGAAAATTAACTACTAATTTTGGAAGCGATTTGAACTGTGTGAGATTCAGTTAGAACTATTAACATGTTTGTAATTGCTCAGACTGAGTGCAAACCTTGACATGCTCAAATTAGTTGCCACAGAAAGCCTTGATGTCTTTGTCCGGGTCAAGCCTCCTTTGCTTGCCACATAGAAGCAGCTTGTAGTCCAAAACAGGTTACAAAGTCTCAAACCCTCACAGTGTTCTCTTTGAGGCACCTCCAATCAAACTTGATTTTCAAAATCCCACCTTTAACTTTATACCGTCATTGCTAAATTACATCCCTTTTGTGTAGAAATGGCACACACAGCCTATAAGCACAGAAAAGGTTACACAAGTAGGGGTGAAAAGTGCATTTTTCAAAATCAACCGGGTGACGCGGGAGTCGATACTGTATTGCTTTTAGAAAAGGCTAGATCTAAAGAGAACATGATATAAAATTGTTTCAAAGAGGGGCATCAGACTTTATGTTCTATTTTAGGCGGCAACCCTAACCAAGGAGTTGCTGCCAAGGAGTGTTGAACCAGTAGCAGACGCCCCCAAGAAGATTCTGGTGGAAACACAGCAACCCACAAGCAAAGCTCCTCAATCCCTCAGCGTAACAGAGAGGCAGCAGCAGCATCGCTCGGTTCCTGTGCTACCAGTGCAACGCCATGCATACTGCTTACTGGATAGGGTCTCAGTTACAGGGGAGTCCTTGAGCTCTTGAGTAGGCTTGTATGAGCGACTAGAAATGTTCTGGCAGATTCATTTCAATGCTAAAGATAACGTGTTTTACTGAAATCTATGCGTGCATGAACAGTGTAGCCAGGGCAGGAACTCCTCAGCATATAAGGGAGTTATTCTGATATTCTGCTAAATCTCTTTGCTCTTGTCCCTTTGTTGTACTCCTGTACTTGCAAACCAAAGTTGCGCTGCAGAAGTTGTCAAGGAAGGCTGGAGCTTTGAACAGATCAGCCTGCATTTTCCCAGAGATGCACTGGTCTGGGACACTGTAGGACCATGGTGACGAGAGAGCTGACCTGTGGACCTGGATACTCTTTCTTAGAGCTGTTACCTCACTGAGGGAAAAACAAATCAGCTACTAAGCTACATATTCTCCCTTCAGTGGACAAGACTGCTATCCATTCAGCCATTACTTAGCTGGAAAAGTAAGGAGTTCTGTTACCTGCAGCAAGCACAGAAGTAGCAGCAGAAAAAGCCCTTCTGTTTTTAATGAAAAAACAAATCCATGGATTGCATCTAAGGTTTGAGCAGACAACAGGACAGCTGAAGAAACTTAGTATTCTGGAATAAACCTATTAATCAAAAGTTTCACCTTAAACGCTCAATTCTACATCAATGCAATGACACTGAAGGTCCCAACTCTGCTTCATGCATAAAACCACATCAAACCTTTTGTAAGTCCATGGTTTGTTCCCAGTTACAGACACTCATCCACATAAAACCATCTGTAAGTTAGAGTTTCAGTTGTCACTGTCATGTTTTACACTGAAGCCACTGAAAATCCTCTTGGCTCCACCTAAATGGATTGGGAGTCTTGTACACAGAAGTTCTCCCATGACACTTGGTGATCTTCTACCTTTAAGTTAAGGTGGGAACTCCACCTATCAGAATAGGAGGATACTCTTGCGGTATCTCTGTACCTCCAGAACCAGAAAAAAAGTTTCAAGATCCTTATAAAACTGATGCAAACTTTTTGTAACCTAATGAAAAGTTTCTGTGTGAAGTAAGTTTTAAGAGGGTCCCAATTGTATTTAAGTTTCTTTTTTCTTCTTTATTCTAATTTTTGGCTCACGTATCTACTACTTTTCCTATACATCCCTTTCTGCAGGTCTTCCTCTGGGACTAGGTGAGCTTTCTACAAACCTATTCTAAAATTACTATTTTATTCCAGTTTTTTGAGTTGCAGAAGAAACCAAAAGAAAAAGCCATGATGGGGACATAAGAAAATAACACCTTTCAGATTTTTTTCCCAAAATTGTGAATAATAATATCACACAGTTTTCAGGAAGCGAATGTATGTCAGATTTGCATTATTCTTCGGGGAAAAATGCTATGTGACAGGGAAGAGGAGACTTAGTAGCGTAAAGGACAAAAAATGAGAAGAATGAACAGCTTGTACCAAGTGAATTCTTGTTTCATCTCCTCTCTCCTGTCAATTTTACTTGGGGGAGGGGGGTCACTTCTTGTCAAGACAGCTCTCCTTTCTATAGTTCTACAGTTTCTATAGTGCTTTCTATACTGTGTCTAGCAGAATGAGACAACAATACTGACAGGTTCCTTAATGACTGACAGTAATAAAATTATAGATGTAAGGCCATGTTGTCCTATACTTCCTGACATGGATATCATCCCTACTTCTTCTTAGTGCTGATATGAGCTACAGTCCTGATTATCCCTATATATTGGAATATAGCAGCTACAAGAATTGTCAAAAACAATTCCCGTTTCCCTGCACTGCAGAAATTCAGCATGTGTTACAGCTTTATGGTTAACTTTTATTAGAAACTAAGAAGTGATGCATACAATGCCACTGGGAAATAATGAACCAAATATTAGCCTAACTTTACAGATTTAGAAAATAAGATGTCAAGTGTGGGGAAGCAAACCTCTAACTGGCTTTAGGGAGAGAGACAGCTGGAGGTGATCATTGCTGCAGAGGCTTGTTTCTCCACAAACAGCCTGACTCAAAAGATACCCCTAAGAAGGCTTCCCGAACGCTCCCAAAGGGTCAAATTTCACTTCAGCTGGTGTAAAATCTCCCACTGATTTACTCTATTTATTAATTTCTTCACAGTTCACCTTTATTAATCACTTTGCAGCTAAAATAAAATCCACAAGCAGCCTTAGAGTGCCATCTTTGGAAAATTAATTCTTATGGATATTTCAGATTTCTGGGCTTTGCATATGAATAACAAATTAATCTGAGGTTACATTAATAAGAAAGTTCCTAAAGCAGTGGGATGGAAGGGGATTAGCTGACTCAACTCCTATTGATAAACGCATGCTTAAAACTCCATACAGCCTTCTGTCAACACATACCTTCCCTGTTAACACAATTTTACTGCAGTAATTATATTTCTTTCTCTTCTCCAGAGGATGAGTTATTCTATTTCTAACAGAAAAAATGTGCACTGTCAAATTCATTCAGAAGAAGTTAAAATAAACAGCTAAACTTAACTGCAACACTGTCCTTCCACAAAAATATTTTAAATCGATAATATTAGATTGTAGCCAGAAAGTGACAAGTGTCACTTTTCATTAAAATCTTGAAGTACATTCACCTAATTGACAACCTCGATGAGATGCTGAGAAGTTGTGCTGCTTTGCTACTTCTTTCTTTGTCTGTGTGATTACCATGGTGAATGGACCCCATTGCCTGCACAGTAACATCCTCACACGAGCAATGGAACAGCTCATCTTCCACTTGCCATCTCAAACGCTACCAGGATTCCCAGGATTTTAAGCATTTTATAGATTAACGAAGGCTGTCTCTTTTAGACTCACCAACTTTGGGACTGTTCTTCCTCCCCTCTTTTTCTCTTGCTTGTCTGAAGTTTGGACCTATGTATTTCAGTGCTTTATTTTGCATAACCACGTTGGGCTCATTCTACAGGGACTTTGTGAGTTTAGCATTATCTTAGATTTGTCAGGATTATTTTTTCCCTCCTGTCTGAAGAAAGCACAATGTTAATAAACCTCTGAAGTACACTAGAGCACAGCACCAGCCTGTGAACTCCACACCACCAGAAGAAGGAAAGTGCCTTTCCAGCCCCATGTTGGTGTGCTCCATCAATCTATTGCCCGTATTAGAGTGAGTTTTCACATACAAAGTTCTTCAAGGGAAGATAGGCAGACTACAGACTATGTTTGGCCTTTTGATGCAGACTGAGAAGTCATGCATAAATCACACCTCTGGCTTTTGAAATGCTGGCACTTTAGGTGTTTAAGAAGAATAAACAACCTTCCTCCTTCATGCTGCCACCCCTTGGTACTGTCATGAACTCAAGGATCCGGAATTAAGACTCTAAGTTAACTGCTGGGCTCACCAACCCTGGGTGGGGGCCTGAGACTCACTGTAGAACAAATACTTGGCAAAGCTAATACTTGACTGAGTATCTTTTGTTATTTTAAACCAAAGAGCACTAAGGTTTTGCAGTCAGAGAATCAAACAGGCTAGCAGAGGGACAATAGTGAGGTGGCTATCTTCACCAGTCTATCCAACAGCAATCCTGTGGTAGCAATTTTTAAGCTACTTTAAAAATACTAAACACATTTTGGTTCAGAACAGGCACTTGCTCTTAGTTTACACACTGTCACCAGAAAGATCAAAGCCAGCATCTGAAGTTAGCAGTTTCCAACCAAGGACTGTTTCTAAAGACAGATACTTCATTAAAAAAAAGAAATAAAAAATAGAGACCATAAACCAAAAAAAGCCCCTTTCATTTTCTTGCATAAGCAGCTCACCTCCTGGTAAGGGCTGGTAAGTCATCTGCCTCTCTGACTCCAGAGACTCAACCACTTCTTTCTCAGGAAGACCACATACCTGTTGGTAGGTACAGTGGACAGAGGTGACCTGTCTAGTCCACTGGCTGCTGATAAACAATGTTCCAGTTTCTCACCCTCTGAATAAATAACAGCATTTTCTCTAAATATTTGACTGAAGTGGCTTCAGTCTATCATTTGTAACCCCTTCCTTTTGACTAAGAGTAAGCAGTCTCTTGTTTTTATCTGTAGGTAAGTATATTATCCCTACAGCTGTCTTGTCTTCCTCCCCTCTCTCATCCTCTCTTCTTAAGTCTCTCCTTACAAACCTGACAAAGAATAGAAACACTATAACCTTTCCCTTAACAGAGAACCTTAAGTAATCTTATTAAATTGCATTTCCCTCTCTAGTCTCAGAGGTTTCTAGCTACTTTTCACAAAGCAAGAAAAGGAAATTTGGTTTACAATTCAAAAAATAACCTACAGAAGAAAGCTCTGAATCTTTTCCCTATTTTGCTATCAGCCACAAAACAACCCCTATTAAAATCAGCTTCCAGGCAAACTGATGTTTTCTTAACATATGTTCCTCAAAGCTGTGCCAGCTGTAGTGCTTTCTACAGCCAATCACTGTGTTAATTGAGGTAAGCAATGAAAACATAAACACCTGAGTTGCAGCAACTTCTAAGATATTTAAAGCTGACTTGGAGCTGCTATGTTAAATTATTGAAATTACGTCCCCTGTCTTTCCATATTTAAAGTCATGGAAGTTTTACTGATGTTTCCATTTGCTTGTGATGGCTTACTGCTCATAGGAATAACGGGAATACCGAATGTAGCTTTGACTTCTGTTTCTATACTCAGAATGGTCTTAGTGATGTTTACTGCAAAACCCAACATGATACATGAAGTATTTGAGTCTTTATCAACATCTTCTTTGTTCCAAACTTTTTGTCATTAGTCATTTTAAGTTAAAAAGGCATGAAACAAAAATATACCAACCTTTCCCAACAGTAAGAACATCAGAGCCTTACTGAGGACCCCTTCCCTCTCCAACATTCAGTTTGTTTATGGTACTTAACATACTACTGAAAGAAGCTCTAGGTTTGATCCACAGATCCATCCAATGGACCTGGGTGCCCACAGGTCAGGTGCTGACCAAGTTTTAGGCATCTGGCCCAACGGTTGAAATAAAAAAAATATGTGCCTAGACTCTTGTGTCATACACCTCAAAAAAAGCCAAAAAGCTGGAGAAGAGCTAACTAATCCTGCTGGGAGTGACAAAATAAAAATCTTCTACTAGGCTCCCTTGAAATATATAAAAGCTAGCAAGCACCTCATACATGAGTAGGCCAGAAAGACAATGTGCCCAGCTTCGAGGAGCTGTCAGTACAGAAAGCCCAAGAACAGAGGCGGAATAAGGACACAATGACAGATTAACTTCTCCTCAGAAAGCCCCGTACCACTATTTAAAGCTTACAGAGGGATGTCAATCTCATAGGCAACAGCACCAAGAAAGCTGGAAGAAGATGGAACTGCTCCCTCCTGTCGAGATGCACAGAAGCCAGATACTAGGCAGCCTTGAGGTAAAAATGTGCTGTCTAGGAGTTCAGCTGCTTATAGGTTTATGTGGCAGCTGAGCTGGAGTTTTCAGAATCATTTTATTGCACTTATATGCTTCAATTCTGCTTAAACCCCAGTCATCTTCTGTGAAGAGCTGACCCTCAGGTGTGTTAGCAACATGCAAACTTACATAAACTGGAGTTTTCACCCTCGAGACTCTTTTTGTATTAGCATTTCACTACTTCTGCAGTTACTGCAAGCTCCTAGATGACTAGCCTAAAAAAGGGCCATATTTTTACATAAAACGTAAGCTGACTGAAAGAATAGAGCACGTCACAAGCATCTTGTGCAGGCAAAATATTGTTTTCTTAAAAAGGCATAACCCCCTCTTTTTCACATTATTTTTTAAATAGGGGCATTACCCATGCCTCTTCTAAAATTCAGGAAAATCCTATAAATCTGGAGAACTTTTCTTCTATACCCTATTACAGGTGAATGATTGGAATACAAGGTGCAGCCCTATCTTGTAACTAGTCATTGAAAGCCTTATTTGTTACGATTTTTGAGAGGCCGTGCCATTTTGAACTACAGCAATGAATTATTACTGTGATGAGAGAGAAACGAATGGGCACAAACTACTTTGTCCTCGTCTGCTTTATTTACAGCTTCTACAGTTCCTAAAGAACATGGTTTTAAATGAGGGTCTTTGACAGCGAAAGCAGAGCACATTTTATAACTCCCAGAGCTACAGGAAACAGCTGTATATAAGCATAAACCCAGACAGTTTCTGTCTTCAAGTGCTGCAGGACACTGTTGGCCCAGTTCTCAGCTGTATTACAGCCCCTGTCGTGCCACTTCACTTGTGCAAGGAGGCTATAAAGTCGTCTTGTGCAGAAACGCCTTCCGCAGTGGGTCAAATGCTGAGCGGCGCTGAGCCGGCACAGCCGTTCACCAGCCCGGGGCCTCAGGAGGTGCGCGGCTCTGCCCTAACCTCTCTCGGCTGCTCTCTCCAGAGCAGCTCTTCTGCAGCGGGAAACTGGGTTACTGCAGTCTTTGAGGTAGTCTACCTTTTACAAGGAAAAAGCCTGGTCTGGGAGACGCAAAGGAAAAAAAAAAACCCTCACATTGTCTGCTCTCAGGGAACCGTCCCTGTGCCAGAAACTCCTGGCTCCAAAGCTTGGCACCAGGCACTTTTCTTAGACCGCTGTAGTCACTTGCTGCCAACAGTAAGGTAAAGGTTCCCCCTCGGCCCGGTGGATTATGGATTCCACAATCATACGCTCAGCCTAGATTAAAAAAATAAATAGAAATATAACCTTGGAGGCAAGTTATTTCTCCTAGACAGCACAGAAATAACTCCACAAATATTCTCTGTCATTTCACAGATTACACAGGCCACGAAATGAATGTGAGCAGCTCTTGCTTTTGGATGGACACTGTTGTTAAAGCAATTGTGGCAGCTCTTCAGGGAGCGTACAGATGGCCTGGTGATTACAGAAATGGCCTGGGCCTCAACACCACAGCTAATTGAAAAATAGGAATTTTCAGTAAAGAATGTTGACAGAAAAAAGCTTTTTATTTTTTTTCCTCAAAATCTCCAAGAAGGATGTCTAAAAACTGTAATATTTTATCTGAAAAAATGAATGATATCAGCTAAAAAAAAACCTATCAAAGAGTATACCTTTTACATTTTTTATTCACTTTTATGAAATAGGAAAAATGTGGAAAGGAGATTTTTATGAGAAAAAAATACAAATACATGAGCAGAAAACCCAATTTTCGAGTACAAGGCAGTTCCAGCGGAAGATTTTTGAGGAGACTTTTTTAGTTCAGTTGCAAGTTCTTCCACAGATTTCCCTAATGTCTCTGGTCAAGTCACTTCATTTCTCTCTCTCGGTAGCATATTTGAAAGTGGATAAGATAATGCTTTTTCATCCATCTTTTTTTGAGTCTTGGTTATTTAGACTCCAAGCTATTTTGGATGGGCACTCTCTTGTTATTATTTTACGCAGGACATTGCATAGCACACTAAATTATCACCTATCATTCAGAGTTTCTAGGGACTGTCCTAATACCAATGATAGATTAGAGTAATTCAGACTAACTGAACATTTTTCCCCGGGTTTACTTGTGATTTTCCAAAACTATAAGCACATAATTATAGAAGCACAGCCCTATGAGGATTAGTTGCTTGCTCTTTAAATTGAATCAGTCTGTTCCTATAGTGTCTTTGAACATATTCTGTTATTTGTATTCGAAAATTTACAAAGTGAATAAATTGTATTTATTCACTTTGTATAGTGTATAAAACCCAACAACTTAAAAATTTAAACATCAGTCAACCTTCAGGGATAAAAATAATAATTTAGTTTTTTAGTTACATCATTGTGGTTTTGTGCATTATGTAAAAACATATTTGTTCAGCTTGTTTGCTGCCAGATGAACTCCTAGATGATCATTTATCATGGTTGACTGAACGTAGGAACCCTGCACATATGCTTAAAAGGCGCATTTCTGATGGCATCTTTACTTCTTATAAAGGCTAATCATATTTTAATATAACTTATCATTATGAAACAGAACATGTTATTTGCTAGACATCTGTGAAATCAGCATGGTTACCAATGTGGCCCATGAAATAAGCTTCTCTTGCGAGTGTCAGACCTGTGGCCAAGGTACTGTCCCTTGTATCACGTGGCAGTGCAAGAGCTGCAGCTCTAAATCTAAAAGGCGGTTTCGCTTCTCCTGGCTGCAGCGGCAGGGGTGGCTATGCCAACGCAGCAGCAGCAGCAGGCACGGCGCACACCGTGTGGCTTTGGGGCCTGTGCCCCTGTGCCCATCTGCAACCACAAAGCGGACGTGGGTTCCACACTGGACTTACTGCAAAACCAAACCAAAATCTTCCCTTTTTATGTGTTGTATCAACAGAGTTGTTCAAAATGCTTCCATCATCACCAGCACCCCCTAGGAGAGCTGCACCAAAACAAGGTTCGACATGCAAAGGGGGAGGCTGGGGAGCTCCCTGTTTACTGCGGCGGGTGATCCCTGGGGCTGAAGCTCTTTATCCTCATCCAGGGCAGGTACATACCTGAACGTGCAGCTGTGACAGTCACTGGGAGAGGGAACGTACTCCACTCCGATGAGTGCAAGTGCTAAGGGGGCTGTGGGAAGGACATCTGACCATCATGTCAAATACCCACAGAACGCAGGATGGGGAAGTTGTCTTACTCCATCTTGCTAAAGGAAGGGCTTCCAGACTCCCCCACTGTTTGTCCCAGCTGCAATGCCCACAAGCCAAGGAATAAAGTAGATGCCTTTGAACCTTGCACACCTAGAGCTGCACATCAACTATTTGTTTAGGAAACAGAAAATAAAGAGCAATAGATGCTTGATTTGGGTGAAAAGCCGAGAAGCATTTCTTAAGCATAAAAGACAGAGTACACTTTACTTCTCTGAGAGCTGGGCACAGTAGAAGAGAAACGAAGAAAACTGAGAACACGGGGACTTTGGTGGAGAGGCAATGTAATGCACGAAGCACCCAACTACACACGTGCAGCATCAACAGCAGAACCCGCGGCCTCGTGCTCCACAAACGCGGACAGCTAATACAGCAGCTCATCTGGCGGAGGGAACCAGCCCAAGCGAGTGGCTGGGTGCACTTTCCCCTCTGGAGTATCTCCAGTCATTATATCAGAGGCTCGTCCCCCAGACTTGCTGTCTTCACTTCTAGGGGTTACCGTCAGTTCAGCACCGCAGTGGGACAGGATCATTACGTGGAGTGCCTGGAAAGCCTGGAATACAGGCTGACACAGGGATGTCTCTGTGCCTGGTTTTTAAAAGGCCATTGGTCCACAGCTCCCAGCTTAGACTGCTGGCAGCACAAGCGACTGCTGGCACACAGCGCTGCAAGTGCAACTGCTACCCAGTAGTGGGAATCATGCTGCTGTAGTCAAGACGGTCTAGGAACATTAGCGAGGGAAGGTTTGTAAGTAGAGGCAACATCTGGTATAATGGAGATTTATAAATGGCAACGGCGTAGTTATATTCCTTGGCCTAAGGACTGGTAAAGTCTTAGCTTCACCTGTTTTCCTCATCTCACAGAACTTACCCTGACACGAACCATATCATTTTTCCCTCTGAGTGGCCAGGTTACAGGCAGCAGGAGGAAACCTCAGACAGCTTCTGCTATAGTGTCAGGAAACTGCAGTAAGATCTACTGCAGTGAGACAGTTCTACAGAGCATCCAAAAGCTTTTCCTCGGCCAGAATTTCTCCAGGGATGTGAAACCGTAACATGCTGTGGCAGGGGAGCTAGCGGCCGCTGCAGGCAGGGGTGTTGCCACCGAAGCGGGGTGAGCGGGTTGGGCCGGCGCCGTGGTGCTCCCCGCTCTGCAACAGGCCCCTCTGTTTCCCTGCCTCCGAGGCTGCAGCGCAGGCCTGGACCCTGCAGCTTTCCTGGCATGGCACCCAAGCAGGTTTGTCAAACGACAGCTTCTCCTGTCGTCCTTGTGCTTTCTCTCAGCTCTGTTTTAAAAATAGGTTCTGAGCAATTATATGTCACATAAGAATAAATCTGCATGCTGGTGCATCTTTCCTGTCACTGCAAAATAACAGCACTACAGTTTCTACATTTCAGCCTTTTTTTTTTTCTGCAAAGATCAACAACTTCTGCAGCAAAAGGATACAGTATAATCAGGAGATCATCAGCTAGAGATAAGTATAAATCTTGCAAAAATTAAGTACTCTCTGGAGAAACCTGATGCTGCTTTTAGCATCCAAGCACACACACTGCAAGGCCAAATCCATCTATCTACAGAATCAGTCAACACAAGCCTCTTCATATCATTGGGGTCAAACCTTCTCGTAAGAAGAATATATATGTATACATACACACAAACACACACACACACACATATATTCTTTTCCCTTGAAACCAGAACTCCAAGAAAATCCCAGCCTTTTGCATATAGCTGACGCTCTGACATAGGTGGGGCTGGGTCCGTGGCTGCTTTGCTGCACAGTGTTCACAGAAGCCTTGTTCCAGGTATCTGTACCAGCACACTTAGCCCCCGAGCTTTTCTGCCTTGCCTGTGTTTTGGTCAACTACTCCGTAGTTCCAACCTGAGGAATTCTCCTTTGTCTAGAAGTGAACGTCTCATGCAACACAGCACACTGGGTAGTCACACCTAATGACGACAGACAAGATGCAACTGTAGCCCTGTAGCATGTCTTGTCACTGCTAGTAACAGGCCATAAGCTTTGTACTGAGTTTGCAAGGCCTCAGCATTGAGGCTTGTCAGGCCTGCTCTATCTGAAATTTTGTCGACACCTGCCTGTAGCTTTTTCTTGCTTGGTTTAGCTGCAAAAGCGATTTCTAATTGACCACGTGACTATGTTTAATCTGTTTTACTATTGTTCATCTTTGTTTTGTACAACCATAGTTTCACAGACAGCAGTAACAAGCAGTTGTTCTACGTAGAATGAGGTATTTATGAGTCCAGCATAATAGCATTGTGTTAAATATCCATAAATACAAGCCTCGTACAATAGCAGAGGCCCTGAGAGGTGGAGACACTGGATGGAGTGGGCAGAGCAGTACAGACAGGGGATGATAAGGGATGGGGCACAGGCTGGCAGCACTAGAGACCCCATAGCTATAAAAAACTCACTAATGGTCAGTCAAAACATGCAGACCTGGAGCTGGACAAAACTAGGTTTAGAGGCAACGAAGAGAGCAAAGAAATAATATCTAACATACATAGAGGGCAACATACAGAGTAAATTTGGAGGTAAGGTATGCTTCCCCTGCCCATAAGTCAGACTTTGAGCATAATAAAGAGCTCAATTCATGCTCTTCTCCACCTACTGAAATGCTAAGAACAAGCTTTTGGTTTTCCTACCAACGTCTTGAGGCTACAGTTCCCCCTGCCGAGATCTGGAGCGATGCCTGCTTCCCAAGCCTTCAAATAATATTGTGCTTTTCATCTCCCAAAAAAGGAAACCAATTTGCCATTGTCTGCAGCTACCTTGGGCTGTTTCAGAGCTTTTCTTAAAGTGTTTTTGCCTTCTGAAACTGGAAAGCCTCCATTTGCACAGTTATTTTTGAGACCCCAGCTTCAGCCTTCAAAACATATTTAGGCTGTCTCTTCATAGAAGTGCAGAGACATCCAGAAAAATGCAGCATCGTTCCCGCCCTGTGCAGAGCAATGAATGAATGTGCCAACAGAGTACAACTTGGGTAAAGAAACCCCCAAAGGACTCCAGTCCTAGATCCGGACACCTCTGCCTTGTGGGGGAAGTAATCTCATAGACTACTGCTGTTCCCAAATGTTCACCAAAATCAGAGCTGTTCCCAGTGCGCTTTCTAAACTCTGCACTGGGGATCTCTGTAGGGCCACAACAGTAAGTAACATTTCTCCCAAATCTCTTCTACAGCCGCATGTTTAACTCAGAGCTGTACTACCATCCCAGTCAAGCTAAAAAAACCACACACATTTTATGTATCCCGATTCAGCCTATTCCCTTTAGTAGTATCCCATGAAGCCATGATTTAAGTTGATGAGTTCCCTGTGTGCTGCTGATGAATCTGCTGTCATGGGCAGTGAGCTTGAACAAACACTGTTGTCCAGGCTGCCTGGATGACTCCAGACATACTTGAACAGAAAAAATGAAGGGTATCTAGCAGATATTTTTTCATGAATCACCATGCATCATGAAAACAGCTCTGCTCTGGGTGAAGAAGTCAAAAGGGAAGGACTTTAAATAACCCCTGAATGACAGAGGGGCAACTAGTAACCTTATTGTTCAGGAACAAGCGCAGCGAAGCAAAACTTTAGTGGCAGTGAAATAGGCATCATTAACATGAAGGAGATTTGACAGAAGTGATGGCAGGCTGATTCAACATTAGCAGGATTTCCTCCTGGCTTCCTTTAGAGTGATAACTCCAATAACCTTGCAGGATGAGCAGGGATAATAATAAAGAAAAACAACATCAAGAAAAAACCCTTCTGGGCTTTAAGCTCAAGAGCTTCTCTTTTGTAACTCAATTATTATATGGCTAGTTTTTCAATGCCTTGGAATAATAATAAAAACCTTCCAATTATAAATTAAATAAATAGACAAAGTAACTGCAGTCCCAGCCTGTAGGATTACCACTGCTGAGTGTCTTTTCCTTGAACAGAGAGGGCGTTGTTGTTTTTAAAGGCAACAAGAACAATGAAACACGCAGAAGGGTTCAAGAAGACATGCAATTATGAACATTTCCTACAGAGCACATTAGGCCTGCAGGTTCGTAAGTGCCTTTTAATATCCATATTTTAATCACTGGTCTTGAGAAACAGCCTCTCCAAGGCCAAGAGCAGAACTGTTTCTTCTTAAACAGGAGGGATGATTTTGTGACTTTGACCTTCTTGAAGACAAAATTATTGTCTGCGTTGATGCGATATTGTTGATCACAGGACTGACATCAGAGGGCAGACCACAAGTGGATGGATGGACGGGTGTATTAATAAGGCTAGATACTCAGTTGGTGTAAATCAGTGACCTTCCGTTGACTTTACATGTCACCAGGTGGCATAAGAAGAGCTGCTCTCTCACCAGTTGGCTGGCCTCAAGCTACTATTTTGTAAACTTAAGCTGCTACAAGGAGTCATTTGCAGAACAACAGGGGACTGCTCATTGATTCCTCAAACACTGATGAGCAAAAGAAAAAGGGAAGAAAACAAAATTCTGACTGTCCCAAGCTGTCAGAGCAGAAACAATCCTCCCCATCTCTGTAACACCTGGAAGAGCTGATTACTACTCCCGATCCCAATTACAGTGACAATAATGCAACAACATGGGTTGTTCTTTAAAAATAAACAGGAGATGAAGTGGTGTTATTGATCACTGTTATTAACATAGGGGGTCAGCATAATTTAAACCTTTCCATTAAGGCACAAAGATGGGTTTTCGAGACAGGGCATCCATGCAATTATTGAGCTGAGTGGGAGGTAGAAATGTAATTATGTAAACTAACTAAATTAAGAGGATTGCACAGTTCATTAGAGTCCATTTTTTTGGTCAGCATTTTGGATCACCAGCTGGTATAGAATTTCATTTCCATTAAAAAGCATTAATTGCATCTCTTCTGTGAAAGCAGAGCAGCGTGCTAGTGCAAACAGCTCCATCCTTGCTAGCCCAGCCCAAGTGTGGGATCAGCCTTGGCGCTCAGGGAGGCCAGCCCTGTTCACTCACTGAGCCCGGGACGACACAATGGACTCCTGCCAAGCCTGCCGAGGACCACACTGCTTGGTAGGAACTTGCATAGTTGACACTGTTAAGGATTTAAGGTGATTTATTTTGTAAGCATTACTGAAGATAGCATTCCACTTCCAAGCACAGAGCTAGGCCCTTCCCCAAAGGCTTATCTGCACGGCCAAAAAGAAGAGCCGGGGAAGGCTTAGTTGCCCCACACTAACACACTGAGCCGAGAGAGTGCGCATTTCAGGCTGGGACTTCTAAATGAGCCTGGGAGAGCTGGCCGTGCTGCTCCAAGTTATTTGCAGTCAGACATCAGTATGGGCTTTCCAGAGACTGAAGGATCCAGCCAAAATTACTTCCCTGGAGTCACGCAGAAAAATGCAGTCTCTCCACACATCCATGCAATCGCCACTTTCTGCGGGTTCACCCTCTCACTGAAGGCATAAACATGCCTCTACTGCCAGACACAGGCCCTAGGAGAGACTTGGGAATCTGCAGGCCATGACCAAGCCACAGCCTGAGACTGCACTGCCCACTGCCTCTGGCTTTATTAGCCTTTGTGTTACTCCGGAGTAACATTAAGGTAAATGTTGCTGCGTATCCTGCCAATTACATGTGAACAACACTTTAGGCCCTCAGCAAGGGAAAAGTTTCCAATCTGTGGGAGTTCAGTCTGAGCAGAAAACAATCTTCACCATGCAAAACTGAAGTCTTTGTCACTCGTTAGTTACACAAGACTCTCCCTTGCTCCTGGGCAGCTCTCTTCCTCATCGACTATTTCTGTACCGGCATTATGGGCTGGCTCGAACCCATGCCCATCAGCCCTGGCAGCTCCTCCGCCCTCTGGACAGGGGTTCAGTCTATAACAGGCAAATCATGCCCCACTTACATCCCTGCCATAGCATTTCTTGGAGTTTTGCTTGGTTTAGTTTTATTAATTATTTGGGTTTTTTTTCCCCTGAAGATGCTTTTATGCAAATGCTTTTAAGTCCAAAGGCTACTGCCCTACTATGCTTTGATTCACAGACTGGTCATTCAAGCTGTTTACATATGACAATTAATGCTGCAGAATTTCATAAAGACAAATCTCTTGTAAGTGTAAAGAGTATAAATGGATAGAGTCCAGTCAAGAGAGTGATTGTATTGGTTTTATGTGTTGAACAGTAGGAAAGAAAACCCCAGAAACCTAGGTCTCTGCCTCCCTCAAAGAAACCACTAAATACATACATAGACATTTGCAGGGAGAGAAACAGTTCTTTGCTCAGGAGCTTGTTTACATAGTACTTTTCCCCGCACAGGGGAAAAAAGGACCTAATTCGGATGCCTACGTGAGAAGATGAATGCTTGTGCCCTGTGAGGTTGGTATGGAAGCTCATTTGATTTTTGCAGCTAATAGCTTTTGTAAAGGCTTCACCTGCAGTAAGCATCATACTTTGTACTTGTTCTTTATAAATGAGCATCCTGCGGGTGACTAAGCAAAGGGAACCTATGGAAATATCCTTTTACAGCATGTAAATCATTGCTGCAACATTTGCTTTTCCCTGGCTGACTGTATTAATGTGCTGCTTGCACTGATAAATGAGGGACTTGAGAGCAGCCCATTCGGGAGCCCTCGGTGCCTCCGCCTACACATGCCTCGCTGGGGCGCAAGGAGCGCTGCTCCGCACACAGCCGAGCTTGTTGCGGTGACTCATTTGTAATATACGGATGTGATCACACAGAAGCCATCAGGGTGGGGCACGCTAAAGCACTAGGACCAACACTGTACCTATATAGGCTATACTTTTGGTGTGCCAAGGAAATTCGTACGGTCAGAACGGGCAGAGTACTGCTGTCCCAGGCTCAGCGGGCAGTAGGGCTCTGCCCCTTTTTGCCACTTTTATTCAGACTGAGTATCTCAACTCTTTAACCCTATCTACTTATTTTCACAGGCAAGCTCTCAAAGGTAGCGAGCTGGATGGTGTTTTCCAAAGTAGAACCTAGTACGCCTAGGGAACGGCAGCAGGAGGGGAGAGAGACTGTCTCTCAGAAGGACAAAATACTGCCCCTCACCCTCCGGTCTCTGTGTCAGGCAGTGCTTTGCGGGCCCCAGGCGCCGAGGAGCCAAGGAGCACGCGGGAAGCTGCTGCTCAAAGATCCAGAGCACCACGCAGCAGCAAAGCCAAAGTTAGGAGCCATCTTTTGCATGTGAAGCATAAGGTACCTCACCCTGGAGCAGCATAGAAGTGACAGGAACTGGCTACAAGTGCAACATCTTCTGGTGCACATAGAGGACCAACCAGGTTAAAAGAGATGTGGTGAAAGAAGAGATTTAAGGAGCTGTTCAAAAAGGCTTAATGTAGATCTTGCTCAAGGTGAAAACCTTCTGTTAGCTATCAGGATGGCATATTCACCATAGTCTAAGTTGAAAGATGCATCAAGAAAGAATCACTATGAGATTCCCAGAGAAAAAAAATGTAAGAATTTAAGCACAAAGAGACACAGAAAAATGCAATCCTATGTATAAGATAAAACCATAAAATAGCAAGGTAAAACTAAATAAACAAACATTTTTTAATACAAACCAGAGAACGAAAATAAAGGCTACCTCTCCATCTTTTCTAGACCTAAAAAACAATATTTAAAATGCCAATGGAAGAGAGTAAAGCCCTTTTTTGCATCCCTTCACACAGGCTCACGAGTGTGTCCATAATAGCCAGTTCCATTTACATCACTGACGTCTCCCTGACAGGGAGACCAAGTAGAGTAACGCATGAGGTTTGGTGCCAGCACCATATCTTGCAGACAGACACAGTGTTTGAGAGAGTACTTTAACCTTTTTTTCTCATTGAGTTTCACAACAACTGCCAGGCAACTGGGTTTTTTGCCTCTTTTAACAGAAGAGAACATATCCTACTGCGCCTCCTAATTTTGGCCTCTGCACAGCCACATCGGTCCCTTGCATCTGAGGAACAGTCTTATCTTCTGCCATCCTATGGATGTCTACAGCCTCACCTCTTGTTTTTCTGCATTCATGATAAAATTTCTCTGGGAGGATGTACACCACCTAATCTTTTACAGGAACATTTTTCTTAATAGTTCTGTAATTACTTGTCCCTTTATTACTAATTCAATCATTCACAAAGTATTCAATCCTTGTGCTTTGTCTGCACAAGTTAAAGTAATTAATTCTCCAGTTTGTCTGTCTAGGGTATGTTATATTACAGTGGGATTATTCCTCATTATTTAGCACTTCATGTAAAGCTTCACAAATGGCTGATGTTAATGCAGCTGCCAGAAGGTTTGAAAATATTCAACTTTCTTTTCCTTCCCACTAGCTCAGATTCATAGTTTTCCACATTTTTGATTTATATCTTCATCTCAAATGGTATGATGAATAACATTTTACTAGGTTAATCAATATATACCTCACCTCTAGCAATAGAAGTCTAGAGAACAGTTAATTAATCCATTTCTAGGACTAGAATTAAACAAACTATTAATATAGATTTTGGCCATTCCTTGACAGCTTTCCCTATTTTAGAATCAAGAACAGAAAGCCAGATCAGCTTAACAGCAGTTAACTTAGCAAGGCTTCAGTTAAGCAGGGCGTAACAGTGTTGTTAATGTTGTATGTAATGTTTAGTATTATAAATATTTTTGGTATATCTAATTTTTACTAGTTAAAGGAAGGGAGAGGTTGTAGTTCCAGAATCCTATACTCATCAAAAGATCAGTCTTAACTATTCCAACACATGTACAGACTTGCAATGACTAGATATTTCTTTCTTTCACCTAGAAAAAATCATAGTTAGATTCTCAGACGCAGCTACCCACACTTCACTGTTACTACTCATATCCTGAGTTTGACCAACATAAAATGTGGCACGCTTTTGACTAAATTCCCCACGTCAGTTGACTTATAAAACAAGTCAACAATAAAACATTATCCTTCATAACCTGAGGTTAATCAAAACTAACAGATCAGCAGCAAATGCCAATGTAGTAATCTTAATTTGACCAGCATTACCCTCTTCCCGTCTTTATTCTAACTTAGAAATAAAAGAAATGAATGTGAGGTTAAAGAAGAAAAACGTAAGCTCTCCCTGCTTGACATAGATCCAAATTCATGTTTTAGTCCAAGATACAAGTTCCTGTAAGTTTTCCAAGCTATTCTGATAAGAGTTTGAAGACCCTGTACTCCTATGTCTGTAAAAGTTGGAAACAGAATCAAAAGCTTTTGCACCGATAATCCTTTTTTGCTCTCTTGACTACCAACTGTAGCAACTAAATTTTCTGAGCATCCTGATGCTTCAACAAAACCTCTTCATCTTATGTTAAGATGACAAGCTTTTGTTAATGTGGCTATAAAAATAATTGTAAAAAATCTCATGTTTCATTATTTCCTCCATAAACTTCACCATTTCTTTAGAGATTTTTAGTAAGTCAAAAAAGAAATATCAGTATTTTCTGTTACTTCATAGGCATAAATTCTTCTAAAGTAGCTTTTGTCTTTGCATTTCTGTTGGTAAAACTCATATAAATCATCACCTGAAATTTCAAATCAGCATTTTCTTGTATTGTCTATTATAAATGAATTAAGTTTCTCTGTATTGACCTTTAATACATGTAAAACCAAAGAAATGTTCCTCTTCTACAGACTCTTCTGATCAACTAAGCTCTGTTTTCCCTCTTCATGGGTTTCTAATTGCCACCTTTTGATTAGGCCTCTGATAACAGGCTCCCTAAAAGATAAGTAGAAGATATGAATGGATTGAAAGGTAACCCTTGCTCCTATACACACATGCATCATGTCCCTCATTTTCTTTTTCATGTTCTTCTGTTGTATAATCACCTCCATGTTAATAGTTTTTGCTCTAAATACTTCTGCAGGGCTGTGCCTACCATATTCCCTAATTTATTACCATTATACAGTAGACTGGCTTTGATACCACTTCCACAATTTGCATTGACTAGCTTTACTTGTTTTTATCACTGATTTGTTTGGTGGTCTCATGTGAAAGCAGAGAATTGTTATTAATATTCCTTTGATCATGATATCTCCTAGCCAGTTGCACAGCAGGACTTTTTTCTGTGATGACCACTAACTTTTATGTATTCCTCTCCCTGAATTTATCATACCCAGCACACTCAAACACTTTCAGCTTCTATGGACAATTTTTTTGTTGTGAAAGTTAAAATTTTGTACTAAAACATTCTCATATGTTTTGCATATTCATTTTTTCCTTCTTCTTCTTGTCTTCCTTTGCATTCTAGGATATAAAATACAATGCTACGTCTATTCGTACAGTTGCCCACACATAAAGAGCATCAGAAAAAACATTTTCACACAAAACATAATCACTTTCTTTCTAGAGACCAGAGCTGAGATGTTCCCTATGCTGATCCCACTGGACAGGATGGATTTGCACTTGGAAATATCATAAAAAGGTTAAGATTGGCCAGATATCATTCACTATAAATCTCCAATTGCTCCCAAGCCCTTTTCACTATCATCAAGCCAAAGGAAGGTATCCTTTGCAACTAAGCAACTTTGGCATTAGTTGTGAAAAGATCTTGCCTTCCCTGTTCTACTGCAGTGTATCAGTCATGACTTGATTGGAAATGTCAAATTGCACAGTTCTGAGGGAATCATATAAAAATACAATAGCACAATCCGTATTTCTATCGCATTTCTGCTGGAGGGATGCCAATCAGTCTTGGCTCTGAGCAATAAATTAATAATGTTCCATTGGTATGTCTCACTTTGAAGTGTTGCTGAGTGGCTGGCAGCAGTTGAGTGGGAAGTAAGTACATTTGCGTCAAGTAAAATAAACTGCCAGGCCTAGACCCACTATTTGCTGTCTCAAAATAGCAGCATTTCCAGGCAGAACCACAAGATAGCGTGTGTATATGGGGCAGGTGCTTTGGCAGTAAGGTCATAAAATAGCTTATGTCTAATCTTACAGCTTTATCTCCCTAGGTTTCCTCTATATGGATGGAGAGGATGACTTCTGGATGAGAAGCCCAACAAAAGTATGTTGAACCAGTCTTTGGTCTGTCAAAACCACCTGTACCAGCCCAGCTGCTTTCTGCCAGAGTACTCTGTGGGTGGCTGTAGGACATGGACTGCCCCATCATCTCCAGTGCTGCATTATTGCTGGCTTTCTTCAAAGCGATGTCGATGAGCTGCAGCATACGGAAGCCACGCTATGAGCATACTTGTTGCATTTGTCATAGCATGAGTTCATATCAAATGGAAGTAAACGGTGCATCAGACTGGCCATGTAATCTGCTGCCTACCACAGGCTGAGGTAAAACTCTCCCAGTGTATTTCACACAGTTTCTGGTCTCTGGCAACATCAACAAGCTGCAATTTTTCTTCTCGGCTCCCCACTGTACGCATGTTAAAATAAAACTTGTGATTTGCTTCCAGATTAAACACGATTGTTACATTAAAAGGTCATGTTTGAAGGGCAAGGTGCAGACTTACATAGCCAAGGCTGGTGCACTCAGAAACAATCAGGACAATGCGCAGTCTGTATATGCCTGACTTACAGAGGCTCTCAGCCCTCCTGACTGCAGCTGAAAAGAAGCCCTTGAAACTCCTTTTGAAGGAGTCAAGGCCATAGTGTCCACAACACATAAACAAACAAGTACTGGACCTTGCATTAGCTTAAACTCCCAGGTAAAAAGCAGCTGAAATGTAACGTACACAGGTATTGTTCCTTGATTTTACTATGTTCTACTTGCTAAAAAGGTTTGCATACCTTCAAAAGGCAAAATGACATTGTGATGCATGTGAGAATGAGACAAAATATCAACTCCCATAATGCAAAATAAAACCAAAGCCTTCACCTAGAAACTTGAACTAAATTGAACTGGATTTGCATTTCACAGTTCAGCTACTGATGCTTTTCTACTTTCTTTCTTTCCTTCCCCCATTCTTGGCATCTGTATTTTGAAGCAGAAATACATTAACAAGAAACGCCTAACTGGAGCCTCACCCATCTCACCGAAGCTGTGACAAACTAGGAACAAGCCTGTTATTAAAATCAGAATCCCTAAAAGGTTCATTTCAGCACTTCAGATAGGCACTCAGATTCCTACCATCTACCACAAACACCTCAGCAGAATGATTTCCTTATTGTCACATTATTTCAACTGCCTAGGATGAGGGACATGTTGTTTGGTTTTTTTTTTTATTTCCAGTTCCATCTTTTGCTTGTTTTCAGAACGAACCTGGACCCACCAGCTGAAAAGGCCAGGTGTTAAGGATCAACAGCTTATCCCTCAGGATTATATTATTAGTAACCCAGAAGCACTCTGGGATATTCTGTCCAAATATCGCTATAACACAAGAGTTGGAAATGCAGATATCAATGCAAATACTTTGAAAATGGGTGTCTGTGTCTCAAATGAAGTTGTTACAGCTTTATAAAAGCATTTAAATCTGACATTTGCAAAGTGCTCAATAGCCAGCACCAGCTCCTCCTGCGGTCAGCAGGGGCTTCTGAACAGCTGGTGATTTACAAAAGCAAACATGAGTCCGAATGACTAGGAGAGCACCCTACAACCCCAAATGAATCATTAGTTGCATTTTGGTCACATTTTTGGGGGGGAGTCTGCAGCACAAAATAAAGAAGCTGCTAGTGCCTTATCTGTGGGTTCTAGTCCTCACCTGGGTCACCAGCTCCAACGGGGGAACACAACCGTAGCCCCTGGAAGTGTCCATGAAAGGACTCAGCAGTGCTCCAACACAGATTTGCTGAACTAGCATAAACTGACTTTTCCATTGCTTAACTAGCAGAAAATATTTCCCAATGATCAGTATTTTTGAACCTATCTTTGAAGATGAGGACACACTTAAGAAGGCTTTCAGAATGCTCTGTTTTTTTTGTTCTCATATTATTTTTTGATATTTATGCAGTATTTCTCCTCATGCCCTTTAGGAGGAATTCTGAATTAAGGAACTCAGCACCCATCTGGCTAGGCACTGTAGTTTCTGTGAGTGCAGTAGCATTACTGTGACTTGGTTAAGATTTGATTAGAGAACAGCCATATAACATAAAAACAAGTGGCTACATAAGGTCAGAGTAAAGATCTTAAAAGTCTGTTGCCTTGTCTTCAGTAGTGGGTGATAAGAGGCACTAAAGGAAGAAGCTAAGAAACAGGATTCACAATGAGTTATCTACATTCAATGAAAAAATAACCAAACAGCAGGATATATTGACTAAAAGTTTCAGATGTGTTTCTGGACTGACTATGTGCACATCAGAGGAACTCCCTCTCTCACACTAGTGGGAGCTGGTGCCCATCCAAATCAGTACAGGGACTCTGCAAGAGTCTGCTGCTAATACTGCGGAAAGCCATCTGTTGCACATGCACAGTATGAGGTTCTCTTACTCTAACTTTGCAACATCTGAGACAACTTTTTTCAAGTCAGTCAAAGCCAGTTTTTCTCTTCTGAGGAGCAGCTCGTGGCAAAAAGTTCTAAAAGAATCTATTTCTGAGTTACCTGAGTGCATATAAAGCCCCTGAAGACTTTTTAAAAGAATGGGAAAAAAACCTTCTTAAAAGAAAAAGAAATAAAAAAGAGAAATTTTATGCTTTGGATCAATGAAAAATGGACAAACAGAATGTCACAAAACGTAGCAAGAAAGAAAAACTAAACCAAGGGCCTTTCGTTTGAGAGAAAGTGGTGGAATTTGGGTAAGGTACTTTAGAAACTGTTAGTGGGATAACTTTAACTAATGCATTCAAAAGGAAAGTTCTTACTCAAAATCCAGATGAAGAATTTACTACAGGATTTCAGCTTCTTACTAGAAAACCTGGCTTTTGGCATAAGACGCTTGGCCTGTACATTCATTACACGTATCAGCAATGAAATTCCTCCATTGTTCAAGGCTCTGGACTTGCTTGGGGTGTAAAGCAGCTCAGACCCAAGTACCACCTCTGTATCGCAACAGGGTTTTTTTCCTGAACCCAGGACCTGTACCTGCACTATAAAATAGTGATATATATCCAACAGCCACTTGCTGCACATGCTTAGACATTGCATATTTTCAGTAGCAAAGATAGTTGAACCAGTAACACCGATTAAGAAAACATTATTCAGCTGCAGTGTAACACTGAAGGCCTTTTTTTCCGTTTCATGTAATACGCAGAGTAACTTGGAAATAAAAACAAAATGACAGAAAGAAATCCTTATTCCAGACATGCAACAAAACTCTCAACCACAATCCCACTCCCTCACTCTCTGGTGCATATCATCTTACCCAGTCACTTTTGTTAAGATACACCTGCAAAAGTTATTGTGAATTATTTGGAAGCGGATATAAAAACAAGCCTGTCACAGTAAGGGCAAGAGCTGTGCTTCCCTGAATATCTGGTATCCCAAATTCAACGTACATCTTTCTGTGATTTTGGAGTGAGGGCCACGGACTTCAGTTGTGACCTGACAATGAAACACGACAGGATATGATTATCTGAATATGAAATCAGATTTCTGGGGAAGCTGCCTTTTAGTGATCATTGCACTTTTATCAAATTTGACACTATGCATAGAGATAAAAATAGTCAGTGACCACATTTCATCATTGTGGTAAAAAAGATGGCTTTAATATAAAGCTTCCAGACCTCCTCTCTCTGTCTAAAGGTCTAGACTGTGTTACCAAAATACATGATCTGTAGTGCTTCACTTCACATAAACTTGCAGGAATGAACGCACATGGGGAATGAGACGCTGCCCAGCATAGGTAAGGGTAGTGCAATCGCTCAAAAGAACCATTCAGCAAACGCTGGTGTCACTTAGTGTGAGTAGAGGCATCGGAGCACACAAGCCAGGCTACGGATGAGGCACGGGGGCAGTGTTTGTGCCACGTACTGGTCTTTACCCACTCATGAGGGCTATTAGTTATGCACCAATTCTCACTACTAAATGAATTTAAGGAATTGTAGTCCACTGCCCCTTCCAAATGTAAGATGCACAGCCAGCTTGGGTACGTTACGAAAACCGAGACCTTCCAATTTCGCTAGTCTCGATAACGAAGTTCTGGCAATCTGTGCCACGCCAGGCTTAGTTCTCAGCTGGAGAGGCAGTTCAGGTGGCTGTTTATTTCCAGCATTATTGCTGGTAGATAGTTTCCAAGCATTATTAAATTCCTACTCCCTAACAACCAATTCCCCATTATTATTATTATTACGCATTGACAGCCCACTCGCTACCTGTAAACATACAACGTATTTGGCACCAGTCAAGCTCCACTCACTGCCTGAGAGTGTGGATTTAGCCTGATGGACGCTATCAACAACAAACCACGGAACCGCTTGGGGCCGGATAACACAGACCAGCCAGTACAAACTGAAATCTCATGTAACAGCTGGAGAAGTCAACTGGACGTCATCACGCAGTGCTGCACAGTATAAAAGGACAGAAGTAACTGACTGTATTTCTAGCAAATTACAGTGTATTTTGCAGACTCACACAAATATTCCCCTCCACTATTAAACAAACAAAAAGCATGATTGTGAAAACCGAGGACGATGTCTGTATCGTTTATATGAACATCCTGAGTACATCTGTTTAGCTGATTATTGATGCATCGCCAGTTAATGCAATGGAGCATTAAACCCAGAGCTCTTTCCAGGTACACAAGAATCAATTAGGGCATGCACGTCACTTTGCCCATCTAACCACCAGATTTCAAAGCAGATCTCAAAGTAGCTTCCTTTGACATTTCCCCTCACGCCCCACTGGGCTCACTCTGCTCCAGCGCAGGGCTGGAGAGAGCTGTCCTGGTTTGCGATGCTGGGTGACCTTTCCATGGGAACGGGGATTTCAAGAACTTAAAATGTTCACTCCCACAAACCAGGGGGGCATAAGTAACGCTTGCTAAGAAGTGTATCATAAGTTAGTCATGGAGGAGTCAAGGAGCTAGGTCTAAGCCAGAGGTGAGTTGAGCCTACTTGGATTCTGAGCAAAATACAAAGCTTATACGTACAAACTCTGTCTTACTTTAACTATTTTCTCTCTTATTGCTGGAGTCTACATAGTACCTTGTTTCTGAGAATGTGCCTTCCCTCATCCAGTTTCCAAATTCTTTGCCATCAGTGAAGAGAAGCTATGTCAGGGAGCAAAACTGGCTAGCGATGGTGAGCTCGCAAAACTGATTTAACAGGATATGGAAGCGTGATCTAAATAAAGGGAATTCTCAGGTGCCTTCACCGGAAGGGCAGGTAATAAACTGAGCACTTGAAAAATGTTGGCATGGAGGGGTTGGAAAGGAGGTACTGAGAGAGAAAAGGTAATTTTGGTATTGGGATTACTGGGAGAGCAACAGAGAGAGTTATACTCACTATTACAAATGGAGCTCTTAAAGCCTGTTGAGAAAAATCCTCCAGCCTTTATTTTTAATTTTGCTTGTAGAATACAGAAGTCGTCCCCTAACTTTTTAGCCAGGGGAAAAAGAGCCACAACATTTTGCACATATTTCCAGTACTGTGAACAATCAGTAAGTGACCGATTTTAATGAGACCTCCAAGAGTCATTAGAAAGTTAATGGTTTCTCAGATGGTATCACTTTCTCAGCTGATTACCTTGCTTCATGTTGGGAGTATGTGATTACTGCCTCGCAGGGATCAGCAGCAACATCTCATATGGAAAGCAATGGCTAGCAGCGAAACGTCCGACTTGCCCTTCCCGCTTCCCCTGAGCTCTGCCCTCGGCTGCCTCCCGGGCAGCCCCGGAGCTGAGACTCGCCGGGACTGCGCAGCCCCGCTGCCGGGGTCAGTGGAAGCAGCAGCCAGCGGGCTGCGTCCCCCTTGTCCCCACTTACAATCTTTCCACCCTTGCGAGAGCTCTGCCTTTCCTGCTTAGCCCAAGTAGGCAGGGTCTCCTCGGGTGGCAGCTGTAGCTGGCTTTCAGAGGCCTCTATTTCACGCAGCACTTAAGCCCCAAGAGGAGACTGAACACCTGCGCTAGTAAAGTGGAATTTATTTCCAATACTATATTTCCACGATCACTGTTTCCTGTGGTGTTTAAGCCATACAACAGAGCACTAGTAGGTACCCGATATGAGAATTATGTATTCAGAGTATGCTACAAATCCGTCCCTCATTCACAGAGGCACAGAGAGAGAGGACTGCTGGAGGCCACGGGCAGTGCCAGCTCCAAGGGCGCATCCCCGGACGTCTGCAGTCCTTAGGCAACACCATTTGCTGCTCAAAAGGCGAAGAGAGACCTTTGCCAAGGGAAAGGCAAGATGATTTTGAGAGTGATTATAGTCCAGTTGCTATGAATCCCTCTGGAAATAACTGCATTGTTTTGAAGGCTTTCCAGGTTAAACCTTTCCACATTGATTATGGCAAATGGAGAGTATCATCAAGATATCTATTTGCAGATCTTAGCTAATAGCTAAAGAAGTGAATCAGCTCTATAATTGCCTTTATTGTTGACATGTGTTTCTCCCTAAAGATGTGTAAATAACTTTGCCAACACAGCTAACATAGGGGAGAGACAGACAAAAAATGAAAAGTGTCTCTGGGATATTTGCAGGCCCATCGATAATAAATTTCAAAAGCTTCTGCTTTCTTACAGCATGTACATAGACCTTAGGCTAAAAATACAGTTCTGTAGTAAAGATGCCTCTTGTCTAAGATACAGCCGTAGTATTTATACTACAACGGGGGTGTACTGCTGGTGTTTCTTTTTCGGACTGAAGGAAGCGTAGGCAGACACGCTCACCCGCAGAAGTGGTAATGATACCACATTAAAGGGAAGAATATGGAGGGATTTAAAACAGGAAACCTGTTGGACACAATTACCCTTCCTATCACTTGTGCTGAGAGGGTAAGGAGAGCTAATTTATAGCCCTGAATTGGGGACTATTACTGATTTGAAACAGCCACAGCAAAGCCTCCCCTGAACACTGCTTGCTGTGTACATTCTGAATATCCCTCTTGGCTTCTTTTACGGTGAAGAGTTTAAGCATAGTGAAGAACACATTCTTCACTCAGACCTATCTTCATGGATTACGAGTGGAAAAGTGACAGTGAAAAGGAGAACTCAGTCAAGTGAAAGAAACTGGCTAAGTTATTTTGTTTATTATATTCATTACAGCCATGCCCAGGGACACAACGAGTCTATGCAAAATCACTGTGAAACACAGAATAAGAGCTTGTGTGAGCCCTGAAAAGCTTGCAGCTAAATTGGCCAACGTAGAAAGTGAGTACATAAAAGGACTGTGAACAAAACAGTAATGGCAAACATCTCGGTGTCACAGGAATACATTTAATATTTTTTAATTTCATGTTTGTTTTGGGGTGGGCAAAGGGGTGAACTTCTGATGGGTAGGGACCAGCTAAGTAGAAAATTAAAGGGATGAGATGCTGGGGAGATGAGACAGAAAGAGGGAGCAGGAGCAGAAGGAAGAACATATTGGCTGAGCTGCACAGATTCCTGCAAGGCAGCACTCGACCCATGGGCTAGGGACAGAAACGGTCATGAAGATACTTGCCCAATATTCACAAAAAATATAGGAGGAATGTCACCATCAGGATATTCTTGTTTGTTGCCAGGTCATTCACTGATTAAAATGGTGAACACCAATTCTATACTGAAACTAGACACTAACAAAGCCCATAGTGTCCTCTCTATTGCCCAGTGATTTATTTTACTGTTCACTAATTCACCCAGAAGATCTGAATAAAAAAAAATAAAAGTAGCCTGAGTTTAGCAGCCTGGTTCCCAAATGTTAAGCGGCTTGGAGTTTCCCTGCAGTTTCCCACTGCACTGTAATATACAGCACAGACAGGCAGCACTGTATTCTTCTCCAAAATCTGAACGATCAGGGCTTACAGGTGAGCTACAAATCACTCTTGCCAAGAAAATATTTTGTAAACGACTATTGTTATTAATGATCTAGACACGCTAGAAAAAATACTATGGAAAAGCCATTACACAACATTAAACATAATCATTAACCACTGTCAGACTGATATCATTAAGTTACAAAGAATGATCAAAAACGTTTGATAGGACTATAGCAACAGCAAAAGGCCTCAGAGTCCCTGCCCAGAAGCTAATTCGTTAGGTGCTAAAGAAGGAGCTGCTACAATGCTGTGATTTTCTCAGACTTTAAAGTTCAGGCAAACTTTAGTTGTGATATTATACTATGAGTGTTTAAATGGTTTCAGAGCTGTCCTTGAACTGTGTACAGTAATATTTCTGGGACAACTAGCAATAAAACGGTGAGCCCAAAACTGCTTAGGTCTTGGGGGAAACAAAAATTAGTTTTGCACATGTCCAAATTTCTGGTAACTTTCCAATTCTTAGAGACAAGTTACAATAGCTTAGCAGCCAACAAGCTAGTACTATTTGCTTCTCTACACCAAGAAGAAAAAAAGAAAAGAACAGAAAGATAAATATATAAAAAACAATTTTCACTACCATCCCCCCAAATCAAGACATAAGCAGTTTTGCGGAAGGGCCGGCCCTGCAGTTACAACACGGCATGCAGTCGCAACCTGTCCCCGGAGCGCCCCGGGCGTCCTCCCTGCCGGCCCCCGGCAGGCCCGGTCCAAGGGAGAGGCCTCCTCCCTGGCTGCTCACGCCTGCGGGCCAAGGGCTGCGCTCGCCCAGGAGCGCCCCAGCACAGCGCTACCGCCACCCTCGCCTCAGCACAGCACTTCCGAGAGAGGTAACCGAGAACCGCGCTCTGCTGTCCAGAGATATTTTAACGAAAATGAAGTTACGCTCATTTTTGTGCTTAGCTTTTTTTAATACTTCCAAGTTTTCAGTTTTGATTCTCTCTCATTTATGTGTATTTGACCTTGATTAAAGCCAAAACTTTTGAGGGAGAAGCTGGAAAACTGAAAAGGGTTTAAAGATACGATTTCAAGTTTGGAAATTGTAGAAATTCATCGTATTTCTAAATACATTTTTGTTTTCACAAAAAAGCCATTGAAGTTGGGGAAAAAGAGAAGAAAGAAGAGAAACATCCGCTACTTCTCCTTCACTCAGCATAGTAGTGAATATAATGAAAGTGAAAGTCAGTGTCCAGCATCATCCGGTGCAAGGCAATTTCTTTTCTTCATGCCATTAATCTTAGTGTCAGAGTCCTTGGAGGTTTCATCATTCTCTTTAGCCAGAAATATTTACCTTAGCTTTCAAACTGTTTGAATTTAGGAGAAAAGAGCTCATCATTTTGTGTGTAATTTCAGCTGAAAATAATTCCAAAAAAGGCTTTGGTGAAATGAGCTTAGATGCCACTTGCACCGTGCAGTGAAACCTCCCAAATTGCTGCTCAAGGGACTGACAGAAAACTGGTTGCTCCATGGGGGTAGTCTGTCAATAAGAGTGAGGTACAACTAGATGCAGTGAGACACATTTGGGAATAACGAGGGGGGTCTGACAGTGTAGAGCTGTTTGCTGTGATAGTCTTACACAGGTTTCAGTATTTGTACAATGCAAAAATTCCTGTACCCCAAAGTAGGTGGCAAAAACAAACTATTTTTGCTAGATGTTAACAGATAAGACATCAGGGTATTAATTATACTGTTATTTCCAAATGACATTAAGATACTCTGCATGAGAATATTTTTTTACCTCAAGTTAACTAAGCAAAATGGTCACAGCTTTTCCCACCAGGCCAAAACACGATTACCATGCTTTTGCTCACAGGCAAACACTAAAATTCAAAAAATTCAGAAGACAGGCAATCATGATTAGGTTTTATTTTGCTCAGATTTTTTTCTGCCATACAAACAGGCAGCTCAAATAAAAAAGAAATTCAGCTCAACCACATTTGCATTTACTTGCCTCTGTTATAGTAGGAAGGCTGTGGCTGCTCGGCAACCTACCCATCTTGTTATGGGATTGGCAATGCAGGTAGTGATAGACAGAATACAAAGGGTGTGAGGAAAAGGATTTTTTTCAAAACAAAACAAACAAAAATAATGCTGATCACAAATGGCACTAGATAAGAGAAAGATCTGAAGATATACTCCAGCTTCAGCTCCAGCACGAAGACCAGGAAGGACTCTTATCCACAAATTTATTGCAGGACCTAGAATATGCAGCTGGATGAGGCCCATCAAGATGCAAAGCCCTTCCCGTGCGGGACACCTGACAGTGGATGGGGTGGCAGGACCCTCTGACCAGATAGCTACTTCTCTGCAGCAAGACTGAGACAGCGATAAGTCCTGCAGGCAACGGCTGGTACTTAGGCCAGAAAGCAAAGAGATACCAGGAGGGACTACTAACGCAGTGGAAAGGGCCTTGCTGATGCTGTGCTTGACTTACACACAGAAAACTGTGCACATTTGCTACAGGGGATGCACACCGGGTGGGCTTGCAGAAAGCAAGCCTCTCCAGAGGGAGGACTGGAAGACCTCGCTAGAAGAACGGCACAAGCAGCAGGGGAGAGGAGTACTTCCCTTGTTGCCAGGAGAGCCAGCAACCCCCGTGTCAACCCAGGCAGAGACCAAAACCCATGCTGAATTTGCCAGCACCTCTGGAAAGCCCCTAGCCCTATACTCCTTCCTCCCCCCACCTGCCCTGACCATTCCACCTGCGGGGGGCACATCGTCCTCTTCTGCACCTCCTCGTGGCACGAATGCCGGTCTGGCACAAGCAAGTGACGTTCTCACTGGGCTAAGCAGTGTAGTGGGTTAATCTGGATGAGAAAATTCTAGTGAAGATGGGCTAGTTAAGTGGGCTGCGCTGCACACATCATCTCCGTGCCGAGTGGGCTCAGGAGCCTGACTCTGCCTTGAGCTCATCTTGTTCCAGGGAACAGACACACTCACTTCTGTCTTTTGTTACTCGGGATGCATATTAATCACTAACGCCTTGTTTTCAAGTAATGGTCTGCTGCATGAATCACCCAGAAGACAGTTCTAATTCAAAACACACCACTGAAAACCAACACAACATAGCCTCAATTGTCTCCCTTTAATATATTTCTTTCAGGTTATAATATGTCTAATTTCACTTCCCCAAAGTTGCAGAGATAAGAGAAAGCATTCCCCTCTGCAGCCGCATTCAGTAACCATGGTTACTAATGCCAATGTGCAATGAAAACACGCTCTGTTCCAACAGCGGCACAGAAGCAGTGGAGTTAAGAAACAAGATAAATAAAAATAAGGGTGCAAAGAAAACCAAAGCATTAACAAGACAAAACTTTGCTTGGGTTTTAAAAACAATGCGATGGAACATATTACTCATTAATGCCTGTGTCTGTATATAGCATCTTCATAAATAGTCTTGGGGCACTTCACCATTTTAAATGCCAAATAAAAGCAGCAATGTATATTTCTTTGCATTTAGATGGAAAGACCACAACAGATTTATTGTTGCCCCTGCCACAAATACACACATGCAAACACATGAATATGCTCTGGTGTCACTAGAAGCTTATTCCTCACTTACAGAGTATTATTATAAAAAGTTCCAGTAATGTCTGGTATATGGGACAAGTGCGATAATAAGTTGATGCAGGCCTGAAGGACTTAATAAATCTGCTCCAAAGTTATGTGCTCAATTTCTTGATCTGCAGTAGGCATGTTCTACCGGGCAAGAAAATGCAAGATCTGCATAATGGCCAAAATGCAGCCCAGCCTTATCCCCCACACAGGCTTGCAGCTATTGCTGTCCGCTAAGCACTTACGGCCATCACAGCTGAGCTTCCTGTTGAGGTGAAAGCAGCAACTCAGAGCAGAAGCACGGCGGTTTGGGGCTCAGCACCTCACACCATACGGGAGAGGTGTTGCCTGTGCATATGCACATATGTACTGTGTCTGGGTACACTGTGCAGAGGCTTGTACATTTTCTTAATACTGAGTGCAACTTGGCGATGACTTTTCTATCTTGGAGACGTGTGGGGCCACCTCGCGTGTGCCCCGCTGAAGCTACGAGTAAACTGAAAGCAAGTGATTTACCAAAAGCCTGCATACTAAAAGACTTAGCCAGAATTAGAAGGCAAGTTTTTTTGTTTCCTGTTAAGCAATGAGCCATCATACATAATTCAAAAGCTTTTCATACTTCACACATTAATTAGCAGTACTACTATAAATATTCTTATTTTATCGCTGATGTTTTTGCCGCTTCATAACCCTGTAAGAAGAAGCTTTTTAACTTCTGGAAGTTACACGACACATTACACTGTGTCTACTTTTTTCTTCCTCCCCCCTCCCTTTTTTTTTTTTTTAATAATGTGTTTCTATTTATCACAAGTATGGTTGACAGAAATTTCCTACTATAGCTGGCAGCTGGTTTCACCGGTCAAATTCTAACCAAAAACAGGGGGCTGGGGAGAGAGCAGGAAATAATCAGGCTAGGCTCGTAAGAATGCTGTTTTAAAAAACAACGTGCTGGTTATTCCCAGTGAGAGCATGCAAAGGAAGAGCTATGGCTCCAGAGAGTTAAACAGACACGAGAGCCTCATTTACTTGAATGTCCCTGTCTCAGAGTCTGCAGGCTGCAGGACGCTTGGGTACCCAAAGTGATCAAACGCTAGTTTCTGTGTGACAGTGCCTCCTCCTCACTTGACGCCCCTCAAGGCTGCTTTCAGCCTGCCGTAAGTACTCAGAGGCAAAGTCTGGGGAACCTGAGCGAGGCACGTAGCTGCTAGTGCTGAGGCAGAACAAGCCCCAGAGCACGGTTCCGGTTCTTTTTCATGTACTATCTCAAGCTCTCCTCCTTCATCCCCATGTGTCCCTCCCAAGTAAACACACAAACAAAAGCAAAAAGCCCTCTTTTCCCCCTCTCAAAAAGAAGGAAAAACACAGCAACTTTGCCTGAGCAGCCCCAGTACTTCTGAATACCAAACTTTGCCAGTATGTTTCCCCTGACTGTAGTTAAAATATAAATGCTATCTCCTTTTATCTCCCCTTCCCTTCCCATAAACTACTATGAGACCTGACACCTGCTTCTAAGCAAAGCAGAAGAGCTTTGGTACTTCCCCAAAACCGCAGGGAACAAAAGCACGGGGTACTTTTAGCTCCCACAACTCCACTCCCCCATTTGAATCAATGCAGGAGATATTCTGTCCTGGAAAAATGAGGATTTTAGTATGTAGATTGAAAAATATTTATTACACTTTTGAATGAACCACTTTTTCTTGGAGACCCTAAATTAAAGATTGTTAAGGGAAGTAGCTGAAAGCTATTAGAAATTTGGGGTTGTCTGAGCACCCAAAGCTGAGGTGCATGTCCAAGCTTCCTCTGTCTGCAGTGTCTCACTCTCCTTTTATTATCCTTGTAATCCTGTATTTCCAGCCTATCAGTTTTCCCCCTCTGTACTCTGGAGCCTTCTTCCCTCCCGCCAGCTCCCCTAACCAAGTCCCCTTGTGTCACACAGTTTTCCTCTCTGTCAGCTCTGGAAGATCCCACTTTGGGACTAAGCAGCTCTGTTTCTTGCTCCCCCTATGTGCTGTGACCCCCTCAGAGGGCCGCATTTACCACACCCATGCCACCTCCTGACAGATGAGGGCAGGAGCTCTCAAGAGCTAATAGAGTTGGGATGCACGATACACACCAGCAACAAAAGGACATGCATGAAATAAGGTCTGTGGCAAGCTGAGCTCCTTGAAGAGGGCTGAGGAACATAGAAACCAAGTGAAGATGCAGAGAAGCCCTGAGGGAAAAAAACGTGTCAGACTTTTATGAGCTTTGAGAAGAAGAAAAGGTTGAGAAATACTTTGGTGGTCCTAACTGTAACTATGCCACATGGGATGTGGGCACCAAGGACCTCTCAGGACTGCTGAGGGGGAAGCGATGCTCACACAACCCTGTGGTCTGCCTATCTGTACCCCTTTCTCCCCACTATCTTGGAAAGAGAGGAAGACATCTCAAAGACAGCACAAGCAAGCAAACAAACAAACCTACTTGTAGGAATGTATTAATTAGTGGCTGTGTTGAAGAGAGAGATCCAAATTAGCAGTTGCTGGAAGATATTTTGGGAATACGCCCTGAACCAAGAAATCAGAGAAGTACTTGATGTGCATCACACTTGCGAGTATTCGTGTTGATGTCAATGGGATCACTCATGGGCTGGAAGGCAGGAGCATGTACAACTGCTTAGCTGGGTGAGAACCATAATCTCTGCAACGGGGTGCCTGTTTCAAGAGAGCACTGAGCACGTTAATTCCTTGTGTGGGTGTTTTACAGCTGCGACTTTATGTATTACATATGGGATTATATATATTATGCAAGGTTTTTCAAAGAACTTGTGTTTCAGATCATAGATGCATGAAAATTACATTAGTCAATTCAAATATTTAAGACAGATATTTTCATAAATTCTCGCCTTTCTTCCAGATTATTGCATAATACACTTACCTATGCCTCCATCCCAGAAAGTATTACTATATTTTTAAAAAGAATTTGACGTCTTTACAGCTCAATATTTCAGTAATTTTTTCCATGTAACTATTAGCTATAAAACAGTTTAAAAACTTTAGAAAATGATACATAAAAAGATCAAAAAGATACTATTTTCTAACCCTATTGCTCCCTCCTAAGAGCAGAACTCATCATTAGTAGTAATTTGATTACTTAACCAAGAACCCCTAGCACTCTCCCACAAAAGCTACTAAAACACTCAATGATCTCTAGTTACTATATCGATATTTTAACAGGCTACCTAATTTTGCAGAGAGTTTCTTTATTATCTGTTTTCTTTTGGACTAGAAGTACAATGAAATGACCCTCTTGTGGTACATTTTGGCATTAACATTTTCAAAGGCCAAGAAAATGGAGCCATATAAAAAGGGAGCCTTTTTTAATTACTCTTTCAGATATCGAAACATGTTTAGTTTGCGTTATGACCATATGCTAGAGGCAAAGAATGGCCTATTCAGAATGGTTTCCATGTTCCAGAAGTAATGAGCCTTATTCTTTTGATACTAACACAGACATAAGGAGCAACCACATGAAAGTAATGAAGTTACACTAGTACAGCATGAAAGTTGAACCCAGTTACATTTCTGAAGAGGGTTTCTCTGCAGTCATAATTTGAAGGGGAAGCAGGAAAAAACAACACAAAATATTAGTCATCTCAATTCCTACATGACATTTCTGATATGATTAAAACTCATTTAGACTGATTTGACCAAGAAATGAACACTAACATTTGGGGTTGCTACACAGCATCTTTGTCAGGATAGTTAAGGAAAGAGACTCAGAAACATCCCCGCTTGACTCGATGTGTTGTCACAGCAGTTTGAGTTGATGGCAGTTTTCAAATCTGAACAAAACTTTGCATCTTGACACTACCTGGAAAGTCAAGATGCAGTCAGAACAGTTTCATCCAACACTCACCACTGCTCAGATTAAATTAGTTCCCATCCATTACCTTCTATCCTTTAGGTCTAACATTATGTTGGGGGGAAGGAAAAAAACAAAACAGAAAAGGTCAGTGGTGAGGTGGGGCATTTCTTAAAGAAAGTCGATGTCCTGGAACAGTTCTGAAATCACCATCAAGAGAACGTTAGCTGATCCAGCACAGATATACAGAACACTGTTGCTTCCATTAAGCTCATATTCAGCATGCTTGTAGAGCTCAAGATCTTTCTCCCCCATTTCCTTTCCTTTCTCTTGTTTCTGTGTGTCTTCACGTACTGGAGGATAAACATACGTTCAGAAAAAAACCAAAAAACCAAATGACCCCAAGCAAGACCTTCCAGTCTTTGCACTTGAGAAGGGAGTAAAAAATCTACTTAAGGATCACTGTTTTCTTAGGATTCAATTCTGTCCCTGAATTTCATGCAGCATGCTATTCCAAAGCATGAAGATATGGAGAAAAATTTAGCCCAACAAAAAAGTTAACTTGATGGACTTCACACATGGACAGTTCATTCTCCCCAGCAGGTTTGAGCATCTCCTCTTTTTTCGAGGAGAAGAAGGAGGAGGATAGAGTGTACCAGTGCTATAGCTAAATATACCACGTTAGCCACTGTATCCAACAGAAAATGTTATGATTATATTCATTTTTTTTGAATCCCCATTGCACAAGGAAGGATAAACAGAATGAGAAGAAAATGCTACTTCCTAAGAGACAAAACCACCATTGTAATTAAGAACTCCCATGAAGCTAAGAAACTCTACTACCCAGTAATGACGGGCTAATTTCTAATAGCAGAGATGTACCTAATGGGAGCTAAGCATGGCTCTACCGGCATGATGACCTGTAGCCATTCCCAGGAGAGAGCAGGCATGTGACTGTGCAGTCACTCCACTCACACAGGGGCTGCTTTCAGCCCGGAGAGACCAGCATTACTACTACTGTTTTCCTCCATTATATCTGTCAGGTCTGGTTCTGTTCTATCCCAGGGTCATTCATTTCAGCCCTCTGGAGTTCTTCTCCTGAATGATACAGATTCATTGCCCTGTATCTTCTGCCTGCTGGGATTTGGAAAGAGAGTCACCTGGTTCCCCACAGTACACACCTGAGTGACATGACACACACACAGTTACACAAGGCTACATGGTGCTGTTTGGAGCCATGGCTTCCCATCATAGATGTGCACAGCTTCATTTTCATGAAGCAGTTGCAGCTTCTGGGGCCTTAAATCATACTGAGCATTTCTGTTTTGTCTTATCCATCGCTTCACATATCCGCAAGTGCCCACTGACTCTGACATCTGCTTCTAACAGCCCAGGCAACCTTGTTTTCAGTTCTCTGTTAAACAAGATGTCAGCAGATGACAACCCACACTCCACTGATGCCATTCTGCAATTTAACAATGGTAAATATGGGCCAGAGTCTGACTCCACCACTTTTTTAGTAGGCACTTTATTATTCTGTTTTCCATCAACCAGTCAGACTGGGGATAATGGGGATATGCTGTGCCATAATTCACTGCAACGGCTCAAGCATGTGCTCATGAAATGGCAGCTTATTGTCAGGCATAATTATGTCAGATCTATCATGGCTAGCAAAAGCAGATTTGGTACCAACAATCAGTTGCTGAACTCTACAATCTTCTAATACAACTATTCTCAGAAAAATAGTCAAGTAATAGTTAATGAAATATAAGTTGCTCACTTTTGCACCCCGCCCCCCAGTCCCTATGAATACATTTGTATTATTCTGCCCAGTGGACCAGGCTCTTTTCCTATAAAAGCAACAATAACAGATCTCAGACTCTGGAATTTGGTCTTTTATATTGGGATATATGGCAAGCCTTAAACTCTTCCTGCAGGTCACTCTTCAGTGGAGGCCACTACAAAACTTACACGGTCCCTCTGAGAATTCCCCCTCATTAATTGATCTTCATGTACACTGTACAAAGATACTCATTTATAATGCCTTCAGAACAACCACCCTCGCTGAGAGCAAACAGGGGGTCCTCTGGACTAGATAAAAGGGGCTCTAATGCTCCAAGGTCCAGCTTCCCATAGCTGCTATAGATTTAAGCTGCCAATTGACCATTACTACTAATAAATAGGGTTCCTTTGCTTTTCGTCTACGTATGAACCTTCACAATAACTTAATAATGCAGCAACGACAAAGGTAAAAACGTGAAAGAAGCACCCGTTGCTGTGCCTTTGGTACAGGAAGATCTATTTGTAGGATTCATGGCAAAGAGCAGATCTTGCTCTTCTCACTTTAAGCTGAGGTTTGCATGAACTATAGTGATCAAATCCATCTGCTACGTCCCTAGTATCCTTCCCTGGCTTTCGATGGATAATTCTGATCTAGGCAAAAAATATCCAGGTGACCCTGCGACAGTCCCTGAAACATACTGGATGTCGTCACTTCGCCTCGCCTCCGGACTGAAGTTGGGAAGCCCCAGTAACAGCCTGTCACTGAGCGTGAAGGGAAAAGGAGCACGTGCTGGTGCAAACTCTTGGCCGAGGCACCGAACAGGGGAACCAACTGCAGGCTCCAGGCTGTGGAAATAGAAGTAACCAGAGAAAAGACTGCTCCCTCCGAAGGGCAGGTACGTGGGGCTGTGCACAGCAAGGAGGGTCATACCATGTCCATCCAGTACCTCACACCAGCAGGCTTCAGAAGATATCTGTGCAGGGCTTGAGCCAGGCAGAAACGCTGGACAGTAAGGGCAGCAGCAAAGGGAGAGCTACTGGAGCTTGAAAAAACCTTATGCAGACTGCAGTTGCCTTTCCCTTTATGGGAAATTAATACTGCATCACATGCTCTAGGAAACTTGACAGGTATATGATTACACACCCACACCTGCTGGAGTACTCCTGAGAAAGCCAGTACTAGACAGATCAAGGGTTAGCTCATCATAAACTAACTTCCTCACTCCCTAACTGCCTCACTTTGTTCTGTATTTCTTGCCCATATCTCCTTTGCTTTCCTTCCTTTTTTCTTTTGTTGTAGTGGGGCCTGCTAGTAAGTCAGATTATTTCTTCTACCCCCTCATGTCCGAAACATGGAAATAACTTGACATTTGCTGTCACCACTTTTCTTCTCCTCCTACTCAACTGTGTGACCTACTGTTTCCTCTGCTGTGGCTGCCTTCTCCCTTCCTGTTGTGAACTGCTGTGTGCAGCAGCCCTCCAACAGACCTGTGCTCAGACAGGAGCACTGCTTCAAGAGAAGCAATTTACTCACCATTTTGGTTAGCCCTTACACAGAGCCACAGCAGTAATTAGTTGCCCACAGCATGTAATTAAGAAACACTTAATTTCTTAGCCACGCTCATATTTTCCATTCTGTATTTTGTAGCTAGACGTGCCTACATCTGTAGAAGGCTGTCAAACATTTTTGTCTTAGAACACAAACAAAAATGAAATGTGACAATTTGGGCTGCTTGCAGCAGCAAGTAGGAGCTGGGGCATTCACCCACTGTGCCAGCGCTGATCCGGGGCGTGCGGGGGCCCATGCACCAATGAAAGAAGCAGGTATCACTGCAGGGGCTGCTGGGCTGGTGTTGCGCAGGAAATCTGCTCTTCTCTCTTCCTCTGAATTAAAAGTTGAGTGGTGTGTGAGGCACCACCCACCCTTCAGGAGTCTCTCAGCAGTCTCCAAGGATTCCCTCTTAGCTGAGTACTTCAGATGCTTTAAATACAGCTGTTAATTTTTCTGAGAAATAAAATAAGAAGGACCTAAGAAAAGAAATTGGCTCTACTGTGTCAGTTCCATTACTTAGGAAAATCACCCAGTTACTCTTCAGAGCACAGAACAGGGATTTGCATCCTAAGCCCTGCAGGTCTAATTTGTAGCCTACCTTCTTGAGCTGGGCCTCAGATCTGGAACTGCCAAACCACTAGCACACAACAAATTCGCAAATAGCAGCAATGCTGCTTTCTCTCTTCCTCTCTTTGTGACTGCTACTTTGAAGGATTATGTCCTGAACTATGTTACGAATTTTCCCTTTATTATCATTATTAAAATTATTGCTGTTTGAGATCCTGTTGCAAGTGGTTCACATACAAATGTAGAGAGCCTTATAATACAAACTGTAGAAGCATTTTTCTCCTTACCTAGCCCCTAGGACTCTGAAAACACTCTCAGGTTTCTGGTATTTTATTTTCCTTTAACTTCTTTGGTGCCTTTAGTTTACTTTCTCTCAATTAGTAGTAATCTTTACTTTTTAAGAAACAGAAGCAATTTTTCTTTTGATCTTATACATTTCACAAATATCAATTTCTGCTTCCAGATGGAGCTGATGTCAACCTCCCCTCTTTGGTCTGACAGCAGCTTCATTATACATATCCTTATACTTATTTGTATGCCAGAAGAACTGACACTGGCGGCACAGCTGCAAGAACTTTTTTACTGCAGCAATCACAGTGTTCCTCAAGACAACATTTCTAGTGTCTTTTAAAATAGTGTTGTAAGCTTGGCTGGCTGTTTGTTATTCCACGACTGGGAAATGGTTTCTCTTTCTCAACAAGATATTTAAGACTTGGAAGAGCAAAGGAAAAATAAGTAAATCTAATTTTTTCAATATTTAAAAATATTGATTTTAGTGTTTCACTTACTATAATATTTTACATTGCTGAACATAAAAGGATCTAGAGACATTATAAACCCAGAGCATCAAATTAAAGCCTACCAGGGTTTCTTTAATATATTAGCACACAAATCAGGTAACTGGCAGCACAATCATTTTCCTACCATCCTTGGAAGGGTTTTGGAGGAAGGAATATATTTAAGTAGTAGTCCTTAAACATAGTTAGCACTAATGACTAGAACAGCCAGTGTGAATTACTGAATGCTACAAATTAACAAATAAGAGAATATACCCAATTGTTCTTAAAGGGCTAATGGATTCTAAAAGGTAGTATATGCACTTCAAAAATGATGTGTTGTTTTAATTATTCATAACCGCAGTGTAATAGCAAAATATAGCTGAGCATATTTGTACAGATAATGAGGCTAAAATCATCCCACTGTAACCCCACCTGTGCTGGTGATCTCAGCTTAGTGAAGTGTGTGTTAGAGACGGTTATCTGGAGCATCATCAGTCACGACAACAAGTGAGCAAATGTCAGAAAAAGGAAAGTTTCTGTTTCAAGGCAAGGGTGGTGAAATGGGACTAGAAGCTGCTGCCTAAATAGTGCCTGCCCTGGAGAAGAAGAAATGACTGCAGCCTCCAGAGCTGCATTCAAGCTCCTTTCGCTATTACTAAAACTGGCTTAGGACCAGGCATCCCATTTGTAAGAAAACACACGTATGAATTGTCTGTGATCTATCCCAAAGCACTAAAACATGTCTCCATGATGCTGGCTCACCTTCTCAGCCACTAGAGCTGTTGGTGCCACAGCACGCTGGAAGGATTTCATCAGAGGGAGGCAGTGTCCTCTCCAGTGGCAGTAATTCCTGCTGGCAGCGAGGTTTATCTTGAAGTAGCCAGTGAGAGAAGTGAAACACACCCTCATCTCACATCACACCTGAAAGATAATTAATGGATTCTGTGCCCTTGATAGCTACAGGAACAACTCTGCAACCACTCAAGCATGATTTTCTGCCAGAAATGACTCGAATACTACCTAGGGCAACATCAGCTCGCTCTCAGCACTTTACTGCCATTGACCACCAGAGCTGTTGCAGGAGCACTATTATGCTCATTATTTACTCAAGTGTGTGATGGCAGAGCCATACGGAAATGACAAAGATACACATATGAGTTGACACAAGTGAATCTTTGAAGTCATATTTATTAAAAATTAATGCTTAGGAAAGTCAAATGCAAGACTACTCTAAAGACTCCTCACTCAAACTGCAAATCCTACTGCTGAGCTTTCCACCTCTGCAGCAATTGTTCAGACCCCTTCCAACATTTTCTGGTGCTGGTCTGCTTGAGCTCCTTTAATGCAGTACTAGCTTTCCACTTAGCTATGGCCAGTTGCCCTCATTTTCAATAAAGTCTAACAACAACAACAACTTTAATGCATTTCCAGCTGTGTTGGAGCATGTTCCTAAAATGACTCCAGTTCCCCAAATTACTCCTGTTAAGGTAAAAAATTGTCATTTTTTTCTCCTTTGACAAGCACTACATCTTATTGTGAAAATAACTGTTTTTACAAGAAAAGGAAAAAGCCTGATATTATAGGAGCCAGTCACCATTGGCAATTCCAGGTCTATTTCAGTTGAGGCACCAGTATCGGCAATAGCGGGGAGGGCCGCTGCTGTCTCCTTACAGAAGGTGAGTGTCTAGCTGGAGCCTCTACATAACGACACATGCTGGCTTTACATTTTCTGCCATGCAGGACAATACTATTTAAGGTTTCCTAACAAGTTATCTAACACTGTATGAAAGCCCTGTCTTTGACACAAGCAAGGAATCGCAGTTTGCTTGCGTGATTTAGAAACTGTGTTGGTCTGACTCAAAGTGCTGCAGCCTATTCAGCCTGAGAGCTGGCTGTGTATTTGCAGTCTTCTCTTAACCCATATTTTGCTGGGCATGTCTCCTGGATGCCAGTTTAAAACAGAACTAGGGGCTATTTGAAGATTTTCCCACAGTTCAGTCTAGGACATCTCGAAAACGGATCCTAGTTGATCTAGATATTTCTTCTGATGAAAAAGAACCAGTCAAGTTTCTCAGTGTGTCACTCTCCTAGCATACAGATGTTTACTAAATAATTTTTTCTTTTATTTTTCCATCTAAGATCTACAATTTTCACAGTTCTTTTTTATTGTGGTTTCCTAAAGAGACAATGCTTGTACAAATCAGCCAGCAGAGCCCCAGCCTCCAAGCCTGAAACACAATTTAAAACATGTCTGAAAGAAAGGCAGATCTCTAAAACGTGTTACTGGTTTGGGGAAACTGGTGTTCAGAGAAGAGGGACCCAAAGCAGGGAGAAGTCAGCTGCTACACACACCCTGCTCAACAAATCTCCGGGCTAGCTACGGCATATGCTCTCTTTTCAGGGGCGATGTCTGAGGACATAAACAGGGGCAGGAAGGAGGCAGAGGTAGTGCAGTAAGGCAAAGGAGTCAAGCAGAAGATGCTCATCTGCTACAAATTCTCAGAAATGATCACCCAGATCAATGCATCCAGATTTGCTTTGTCAAGGTCTTTCCTCACTGACTGATGAAATCCACATGCCCTGCTACATCCCACCTATCTATTCTTTATCTTAATCCTTCCCTGCTTTGAGCTGCACTCCTGTTCTGGCACTGTAATCCACGCTGCAAGGCTGCCAGCCCTCTTGGTTTTTATGTTCTGGGAACTCAATTTTGGACCTCAGCTTTTCCAGTTTCATTTCTACATGTCCATGCCAATCATCCTTACCACTCCTGTGCTTGCTTTATACTTGATTTATCTTTATCTTGTTTTCGCTTCTGCTTGGTTGTTCTGGTCCTTTCAAAGCTCCTGTTGCAGCTATACTATTTCCTACTATTCTGCTTCTAATTCTCTTGCATCAGAGCAATTTACCATTCTTTCCCCAGTCTAATCCCTCACAGTAACAGCTGACTTTTTGTACGCTGCAGTCCCAAAGATGATCTCAGAAGACTCTACTTACTAATTTTTTTTTTTAAATTCTGCTTTTTGAGAACCATTAATTTTATTCTGCTGTTCTCACTCTTTCTTTTCTCACCTAGTCATTTGATGATCGCTATCACCCAAATTATTCTCACCTTTGAAACTAATCAGACAGTTGCTTCCTACTGATCAGAGTGAAACCTCAAGCTACTGCTCTGGGAGCACCCTTCTCCTGAGAGGGAGAGTTGTCTCTGACACAATGCAGGAACTGGATGAGCCACCAGTATCCTGTCATATCCTAACTGATATTCAGTTAATTAACCACATTTACTGGGGTTAATTAATCCCAGAATCCCATTAGCATTTTATTCTGCCCTTGGGAGGCTTCTATTAGCTGCTCAACCTCCTGACCATGAGGTCCACTCCATCCTTCTCATCCGATAGCTGACAAGCTAGCCTGTCCTGTCCTCCCCTCAGCTCTTCTCCTGCCTGCTCTCCACCCACGGCACTCAATAACCTTAAATCTGCCTGTTTTTCAGGCATTCTTGCATATAGGAGGCAACACCTCTTTCTTCTCCCCCTCCAGGAATAAGTCGTATCTTCTGTGTCCTAGTCGTCGTGCAGTTTTTCCAGCAATCTCTGTGATACTATCCTTTTTATTCCTGGTTTACATTCTAGTTTAGGGTGTAGCTGTACTTAGACACTTAACATCTGCTACTATCACTCTCCCCCCCTTTGTCTCTCCTACTGTCCTATTACTATTACCCATTCCTCTCATAGTTTCCAGCCTCTTCGAGATGTCACTATTTTATTTTGTTTTGCTTTACTGAACTTGATACCTAAGACCTAAGAGAAGCTCAGGGCGATTTAGAACGATGTGAACAGGAAACATTTCCAAAAGCTGTATCCCCCAAAGTTATGATAAGAAGAATTTTTCCTGTTTAAACTGGATCTGTTAAAAAAATGAAACATTTCTGTATTTCTTAATATAATTCTCAGTAGTTTCTTTTAAGCATGCAATCCTTCTTTCAAAAATGAAAGACGGTCCAAAATACTGACATTTTATGATAGATAGGAAATCTGATGAACCTCACAAAATGGACCCTCCCCTCCTGCTTCCACCTCTTTTCTCTCACTCTCGGTATTGTGTGTTCTTCGGGCAGCGAGCTGACGGATTGTCACTCGCTGTTCCTGTAAGAGAGTACACAAACCTTCCACACCTTCTAAAGCCCCTACATTAACAACAGCTTTTTAGAACAGACTATTTACAGTGATGTTAATGGGAACATTGAGTTGACTTCAGCTGACCCAGGGGAAGGTTCTGCATGAGGCCAGTTCTCACTGACAGTAGGTTAATGCCAGCCATCTAATTCTGTGCTGTTTTACAACAGTTAATGAGCAGCAGCTCAGAGACAAACTAACAGCAGAAGATAAACTAAATCTATTACAGAGGTATCAACTGCTATTAGAGAACTATGCCCCTTAACACATTCATGCAGAAATTTCTTCATCTGTAACAAAATTACAGTTTATTGATAGGAAAAAAAAGTCAGATACAATAGATTAAGACAGAAAGTGAAGAATATCATCCATCATGGGGATTCTAAATTTACATCTTATAACCACCCTGAAAGAGTGCAAAAAGGAACTCAGGTCTTGCAAGTATTACGACACATTTAACAATAACTGTAATAGAGCAGCTTCTCCACATGTGAAAGATGTTACTGCCAAAGCAGAGAAGAGTTCCTTCGTTCAGAAGTCTACTCAGCTCAGTTAAACGGGGGCAAACCTAAGCTTTTGCATCGGACATTGTGTTACTTCATTGCTTCGTGACGAAAACCACAATTGTGATATGCTTGGAGAAATTCTGTTTCAGGGCAGTTAGAATTTAACAGTGATCAGCTGTTCCCCTTTTTTTGGTATAACTTACCCTTGGTCTGGTGTGCATCATGTTCACGGTCAGCATTGTGCTAATTAACGCAGTCCTAGATCATGTTCTGATACAAAGAAAAATGTAAAGGTAGAGGATCTAACCTAGTCTTGAAAATATCCAGTGTAAGAATAGATGCATTTTTCCTCAAAATTGATTCAGACCAGGTACTTGAAGTTGACCGAATGGTGAAAAGTGAAACATTTGCCATTATACTGAGGAAGGAATTGCTGATTCTGCTAAATAGCTCCACCTAATTTTCATGAAAACATCTTTTGACATAGCCTTCTGCCTATAAATTTTTCCATATGCCATTAGGGAAAATTATTTGGTGAGAGTTAAGCAGTAAAAGAAAAACCTAATCCCCAAAATAGTCAATCTGTCTTTCTGGTGTTTTTGCAAATGGTCAAAGGTTCTTCTCAGAATACTGACTGGCCAAACACTGAACCACTCGACAGCTGCCCCCATAGTCGAAGACTAAGATGTACTCCTAAATGCAATGTATGCCTTTTTTTTTTTTTTTTTTTTTTTACCCTCAAAAATACTTTCTTCTTGCTTTTAGGTCAGGTTCTTCTGCCACACAAAAGTTTATCTGGAGATGTGTACAGGATAGACATAAGATTTTCAGTTCTTTCCAAAACACACACAGAGACCAAAGAGAACAGCTTAGCATCCTCTCCCTGATCTTATGGGTAGATTAAGTTTAATGTTATGTTCTTATCCTAGTGTTATTGACCACGATATTCCGTTATACTTTGTAGAGCCACCACAGTATGGGATTATATATGATATGAATGAACTACCATTACATACTTATTAATGTGCTGTTTTCACTGATAATTCAGCTTCAGCATCCAATCACACAAAAATGGCTGTGCTCAAATACCTATCAGCTGTTTTGCATCAATAAGTTACATTTTCAAAACTCAATGTATATCACATTTACTGAGGAAAAGTTGTACATATTTAAGTGTAACTGTAAATCTAAATACATACTATCTACACACTGTATGAACACATGGATGGCCCCTCCACATAACATCTCCAGACTGTGTGCTTAACCTTGAAATGACAACACTTTCTGGATCAATGGGCTCCGCATCCCATAACGGCTTAGATCTAGGCTGCTAAAATGCCCTTCCCAGCTCCTGCTGGGTGGCTCCCCTCCACTCAGACCAGCTGCCAAGCTGGCGTCAGTGCCACAGGAACCTGTTTCAAACACAGCAGGACAGAGCAGAGCCCACAGGAAGATGCAAGTAAATAGTACTTGTAGCTGCAATGAAGTGTCCTAAAGGGCTGATTTGCTAATAAGCACCTCAAAGAAAACTTTTCTGTCCTGAAGAAAATGTTTCTAATAACAAATACAGTCTCTGCCTCATCATTAGCCGATCGCCCGTCAATATCCTTAACATTTTATGAGCTGGTGTTCAGATGGCTTCCTGCAAATTTCCCAGTGCCAGATCCAACAACCACTGAAGCTGACGGTCATGGACTCTGTACCTTACATCAGATGCCTACTTATGGGAGTAACTACAAGGAGGTTACCTTTTTCAGTTCAAGTGGAACATTACCTATCAGAGATCCACAGAAGGCAATCCACACAGGAAATATTCTTGCCCAGCAAAACAGATCAATAAATGCTGAAGCAGTTTGCCTTCAGCTACACATGCCCAACCCAAGGGAAAACCAGTGAAGGAGCAGAGGCCTTTGCCTCAGCGTCACAAAGCAAGAATGCACATCAACTCTCTGTGCAGTTTTCCATTGGGCTCCAGGTGCCAAACATTGTTCTTGAATAACTGCTCTTCAAGGACATACAAAGCATCCCCCTTAGTACACCAGGACATTTTGAAAAAAGAACGAACTTGGTACACTTTTTTTTTCTTAGCACTTTTAACAGGTTGAGGGTACATGCTTATTTATTTTTATGCCACATGCCTTGGGGTAGCAGGAAAAATCTTCCACGCTACAATGAAAAACAAGAGAGAAAGACACCAAAAATAAATCTGTACATGCCGTTAGATATACAACTGATGGCATAAATATGATTCATTCATTGTGTGGGACTAGAAAGCTCAGCTTTGGCTCATTGCTCTCTCACACATGCTGCTCACAAAAACACAGTTATGTGCTATAAACAATTAGCCCAGAATGACTTACACAGTCTTGATGCATGAAATATGATACTAAAATGGCAAATTTTCCTGCCTGCTGTGATAGCCAAGAGATCTGACTCCTGAACTTTTCAGAACTTCTAAAGGATCTGGCAAATTCTTCACTGCTGTGGCTTAGAGAAGATTAGATTTTAATAAAGCAAACAACATTTAAAAATTTATCCTCAGTGGTTTAGTCAGTCACAAGAAAACTGATCCGACCCCAAGAGTCTGAGTTCATGTTCATTCATTAAGTGTAAATACCAAGTCAGAAATCTAGAAAAGAGAAATATTCAGATACTAGCAAAGACAAAGAATATTTGCTTTCTTTGAAATGTCAGAGTTCTCATAGATTAATTATGCAACTATGAAGAACGATAAGAGTTCATTTAGCTGCTTAAATGATAGAAATAATAAAAAAGTAGGCACAAGTAGTTAGAAATGATTTTTCTGCACCCCAAAAGCTTTAGTAATAAAGGAATTTAAAATCACCTAATCTTTTCCTGTGGAAGTATTACTGGGCCTCTGTGAAATGAGGAAATCCTTGGAGTATGGGAACCTGAACCCTCATCTGAATCCAGACTACTGAAGTTTTCCTGCTTTAAATATCTTTGAAAGTTGGTGTAGTGTTAGGCAAACACAGAAATCCATGTAGTTTCATTAACAGACCATGCCGCATCATTACACTGACTCCTTTATTTCTGCTTGCTTGCTTGCTTGCTTTGTTTGGAGACTTGCTTGCATACTTGTTAACTTGGTGATAAAGTCACGCCCATTCATTACTAGGATAGGCATTACCAAACAAGAGTACCTGGCACAACACTAGATGGCTGTTATGCACATGACAACAGTAAGTAACAGTCCCCCATTAAGCTCTGCCAGCCCTGGTAAATCCCAGAGCAAGAACAAGCCTGTGTCATCCTAACAGTCTGTCATGCATTCACAGGTTTATTACAGTTTATATCCAGCATAAGCACTATCTTTAACATGGAGATTATGTCTTCTTAGACACAGCTAATTCTTGCTTCAAAAAAGTATGAGCTACCATTTCAGGAAGCAGGATTAACACAGGCTGATCTTGTCTATCCTTGCAGCTAAACTCCTTTTGGCATAAATTCAGATATGCAAACTGCTGAGTAACATTCACAGTGTCACACAACCCCATGGTATACAGACTCCAGTTTTTAGGAGATCTCACACGGAATACGTCCCAGATCACGTGTTATGTGGGACCCTCCCTGGATGTCGCTTTCGGAAGCTCTGTACTTGGTGGAGATGCTTTCCACTAGGATTAACGCACAACACAAAACGCATGCCCAGACCATAGGGCACTGTACTTTCCCAGTTCTGTCTTATCAGATTAGTTCGTACCAGCTGACCCAAAGGGAAGTTGAAATTTTGTAAAGTTAGCTTTTTAGATTAATTTGAGATAGGCATGCTGGACTATAAGCTTTGGACTATTGGCCAACAGGGGAAACATGATCAAAGACACTGAATCTGAGGGGTTTAGAGGCAAATGTCATGCCAGAAGCTCAGGAAAAGGCCTGGGGAACAAGGGGAGAGTGATGGATGAGCAACGCGTAAAGGCTGGAGAGAAAACGGAAGGGACAAACAGGAGCAAAGCCACGCGCAGTCTCTGAAGATCTCTGAGGAGAGCATCTATCTCTACGTGTCAAGCATCAGTCATGCAGGTATTTCACTTCCAGAAGGAATCTGCAAAGGGTAATATGTTGAAATATGAAGCACACTGGAAACTAGTGCAAGTATTTAAGGATGTGGGATCACAGCACAGAGGCAGCAAGTAAGGTGAATGATTCTAGCCCTGTCACAGATTTCAGGGGATTCTTGTAAGCATCAGGCAAGTCAGAAAGGGGAAGATTTCAGTTTTCCAGGCATCAAAAGCAGGCAATTTTGGCTGAATAAGAAAAGGACAAATTCTGCCTTCTATCATACTGATTTGGAGCAACTCAGCTGAAGCGAGTTGTGTCAATGGAAAATTAAACTAGGGCTATGAGACCAAAATTTAGCTGAAAAACTGTACAACTAGCATTTACTGGACAGCTGACTTTCTGAAAATTGGATCTCCAGCAATGAAAATACCTAAGGGCAAGTACTTAATAAGAATTTGTTACAGACAGCAGCAGCTCCACGAAGATGATAGATCCCCAAACATACTCAAAACCTCTCTGAAACCTAATACTCCAACAGCTCAGTGTCTCTGGGAAGTGTGCTCTGTGCAATGGTGAATGAGGCTGCAATTATGCACAGACCCATAAGCATGGTAATTCATTTTCAGAGAAAAGAAAAGAAAAAAAAGGGCTTCTGCAAGCCAGCAGTATGTCAGAAAGAACAGCACTGCATACTCAGCAATAGAGCTGGAAGTAACCAATACATTCAACATCTTTTCTGTTTTTCTTGCTATTCTTGCAGTTACTCATATGTCAAGAAATTCTGAAAAAGCAACATTTCAGCTCTCTGATTCAGCCAGAACTAGGAGCTATGCTAGACAGACATAAAGCAACAGCAGTGGTCCAAGAAGCAAGCCATTGCCTATGAGATCTGCTCAGCGGAAATGTTGCAAAGAACTGTGATAGATACTTCCAGCACGTGTTACAGTGCAGCATTTAAAACAAAGGTAGAAAGGGGGGTCATTGCAATTTCATTCACACCCAAGCCCAGTCTGTCAGTGCTACTCCAGCAGTGCCTCCTGCCCCAACTTGCAACACAAAAAGTCACGCTAAGTCCTGATCCAAGGGACAGCTAGTCCAAAGTGGCAAAATAGGTCTTACGCCTTGTCATCTGACATTTCTACAACACCTTGGGAATCTGCATTAGAAAGCTTCAGCCAGGACTGAATACTACTGCCCTGCTGCAAATGCAGCTGACCACTCTGCAGTGATCCATAGTGCTCCGCACTGCCTTCCCTTCCCATCCTCAGGCACGAGGAACCTGTCGCTTATTTTCCCCCAGCCCCCAGATGCTCAGCAACCTCGTTACAGCAACAGCAACTTTTTCACAACACTTGGGCATTGATGGGGACAAGAAATGTGACAGAACATTTAAAAAAAAAAAAAAACCCTCCATTCTTCCCCTCGCAGATTAATTTATACAGCTCAAACTCATCTCAAGATTAATCAAAGCCAGTAGTTCAAAAATATGAGAACACAGTGGAGGATACTTTTGCTCCTGTTAAGAATTTGAATATTTCAGTGAAAGCATAATATAATTGACATAGTGATGGCACACATGAACAAAAAAGCAACACAAATTCTGCCTTGTTGTGTAGCTGTCCTGGTGACCAGTCACTAAACCATGTACCAGCCCAAAAGCCTAAGGCATCCAAACACTCCCTGTGGTGAAAAGCACTGTACCTGTATGCAATGAGAAAAGATCGTGTCACTATACAGCGGAAGATCATGGCATCAGTAATCAGGCAGCTATATTGTAAATCAAAACACACTGATATGTCCAAGTCCCAATTTATTCACTGAGCATTTCCTTAGAATTTTTTTCCTCTTAAAAGGTGTGTGTAGAGATACCTATTACCCAGAAAGTCAGCAATGAAATAGCATAATTTAGTTAAGTTATTCCTTCCACATCCTCTGCTGAAAAAGAAAGGTGAATGCAATAAAGCTAGATCTTAGCCATGCCTACACTCATAGTAACAAAACACCTAGATCTTTGTTCATCCCTGACAAACTGCCAGTTATGGGTGGGGGGGAATAGAGGATGTAAAAACCAGTGCTTTCTGGAGCAGACATCGCCCTGACACAGCCACAGCCATCCTTGGAGAGTCTCTGTGATCCTCTGTGGGTGCAACCGAATCTGTTCTGCCAGCCCCTGCCCTGCTCCTGGTCCCGCTGAGAAGTGCCACTGCAGTCTTCCACTATGGTCGGGGTTGACAATTCATCCACACCATTAACATACTTTCTTGACATACTGTCACCTATCTCATGTTCATGTAGCAACACACGTCTATAAAAGTTTCCCACTAAGCTTGGACCAGCTTCTAACATGTTAATTACACATCTTATGCTAAAACCTTTTATTACATTACTAGGTCAACGTCTCTACTTTCAATATGGCTTTACCAATTGCCTTAACTTTGGTTTTATAGAAGAGATTTATTACTCAAATATAACACACTTGGCAGGAGAATAATCCACAGGTTTTGACAGTAATAACGAAGACTGTCACTGGGAAAGATGATTTTTAGCAGATCTTTTTTTTTCTAGTTTCTAGTTGCAACAGAAGAAAATGGCAGAGAGAAAACAAAATCCCCAAATTCTCTATTAAAACTTTCATTCTTATCAAAAATTCATTTCCCTAACTTTTAAACTGTAAGTATTAATCTAGGAGCATATTACCTGCCTGCTTATATGCATAAAGAACAAGCTCTCATAAACAGTTTAAATCTCTTTAGAGAGAAAAAGTCCCTTTATCAAAATTATCACTGCATGTAAATGAGACAAGAAAAGATGCTAGAAGTTGCACATGGTGCCTGCTAGAATTTCGTTTGCCTATTTCTTGGCCCCGAGAGCTGATCTGGAAACACGCAGGGTACTCCACAGCCCCCTGCTTCACTAAGGCGTTAGAGGCAAGGCAGCTAGGGTAACACACGCCTCTGGGCAGCACTGAATATTTTCGTACTTTCAATAGCTACAGTCACCCGCCTTTACAGAAATGTTCCCTGTGTCTCCAGATCCCTCCGTGGCATGGATTTGGTGCAAGAACATTGAGAATGATCCTACTGGTTTGGATCAAATGGTGCCATCCTGTCTCCAGTGATGACCTATAGCAGACACCTCTTTTCCTTCCCAGATTCAGCACATGAGACTACATTAACTGTGACACACGTGTGACACATGCTGCTACCTTCAGTGGTGCCTTTACAATGATTTTACTGCCAACTACAGAGAAGGAGCAATACAGAGAAAAGACTCTCCAGTGAACATCAGCAATGAGAACATACTGACTTCAATATTTGGTATCTCTTTATCATCTATCTTTATCATCTACGCTAAATTAATCATAAACACAAAAACAGCAAAGCGATTGTCTTATTTCATGCCCTACTTAACCACTCATCTAACAGCCACATTTTCTTAAAACTAACTGAAGTGCTCAACTCTTGTGAAAATCTGACCACATATTTGCTTAAATGGCAGCTGTGGTGTTATGCAAATATAGCCATAGATGTAATTAATATATATTATGATAAAGCTGCCAGTTCTGTTTAGAACAAAGTTCTGAACAGAATCAGAAATCCATTTTGTTAGCATACTGTCACTTTCTATATGTGATGAGGTGCTGCTTTTGTGAAAGAAGAAACTAAATTAATGGTACAGAAAGTTTTGCCTTAGTCTATATTATTTGGCTGTTATCTTTCCTTTTAATCTGTTTCCCAAAATTTGGGTTTTTCTCATTAGTTCTAGAACCATCACCTTTGGCACAGTGCAAACATTATCTCCTTCCATAACTGTTTCATACACAGAAAACAAATGAAGGTTATATTTGCTGCAGGACTGAACCCTTGTGACCCTTTTTATCACTTGTATTGCATATTTTCCATTACAAATACTTCCTGTTTTCCCTAAGAACATTACAGCAGAGGCATGTCCCATATGTGTATTGCTGTCAATGTATTCTTATTAATATCGAAGGCAAACATTTCTCCTGCTGCACTGAAGGGACAGATCAAGTCAGGCACAGGACGCATCTGCAGTTCGCTGTACGGCATGCAAATCTCGTCTCCCACTCAAAGCTGCCGAGTGGAGTTCCTCAGATTGGCCCACTTTACTCCCGAGGATTTTCCTATTCCTTTCTCTGGGGTTTCCTGTTTCTACCCTTCAAAACAAAATGGCCCCTTCAAAACAAAATGTTGTGTCTGTACTAGTACGGAAACTCAGATTTCAAAGCAACCATCCAACATTACGATACTGGATCAGTTTAAAGGCCACCTACAAACAGCAATGCATTGGTAAGAGGCATCCTAGCCTTATTCTAGCTTCGGGTAGAAATACAGTAAAGTTTATGCTGAGAGGAGGAGAGGGGAGAGAGTTAAGAAAACCTGAGATGATAATGAAAATAAGATAAATAGACGTTTTCTTTTTGTATCAGGATGTATGTATTTGTTGTGACATACAGCATCAGAGATCATTTTACAATCAGAGATTTCCATTTAAATCCAGAAGCCCTTGTTAAAGAAAAATGTAGAACCTACAGATATCTAAAGAACTGCCACATATCTCGAGCCCTACTGTTGTCTCTCATCTTAATCATGGTGAAATGTGTGAGCTCACTTAATTACCACTGCTAGCCTGAAATAACTTTTATTTCAGTTCGACTTTCTTTGGGGCCTGATTTATTCCGTGATTCTTTTTATCAAAGCTCTACAGCATACAAGCAGTGAATTCTGTTGCACAGAGAACTTAACAACCTTATTATTCATTTACAAACTTATTCCAAAGTAGATCATTCTAACAGACTTCAATTAAACCATCAGACCCGTTAACACATACATTCATTCGTTTGGCCCTATGGACACCAGCAGACATCACTCATTCATGACTGAACAACACACCTAAGCATTGCTAGACCATTTGTTTCTCCAGCTGTCACCGTGCCCACGCTTACCGAGTTTACTCCTGAAAAAGCAGCGCTATTCCTAATCAGTACTGTACCAGTGCAGGCTGGGAATCCCAAGCTCCTTCTCACCAGCCATCACAGTCCCAGGGCACCTTTCCAGGTTTCATCTCAGCTCCCAGAGCAGAAAATCATAGCAGCCTAAGCAAACATTTATTGAGAAAGCAAAACAAAACAGCTAAGGGCTTCAGCAATCCTTTCCCCTTTCGGCACAAACCTCAGCTTTAACTGCCATGTACTGTCGTTGGCAGGCCTCCGCTTCACACGGCGTATCCCTCCCTACCTGTATTCCCTACCACAGAAGCACCCAAAGCCTTACGAGGGATACCGGCAAATTCTAACAGACCGGGAGGAGGACGCTGCTCTCTGGGGCACCGAATCGTGGAAGAGCAGGCCACCTGGTCCGTTCTAGTGGAATGCAAAGTCTGTTTGCCAAAGGCAAGGAAATGGAGACTTTTTTTGGAGACCAGGCTATTCCCCAGTCATGGAATTGTCTAAGGAACGATGAGTTAGTGAGAGGAGAGGAACACACTGAGCCCAACGAGCACTGTCTGTCTGTTTGCTCCCCAAAGCTTTTTCTGTTTGTTTCACAGGGTGACACTTCTGGATCGTGGCATGTTTGCTACTGAGGTATTTGAGTCCTAGTGAGAAGGGTTTCCGATGAATCGCGGGTGGCATACCACATACACGTCACATTGCTGTAGTTACAGGCCTCTCATTTGAAAATGTAGGCATTATACTGTCTTTGGAGGAAGAGAAACACTTCAGTGTTTGAAGCTGTTGTTGCTTTTACTGTGGCCATAATACCATAGCATCAGAAAATGTGTATTTAAGTTTGCATGTTTCCTCCGAATAAATAGGGAGTCTTACTAAAGAACAATCATATACATTTTTTGGATGAGAGTCCTTAATTTATTTCTTACAGCACCTTCGTTATTGGATCTGCAATATACTTGGCCTCTGTGTGTGTTAAACTGTTTTTACCCACCTCAAAATTTCTTCATTTGACTCAGTAACTGCGTGCTTCATTACACAGCTCTCCTGGAAATGTATGAAGCAAGAGTGTTCTGTCAAATGCCAACAAATCCGTGCATACCTTCTAGATTTGAGAGACTGGTTCTTGGATGCACTCCTTATCCTTTACAACTTTGTCCACCACTGCCCCTGTTACACCTAGCACTTACAGTAACCTCCGTGGTCTCCAAACGGTTCAAACACGGCTCCTCTTTAGCCCCTTCTCAGCCCGGTTCCTCGGCAGCTGAGGAGGGGTCGCACACCCCGGTGGCCGCCCACCTTCCACCGATTTGTTCTTTAACGAGCCGGCAGTTAGAGGGAACCTACCAGTGAGGCAGAGGGTACTGCAGAACATCTAGCTGGCCCATCACTAGAAACTGAAATAAGTAGCGTATTTAAAATTGGTCATGGCCTTTTATCAGGAGGAGCTTCCTCTGCTCTGCCGCCTCCTCACCCACCGCTCTCCCTGCGCAGCCAGCCCAGGCAGGAACCACAGTCCCTGCTGTGAGATCAAGCGAGCAGTGATACACAGCAGAAAGCAGTCCCGCCACACACATTTGTATTTTACATCACATCAGGAGAAGGAAAAAAAAACCAAAAGCAGAAAAAAGGAGACTGCAGTTAGGGCTATTAATGTTTCATGAAACCTCTCACATCTTCCCCACAACTGACAGGATAAAAAAGATGCAGTCATTAAAATTCAGACAACAGGATACCTACTGTCTTGGTATCTGCTGTATATAAATGCTGAGCTAAACTATTGCTGTGAGGGAATTTGTGTTTCTCCATATTCTCTTACAGCAGTGTCTCAGGAAAGACCTAAAACTCCAGTTACCTTAGGATCAGTAGCAATTACCTATATTGCTCATACCGTGCTGTTTGTCACCCTATGGGGAAAGGTTTTGTTACATTACAGTGCCACGAGCCCATATCACTTAAAAGGCTGCTATAGAATAAGGTATGCATATCTATTTCAAGGTCATTTTTTCCCTTTTGCTGTCAGTAAATATAGTAAACACTGAAGTTGGAGAAAAAGAAAGATGTGTTCATAGCTAAGTTCTGTTTTTGCAAGTTCTAAGAGGCATTTTGCAAAGGAGAAATTTCAGATCTGGAATCTACTTCTACTTTCTGAACAAAACTTGAAACTTTTGAAGTTTAAAATCATTCTAGCTTTTAGGAAATGATAAAAGTTTGTTTTGTTTTGTTTTATAAAGAAAGTTTTATATAGCATTTATATTTACAGGTGAAAAGATTATGAACCAAGAATGGGTTCAGTGAAACTGAATCTGGTGAAAATAATTCTTTAAATTTTGTAGAAAGGAAAACAACATTAAATTTTCTCATTCCTGCTTTTTTAGAATTTCAGTTTTGTAAACTTTTCCGGCCCTTAACACAGGGTATCGTTAGCATACTACAAAATAGCAGAATGACACACTTATTTATTTGCTATTTAAGTGGAGTCCATCACTCATCCCACAGAAATACAGCCTAGGCTGATTCGTTATCAGTGCACTAATCATCACACACCCCAAACTGACCACCTGGCAGAGATGGCTTTTCTGGTCAAGCATGAGCATTAACAAAGAAAGGAAATTTTTTACACAATGATAAAGAAAAATATAAACAAAAAACCCCACAGGTTTTCAGAAGACTGTCTTGCCTTATGGAATGTGTGAATATTTGTTACACTTTGAAATCTATTTTGTTCTATGTATGGCATAAGTATAATCCTTCTTGGCATCAGTGGAAATCCTGAACAGACGCAAACAGGAAAAGGCCTTAAGTTGGGTTCCTTGTACATCCATTTAGCTGTTGTGTCAACATTAAAGTAGTTCATTTGCAATATCTTACAGTCACTGGGTCTAAGAAAAAGCAATAAGCAAGAAAAAAGGCCCTGCAGAATATTCCTTTTTAATATTAATATCTGAGATCAGGATCATGTTTTTCTCTCACTCACAGTATCTCCCCTAATAGATAAGAAGTATGTGCAACCCTGAATGTGCACCTTTGACTTTTCTAAGTTTCTTGGTGTATTGCCCCTGACATATTGCTAGCTCAGGCAATACAGCATACTCCTATAATGTGAAACAAATCAAATAAGTTCTAAAATAACAACAAAAGCAAATTGTTTCCAAGACTTATGCTGGTTTTCTGATGATGAACATGGCACATACCAATGGTTCATAAAGCTTATGAAAATAAATCACAAACTTGGCTGCATTAAGTTCAAATAAGAATGATTAGAAAAATCTCTTTGTTCAATCTATTTATCATTGCTGGAAAACACACTGTAATCTCCCTTCCAGGCCCTTTCTGTGACCCAGCACTCATTTAAGTGATTGGGAAGCCGTCTTGCTCTTGCTGCCTATCCGGAGGTTGTCTGTTAGAAATTTATTTCCTTCTATTAAAAACTGTGAAGTCTAGCGGTAGGACCATCCTGGAAAAGCTGGAATTATAAGCAGGGCCTCAGGTTCATGAAAACTGGTATATTACTGTGTAAACACTTTATGTCTGATTTAAGGTTCAGTGAGAACTGCAGCCTTTTCCCTCTACACCTTCTCCTCCCTTTAAGTGTTTAGCAGAATTCTGAGTAGCAATCAAGGAAATTTATATTCTTCCCTAAAAAACTGTACTTGAAAATATCTTCAAGTGTGTCTCTGAGTGTATGAGAGTCATTCCCCACAGGAAAAGAAAAATCATTTTCCCTTATAAATAGGCATGTTATGTATTTTATTCCATTAAAAAAGGAACTATATTTTAAATATAGCTTGATGGGATATTAAATACATTTAAACTATCAAGACTAAAAAGTATATTGTCATTAAAATACAAACTTTACAAAAACAGTATGGCATAAATATACACGGAAAATATATTTTTTTCCTACAGTAACCTGATAACTCTGGGTAACTCTCCTTGCTATAAGACCCAGGCTCACATACCTATGTGCACCAGCGAGAGGTGAGTATCAGCTTTAGAAAAGTCCTGTGAGGTTACCAGAGTTATCCCCTGTCTCTGGAGGATACCTGTGTTAAGTGGGTGGTGATGCTAGCACTTCTCTATGAGCTTCTGTAAGATGTGCGAACACACACACACACACAGAGACACACATACACACTTCAACATTTTCTTTCTCTTCAGATTGCAGTGATCCTTCTGGATTTTTTCCTCAAATCTCAGCTCACACTCTACTTTCATCAATGAAATTTTCCAAGAATAAATAACAAGAGATCATTGCCATGAACCTATAAGAACTGAAGCTAAGGTTTGAAGAATCTTGCAATGTGAAAACTGAACCTATATTAAAATGACAAATTGAAGTACACACACAGGGAACAGAGACAGTTTGAATTACCATTATTTTCCTAAAACTCCCGAAAAAAAAATAAATACTTTTTGGCTGAAACCAAAAAACATTTAGGTTTGGAATAAGAATATTTTTTCCCGTTTTATCACTTTTTCCATTAGAAAGTAGAGTATTTGAGAGAAAAACAGACACTTGCATCACTCTTCCCCCCACTTTTTTTCCTCCCGGTCCTGCCCCCTCCACAGAGGTGAGGGAGGGAGGCTGAGCACTGCCAGTGCCCGCTCCTGCAGGCCCCCAGGGCCCCACGCCTGCCCTCGGGGCACAAGGACAACACTGCTATTTTTGGCAGTACTCACAGCAACTTGTGACATGCTAACAACCAGCAAGCACTGACCCAGACAACTGTTACTCACAAAAACAGGTTTTTTCAGTGAAAAGTTAAGAAATCAATATGTACTATCTCTTTTTAATGTCTAACAGCCAGAAGAGTCTTTATTACCATCTATCCTGAAAAAAAGGAAACAACTTTGAACGGAACAAAAGCTTTTGAACCATCAGCACAAATCCAGCTGACACCGAGGTAAAGCTTCGCTAATAATAATAAAGCAGCTTCTCCCAGCTCACAGGCTACGAATCCCTGGTCGGGCTCACTGCGTTCTGTGTTTCAGAAACAGCCGGCGCTACCTCGTAAGAAGGTGTTTGGCTCTCGGCGTGCCCACGCGGCCCACCACCAACGGGGGCAGGAGGGACACTGCGCGGTTCTCCGACTCAGGTCTCCGTTTTACAGTGACCTCCCAGTGCCCAGACTCCCTGGGCTCCTGCTTCTCAGGCAAAGGTCCTATGTTCATTCCAGACAAATCTCCAAAACGGGCAACAAAATGATGAATATATTTTAACCTTGTGTATCTCTCTTTATGCCTGTCTTTCAGTTCCATTTCAATTTATTCTTCATTTTTGTTAATTTAAGGTTTCATTATGTGGGAGGGCAAAACATAAAAAGCCCCAACACCCCTACCTATTGTCGTGGAAGACAAGCAAAGCAGCAATACCCACTACGCGGACTCAAAAATACGACTGGCTGCTTTATCTAGCTGTATTTTTCTGTGATCTTCTCAGTGCCTCAAGATTTGATGTTGCTTAGGAAATCCAGGGTGCCTTTTTTTTTCTGCCTTCTACCTGTTAGTATTAATGGAGCCAGGAAAAAGAGAGAGGTCTAGTCCCTGTGAGTGTTCACAGACCCTGTTGCTCACGGGGGAAGCAGAGAACAGTCTGCTCGAATTCCATGAGCTGGACTCTGCAGCAAAAGTTTGTTTTTCTTTTCTCTGTTTTTTTTTTTTTGGGGGGGGGGGGGGGGAGGATGAAAATAAATCCAAGAAAGATGAAAGGAGTTTCCATCTGTGCATAAATATTTACATTCCCTTCCGTTCTCGCTCTTTTCCCCTTCCACCTCCACACCAAAAAAACCCAACCCACTCAAATGCACACAGAAAGCATGTTCTCTTATAGTGCTCTAGGATTTGTAATATGAAATTAAGAAATGGAGATTGAAGCTGAATGGGAATGGAGATGAACACAAATTTGTTCAGTTCAGTCCTTGAAATAAGTTCCCAGTAGACCTATTGCTTGAGACTACGCAAATGATATTTGAAAAGGTCAGGAAAATTCTTCCCAGTTCACAGTTTTTCAAATTAAATTGTCAGAAGAGACCATCACGAATACCCTGTGGGGAACCGTTTGGGATCGGCACAATGATGTGTACCCTGAACAGGCGCTTCCTGACTTCCAGCAATCTGTGACAGTGCTCTAAGAGGGAGACAGATCTATTAAGAAAATTCTCACCATATCCATCCATATTACCCTGACTTACTCATGGACATTCACCTCTTCAACTCCTAAAGAAAAGCTAAAAACCTGTACAATTGATTTGCGCTCTTCTATCTGTCTAAAAGACGACTACAGAATATCTGGACTAAAGCAGGTACCAAGGAACATACACGACGCTCCTGAAGGTGGTCCTTTGCTGCTGCATAATGCTTGCAGGTACTGCCTGCGGCTTGCTTTCCCGGCAACGTGACCCGAGCAGCTTTGCTCCCCTGGGCCAACCTGATCACTGTGCCCATCACACAGTCCACTAGTCCTCAGTCATGAGGCAGGCAGCTCAGTACAGCTCTCAATTTCACTAGAAGAATCATTCGATCTCTTAGGATCCCTTGGATATGTAGGAGTGTGCGTTTACTTCAGTGACCCCCAATCAAGTCTCCCAACAATCCAGCAGTTCGAAAGAGATTTATCTTCCTGTCTCAGGTCCCTGTCTGCCAACGGTGAAGTGCTGCCTGCCCATCTGTGATGCTCACTATTAGTTCATTCAGATAGCCACTTGTTTGGAAAAAATACATCAAGAAACCAGCTAGGGAAGAAGAAATATATCTTAAAGCAAACAAAATAACCAATGAACATGCAAAACATAGCTGAGGTCAACAACAGAGCAAGTGAAAAGGTATATGTTCTGCAAGTGCCAGATGCCTTTCCCCAAAGAGAAGCAAAAGGGAAAATCAGTGTATTCTACTGGAGCAAACTAAGGCCACACTTCATCCACATGCATCTAATATCCTCACCTCCTTAGCGGGAGGAACAGAAAGACATCATCTTCCACAAGCAAAAAAAAAATATTAACCCTTTCACCAGAGACTGGACTATTGATGCTCTTTCACCAGTGACACATCCACCAGCTTGTTTTGTACCAGTAAAGCTGTACTTCAAATGCAGCACTGAGAAGGGTAACACAGCAACCAAAACAATTACTAAAACATTCATCTGTGCTATATGCTTGCCTAGAAAGCTGTTAGAAGCATTGATCAAAGGTGTGTTGCACCACATCTGTTTGGGGTGGGGCCACACTTCTTCAGACTAGTTTGGCCAGTCCCTAATGAACAGTCCTTTTATAGTCACAGTTATGAGTGCCAAGTGGATTAGCAAGAGGATGGTGTAGGTTCAGGGGACATAACTGCTAGTCCTAGGGCCACATGATAAAGTTTAATCACCCAGTCTCAGTGCTCTTCATCTCCAGTCTTTCACTTTGGGATTTATCCCCCTAAAATTGCTTTTCCTGAGAATTTTACAGCTAGCTAATTGACTTTCTGTTCCTTCTCTTACACTGTGCATGAATAAGGTCTCTTCAGAGTCCTGCTAGCAGCTCTTTCATTTAATAAAAATATTGTATAATATTCATAAACCACCTGAATGGAAGGAAGGTTTGCAGAAAGGATAATTTTGATCACAGGCAGCTTTGATTTCTTATGTTGATTGACAAAGAGGTAGAGTGAGTGTTCAGGATTCTTGAAAGCAAGCCAAGGTTTTTCCCACTGTGGGTAATAAATTTGTTATGAAGTGGACTTTTGGGGAAAACAAGGGAATGAGATAGTAAGGAAGCTTGCATCTTAGGCCATTTCATATCTGTGACTGAATGCAGCAATGAAAAAATATAAAAAACGCAAATTATTGAACTGACAACTATGCAGTCATCATACTACTTCAGAACCAGAGCTGAAGCACAGCCACTCTTTCCACCTTCCCCAAATTTATTTCACTGGCTGTTTACAGACTCTGAACAATGACAGAGTTGTCAATAAATTCATTTCACTTTTTGGAGACCATCTCCGCATCCATAAAAGCTGGGTACAACTACCATACTCAGCATCTGACACCTACACTGATGTTTCTTTCTATATAAAGATTTTTAATGAACCTTCAGTTTCTGGACCTTTGTTCTATATCAGTGCTTGAACTCTATGACTAAAAATGTGCATTCCTCTCAGAAATTCTCCTTGAGCATTTTTTTCTTTCCATTTATCTCAGAAATACATATAAAAAAGAGCATTTTGTGTGGCATTCAGGCCTTTTTACATCTTAGTTTCATTTGAAACAAGAAATTTAAAATGCATGTGATAGAAAGGTAAACAACTAAGGAAATGCTCTGCTGCTTCTTGCTTCCCCCAAAAGGTTTCAAATGCCCAACCCATGCAACTCTAAAGGAAGGGACAAGCTAGATCTTAATTACCTTTTCTTCTAATACGGACGTTCGAGATGAGGTCCAACACTGATTTCAATTTGGGAAAAACTGTACCTCTGGTACAAAGCCCTTAGTTCAGCACATCTGTGCATAGGCTTATGAGCTCGGGGCGGGGGGCATATTTATTTCTTATGAACATTTAAATGTCTAACAGTTTTCTGTTATGGCTGTTTCACTAAACACCCGACCTGTCCATGAGGGTTCCAGGCACTCGATGACAGAGACTACCTCTTTCTGCTAGCTTCTTTCAAAAGCAGAGTGAAAAACAATGCATAATAGCTTGTAAATTCTCTGAGGTCAGGTAATTTGTCTGCTTACACAGATTGGTGGTGGATTCCCTTCTTGAAGATGGTTACTGTGAGGATCAAAAATATTCTCAAAACTCTCTTCAAAATCCAGGTACGGCAGAAGTCAGTCACAGAGATAGCCCAGTTTGCTGTCAAACGTGAGAACGGGCAATTTCTTGGAAGCAGGATGTTCTGCTTGCTGTTGTATGCGAGATGCCTTACAGCCCAGGAGGTGGGCAAGCAAAGGGAACAGACTGACTAGGGTATGGTCTATGTGAAAATGTTGTCTTTGTTCTCCCTTCATTCTTGCCTTTCACACTGTGTTGCATCAGGCAGATAAAGAGGAGGAAGCTGCAAATAGCTCAGAGAATCTGGAAACGGTTTTGTGCCAGAGGAAAGCATTCAGGTACATATTTACTTTAAAAAAGACAGACACCACCCCTCACCCCTAGAAAAAAAAAAAATCAAGAAATGTTTGAGCTTTTTTCCCACTCATGTGCTGTTATTTTAGTAATTAATGTATCTACCATAGCAACACATTTCAAGCTTGAATACATATAGTACATTTATTGTTCTTAGAAACACTCTCAGAGTGCAATTACTTATCTTTCTTATAGCAAATTCACGACAGATGTTTCTCCCCTTGTAAAATAATTACTCATACTCTATTCACATTACTGTATGATTACTGTATAGCAGTTTTTAGCATAAGCAGCCTGGAGGATTTTATTTTATGACACATTTCTAGTCACTGCATCATGGAAAAAAATGATACGGAAAAAGTTCAGAATTGGGGCTAACCATCCACCTATGGATAGGGTTTGTCCTGATGTTGAATCACTGTTCTGGAGTCAGCATTAATTTTCTGGTCCCTTGCTTGCTGCAGGGATAAGTAAAATCAGCACTGAGCTAGTTTAGGGTAGTAAAGGACCAAGAGACTCAGGAGGAGGAAAACATAAAAATGGTCTGTCAAAAATGAACATGCTACTCCTCCAACTGGAGTTAGCTAACTTTATTTGAACTCTCGTGGTTCCCTCCTGTCAGCAGACTGAAATGGCTGCACAGAGTTGCCTAGCTACTGCAGTGCTCCCGAACCACAAATCTCTCCCTTTCCAAGCAGTGAGCTCTCAAGGTTTCTTCAGCCTTCCCTTCCCACAGATTTCATACCACAGGAGGTTATCAATAGCAGACACACACAAAAAGCTGCAGTTCCTGCCAATTCGGCCAAAGGAGGTGCTCACTGTATCTTAAGGTAGAAACGTATCCAAGTCATGCAAAACTCTTTTGCAGCCTGGACCTTCTTAAAAGTAAGAAATACGACCATTTAATTCAGTGATATGTCTCTGGCAACAGCAAGGAACAGATGCTTAGGGAAGAATAAAGCAGAGGGCATCACATCAGGATACTTCCCCAGAATACTCTGCCAGCACCTGACAACATGAGACAAGCACACTTGCTGAGCCAAAGAGAGATGTATTTTATTTCTCTGGTGACCAGAACTACATACACTATACAAGGCAGGAGGACGTCATGGGTTTAGACAGGACCATAAAGATATTTTCTGTTCTGTTGTCTATTCCTTTCCAAGCACTCGACCCACTTTTTAGACTGCAACTGTACAGTAAAAGCAGATATTTTCATAGAAATATCTTTATAAACCTATGATCTTGTTCTAATAATCAGCTAAGAGTCCATCACTCTACTTGTAAAAATTAAGACTGTTTTTTTTTTCCTTATGAGCATCACTTGACATTCATCTAAACTGAATTTTGTCTGCTGTTTTTCCTCTCCAGGCTTAGGCTCCTCTATCTGGACATATTTATCTCACATCTTTTCAACCTCTCTCATTGTGAGACCCTACGTTCCAGATGCAGATGTTTAGGATGGGATCTTCTACCAGATGCACGTAGTGTATAGGATCTAGGAGTGGTGTCGTACTGCAATCAGTGCAAAGGAGCTTCACTAGAAGAAATGCTCCTTGACTAAAGCCCTGTGCCTAACCCCCTCAGCCTTTGGCAGGCAAACCAGTATCTCTCATGACTGCACATACAACTACTTCTCCATTCTCTCAGAGCCCTCACTGTGACAAACCCCTATCCTGTGACTCCATAAGCGGTTCCCATTCACATAAGAGCAATACAGCCTTAGAGATCCACTTAAACCACTGGCAGGAGCTATTCCTTTAACACGGCTCAGGCTGCGCTGCACTACATTGTAGGATAACCACTGTGTTTCAGTGCTTGACACAGAGCAGCAGTGAAAAAAACATGCTGGTAATGCTGAAACACAAGCATAAACCACATTTTAGATCTCCATGGTGGACCCAGTCTTTGCTAGTCAGTAAAAACTGCATGCCAAGGAGTCTGACCAAGAGCTGCCTCATTCAGTGCTGGAATTAACAGAGCAGCATGGAGCAGCCAGAGCTTTTGCGTGATGCTCTAACAGTCACCTCTCACCAACTGCTGGGTGAGGTGGTCTCCAACATACAGGACGGCAGATCAACACTCCTTACCTGCCCTCCTCCTCCTCCATCCTACTCTAGGAAACGGGTGGGTTGCCTTCTATTCTTTCAGGGCAGACATCTATCTGAACGCCACTCTCAAGCAGCCGCAGGCTGCTTCTGCTGGTCACAACCACTCACACGTATGCACAGTGTCATGTTCGGCCAGTTTCAACGGCATCGCACAGCACCCAGGTTAAGCTGAGCTTTCCTGTTCTGTGTCCACTTGTACCACTGCACGCTCTCAGTAATGTCCCCAGTATCACAGCACTGTCCACTCTGCAGCCAGCACTTCAGCTAGGGCTAGATAATTCCCTTTTTCTGGAATATTCAAATTGCACTGTCAAATATTAATACTGGGTCTTTCAGTGTCATCTGACAGGGTGTCTTTACTCCGGGCCCCAGTTCTAATGCAGTCTTTTATCAGGGCTCAGGGCAGCCTCATAAGGTTGCTCTTCAGTCTAGATTTTCTCTTCAGTCTTAAAGAGTCACTAGTGCCTCTGTACTTTCTCCTTTGTTTTGTATACCTTATTTTAAAGGCATACTACACATTTCATTTTTACATAAAAAGCAAATATTGCAGAAGTTAGTCTAATACACAGCCAGCATCCCTCAACTGGAAAAAAAATGCACTTTAGCTATTCCGTCAGAAAGAAGTTTGTCTCCTGACCACTATCCTTCTTCCTAGCACCTGTTGCTTGCAGATACAACGCAGCTTAAAGCCTTCTGAGGTAAACCTAAATGAGTAGTAAACTAGCCTGTCCCTGAGGACAGCTAGCTCAACTATCTTTCACACTATGCCCCATCATAGGTTTAGTTTCACTCCACTGAAGTTGAGTGTTAAAAGAAGTCTTCTGCATCTCTGGAAGCTTTTGACTTGGGTAGCACAGTTCCACGCTTTCATCCAGGGTATCTTCATTGCTTATGTTACTCCTGCCACCACGTGTCATTGTGAAAACACTCAAAAGCAACAATTATGCTTAACCTAATTTCAGGCACTGAACCTGATTATCCGCTCTGTCAACGTGTTACACTAGTCTCTGGGCCAAATGGTGCCAATCTCCCCAAACAATTCCCAGGCATAATTTAGAAGTTAGTATGAGCTTGAAACCATTCCCAGTAGGCAGTATGCAGGTACCCACCATGGTCTGAAGGCTAAGAGAGTTTAACAATATGGAATAGAGGTCATCTGGTCATTCTGCGCCAGCTGTGATCAGAGCCAGAGGTGTATCTGTGCCCAGGTAATTCACTAACACAGGTGTGGCCAAGGAGCCTGACAGAAGCATGCGTCATTCAATGCCCACATTACACCTGGTTATCCCAGTGTAACATCTCGGTCGCACGCAACAGCCAGTTCCAAATGACCGTTGTGCAATTCTCTTATACATGTAATACGCATAGCTCTGTTCCCACGAAAATTAAAGAAATTTCCTATCAATTTCAATGAAAGTGGGGCTAGATATATAGCCTCCCTGTTGGCCCTACAGTCTGCCACTCAGCAAGGCAGGCAGTGAAAGCTAAGAGTTTCAGTCTGGTTATTTGTTCTGGGTTGTATTTTGCTCTCCTTTCACTCCAGGTAAACACAATCAGGATGTGCAAAGGGGAAAGTGAGCAAGGTTTCGCTACCCATGTAATTTCAGTGTAGCTATCACATATGCACTGGGACAGGCTAATCCCTTCAGCCTCTCATAGCCTTAGCTGCCTTTGGCCTTTAGTGTCCTGATTGCTCAGCTTAATGCTGGTACCACTCACAGTGCAGAGCTACAAGAAGAGGAAGGAAACTAAGCCCCATTAATAAAATCCAACCGTATACTACAAATGCTCTTATTTAGATGTCACTTCTCAGAGGAAGTCTGAATCTCTCTTGTAAGGCCCTTTCATCCAAATACGTTTAAAAAGTATTGACAGCTCATCTGTCTAGTCCTACGCCTTCCTTTTTGTATATGATACAGCAACAATTTTAAGAAAGTGCTGTGGTAAGAGATATGGAGTGGGAATATTATTGTTAGTCTCTTCAGATTTGCCTTTAGAAGGGAACTTTAACTTCATTCAAATGTGTCGGCTAAAACGTCTGATGAACATTAGGGACAAAAGGGAGGTCTTTGTTAAATTCTCAGCTGCTCTGCCTCCTTCCTCTTCCCATGGCCAGTTTTTCAGTCAGGCTACATATCTGGTCATACAAATAAATCAGAAGTTTCCAGTGAGTGTCTTTACTGCAGCCTGTCTGTACAGAGGAAAGGTTTCTGCAGTACCATATGTATGAGTCATATCTTGCTTTTATCATGAGGGACGTACATCAGCATAAAAAGAGAAGACCTGACTTGACATTGCTGATATTACTAAAGAGAATAAAAGGAAAACTAAAAAGCTTCTTCCCTTGAAAAAATAAGCCCAAGCCATTGTACACTTCTGACATACATCCAAAAAAAAAAACAAAAAACAAAAAAAAACAAAATGAAAGAGGCTATTCTCCAACTCCCAAAACATTTAAGAGAAGATTGATTAAGGTGTTAGAACTTACACCACAGATGAAAGAGATAGAAAGGGTTATTGATGTTAGAACAAGCTATGGCAGTTCAGTCCCTGAATACGTGGAAGAAAAACAGCAGTTGCATATGGTTCAAATGTTGCAAGTTCTTTAGGAAAGTTACCTTAGTGCTTAGCCTACAGATGAAAAACTACAACAAAACCTGATCAGACATCAAGTGTGGCATACATCCTGTATATGAGTGAAGTCCCAGATACCCTATCCTCATTTCAGAGGCAGAGACATAAAATTAATGATAAAGATACTCCAGCTCAGGAAATACTAAAGACTCCAAATACTGAAGACTCTGTGGAAGTCAAAAAGTTCCAAAAAAGGAGGTAACCTGAACTCTGAAACTCATTTCTGCAGTTTGGGATCTCTTAGCTCTTATGAGCTATTATTTAATACCTTTTCTCCTGATGCAAAATAGGGTGGGTTATATCATGGAAATCACCTAATACTTTTCCAAGCACTTTGGAAATGAGCATAGCAATACCTCCAGATAACAGACAAGAGAATCAAATAGTATTTAGCAATTCCTTGAATATCAGAGGACCGAGTTGTTAAAAGGCATAGCCAATGGAATAGAAAAAATCCTGAAAAGTAAGTGCTGTTTCAAAGAATACAGATTGATAGAGATAAATAGCAATGACAGAAAAAAATTCATCTACGTATATGTTACACACACTGGAAGTAGGAAAAATGCCCCACAGATGCTCCTATGAATGAACATTTACTCTAGTGCATCTGGCATCATTATGAAAGGTCACCATTAATTCTCAATGCCGGGGTCCTGTGACTCAGTGTTCCACAGGGTATAAAAGATGATACTTTGTGCCCTGTGCCTAAGACCCATACTAATAAAAGCTGTTATATGGCCCTTAGGTTCATTTTGCAGTCCTGACAGCCTCCAGGACACTAATGCATAATTCAAGGTTCCTCTCTCCTTTCCTCATTTGGTAAGTGACAGAGGGCAGAGAGTGACAGAGGAGACAGGGAAGGGGTTACCTGCACTTCCGTTTGGAGAAGCTTGACAATTCAGAATATTGTTACAGCGTGTGAGAGCCCTTCTAGGAACAAGTGCGATTAGCTGTCCTGTACCCTCTTGCACAGCTCAGCTACAATGTACTATTTAAAGAAATGCTTCCAAGGCCACTATCAGACAAGCCCACCATCACATGACAGGTTAATCTATATGCTGCCATCCATAGAAGAGCTCCCACTGAGGTCCTAGCGACACCTTCTGTAGTTGTAACCTATGTATATACCTTGTTTTTAAAAGGTCAGTTATGCTGAACCAGTGAAAATAATTCCAAAAGGGAGGTGGGCTAATTGACCCCCAAAATCCTACTGAGCCCTTCAAGTCCACACTTGCAATATTTGCTAAGAGAGAGGGAAAATTCTGCTTTCCACTAATTTCAGACACTTAGGCTGTGTTTCATTTTGAGCTTCAGTTTTGGATGTCTTACCCACTCTGACTCTACTTTCTCCAAAACAGCAAAATCACAGACTCAAGCAAACCTAACTGAAAAGTCCAGAGCCGCTTATACATGAACTTCCCAGATTAAACTACTGCTATCTTTACAAAGTGTGTAAGATGCAAAGAGGCACTCGCTAGGAGAGACCAGCCTCGCAGGCCTCCCTGCACTTCACATCTTAAAAAAGCCATCTTGATGCGTCATAAAGAACTTATAATGACAATTCACCTTAGAAATAGCTCTGTTATTCATCATGTATGTTCTGTCATTTTGTCCTTTTCCGTTTATTACTATGGACAGTAGCATGAAAATTGGGCTGGCTGTTTTTTATTTATTTTTCCATTGCACCTATGCCTTATCTATAGTCATAACTAAAGCTGTCAAGTAATTTATTGGATACATTCAGCCCTTTTCTTGAATAACCCATATTTGGGGAAACAAGCTTATTGTTCAGGTGGATTTGCCAATATTTTCTTTCCATAGTTGTCTGCACACATCCCATCATAAATTTTCAGGTTTAAAGTGTTAATGACACTGACTTATTTTATCTGGAAGTACATGGTCACAAAAGTACTTTTTTCTTTTTGTCCAGTAGGATGGAAGCAATTAAGTCCTCAAACTGCTGATATATCACAGGAGAAAGAAATGAGGAATTAAAGCAGTCTTGGCTCCCACTGATTTTAGGCAGCAGCCTTTGGGTCACTCTCTAAGAGTTTCTAAGACAGTGGCACTTGTCATCATTCCTGTTCACCCTGCAGAGGTTACTTTGACCTTTGCATTATGGATCATCTTAGCATTGGTCTAGCAGTCAACATCCTTGTCCCAAGTCTGCTGCCAGTGTCTGTTGCAGGGCAGTTTGCTTTCTCAGAATGCAACAGATGACGTTTTAAACCAAAGAGACCAAAAAAAATTAAATAAACATACATCATCTATAAGTTTCAATCCATCATGTTCAGTTTTGCTTTCATTTACAAACAAGGAGAAACATCATGTTCAGGCAATGGTGAGGGGGAAAAATCTCAGTACAATTTTTTTTTTTTTTTTTTTTTTACAGCATTTTCACAACACTTCTAGGTCACCAAAATCTCCCCAGGCCCCCTTTAGTTTTCATAAAGTGTTACTTTTGTTAAAACTGATTTACTGAAATCTTATGAAAATCTTTATCATCAAGGCATATTAACCAATAATAATAAAAGTAACAACAAAAAAAAATCCTTTGCAGGCAGATTTGTGTGTTGCTCTTACAGCTTCAAAGGTTTTACATTTTCTATTTAATTTGTAAAAATGAGTAAAAAAGAATATTTTTCCTACAGTCACAGCTACAGGTGTCAATTAATTTTCTACATTTACTCATAAGAACATTTTATTACTGTGAATATCCTTCCATTTGAACTATACGTATTAAGAACATTTCATCAGTAATTCTGTTTCATGATCTGTATTAACTCCTCAAATACACTACTCATACCAAGAATTCCATTAGCCACTTAAAAACTCCTATGTCTTCTATGGTGCCATAATTATGGATTTTCACTGTAAATTTGTGGTCTAGATGGTGGGATTTTATTTTGCTGTTAAGAAAATAAAGTTTTCTAAAGTTAATGCTTGGGAATGTTTTCACATCCTTTCAAATAGTAACTCTAGAAAGTAGGCATAGACCCTGTTATTTCAGTGTTAACAATGAAGCATAAAATACGATAGTTAAATAGCAATAGTTGTTTATTTCAGTGTCAGTCATCCAACAGAAAAAATGGGGGGCTGTCAAAGAGAGTTCTCAGAAAACTCATCTCTAATGATGTCAATGACATATCTGCGTTGGCTTCAGTACAGTCAAGATCGTGCTGTCCTCTAAGCACACTCTAAGCAGCCAGCCACCTCCCATACTTATCTACTCACCTTAATATACATTGTTACAACAGTTATATGCTGTATGAAAGTTGCAACATCATGTATTTAGAAACACATATGCAATACAAAATAAATCTGATTCAATTTCCCATTGCAAAGACCATCCAGTTGCATATAGAATTCCACAAATTTGAGAAGTGTTCTTTTCATTGTTTCTCATAGTAGCACAGTAAGTAGGAAGCAGTAATTATGTCCAGTTTGCAGAAGTAAGTAATGATCTACCCTTAGCTCTTACAAAATGTAAAGCTTCCCCCCATCCTCTCTCTACTGAAGCCACAGTGTTAAGCAGATGCCGCCTCACTGACATGAACATGGGGATGTGCATGTGTGTGAAATTTCCACTGATGCAAATGAAATTTCAGGCAGCTATCTGAGGGCAGAATTTAGTCCAGAGTATTCAGTGTGTGATAGCTCATTTATTCTCATGGCAACGAACTGATGAAGGAGAAAGGCTCTTATTGTGACACAGTGAGCTTTAAAAGCAGAAATGGGAACTTATGAAGTTGTTGGGAGAGTCAACTGCTTTTGTATAAATGTTACTCCTCTGTTAGAGGATCTTACAGAGTTAAACAGTCCAATTCACAAGCAGTCTACTCAGATCAGCTCAGAAAGAAAAATTAACATCCAGATCTAGAGACCCTAGAGAAGTCACAGGTGGAAAGGAAGCTAAAAGACCAGGGAAGCCTCAGCTTCCCAGACCAACATCAGGTGCTAAACTGAAGTAGCTTCGCTACTCCATTTCATCAAAATGAGTTAGTTTATTTAATATGTTGTCACTGAATTATAAATTACAGAACGTTTCCTCTTTAAAATGAGGTACAGCACTTATGAAAGGTGCCAGACAACTTCAGTTTTGGAAATGGAAGCCCTCTGTTCTTCCAAGAATACAAAGCAGCAGCTTCCAATCGTAATGTCAACAGCAGTCACACACAAAATCCCTTGCATCTTGTTTTATCACTTCTGTTTTCCTGTCCATGCATGCCCAAGGCCATTTGCTTTTTTTCCTCCAAAGTCAGTTACTCAAAGTGAAGCATGAGATAGCAGATTGGAACAGAAAGCCTCAGCAGAGTTTAATGGGACCTGGAACCTCCTGAAAGACTGGCCCAGATGGGAAGAGAATACAAATTGTTTTCATCAGGCTTTTCTTTTTGTAGCCTATGAAAAACAAATAAGCACTTGCTATCCCAGTAGGGCTATTGCTTACATTTTCTACTCCTGTGTAATGGAGCAACATTGAGACGTACTCAGTAGCACTTAAGAATAACATTTCTTTGTGGGAAAAGTATCTTAATATCTGGGAGCAAAAACCATGGATAGCAGTTCAATTTTGTGTGTTAAAATAACTTTGCTAAAATCCTTTAAATACAAGTTTGAATCATGAACCAGATACAGACCATGCTTCATAATTGGACAGTGTACCAGTATGGGCTACCATGTGGTTGAGCGTTAAATATTATCATTTCCCCAAGGAAGTGCACTAATAATAGCAATTTCTATGCAGATAGGCTCTGCTTAGGTGTACCTACATAGCACAGAACAGGTGTTACAACCTGCGAGAGAGAAAACAGGTATTTGTGATAGTTACTTGACTCAACAACAGGAACCTGATCATGGGTTTGGTCTTAAGCCACTAATCTGACTTGCACACAAGCTATTGCATGCTCCCTGCCATTTAAAAACACTAACTACCACAAGCGAGTTAACATGACCCAAGCACATAGTTCTCATTGCTTTTGCAGTGTAGGCACATCATCGGAGCCCTAGCCATAGACTGAGCCTTATCCTGTTTTTCTTGGGGTCACTGGTAAAATTATTTGTCCTGGAATACAATGAAGGTAAGAAAATTCAAAGCAGATACAACAGATACCTAAAATCAACTCCTTCTAGAATACTCTTCTTCTACAAACACTACAGAGAGAAACTGCAATAGTGGTAAATTCACTTGGGATATGGCTGTCCTGACTATAAGTTACTGAGCCCCATATTCACCAAGCGCAATTGTTAGCGTGCACTCCATAAAGCCAGGTACTGCCTGCATCTTTGTATCCCTGTACACTTTCAGTTCACGGCATGAAGTGTGAGAACTTGTCTGTGCAACCTCCTTCCCTATTAGGAGCATTTATACCCACAAATTCATTTAGCTGAGCTGCTTAAAGCTCATAGGGTTCCTTCACTTGGTCTGTCCAAGCTGGCATCCAGCACACTCAGAGGAGATAACTAGTATGGTACAGATGACTATTTTTGAGCTGGGCCCTTCGTCTTCCAGTTCAGCAGCTGGGATTTATTATCTATACTGGTTTAGACATTGCTAAAATTACAAGAAATGTTATATCTCCCTATCAGATCACTGGTTTGATGGAATTACAGAAAGCTAGCACGTGCAGAAGCATGTAACTGGAAACCTACGTGAATGAACTGAGTTGTGTAGAAAATGTGTGGGAAATGAAGGGTTAAACACTGACCAGATGTATACAAAATCAGTCCTGCTTTTACTGCTCTTTGCAAAGAAGATAGAAGCCCACATTACAAGAAAACCCAGAACTTATATCTACAATCATGCAAAGAAATACTTGATTCAGAAAACACATAAGCAGGGTTGTAAGGTTTACTGTGGGTACGTTTTACTGGGAGTTGAAGTACGTTTGAAGATGCATCCATGCTCTGGCTCTTTCTGAACAGCTGAAAGTAACCATTTGTTATTAGCTCTACTGCTTGGCATAGATGGTCTCTACATCACAATATAATTTAGAGCTGCTTGCTTTAGCATTGCACGGGTAACGTATTTCATTTGAATGCCCAACTCATTCAGGCCCTAGTACAGAACACCACTTAGTATAGTGTTCATTAATGAACCTTTATATTTTATCTTCTATCAAGGTTTTTACATTAGCACCCATATTTGAGTTCTTTCCTAAGAGAAGAGAGAGAGAGAGAAATAGAAAGAAAGAAAGAGAGAAAGAAAAAAAGGGAGAGAAAGAAAGGGAAAAAAAAGAAAAAGACTAGTAATCTCTTTTTCTTTTTCTTGCTAGCAACAAGCACACATGGTACTCTGGAGGAGTACCATATATATTGACAGTGCATTGACCAGGGACATTAAATCTTGGAGGAGTGAGATTTTTATAAAAAAACATAGTCTGCTTCTGATACCAGAAAAAATGAACAATTTTCATGATGACATTACAGATACCTTCCTCTCACCTTCTGGTGACAATTGTGACTTTTTACTTGAACAACTTAGAGACCTAACATTTACATTCAAGATTTTTTTTTTTTTTTTTGCTTTCTGAAGATCTACTTTATTATTAAAAAGATTCTTTTCTGTCAGAAAAAAGCTTTAATTAAAAAGAATCAACCATTCCTTAGTTTTTACACATACCAGTAAGATGGGGAAGAAAAAGAGTGCTTCTCCTAGAAGAAAGCTGTAGATGAAAGATGGACTTTCCTAAAGAAGTAGTGTCTGTACTTCCCAGAACACCAATACAGTTGACAGAAATTCTCCCCTCTATTTACAGTCTCACAAGAGACTAAGGACAGAGAAAGCATAGGCAACGGTTTAATCTCTTGTCTTTCAAAGCGATCTCTTCAGATTTGGAAGAGCAGCAATGCTGAACTGATGCGAGGACTCTTTCACTATCGCTAACTACCCAACTCTTTATGTGCTGTTCTGTGGCAAGCTAGGAGATTTCAGTCTCTCCCAGTTGCTCCCAGCCTGGCATTTTTCACAAAAAAAACTGAAGAGAAAAAAATCTTATGGACAATAAAATCAATCCACTCTGAGAAGAGAACTAAAGCATTTCATGACAATGCTCAGTATCAGCTCAGTGTGTTCACCTCAAAGACACGTACAGTAAAGATAGAATTTTTATTTGATAGCTGACCAGTAGGGAAGAACCAAAAGGCCAAATTAATGATAAATATAACTCAAGGGCACGGTTGGTGGAGCATGCACACAGAGGTATTAGACAGACTGCATTGTGCAGCTTCAAATGTTCAAAGCCTCCAGAAAAGGGGAGTGGCAAGGTTTATCAGGAAGAAAAGAAAGTCAAGGATGTGCCAAAGTACACTGTGAAGATAATAAGCTGGAGAACATCAGAAATGTGACACAGTCAAGAGTTGTCAGGATGATACTAGCAGCCAAAGAGACAGTGTCCGTCTCCAAGGAACCTAGGTGTTTTTAATTTGATACTACAAAAACAAATTGTATCTCCTACGCATCAAGCTCTGTAGGGGTATTTCACGTTAGCTCTAGCTCTGCCTGTGGTACTGAAACGTCCCCATCCATAGGAATTTTAGCCTGCTAAGAATGGACATTCAGGGACATCCTTTATTCTTCAGGGATATCTTCAGAAACCAAGCAACATAAAAGTGGAGAAAGTGAACAAGGAAACAAAAAGCTATCTAATTTGGTTTTATTTTTGTAAGGACTTAAGAATCCCTAGTCGTACTGCTGCTGAGATCTACACATTAATGAAAGCGCTGCACAAGACCTAGCACACTTCACTTGTCTCTCTCTCCCCCCCTCCCATTCTAAAAGTTAAATTAAAGAAAACTGAATGATATTCTAGACCCGACACCAAATGTTTCATGCATCAGGAAAACAAGGGGTAGGGATGTGAAGTTCTGCTCAATATTAATAATGCAGTGGAGTACTATGGTAGCATGAATTGTTAGAGGGATCACAGCTGCTGGTCTTTTCTGCTTGTCTAGGTAAAAATTAAAACTTCGTATGCTCTTGATGCCAACTAGAGGCTTCAGGACAGCTACTGAAGTGTTGATTTCACATGCCGTATTTGTTCTGTGAGCATATGTTAAATAATCCTGTCCCTTCCCCCCCCCCCCCATCTGTTCATCTGTCCTTTATATGATGAAACTTCTACTGTCTTAGCATTTTCTCCCTAGAGCTACTGCTCCAGAAAACTGAAACCATGACATGGAACAGCAGTAATTATAGCAGATACCAAGCTACTGTGACAACAAAACCAGCATCCTATCCATCAAGAATTCTCCATTAGTGTTCATTGCATTTTACCAGTGATTTTTTGCTTGCTTAGCCTTCCCATACCTTTGTCCAGGCATAGAGTTCCCAGGGATGTTAGCTTTTCTGATTCTCAGAGCAATCATAGAAAGCTTGGAGTGTAGATTCAAAGCAACAAAGCAGGTCTTATACACACCCAGGTGTGTATAAGACTTACTTTCACTTTTCCTCCCCTCACATGTTGCTCTGGCCTCATGAGGCAATGCTCAGCTGAACGTCCAGCAAAAGCATTCCTCAGCTCTCCAGCTCCTCATGCAGCACATCACATGAAGCTCACTATCATTCTCTCTGCTGAGGCCACAGGTCACTCTTGAATCTTTACATCCACTACCCACAACAGGCAAGAAGTCTGTCAGCCTGCTAATGCAAGGAAATCGAAGAATACAGGGCTACTATCTCATTAAGAATCTACAAGTAAAAGGGCCGAAGTGGTGTTTTGCCAGGTGAATTCCCATGTAGCAGTTTCCCACCTGCTCTCTGGGCTACTTTACCAGTCCAGTTCAGTTCCCAGCTGAGCAAAGGAGTTTCTCCAGCGGTTCTTTGCTATACTGAAATCTCAACTCAGGGATGGTGAGAAACGAAAAAGTGCTGCAAAAAGGGGTCTGAAATTTAGGGAACAACAGGGAGGATAACAAGATGATCCCACTTCTATCATATCACTTTTGTAGCAATTATGGAAAGAACACCCCAAATAAAATCAAGTACAGTCAGCTAAGCTTTCAGTTAGGAAACAAGTGTCAGCTAATTGTCATCACCAGATGGGACTAGCAATTCTCTGTTGACTCAACCCTGAGTCATTTCTCATTGGGTTTCAACTGACATTGACTTTACATCATATCCATCTGAACAAGCAACCCCTGCCCTTTTAGCTAATCCTCCTGGCTACAGAGAAGGAAAATCACAAGAAGGAAGAGATGATGAAAATACTATGAATAAAATCTGTCTTGTAATAGAATAATATTAAGCTTCTGCTGGGGTACGTAAGCCTTTTCCTTACTTCAGGAAGGAGTTTAATGATGTCTTTTAAGAGCAATAAATAAATGGGTTGCTTGAAAGCATTCTAAAGTTAATATTCCCTTTCTCCTGCTAAGCCTATTATTATGGCATTTTCCATTAATTAAGGACTTAAAGTCTTTAAAACCAACTTTGAATCAGTTCTCAGTACTGCCCTACTTCCTCAGAGTGGCACCAATATAGCACTATCCTCACATTACAGTGAGTATACTCACAAGGGGCACGAGTTCTGTGTCTGCCTGCAGCTTCCTTACCCTGACAACATGCTTGCAGGAGCAACCAAGCCTCCATCTCCAATTTTCTGCTAAAAACGACTGACCCAAGCACTGCTTGTAGCACACAAAAATATAAGAACATATCATGAGTTAAGTTTACAGCTACCAGATGGCGTGGCTAGTTTCTAGGTTTCATTTTAGGAGTATTTGAAGCAATAAAATTCAGAAGTAACTTATCAAAAGAAGCTACCCAAGCAAAATAAACTAGTTTATCTGTGCTAATCCCTAATGAGAAAAACCGCCCCATTCCATCACATTAAATATTTAAAACCACCTCCCCATGATAAATTTGCATCAGGTCTGATGCATTACATGTCATTACTGATAGTTTGTCAGCAAAATCCAACAAACTGGTTTGCACTTCCTCATCTATTCTTAGCCTTCTTGCTTATTTTTATACATACAAAGACATCTACAGATCTGAACCGACTCTGTCGAACAGACCTGTATCTACAGGATATGTGCAAAGATAACTTCAGAGTGAATTTTTAATCATTTCTTTTTAAGGCTGAGAACACAATGGATCAAACATGCAATACGTTGTAATTTTCCAAGCTCTTTTTGTAGGCTTTTGACTCTGGAGGGAGAAAGTAAGGTATTTCTCAATGCTCAGTTTTTCATCTTCAGAAATCTGAAATTCTCCTTGAGACAAGTTGCTTTGCCACTGTTTCTCAACAAAACACAGGAGGAGTTATTTTCTCTTCTCATAAATATGATGCACTATTATTGTTATTTTTCAGCTGATCTTTAAAGCCACACACAGGTTGCCATTCTGATTTCAGAAACGGGGGAAACAGACAACCTGATTTCTTCTGATTTAGCATATACTTGTGCTTTATAACATACGGAGGTCACCAGAAGACAAATTCTAGTTTCCTGGTAATCTTCTGATACTTTTAAATTCTAAGTATGAGAACAGTCATCCTACCTTTCATCAGGTTATAGACAGGTTAACATTTAGATTATCAGAATAAGCACTAAGAATAATTTCTTTGTCATCTCCTTGGAAATACAACACATCTCTGAGAGTACATACACATATGCTGTGTCAACTAGTTATGAATGTTTAAATAGGACATTACCTTGTTTTTTTATTTTCTATTTTAATGTTAAATGATGCGCCCAGAAATTCATAACATAGTATAATTTAAAAATATTTATCTTCCAAAGTACTGCAAAACAAAGTCTAGATGATTTTTATTTCAAAGATTATTTCAGATTACTTCCCTCCAGGTTATTTAAACTGCCCTGTCTACAAAAATCTAATTTTTATTTTCAGTGCATTTAAATTACGGGGTACACCATTCTCCACTAAATAAGCTGGAATGGGTTTGAGGGGAAAAGAGGCTCCATCTTGCCTTTTTATTTCTAAAAATAATAGAGCAAGAGAAATGTGGATTTTTCAAGGCTCCTGGGACTTCTGATAGGTTATTTTATGTCTGTTTTTTCCTCTCCAACAAATACACAGAAATGCAGAACAACATCCTACAGGGAACAATTGATTGAACTGGCCATCCACTGGTGGTAAAAATGAGTCTAGCAACAGGAAATCAGCGGATATGAAAATGAGGGATTATGAAGATAGTAATTATCATTTCAAGCAAAGGAAACAGAGAGCAATTTCCTGGTGCTCTAGAACCTAGAAGTGGAAGATTGAGATAACATAAATAAACTTAAAGAAATATCTCTAGTTTTACTAAGTGCCAGTGTAAAAATTCTCTTTTTGCATTGGGCTGAAAATATTTTGTTAGAACTTTGATTCAATGAGTGAGAAAACAAGAATGTTATTAAGGTCTTCCCAGAGGAAACTGCGAGTCTGCTTGAGGAAGGAAAAACAGAAGCAAGAGCAAAAGAGGAGGGAACAACGTGAAGTAACGCCTAAAACAGAGTATGTTTCAGACACGCTTTTTAAAAATTTGCTGAAAAAGTGAGTGATACTTAAGTAATGACTCTTTGTAACACCAACAGATCGGAACCATGATAATGCTGACTCAGGAGAGAAACTATGAAAGGGTGGATAAATAGTGCGACAAGATTAATAGCTCTGTCTAGGCAAATTCAACCATTCACGTTCTTTAATGCTATAATTGCTTTTCCCAGCACCCCATGAAGGAAAGCAAATATTAATAGGGGAATTTAACCAAGGGAACTGAAGCATAGAGAGGACACGATAAGGCAAACTCTATAGAGTTTCTGATGTTTAGGTGTTCCAGACTTCAACATAAATGTGGCCTGTCATTCTCCAAAAGGGAGAAGACAGACAGACAAAGCGCAGGCTCCTCAGCACTGCTCAGGAGCAGCCATTAAAGCAACCTCTAACCTGGCAGGAGGAGCATAACAAGAGACAGTATTTATTGATGTGAGGAGGGAAATACACAGGGATGCTTTTGCATGATTGATATCTCACAGCTTTGGTACAAGATCCTAAATATTGACAAAAGGTCAATCAGGTCAATGCCCAGTGGTGAATCACACCGTGTTGCAGCCTATCCTCCCTCCAGAAAAGCATAACCACCTTTACGGGGCCAGGAGCACCACAGGGCCCTCACACTGAGCAGCAGTCTGTCCAAACATAACTGAAGTATTTACTTAAATAACTTGAACCGCCTTCCTCACAGCTATCCCAGCTTGGGCAATATCTGTTCTTGATGACCATTACTGGATTTCTAAACCTGAGAAGAGGGATTTGGGGGAACTTTTCCGAGCTCCCCAGTTCAGCAACGCCAGTGGCAATGTTCTGCTGCTGAGGAGCCTTTGGCATGCGGCATTCAACTGAGCTGTCACCATTCCTGCAAGGAATCAGTTTGTTCTCATTACTGAGACTGTCAGCGCGGGTCTAGGAAATAAATCATTTTGGGAATCAAAGATTACGGCTATGAAAGAGAGGAATTGTAAGTTCTCTGCTGGGAAGGACTGGTGTGCTCCTTACACTCCCTGTCAGCAGCCAGTCAACCCTGTCAGTGCCCAGTCTCTAGTGTGGAAACTACTGATCAACCTGAGGACTGAATTCACTGAATCCCAGTCATCCAGTGATGCTGCCAGAGATAACACATTCCCTGCTGCAGTCTCTCATATCCCTTGGGAGAGCTACAAGAGTCAAAAGAAACACTAAAGAAATTCCTAGGTCTGGAACTGGGGAAAAATACAGAACCTTACACAATCATACTTTTGCACCTATTTGGTGGTAAAGATCCTTGTCTTCTGACCCCCTTGGCATTTGGGTGCAAACAAGCCAGCAATGGAAAGATGCTAGATCATGTGTTCATCATGCATGCCTTTTCCCATCAAGCTGAGCTTCTGAACAAAGCAGCTGGGAGAGAATTTTTGTTTCAAGGAGTGTGAATGAACAGAAAAAAGCAGTGATTTTTGTATTGCCAGTGTGTGAAAGAAACAGACCTCAACCTCCTCTTCTGTTCAGATAAGATATTACTATTCCGTGGTGTGAAATAATACATACGTATCACCCCAACAAGAACTTAGGTTTTGAGAGATTTGATGATGTTCCTGGTAAGTCAAGATTCACAATCTCCCACATCTGTTCGAGACATTAACTCCAACAACCCCTTCCCTCCAGCGTCCGTTACTATCCTAGGAGGTAAGTTCACCACATTGCAAAATGGTCACAATTTTAGTTATGCCAAAGGGAACCTGAAATGCAAGCAATGCCCCCTGAAGATATCACCGATATGTCTGGTAACACACCCCAGTGCTTTTATGAAACTGTTCCTGGAGGCAGGAATTCTGTAGAACTGATACTGAAGTTAAAGCTATCACTATCCAGGACAGGACAGTTAGGGGAAGTGCACTGGTGGAAATCTGCTTGTGCTTCTCTGCAGCTATTCTGTCTCTATGTGAATGCCACCTTTGATGCAAGAAGACACCTCTGATCTCAGATCATGCAACAAGAGTCATGGCCCAGCGTTCCTGTCTCCTGCCACAGGAATGGAAGAAAAAGAGAAAATCCCATATCTTGGATGGAAAACCAGAACAAAAAAGATAACCAAGAGCTTCATCAGGATGTTTAGACAGGTATTTTTAAGACAATTCTGGGCATCCACTTAAGTCCATAGTAAAGAGGTCCTGAAACAAAACAGTATGGTATTCTTGTCTGAAATCTCTTTCTAATAATGAGGAGGACAGGAGAAAATACAAGACTTTTTTTACTACAGACATTTAACGTCAGTGGTGGCAGGCCCAGCATGGTATGGTAAAAGGAACCAATCAAATATTACTCAATTTGAGTTTTAAATGCTGAAATAAAGTTTGTACATCCACTCATACAAATAAGTAATAAAACCCTAGAGATCCTGGCCTACACTGAGATAGTGATTTTGCCTTATCTGTCCTCCTTACCTTTTTTGCAAAACTGAGAATCTTTATGAGTGGGAAACCAAAAGCCTGATTTTCTGAGTCTATAATGAATCTTGTAAGACGTAATGATTTCTGTGGAATCAGGATTGAGTTTGGTTTGTTTGTTCATCCAAAACCCAAAAGATTTTTATAACAAGTGGATTGTCAGATACAATCGTTTTGTGAGAAGGAACAGCAATTAGGTTATCTTCAACGTAGGTTAACACCCTGACCTCTACTGGAAACAGAAGGAAGAAAAGAGTGCCCTTGGTGCTACTGACCACCTCTAAACCATCAGCTTGCATTCATACAAATTCTTTCATCGACTCCATAACAATTTCTCTGGTCTATGTGAGCTAAAAGACTTCAGAGCATGGCTAAGATCTATTTTTAACAGACGTCTGTGAAGGATTGCTATGACAATTCACAGAGTTTGTGCATCTACAGCTTATACACTTTGCCTGAAATGAGGGACTCTTTGCATCTCTCAGGCCAAGTGAGATTGTGAATGTGCACTTGTTTCCCTTCTCCACTGCCTCATGTCTCCATCTTGATGTAAAAATGCAGTGAAAACATTCTGGTACCTGGCTCAGGACTAAACAATCACAGATCACCCAGAACGTGACAGCCTTCCATTCAAATACAGTATCCCCAGGTTTATAAAGATGTAGCTGACCAAAGGGACCTGGAAGGTATAAAAAAGTCAGGGTCCCCTCCTAGCTATTTTAGAGGTACAGGCCAGACATACGAACAGTGTAACTACAGGATCAGAGACAGACTTCATGATTTTGAGGAGAAGCTGTGCACAAGCTTGTTGAATAAACTGGATAGGAAAATAGTCCAGCTGGTCATCTTAGCTGAAAAGTGCTTTTTAGAGACATTACTGAACGAGTACCTGTATTTACTTCCACTGTCATTTTTCCCTGACTGGAACTCTGAGAAATGCTGTGTTCGTTGTAGTGCAGACTTGGCAGCGGAAAAACGGGGAAAGGCGGATCTACTGCCCAGGCTTAGGAATAGCAGACCAAGAGCCTGCACAAAGCCACTGAAAGGAAGGGGAAGTTGAGCAGCATACAGTTGCAGTCAATACTACTTTTAGATCCCCATTATGAAAGCTTTATCAAGCCTTCCTTTTGCTAAAGTAGAACCACTCCTTAAGCTACAAGTTTCAAATAGAACAATTCCTTATAAAAGATGACATCTAAGTCTTTTAATGACCCTGTCCTTAAATGTTTAACTTAAAAAGACAGTCACTACTCATCTCTGATAAAACTGAAAGCTTGGGGAAAAACATGCATACTTCTATCTAATCACAAATAACCTCTACACAGGAACCTGGCCAAAGAACTCCTATTTCATTTGAGGAATATCGTTTAGGATAACAACTGGTGCAGAGAAAGTGGAGTATCCTGGCGTCTCAGGCATCCGGAGGAGATTGCATTGAATGGGTCCCAGTTTGGATGTCTTGTGATCACCTAGAAAAATGCATCCTACTCTTTTCTCAGAGCTCCCCCTGAAGAGGGGAAGTACAAGCCACATTCTCTAAGCCATTAGGCATCACCCTCTACTCTACTATTCAAAATGCTGCATTCACTGAGCATATTATTGAGAAAACCTAAGGCCAAGAACTCAACTAGCTAACTCGAAAAAACCTTTGAAAAATCATACGTGAAGTGCTCTTGGGTATCAAGAAAGGGAGAGAGATATGAGAGATGGGAGAGAGAAAAGGAGACAAGTAAGGCCCTGTCAGAATCCAGCAATTACAATATTCCAATTGGGAATAAAAAACAAAAGCAAGAACATTTGATTAATACAAGTAATAATACTATCCATGTTTTCAAGTGATAACTACCAGAAACAAAAGAAATTTTTCTAGTACACTTTCATCAACTGTGGATTATTCATAAGGTCAAGCATTTGTAAAGGATGCATTCTGAAACATCAGATTACTCCAGAAACCTCGGTCTTATCTAAATGAGTTCTGCCTGCACTCTCAGCCAATAAATTTCTTCACTTGTCTGCACATTGTTTTTTCCCATCTTTTATTTATGTCAGCTTCCTCAGGGGTGAAAAGAAACAGTCTATTAAGCAGCTAACAGAAAGTTTGGGTTCTGAAAGAGGTTCTTGCTGTCAAATGTCTCTCTGGCTGGATCACTTTACATACGTAAATTAAAAGGTTTAAAATGTAGTAACCTGGTTAGCATTCTAGTTTAATTTGGACAATACATTTTCTCATTCAAAATACAGGATACTCCTTCTTTTCTGACACCCTGGTGATCTGGATCAGGTCCCACTAGCCCTCAGCTCTCTTCCTGTACATAACAAACAGATTACCTAAAGAATCTTTATTCTATTGTCTTTTTCTAGTCCATCCATTTTGCTTTCCTTTTGCTGAAACAAATGATGCAATACAACATACACTTACCAGCTCCATAGACCTCAGCAGGTTAACGGTGGGAGTTAAAGCAACAGTCAACAGCAATAGCTCGTGAGATTTTACAGATAGATAACTGAATAGACTATGAATACTTCATCTTCATGCACTTATCTCATTAGTTTAAAATGTCCCGCGGAAACATTTACATTTCTGTAACACTCACAGGCCAGGGCAGCTAACCCCTGACACCACTATGAGGGAGTACTGCTTCTTGGTGCTTCGCAGATAACAACAAATGATCTCTACTGATTTAACCTTCAGCATTTGATCTCATATAAAAATGTGACTCTTCTGAGCGATCAGGAGGGTTATATAATCAAATGAATACCTAGGCAATTCCCACTTGGTCATTTATTAACTGATTTACAGCACTCTGTGATTCAGTTTAACTAGTTTTTATTTCCTACAAAGTTGTTGCCTTACAAAAGGGTTCAGCAGGAAAACAACTACTGCATTTGCTCTTCCTTGGAGACCCTGCTTTCCTGAGCTAACTTTGCAGAGAGATCTGAAGAGCCCCCTAAAGATCTGGCAGATCTGAATGCCCCTGAAGGGGAAGGCAGAGAATCTTTGTTAGGCAGCTGCGTGCTGGGTAAGCCTCCACCTAGAAGCAACAGAAATGCTAGGAGAGAGATTCATTAACACGACTGCAGCTAATCCCTCTAGTTCCTAAGAAAATACAAAAACTCTTAGCTTAGCCATCTACACTATCCTACTGCGGTCGTGTTTTCAAGTACAAGAATTTAAGCAGGTTTCCAGTGCTAGTATGGGTTGGTCCACAGGCTGCGACAGAGTAGCAAAGACTTACATAAAAATCAGCAATTCTTAAAATAAACATATAAATAAATAAAAGCCGAAGTTTAGTTAGGGGTATAATCCTTTCTCAGGTGACAAAACACGCTAGCGACACTATTTAACTCTGTTCTACCCAAGATCCCCCCCACTGGCTGCCCTATAGCAGAAGGGCGTTTCTGCCTGACCTACTCACTCCCAGTGGCCTGTCTGAAATGCAGAAAGTTCTCTGCCTTTGAGGTTCCCTCCCACCACGGACGAGACACAGAAACAGGAAATATTCAGAGAAACAGGCTAGCATGGAGACCTGCATTCAAGTTAACCTCTTGCTATCCTGCTTAGGTTCCAGGACAAATTATATGGTTTTGTTCTCATATACTATAAACATTTTCAACTGCAGTGTGTTTTTAGGAATGGCTGCTGCATTTCCCTGGGCATGTTCTGAAGGTAAAGTATAAGAGATTTCTCCAGTTTCCTTCTGTTGCCTTGTGTGCAAGAATTGAGAGAAACAGGAATAACTTTATATCTTATAGCTGTCTCACCAAGAGCATAGAAAGTTTCCTGAAAGTGACTTTATGTTGTATTACTGATTGTCAGGCTCCGGCTAAGAAGTTCTGCTACAGCCTTAATTCACTGACCTGACAGGGCTCACTGGTTGCCACAGAACTCTGAAGCACTGCTTCGTGGTGTTTTCTGGGTGGAGATTTCATTTTAGACAGGCCAGAATCAAGAAACTTAGGTCAAAGCATTTAAAACCGTGAACAGTAAAGTCAGAGCAGCAACATTTTACACCTGCACTGAAAACCATTAATGGCTACAACAGGAAATTACCTCTGCGAAGTACTTGCTAAGCCAGGTTCCCTGCGGTATTGGGCAATTGTACAATACATGCCTTTTAGACTATCTAGCAGCAAGCTGGTTGTTTTTGATCCCACTACTCCAGCTGGAAAGCTGTTCCAGCGTCCTTCTGCTCTGAGGGTTGAGACTTCACTGTGCTTTGAGCCAACAGCTTTTACTTCAAAACTGGAGCAGGCTACAGCTATACACCCAGTCTCCCAAGACACCCTAGCTGACGTACCATAAATCAGCTGCACATCAGAGCGCATATCCTCTCCTTCACAGTTCGTTCTAGCACACGACTTGAGTTATGAGCAGAAATTCCCTGGGCCGCTCCTGCATTCTCTTTATTGACTTCTCTCAGGTTTGTATCTACCTTGGATGTGATTCCACCTTGTTAGCTATCCCATCCTTGTTCTCAGGTTCAATAACCTTTCCCTTGCTGAAAACGGCAACATTTTAATTTGGCGGCCATGGGTAACATCTGCAGCTCCCTTTCCTTTTTCCTCTCCTTCGTAGATGTATCGCAGATAAGGTTTTTGCTGTTCTTTTGCCATGGTGGTGTCCAATTCAGCATGATAAAATAATTATCACTTTATCCTGACTTTCCCTGATGCAGCTTAATTTCCTGGTCAGACTCTTCTGCATTACTCTAACTCACTACTCCCGATTTCTGTTCCGGTGATTTCATATCCCTTTGAACACACAGCCCTTTTCCTTGAAGGCTTTTTTTGTTGTCCGTAAAATAAATTCCAGATGCCTTCTGTACCTGTAACTTGAGGACATTGCTAGTATTTAAATCTTTTAGAGTAGTTAACTTATTTTTTCAAAGTCTTTTTGAAGTCAAGAGCTTTAACACAGAGCAGGGTCTCTCCAGGTCTTTTAATCACTCCTCTATTCCCTGATAGTGATGCCCCAGAGCCCCAGCTACTTGGCCCTGTAATAAGAAAGATCTCCCCAACAGTCCTCAAACACCATTCCTAACTCTCTGATTTGTTGGTCCTAACCCATGAATAAGGAGGGCGACTAGCTGTGTTCAGGCACAACCCCCCCAGCAGACAGAGCTCTTCCTCCAACATGCTATTCTCCATTCACGTCTCTTGAAAATTTCTGTACCACCCTCCCAGCTCCCCTTCCCTCCCCACTGCCCGCCAGCCTCTCCTCTCCCCAGCCCTCTCCCATCGCAGTCAGCTCTTGAGAGAAGCCCTAAAACACTTTGCTCTTGCTGCCCTGCAGCTGCTAGCTGGCTGCTTGTGCTCTGGGGGCCCCTCCTTCCCCCTGCCCCGCTTACGTGCTCCCTGCCTCGGGCAGGCTGAGGGGCACCTCCTCTTTGGCAGCTCCCTTTAAAGGGCTCTTCCTCAGTTTTCCAGTGCAGGATTCCAATTCAGTCAGACTTCATTATAGACCTATTTTTATCCTTCCATTTAATTTTGTATAATTAACCTGTATATTTTATTATTTTTATATTTTATTCCAGACTTGGTACCAACCAGTCCTGGCACTAGCTGAATCACATTTGCATGCTCTTTAAAGTAGTAGAAGCGCTTAAAGAGGCTGAATTTTCCTTTTAAGTTGTCTTTGACTTAATTGCTCTTCCCTCCTGTTATCTTTTTCACCACGAAATACCTGCAGATATAGTATCTTATTCCTAGCTTGTCTCAGAAATAGAGGCTGCTGTGTGTCTACACTGAAGCACGAATAACGCATCAGACAGACACACAGGCCAAACCCCAAAGGGCATGCAGGCTGCCTAACAGAAGTAGAGAGCCAGAGGATTTACAGTTCAGATCATGATCAAATCAATTGTGAACAAAAACGATGACCATTTTCTAGGAAGCTGGTGTCTCTGTGGATTGAGGAGTTCTATAAAACAGTTTCGGAAAGTATGAAGTGCATATGGAAGAAATAAAAGCTGAAGGGTAAATATTTGTTCTGGAAAGTTATCAGAGCCTAGAGTGCCTGAAGAAGTTTGTCTGTACCTACTACTAATGTATTTAGAGGGTAGCAGTGGACACACAATAAAATAAATTTTAACTGTCACTGACTGAGATTTTTGGGTTGACTGTTGCTTCCTTTGAAGGCTATTGACAGAACCGACAAAAGGAAAAAAGAAAAGAAGTCAGGTTTCCCAAATCAGAGCACATTCGTTTCATCATAAATTCTCCCACTTTTCCAGATTTGTTTCCATTTTAGCAGATGCAGCTGACCTGGGCGACCCCTCCTTCTTCATGTGCCTGGAAACTGCTGCTTAATACAATTTTACAGGAAGGAAGACGGGGTAAGGATCCCTTTTGCATGAATACATAGCACGCTTCACCTCACAAAGCAAACTGAACCATGATTTTCCCACTTGCAGAAATGTGCAGACAGACCAGTGGAAGACCAAGCAACAGCCTTTCGGAATAAGGGCTTCACAGAAACATCCCAAAGGTGACAAATCTGTTACTCTGAAAAATAATTTAGATGAAAAGTTTCTAATCAGACCTAGATGCTGTCAAAGATAAACTGGCTTTTGACTAAACTTAATGTGCAAACATACACATGCCAAAATCTTTGCTATCAGTTGGAAATTCATCAGGAGTTTAATTATTCTGCAAAAATATCTGTACTTTCTATAGGGAATTTTAAAAAATTATCTACTAGTCTAGAAACTGGAAAAATCTGGAAAATGCTATATATGTTTCAACCTCATTTTGTATAAATCTGAGCAAGCTGACTGAAATGCATTGAGCTAGATTCATTTTCACAGCAGAGAATCTGTTTTGGTCCTAGGATGATATCCCGAATGACATTTTAATATCAAAAGGAATGCATTTGTTGTGTCAACTGAATATTCTGGATGATGCAAGTATTACCAAGAATCTACACTCTATGAAAAAACAACAGCAAAGCATTTGTGATTAACAGGATTCATAGTATATAATATCATTATACCATATCAGCACTTTCCAGAATTTCAAACAGGTATACAGGTAATTGCCTTTTTGCCCTTGTGTCAGAAATAGGAGGAAAAGGATGAGGGAAGTTATTTTAATGCATAATGCAGCTTCTCAACCAACAGCCCCGTGTTTCACAAAGGCTTCTGTGTCAGAGCAGCTTCAGCCACGACACATTTGCTTCCCTGCACACCTCTTATCTACAAGGGCAAACTGGAGAGAAAGACTCCTTTCTATGACCATGGTAAAACTTATAAATGCTCCATACAGAAGGATTCTCTACCATTACATGAACTAATTCCAGATTGCCATAGCTGCTTTTTGTTTCTTCTCAAGCATGTGGCATTAGAAAGCGGTTTGTGCTTCACTTACACTTCTGAAAGACTGTGAGATGGCGTTAATTTCCTCAAAATTGTATGTATGAGGCAAGAATGTTTCATTTATGCCACAAAACATCCTGTAAACAATAACAAAGAAAGAACGAGGCGGTTTTCATTTGGCATAACGTTAGGATAGAATGGAAGCCAGTCACGGACTGTTTTCTAACATCGAATATTAAAGGCAAGTGAAATCAGATTCTCTGGCGGGAAAGACACCTCCACTCAGGACGCATGGGTTATCTATTTATATCCAGGCTGTATTTAGTAAACTCACTTGTTGCTCTGTGGCCAGCTACTCTGGGCTTTATGTTGGTGTTATTTTATAAGTACTGCTGAAGGAAAAACATTTTAGAAGTGAACTATATCCATCTCTGTCAGGGAACATTTTCATTTAGAAATATTCCTTAGCCCTTTCTGCAGAGATTAGTTATAAAAACAAAACATTTATTTTATATAAGTGCTTAGGGGAGATTGATAAAACTTATTTTTGTAGCTACTGTGTTGATGCAGTAGGGCTTGCTGAATTTGACTCTCTGCAAGCCTGTAAATTTAATTCAGAAGACTCCAGCTTGCTGTAAACAGTAACGTTACAAGATAGGGACTTAAGTGAACATAGAGAATACAAGGAACACAAGCCAACATACAGAAAAGTGTACTCTGAATGCTGGATTTGATTTAAAATCAAATTTATCAAATAAAAGCTGAAACGATGTTGCCCTCATCATTCCTGACTAAAATCATTCTGCAAAACAAAACAGAATCTCCTTGCCCAAGCCAAATTTAATTTAGCTCGTTGAATTCTGCCTTTCTGAACTCATCGATCAGCTTTGTGTCACACTCTTCATACTAGAAGCTAACTGGCTGGTGGTAATGGGGGCTGTTAAACAGCAAACTTCTCAAGCAGTTAGGCAAAGTGTTTCCTTTGCAAGTTGTATGGCATATTTCCCAAGCCCCTGGAAATGTTTCTCTCTGTTTCCCATATGAGAGCCACCTTAGAATGAAAATCCACGAAATGTACAGCTTTCGTAAGCAAATGTTCAGTTAGCTGCAAAGTGAAGCCCACAGAACTGAAAAACGTCAGAGTTCAGTTTGCACAGCGTTAACGCTGCAATTGAGGGCTGCATTACCATTCAGTCAATTCAGTTAATTGAAACGGTCACTTCTTAATTCTTCTTTCCATGGGAACCCGTAACTCATTCAGAGCACGGGTTAGAGCAGCCCACAGGGAAGGAAGCAGCTCTTCAGCTGACTTCCACCGCCACTTTTCGGCAGGCGCAGCCGTATCTGGTCACTGCTGCTGCCCCCACTGCCCCCGCCACTGCTGCCCAGCACACGCCTGGCACCAACGCCGGCGGGTCCAAGACATTGCCCCTGCGCGCCTGGCGCTCTGCATCTCACTCACTGTCCCCGCGCGGAAGGAGCACACTGAGTCAGGCTGCTCTTTCAGGAAAAACACTGTTATTTCCTTCCTGAAGGTAATAACATAGTACTGTCCCTCAAGCAGGAGACATGAAAATTATGTGGAAAAACTCGGAAAACTCGGACTTTCTGACTGCCGTGGTTATGTTTTGCTATAGCTGGTATCTCCTTCTCCTCATTTCTGCTAAAAGCAGGAGATAAATAATAAAATAAAATAAACTGTGAAAAAATAGAGAACCACGCTAACCTGGAACTATTTGCTTGACAACATAGAGAACATTTGGTCCCTTCATCTCTACCTCTTTCCCCTCAAAAAGCTACACCTAGTCCCATAGAAGTCAACAAAGGGAAATGCGGAGATGTCATTAGAAACCAGCATCTCATTGCACCTAATGAAAATGATTAAAATTGCCTTTATAATAGAAACTCCTAGGTTACATTATCTCCAGCTCTTGCCACATAAGCCAATATAGCTTTTTTTAAAAGGGAAGAAAAGCAAACTCTTGGAGGAAGAATTCACACATTTCAGCAGTGATGAAGTAGATGTCACTGCCAGAATACTGTAAGTCTTAGCTGAGTAGTAGAGGTGAGTGATATCAGAAAAACAGCACCAAGAATAGCATCAGCAAAAACAAAAACAGAAGAAAAAAACCAGCAGTATCTCAACTTTCATGTAAATGACCATGCTAATACACGATGCAGAGAGAGGAAAATAAGACAAAATAGAATACATAAGGCAGAAACATGTCTAAATACTCAGTAATAACTTTGATAAAGTACGCAGAAGATGCCAGCAGCTCTTTAAGCAGTGCAAATCTATTTTCATGTTTCTAATGCAGACACAGTATCGTTCATGGCAGATGTTTGTCAGTCACAACTTACATGCCCTTAAACAGATACATTGCCCAATTAAACAAAAACGCATTTAGGGCATCTCTTGGCTCACATCTGGCTAACTAACTGCAGCTGTGTCAGAACAAAGGTAGGAAAGGTCCCTTGTTATGTAAACAGCATCAATCTCCCCTGAAACATTAGGACCGAAAAATTCTTAAATTAATTGTGGTTTGGTTTTCTCTCTCCTCCCATGGAAAAGATGTAAATTCATTTATCAAGCAAGAATTGTTTTAGGGTTTTTTCTTCCTGATTCAGTCCCTGCCACCCAATAAGAAACTGGAATTTTAAAGGAAAATGCCTAATTTAGCTGCCTACAAAGATGGTGAAGGAAGGAAGGAAACAACAAAGGTACAATGCTAAAGCCAGGACAAATGGGGCAGGTAGGTTAAAAACAAGTTTGATCGTCACATTTCCTTAAGGTACAGAAAATAAACTATTAGTTAGCTGCTACTATTAAACTGAGAAGGGCAAGCATGGAGCAGAGTTAAAACTGCAAGTCATATTCCATTATTTATATGCAGGGTCTTCAGCGTATTGCACACAACAAATCTGATTTCTGCAGCGTGTCAACACAGGGCTGTGCCGTGGAGAAGAATGCCAGGGCAAGCAAGGGATGCTTGAACTGCTGTGGACTTTTCAGCTTATTGAAGTATTAATTACAGACAGGCTTCAACAGTCAAAAGTTTTATTACAAAGTCAGGTCAGTGCCACCTGCCTAGACTAACACCTCCTCTTCGCCTTTGACAGTAAAAAGAAGAGAAATAATTCAGGGCACCTATCCCTTCTACCCCCCTTGGGTTTGTATATGAAACATCTAGAGCTGGAGGAGGGAAAAGGTTTTATATTTTCTCCATATCCCAACTGCATATTGGAAGCACTAGCCCTACTGCACTCACTTTTCTTTCTTATCTCACTTAGGAAAGGAATGGGATAGTCTTCTTCAGTGTTAGCATCTGATTTCTGATGGTTCCTGCTCCTTTCCAGTATAAAGTGATTGCAAGATGGTTAATACCTTGGGGTACTCTGAAGATTAAGACTGGGTAAAAGTGCAAAAATCAGTTTCTCAAACTAGCATTCTGACAGCGGACAGGAAGGTCAAAGGGCTGGTCAGAGAGAGTCCAGAGCGCGCCAAAGGACACCTTTAATTGACAGATGTACTCAGTCATGAAAACGCAGTTAGCTTATACCAACACACAGTTGTCTGTCTTCCAGTAAACAGCTATTTAACAGCTATTTATTTATTTATTTATAGAAGTGGAAGGTATCATATGAACTTGTTAGCGTTTGTTAGTTAAAAGCCTGTGGTCACTTCATTTACCATGCTTAAAAGTTTAGGAATTGAAATGCAAAAAACTAATGACAAGGCTAGGTCAGAGAGCTGAAATCAGAAAGTGCAACGGGAACCACATCTGCCACCTTTACTGCTGAAGAGCTCCTTTAGGCTGTGGTCCAAAAGAGTGACTGCACTTCTCCCCTAACACAAGGATGTGAGTCAAGGCTCTAGGAAAGGCTCCACAAAATGCCTTTCCTCTTTCAGCTTGCTATCAGCTGCCTCTTTTCTCCTACGCTTATCTACAAAACTCATCTCCTTAGTACAAAGAAGAGAACAGAAATCTGAGGCTGTATTTTGCCTTTGGCTGAAATGAGAAAAACTCTTTATAGCAGAAACCCCTAATTTTTAATCATTATAATTATTATGGCCACATCCTAATGTATCCCTAAACATTCAAATGAAAGAGGAATGATTTGAAAAAGACTGGAAGGCAGATGCCGCCAGCGCAGAGGGTCAATGAAATCTGCGAGTAATTAAAGTTTCTTAAAGAACTCATTCTTTCTAATTTCTTTTCAGTAACTTGGAAAGACAACACAGAGGGGGTCCTTCCGTTAAGTGTAATGATATCTGTCAAATTCATTTGTAAATATTAGTTCAGTTAAAGCAACACATAAGATATAAAATGTAATTAAGTTCTGTACAGATTTCACTTTTACGGGAGACTAAGAATAGCAAGGCAGAAATGAAGTTATTCTGTCTGTTTCTAGAGCTCATTGGAACCATTAATGATTTCAAAAGCCCATGACTCATCAGCTGCAAATAAAACAATAGCAACGGTAGTGACCCCAGCAGAAAAAAAAGTGGGGGGGGAAAAAAGAGGTAAAGTTGGAACAAACAGGTTACTGACTCTTGAGGCACCAAAGAGTGTAATTCCTCAGCTGTTGCAATTCTATGTACCTCCTAACATGCATAGAATGATGGGTGGCCAGAAACCAGCAATTCCCATTCACTGTACATCTCCGACTCTGAGGTGTACGGATCTGACTCTGTTCCACTTTGGAAAAAGGCAACACCTCTGCAGACTGTTCACGGAGGCAAAGCAAACAGAGCGCAGTAGTGTGGACCCTGGCCAAGAGGTGAACTGTGCGCTGCACACACCTGACCTTTGGCTTTTGTACATCTCAGGGCCCACTTATTTATTTAGTAAAAACAGGCATAGGACATTCCAGCTTCAGCAATTTCCAAAAGAAAAACCAAACACTTTTGTACAATTTTCTTTAACCAGCTCTACTGGTTATTAGATGAAGAGATGGAGAAGCATTTTCAATAATAAAGAAAAAAAACAGCACTAGACTCCAAATTAAAAAATAGACATACTATATTTTCAGCATGTCACCATTATTCTCCACAAAACCTCCTTTCTCACCTTCTCCCTAGACATCTTTGATTTGAGCATCATCATTTTCTCCAGAATCATTGTTTCTCTCTTAGCTCACTGCCTAATCACAGCACAGCTTTTGGTACTATTAAACACTATCTTTTTGCACAGGTTGAGCAGATTATCTGCATTTCCATCATTCTTCCTCCCTCCTCCAATCTCATGTTTGTAGCCTTCTCTCAGAGGTTTCTGAAAGTGTTATTGGCGTCCTCTCTAATGGGATTTTTAGATCATACGAGCATTTTATCTTTTCTAACCGGATTGCTCTTTTTAATAACTCAGTAACAGCCAGAGTACACAAACTGATTCTCTGATTGATTGATTTCAAAAATTCTTTGTACACAAAAGAACTTGTAAAAATGTCTTCCTCTGGCCACTGCCATGGTAGCTAAAAGTCAGTGGCTCCTCTGGCCCCTGAGCTGCTACTGATCCCAGGAGTAATTTCAAGGAAAATGAGCCACATTAACAAAACCCTACTATCTAGGCAAACTTGACTTATGACACCGAAGTCAGGCAGCTGGCAGAACTAGTCCTCCTTTGGGATGTAATGGTGAGCCGCCCGTAGCCCAAGGAAACGTGATACAGAACTCCTTCTCTCTAATCCCCTCCTTTGCCGTTCAGAAGTCTTACTCAAGCCTGGCTGCCACCTACCTCTTTGTAATGGTTTGCATGTGAAGCAGACTCTTGATTAAAATGTTCGCTTCATTCCAAGTCTCTCCTACTATTTACTAGACATGTTTGGGGAAGTCCCAGAGTCGTGACTTCTGCAGTAAGTGAAGATTATATGCAAAAAAAAAAGAGAGAGAATTCCTGAAGTTTTAATTTTTTTCATTTTCCTCCTATGTTAGATTTGATGCTTGTCTTTCTAATTTGGCCTGCAGAATCTTTATTGCCAGCAATAACCAATGAAAGGAAAGAACTAAGCTTGTTTTAGAGATTCAAATTTCAAGGTGGAAATTATGAAAGAAATAAAATCCACTAGTCATAAAGTTTGGACAGCTGATATGAAAAAGCGTGAGAGATAGTGATCATCATCTGAGCACAGAACTAGACTATAAATCATGGATAACGCAAAGGCTTCACTGAAAGAAGTTATGGGAAAAAAACCAAAGTATTCCTCCCTGTTGTGTCTTGTGGCTTAGACCGTTGTTTGAATGTTGATCTCAATAAATCTCAGACATTTTTTCAACACTGCAGTGAAAGCTGCTCAAGAAATAAATCTGACTGCTCACTCATGATGGGTGTCTTCCTACAGTAATATGTGCACTGGCCCCAGCACTGCCCTTTTGGAAGTAAAAGCTGGATGTCTAAATATGCATTTCAGAAAGATACTTCTTAACTGGTTTACTCTCTAGTAGTTCCAGAATCTCAAACTAGACGAACTGAATTGAAAGCTTTTACTGGTACTTGAAAGACAATATTTTTGATTCAGGTCAAACTTTCAGTAAACATAAAAAAAAGCTGATGAGTCAAACACTCATGAGGACTGTTATGGTCTTTGTTCTCCTAGCCTGTTTTATACAGAACACATTCAGATACTGCAGTGATGGGTGGCAAAACAAAAACCTAAAATGGAGAGTCCCACAGTTCCTAGACAGCTCAAGGTAGTTATGAAAAGCAGCAACTAACACCCACTTCCATAAATTCTTTTTTGTTTCCAGATGAGGGCTTGCAGTCTATCAGCAAGAAGAGAATCACACATTTTAAAATCTATGTTGTATTCATCAGCATGCAGAAAAGGAAGAAAAAAATCTTACGGTTAGTTTTGTCTTTAGAAACACAGGTCCCACTTGGGAGACACATTCCAGTTCCTAACCAGAACCTAACCTAACCAGCCAGTGATCTGGTAAGAGCTGACGAGAACACAAAGAAGTTAAAAAGGGATTAAACATGAAGAGGGACATAATTATGCCTATCTTCTGCCAGGTGATATGCCAAGTAATAAAAATTAAGCCAAAATTTGGCACTCTGCTCTTCAAGCTTAAAACTCTCCCTGCCTGGTGCTTAATGACACAACCCGGATATTCAGCACACAAAAGCATGGACAAGTTCTGTTAGCTCACAACAGTTACATGGGGAAGCAAGAAAGCTTGTAGTACACACACAGAGCAGTAAGGACACTCATGCTGTAATGGTTTTTTCACCAAAAGAAACAGAAAGCTTCAGTATTTTTGCTGCTGAACATTTTGTTAGCTTTTGGCGTGAATGCAGTTGCATGGTACTATTTCCTTATCAGGAATGCCAGCATTAGATACTATTTATACACTTACTTACAGGAAAAACCTCTATAGTTATTTGTATAGTGAAATAGAGGTTGTTTTTAGATCAGATTAGACAAATTTATCATATGAATGAATGGAAATTCTAAATATTTGATAAAAACAAAAAGACTGGTTTGGGGGAGTATCTTAATCCATGAAGATACTGAAGGGAAAAGCTGAACAAGATTCCTCAATAAAAAAGAAATTATGTGATTCTTGATGCTAGGAAAAATCCTTTTTTCCTGTGGGCATTTAATGGGGAATCAGACTGCACAGTGATATGCAGTGTGAAGAAGGGAAGACCTGTCCCTCAGCATACCATACGGAAAGGCGGTACAGGACAGGCTAAATTCTTAGGGTTCTCCCTTTGCACCAAGTTGGGCTACACGGTTTCTTCTGGTGGCAGGACAGGATGTCTCTCTCTAATCCCTCCTGTCACACAAGCAGCACCCACATCAGTGTCTGACACTCACCCAAAGGTACCAGCTTTTCTACATGGACGCCTATCAACTCTCCTGAGTTTGTGCTGTACAAAGCACCCACTATGTCCTCCTTGTGGCTATTTCGCCCCAGCCTGTGGGTTTCTCAGGAAGTCTATGGCCCTTGTCCCATGAGACTATCAGTCCCCGTAATATCTAATGTGCTTCTAAAATAGTCCTATGAGTCACTGCTTAGTTGTAACCTCAGTGCAGGATTCAGGTGGAAATTGTCTGACACGTACAGGGTCTTGCTTGGCGCAACCAGGAAGGCTCTCTTCAGTCAAGTCCTATCTGTCTGCGCTGACTGAAGTTTCATTCTAGGTCCTAATTCACCTCCTTCTATAGCAGGCACTGAAGGAGGCTGAATAAATTGTCTCTAAAGGGAAATATGGGCTACCTGCGTAAATGTGAATGTCCAGTTTTCTAAAATTAGGTGAGCTAAATCCTACCCTAGTTCCTAGTTTTAACATCAGATCTCTCATTCTGGTTATGGCAACTACACTGCGCAGCACAAGCACTGTCATATATTTTTGCTGTAGATGCCTTATTCTCTCCTCGTTCTCTTTTTGTGAGAAGCTGCAGGGGTCTCTAAGTGTTCAAATGACCTGCAGTGCATTGGACACATCTTTACAAAAATGGCGTTTAAAATTCATCACAGTTTGTCCTGCTCTAGCAGTCCTTCCGATTTGAACTAAGGTTGCCACGTTCAAAATGTAAAGAACCTCTGCATTGTATTAACAAGGAAAAAAAGATCTTCCTTTCCATACATGTCGTAGAAAGGCAGGTAAAGAAAAGTAATGTTAGCAGTGAGCACAGCAGTGGCACATTAAAACTCACACAAAACTGCAGAGCCAGATGCTCGTGCTGCAAAAGCACTCTTAGTACAGGATCCTTTTGGTTTTCCTAAGGCAGCCACGTAAAAAATAATAAGGCACGCTGGCTTTTCTATTTGACTGCAAAACAGCAAGAAACATATCCAGAATACAAGTCTGCTGTCTGGCAGGATAGAACAGCTAGGTAAACTCTTTTCACCTACAAAGCTTTTGCAAAAATACTTATTTAAACTGAGGAACGTATCATATCAGTAAAGCAAAGTTTGTGTACGACTAACATTTTCAGGGTCCATTTCACTTCTCTGGAGCTCAGATGTGGCTGAGGAGCTGAGACCTGCCTGGCCCAGCACTGTTAGAGCAGCCTGCCTGGGCCGGGGTTGCCATGGGTGCACACCTAACTCCCGCTGACAGCCAGAGGAGGTCACATGTGCAGCCCTGTTTTAGAAGATGAGACCTAATGTAAGATTAATGATGAGACTTTGGGTAATGATAAGACCATTTCTTTTGCAGCATCAACAGATCATCACCACGTGTTATAAGAGCTATGCATCCTGTGTACTCCGAGTCTCTAATTTGGCACCTTAAAACCTTTTTTCAACGACTGTTCTGAGTTTTGTATCATCTTCTATAGTTTAAAACCTCACAAACATTGCCTCATTAATCTGCACAGCTCCCATTTCAGTTAAATAATGATTATCATCCCCATTTTAGAGCCCAAGAACAAGAGATCCAAAGAGGCTAATTAGACAGGCCACACTGCAAGTCAGCATCAAAGGCAACACCTAACACCTTGTGTTCCTCACTCAAGCCCAGTGCTCACGCCAGTAGATAGTGATATGTGATGACTGATCTCACATGCTGTTCTGCACGAGTCACGTAATTTGAACTCATAACATCCAGGGTAGACCCCCTCCCCGAGTCCATAGGGGGACATAAAACATCAGTTTGCATACATTAATTCTTCCATGGAACTCAGCATGTGGCATTTTCACTGACTCAAGGAGTCAAAATTACCTGGTCAATTCACTTCATATTTGGTAAATAAGATAATGGTCTACATTCCCCTAAAGAGCAACCCCCTTTCACCAACAGCAACACCTCCTCCACAAGTCCAGTCATTAATTCATCCTAAAAGCGTGGTTAGCATCAGAACTAAATGATTTCTTTTGCAAAGAGTTTAGCTCTGTTTAAATTCTACAGAATTAACTATGGTCTTGGCTGTACTCATAATCCCACACCCATTTTATATGCACACTTATACCAACTGTCAACAACTCTGACTAGTACAAAAAAGACTCAGGATGCAACAAGCAATAAAAAACATCCACTGAATACATAGTACACTTAGTATTTGCTTACATAATAACCACTACTACCTCAACAGCTTGCGTCCAAAGTTGTTTCATGTAATTCAAATGAATTCTTAGAAGTGTTTATTATTGTTATGAAATTTTTACCAAAGCAGTTGCCTGACAAAAAAAAATTTCTATGTTACAGTTACAGTATTTTAAAATATTGACTTCCCCAAAGTTTTCCTAAAATTTTACTTTAAAAAACAAATGAAGTTATTTATTATCTCTTTTGAATATTTCCTTCAGTGTAATTTTGCAACAGAAACGTATTTATCATACCAAGAAAAGTTTGAAATATTTTAATTTAAAATACATGTTTTAGCTGACTCAATACGTTTTTATTCCATTGTCTCTTGGGGGGGGGCAGTCCAAGAAAACAATTAAAAGTTAATAAAGCAGGATTTTTCATGAAATGGAAAAATCTGTTCCTATCCTGCTCTAGTTTCACATGTCCACTATTTTCATTAACAAATTATCACACAGCATCATCAGTGTCCTCTTAGATCATCTTCTAGTTTTATGTTAAATGAAATAAGTCTTCCTTAGTGATGATCCAAATGAAGAATTTTACTCATTCCATGTATTTACTCAAAAGTGAGCCCATAATCAAAGTAGCAGCTTCATGGAGAAACAGTACTTAAAAAGATCTTTCAGACTGCTGAGCAATTTCTTGTTCCTAGTAAGTCAGAGCTAACCAAGTTGTGAAGATATGAATATCAGAAGATGACCATAAAAAGCACACCTGTGTTGCCTGGAAGTTGAAAATATAAACATTTTGTATGAATTTAAAAATCGTGTTAAACTTGCTCTTAATTTAAATAAAGCAACTGCTTAAACCTCTTAATCATCATGCTTCTATGTTTTTGCTTTTTAAGATTTTCCATTTTGCTGAACTATTTCTAAGCAAATACATGCCTTTAATGGTTTTGTCTAAAATACTCAGTAATGACTGCTTCAAACGAAACTTTCAACATTACAGCTTCTATGAGGCTCAGGATGTAGCTGCAGAATTCAGCATATGAATCTAAAAACCAGAACCAGGCTTGAGAATAGACAGCCTGGTTACAAGGGGGAAAATATTCCCCAGGATGGATGAACTGACTCAAAGAAAACAGGCCAAAGCTGAATCTGAAGTTATGTTCCTAGTCCTTCCCATCGTATCTTTTTATTTTTGAGAAAATTTGCACACCATCCCTGATGGGCAATAAAACCTTTCCAAGAACTCATTTCTTCTCATCATCTTTATTGCTCTGGTTGATGACTGGTGAAATCTGGCTGAAATTCCCTGCTCAATATATTGTCTGCCTTTTGTCCTGTACTGAGACACCTAACTCTTTTCACGCTTAATATCTGGAGTGGAGGTACCTTGCACAGGCTTGAGTTTCTTAAGTCAGATACCTAACTACTATGTGCTATAATATATAATTGAGCGGACCTGGCCAATTCCACAGTTAGCATAAAGCTAGGGGATAGGGGAAGGAAGAATAAAATATAATCTAAATTCAAGTATAATCCCCCAAGCTGAAATTTGATTGTGCACAATATTTACGCAGGCAGCCAGAATAGCAAACACATGCTAAGACAGTATTGCCATTTATTGTAGTAGTCATTTCACATTTGTAGTCTCAAACGTTGACTAATGCACAAGCCTTTCAAATCAAAGCTGAGTTCAACCCCCAGTGTCCATAGATGATACAGGAGGTGTGTGCTACCTCAAACATCTGACAGCATTTGGTTAAAAGGACCGACCCAGAGGGAGAAATACTTTCAGCAAAAATTGTTTCACCTGTTGCCCTCGGCTCAGTCGCTCATCTATTTGTCTGCCAAACTCAAGTTCTCTTTTTTAATCAGCTTCCTTTATCATGTTTGTGGAAAAAACATAGCAAGAACAGGTTTTCCTTTTCCTTTCTGTAAAGGCTTTAAAAGAAACTGCTACTGAAGTGTTAAATGCTCTGTCCTTTGGTCCATTTGTGGTAGCAGGCCTGACTTCTGAAACAAGCTTTAGGCCAGAGCTGCAGCGTTACACTCATTACCCATTCATGCGTTCAGCTAACTGATTGAATAATATTGGTTTCCATTTCCGTACAGTAGACAAAGGCCACAAGAGCCATTGCCACAGACATGGTCTCAGAAAGAGACTCCTTCCACTCTGGCTTTTGCTTGGCACAGCTGCCAGCCGAGCATTATGCAGGCAGCGAGTTAAGCACAGCAGCAGCTGAGCAGGAGGGGAAAGGAGGAGTAAGAGTGGAAGATCTAGAGGGAAGCAAAGGGAAGAAAAGAGAAAGGGAAGAACGCTTCCCCTCACCAGCATGCTCCGTGGCAAACCTGCCTCCCCAGAAGATGAAGAACAGCAGGGCTATTCTTCTGCCCCCACCACTACTACCGGGGCTGGAGGGGGCTTTTCCCTCCCTAACCTACCCAAGAGAGATTGAGAGATTCCAGACTGGCGTCCAGCTTTGAAATGCACTTCACCTTATCATCTCTCAACAGCCACTTCCTTCAGGAAAATGAGGCCTTTCTCTCTTCAGCACCTGCAAGTGAGCTGTCTTAATTCACTTTCCACATGATTACACACCTTCCACTCCAAATGCAAATTAAATAAAAAATGAGTAATAAAAACAAACCAACCCAGAATTGACAAACTCTCACCTTTCTCCTTTTCTCCCATTTATTTTTCTGTTGGCATTTTGCGCTGTCACATTTAAACAGTTTGTCCGTGGTGTTTTGAAATGTTACCAGCAAGAGCAGGTTTGAAAAACATGAGAGCTATACAGGTGGAAGGCTGAAGCACAACTGGCACACCAATAAATGTCTTGATAGCAGCTATAATACAACTGCCCTGATATGGTTTGCTTTCACAGGTTCTCTCTCTCTGTTTTTACTTTTAGAAAAACTACCATCAGCGTGGCCAAGCAGATGAACTAGGATGAGCCCTGTCTGTTACAAATGAGTTGATTGAGGGGCAACCACTGTGCAAGAGAGTGTCAATAGCCAACTTTGGAGATGGGAAGAGAAAGTTCAGAGAGCTCCTGTAATGCTGCAATAGGTACCTGGCTACTCTAGACCAGGACTGTGTCGAATCCTCTCCAAACAGGGTTCACATCAGCTGCCAAATGAGTGCTAAATACCATGCTCCCAAGGGATTAACCCTCCTGATTCTTTTCCATTAAATCAGAAAAACGGCATTAGAAAGGAAAAAGAAAAGCTGTCTTCATTACTTCATGATGAAGGTGGAAGAGAGGGGTTATGTCCACACTGCCGAAAGCTGGGGCTTTATTATACCAGGACAGATAGCTTTGTGAGAAATCTTAACTGCACAGACAGCATGTGGCCTGTAACTTTGCCAGCTCAGATACTGGTTTTGCTGCTATTGGCCAAGACAGGAGAGGAGCCTCTTTTGTAATCTCAGTCTACCCGAGGGTAAAGACTCCCCCACAAACCAGTGCACTGCGGGCAGCACAAAGTTGCAGCCATTTTTTGGTGAATCTTCTGAAGATCAAAAGCTGTTCCTACAACCAGATTTCCATACCATCCACATCATACCATTCTAGCAGCTTGCCTCTGCTCACACTCAGCCCAGTCTAACAAAAAAATCCCATTTGCTCTGGGAGAAGCGCCATCAGGGAATGGTCTAACAGGATGTCCCCTCTCCCCAGTCAGGTAACTACAAAAAGAAAGAAACCAGCTCCTATTTCTCTGAAATTCTGCCTAGTGTGATATCTTTGACACATGGTGGCAATGACAAATACAGAGCTCTACCTAAGCTTTCTTAGCAATAGAAAACTAGAGGGGAAGTGACAGCCCCTTTCTCTGGTAACTTTTTCTCTCTAAAGAAGAGAACTAATTGTGAAAGAGTGAACAGAGCTGCCCATCCCTCCCTGTAATCCAAATCAAAATCCCCTAGTCACTTCTAGACCCTAGTCATTTCTGTAGCCTTAACATTATCAGATGAGCCACTGGCACAAAGGTGAGGAGCTGGGACATTCCCTTAGATGGTGGTGGATAGAGAAGTGCTGCACGGTGCTGAAAATTTTGCACTGGTGTCTTTGAACAACAATCTCTTTTGAACAAAGTGAAGTGAGTGAAGAAAACTTACTTTGTTAAAGAAAAAAAAACAAAAAGTAAGTGGAAAGTATTGTTTTCTCAAAAACAAAAAAGAAGAAACCAAAACCATACTTCCTGATTCATTTTCTTTCAGGAATACTTCACTGACTCAACTTTCTGTTTTCTTAATGCCAGGTTTGGAAGAAGAAGGTTTAAACTGACCTGATAAAAAAAAATACAATCACACCACAGGAAATTATTTTAATGTCCCCAATTGTCTTTAAAAAGTAGCACTTCAGGAAAAAATATATTCAAGACAGACCTTGAAACTACAGTCGATTTGTTCAGCTCCATAAAGATAAAGCTTAGGGCTTTGACTCTTGAGCTCTGGTGAAACTAAGTGAAGTGTTCCCATACCTTGCTGACCTCCCTGCTCCTTTGCGGACCACCCGCATTCCTGAACAAAAACCAGCAGAAGCAAGTGTGTGCAAACATCTCTGCCATTCCCACTCACAGTCTCCTTTATCAGTGCTCTTACTCCACTGGCCCAATTAGCCAGAACAGTCAACAACAATGTGTTTGCCCTAATACAGAAACCGCTGTCATTATAGCTGAGATGCTGCATATGTCACTTTCTACTGATCCAGTTACAGATGTGGCAACCTGTCGCCAAAGGGTAGGGCTAACTCAGGGGCTGGTAGCATTTTAAGCTGCCTCAGCAAGATTTACCAGAACGCTGGAGTTCGCACTCCCAGTCATAGCCACCAGCGTATTACAGTTAGACTATAAGGTCGAGAAAAAGAGGAAGGACAGGGATTTGGGGTTGTTTGAGACTATATTTTGCAGAATGCATCCGCCCTTTGCCTTTTCACACATCTACCAGCCTTGGCAATCATTTAACTTTCCGAAGAGTACCTATCTCTAATTTTTATTTGCCATGAACAGTTAGATTCCTGGTGCATGAGTGGAGTCCCTAAGCTCCTCCACACTAAGTAATACCCTTGCAGTATTATATTGCCACTGATAAGAGACAATAAGTGTGCACGGATGCAGAGCAGTTCCCTACAGGATAAGCAACAGTACATAAAGGCAACTTTTGCATGTAGACAAACCCTCATTCTCCATTAAGAAAAGCAAATTACATCCTGACCCAGCGCACAGTTCTCTAATCTCCCCGCTGGAGCTGTTCTGCTTATGCATTCACTGAGGCAGAAAGCAAATGAGAGTATCTCCGTAGCCCAGCAGTTCGGGCTCAGCTAAGAAACCTTGGTTAAAGAGAAAACCGTGAAATTCCATACAGCAGAAAGCCAGTCTAACTCTGTGATATCAGGCTGGGAAAACTCTTCGGTACTACACTGGGTAGTTTTACTAGCTGTTCCAGAAGACATGTTATGTACTCCACGCAGCTGACTGTCCCAAGTATCAGAGTTTTTGCTTTAGTGACATACCAATGTTTGGCTAAACTCTCAAGCATCAAGGTTTTTTCAGGAGCAGTGAAGAAACTAGTAGCAGTGAACACCTTGACGTTAGGGGACTCACGGCCAGATACAGCAAACAGAACTCTCTTTCTTTTACAGTTAATTAGCACAAAAAACATTTGGTCTATTTTATATCAATCGGTGTCTTTTTGTTTCCCTGAGGTTTAATACCTCTGTTGGTATTGGATCAATCTTTCTTTTACAATAGACTTCTTAACAGTAACTGTATCTTCCTTAAGTTAAGGCATAGAAAAATTGACAGATCAAGAGATCTGTGTGGGTGAATGGTGAAACTAAAATGGAAAAGAGCAAAAAATGTGTACCTGTACCGAAAGCTGATTAGATCTGGGGGAATAATGGATTTTTTTTAGTTTGGTGGATGAACTTAAATCAGTTTAGATCGGATCCAAACTACATTTTTCATTTTAGCTTATTTGGGTTTTTTTCAATTAAAAAATGCAGAAACCTCTCACTTATCTTCAGACTATACTTTTACTTTGGAACTATTTAATTCTTTCAAAGATTTTTTTTTTTAATTAGACCAGCTTCTAAGCAAAAATAAAATACTTTATTGTAATTGGGAGCCAATAAGCTTTTGTAGAAAAATGTAAAAATAACAAGCTCAAGTATTTCTGAAACACAATGTTGTGCTTTGAAAATAGCAAACCAAATTTAAACATACTTTTGCCTTTTGCTACTAAATTTGGCCTAAATTCCTGAATTGTCTTCCTAAAACTCCATTTTCTAGGTGACCTACTCACTGGAAACATTTCACACCATAGCTTTTCTTGGGCATGCTACATTGGTAAGTTAGTTCCTTACATCTTGAGGGGCCTTAAGTGTTCCTTAAGCCAGCACACAGCCCATATTCTAACCCGGTCACAACACCCGACTCTTTCTAAATTCAGAGGCTTTGATTCACTTCAAAACGAACTGCTCATTCTGTGCTTTCTGCCCCACTACCCATAATCCCTGCCCTATGGAGGATGCACAAAGAAAATTTAACCTCTCCTTTTTCAGGGGCTTTATTTTCTTGCTGGTTTCTCACTTCCTAGGTTTCTTTTATTTCTGACAGACCAGTTCTAGCCTTCTTGGGTCAAACTGCCTCAGGAGTTTCCCGGGTCATTACTGGTGACTGAGATTTGCACATCTCCCAGTTTCTGGCCCTTTCTCACACCGTTCTATTTTAACTCATGTTGCCACTGTTGGATTCAAGCTATGGCCTCTCTCCTGTCTCCTGACTCAAGTTTCTGGTTTCATCACTATCACGCATGTCCTGCTGTATCCCCACCCTTCACAGTCTCAGACTGAAAACACTACTTTCAAATTTACAGAAGGAAACGTAATGCGTGTAATTCTGTAGACAAACAAGGCAGTGGCTCACCACAGCAGAAATCAAGGGGCAGGATTTCTAAAACCTCTTCCCGGATTCCCATCAACCAGTCTTTCTGACGGGGCAGTGCCATCCAGGAGAAAATTGAGCAGAAGGTGAAAAAAATTTTCCCCAAAATAAAAATCCTCAGGGGAGCTTCATCCCTCTAACTGGGTTCTAGCCTTTTTACAGGCTGCTTGAGGAGTTGCCCTGAACAGTCGCACATCACCGGATTCCCACGCAAGGGAGTCATCCCAAGAATCCTCTCTCATAGGCCACGTGTGGGAATATCACTTGCCTTTGTTTTGCCACTGAGATCTATTCCTGTTTCTCATCACGTGAACTACTTTATATGTAACCACCTTATTAGTCAGAGGGTAAGTCAAAGCCTGAAGTCAGCCTAAAAATCTGATTTCACTAAAACAAGTGTAAAGCATCATCCTTTACGCAAGATAAAACCTCCATGCCTTATCTTGCCATTTCCGAATTTTAGCTTTCAGCAACAAACACATTTATCAGGCGCGTAAGTAGACCATGCTTCCTTCACTCAGTGCTCCAAGGGAGCAGTAGTTTGTTCTTTTTTTTTCTTTCATCCTTCTCCTAGAGAAGTGTTAAGGGGCCTGAAATCCCCAAAAAAGTGAAAAGGAGAGGAAAAAATGACTTAATTTTTCTTCAAAGCCTTTGGTGATTGCAAAAATGCCTGGTTTTATCAAAACTAACACGGCCTGAGAACTCTGGGGTTATGGCCCAGGAGTCCCTTCGGAGGTCTGTGTATCAAAAGGTACAAATATTAGCCTGACACCAAAAGGGGAGAGAGGAAAGGAAAAGACTGTCAGGACTTTGGAAAGTAGGATTGTGACACTCCGTCTAGAGACTGCAGGTGTTCAAAGGCTCTTCCTCCAAGCTGCTATTAGAAAAAAAGCCCCAAACCCAAAAAAACAGCACCTGATTTAAAGACCTAATTCATTTTATAAAAGAAGACAAAAAGAAAAGAAAAGAAAAGAGGAAAGCAGGAAACAATTTTTTTTTCTAGTACTGATCCACTGAAAAAAAAAAGTGAATCTGTAAGAAAGGGCCAGAAAGAAAGAAAACTCAGTATTAAAAATGCAGTCTGAAGTTAATTGGCTTATTTCCGTTGGCATTTTGAGGAAGTTCATTGAAAGGGACCTTGCCGGGGGTGTGAGTCTGCAATTAGACATGCATCTGATTATGGTTCATGGGTACCTACATGCATGTCACACCATTGTTTTGCTTTGCTACGTGATGCCCTTTCTGCTGGGGTGCATAATACAGCAGACTGCCTTCCTCCTGGTTCCCAAGGAAGAGAGCGCGATTAGGACTGAGGGAGCAATGTATCTAGGCAGGTTGCCACTGGTAAAATAAACCCTGAATGATCACTAAGGAGTCTCCCCAACAGGAGGATGGTATCATAATGATGTTGCTGGAATCATTTTTAATCGCACGTATCAGGAATTTTTATGCTTATATGAAAAACTCAAATCAAATGGTGCCTGTATCCTGCATGAATCACCCAAACATGCCGAGGTGGCCTTTCATACTGCAAGTGCTATTTTCAGGATGATTTTATTCACTCCATAGCATTTGGTACGAAACTTCATGCCACAGATAATTTTTCTGACAGCATTATTGTCATTTTAGGTCTGACAACTTAGAAGCTTCCCTTTAAAAAGAAGAGGAGGAAAACTTTTCACATACTGCTAGAGCAAATATAGTACACCTACTCAAAGCTAAGTGCACATCAGTGACTGGGTTATTAAAGAACGTGCTGTTGGTTTCCTGCAAATGTCTAGGTGGCACAAGCCTCACACTATCTTACTTTAAATTAAGTTTCCTTCTCAGCCTTTCTCTGTGTAATTATACTACAGATACAGTCTGATACACTATGATATCACATCTCTTTATAAACCAGCAGCAGGTAGTAGACCAGGCTACAGATGTTCATCTAGGCCCTTGCAATTTGGCCTAAAAATTCATAGATCTCTCCCCAAGTTGCAGCATGTGTTTCAGATCCATGCCAGCCTGAACCCCCCACTGAAACTCAGCTCCATCAGTGAATTCACCTTTGTGCTATGCAAATATTAACCTCAACTGATTTACCCAAAACTTTACCATTCTCCTTAGACTAATTTGAGGTGATTTGAATTCTCTCACAGGACCTGAAAACTAAGATGTGGTTGTGTGGTTTTGGCCTAGCCCTAGCAGAATAGGAAAAGAAATTACACATGCATGGTTGCAATTTACATAGCATAAATATTTTTTATTAATCCAACTTTACTTACAAACTGTACCTGAAGTCAGGTTTATAATGGCTATAATTGGACACATCTCCCATAGGCGATACTGGTAAGGTGACTCTGAGATTAACAGCACTCTAATGACATTTAGAAGTTAAGACCTTTATAGGGAGGCAATTCTGGCAGCCTTAGGCTGACCACCCACGCCCAGCAGCCCTCTTGATTTCACAGGGACTATTCAATGAGGCAGGTATTCGTTGTCATGAGCAATATCGATATCACCTAGCCCCTAGGTTATCTGTGCAATTACAGTGGTGAGCCGTCGAACATAGTACTTTTATTTCTTCCTAAGTTATCTTTGGGCATTATTAACCTTAATCTTCTATCAGGAATTAGTTTTCAGTGACCCATTTTAAACACAGTATTTATAAGTACATTACTGTTGCAAAATCCTGTTGCCAACAAAAAGAAGTGCCAATTCTCTTCAGCTGCATGGCACTATGCCAGCATTATTTTTCATCTTAGAACACTGCAAATATGAAATATATCTTTATTGGAAACAAACATTTTGTAAACGGATGTAAATCAGTGAGGCTACATGATCTATATGACTTGTTATTCGTTTTCAAGGGAAGCATAACATGTTGATACCATCAACATGCTATCTGGTAGGTATGGCCTTGTTTCCATGATCATTAACACTGATCTCAGAACTACTGTATCATCTGCAGGACAAATGGGATCCCAGTCAGGCGAAAGCCACAGTTGCATTTCTTTAGCACTAGACTTAGTAGGTACTGAAGCAGTTCCTGACACCATATACGGTCCCCAGTTCCAAAGCTAGTTCTGAAAGAGGGGGGACCTTCATTTTATAAACAAACTTCACTGAGCAAAAGGGAGATTGCACCGTTCAGGACTGAGAGACATGCCATTGCTACAATTTTGATCTAGTATTAGCAGCACTGCAATTTTTTGTCTTGTGGAACCACAGGGTAAGAGTGACCGTCTAAAGCCACCTCGGAGACAATGAACTTGCCGTGACTCACGAGATGAGTTCCCAGCTGCCGAGGGAATGCATACAAAATCAGGCAAAAGATGCAGGAGATATTTGAAGGTTGTTACATGACCAATTTTTCAGGCTTTTTTGAGGTGGGAAAGCAACTAACTGTAAGAGTATATAGTTTGTATTGAAACAGCAAGGCCCTGCAAATCTTTCTAATCAAAAGTTTCAGTAGCAGAATTTTAATGTTCTCTACAGAAAAAAGGTTTTCTTATTAAAATTTGTTTCATTGACTGTATAAAACATCTCTGCAGTGTAGCTTCGCAAAACATGATTAAAGTTGCAGGCATATGTCAATGTTCTAATGATACAACTGGAAATTTAAATTTCTTTCTGTTTTTTAATTCTGAATTTCCTGAACATTGGGTCCTCCTCCTTAGGTTGTTGTGAATAAAGAGCTGGAATGCTGCTTTTCCTTCTGATAGTGTTTTATCAGACCACTAGATATTCAGTGCTGATGGACTTTTCAATTTGCATCCCTTTATGTAAATGCACATTTTAATAGGCTCCTCCCTTTGCCAGGCCTTCATACCTTTAAAACTATCCTGCTACTGAAGCCAGTGAAAACTGTAATAATCAGCATTTCCAACAGTGTTAGGTTTGATATTGACAGCACACAGGCTTTCACACGAAGAAAACAGGAACGTTAAGATAAACTGAAGTATCCCTGTCTTGGTAATTTCACACTGTAAGGCTAGCAGCAAACAGAGGGACCATACATCTATGTCAGAGTCTACAACTTTATTAGCCCAAGATTTACAGCTTGGGGGGGGGGGGGGGTCACAAAAGCAGACTAGGGGCAAGGGGGAGTTCCTGTTCATGGAATGTCTGGGAAAATGGGAGCAACAGGAAGCTGAAGGGATAAAGCAACAGCACCAGCCTACCTGACAGTGATTTACTCTGAAACCCAGCCTTCCTGCAAACTGCTCTTTCCCATGGAAACATCATTTACAGGTGCAAAAGATGACAGCAGATTCTGCATCTCCTGCTAGGTATAATCTATGTAAGACCAAAATGAAACCAAATGCGATTTTAAGGTCTGTTGTCAAATACGCAGTCTTTTGTGATCCTCTGTCTTTGAACAATAATACAATCTGACGGTAATTAGAACATCAATGAAATAATTACATCCATCCACTCCAAAAGGCAGTTGGACAGCCAGAGTGTATATTAATACAGAAGGAAGAGACAGGGGCATCCATTCATCTCTCTATGAGGTAAATGCATTGCATACAGTTATCTTTATATAATTTGAATGTGTCCTCATGGGTGCATTACCACTTCCCAGTTTTTCATGCCTGGATTTATAGATAGATACTAATGAAAAAGCACCATTTTTGTTCTCTCTGATATTATTAGATGATTTGTTGCATTTTTCTTTGGGGTGATAGAAATATGTAATTACTGCACTTAAGCACAAAGTCAAAGAGCAGCTGTTAAACTGGGTATAGCTTACGGGTCTGGCAAAGCTGAAAGGAACAACATTTTCTCAAATCAAGGTGATTTTCTTTTCTTCCTCCTTTCTCCTAGCTCACAGAGCTATATGATGCTTCTCCAACTCCAAGTTGTCCTTAACTAGCATGTAAATAGAAACAGCTTTAAAATATTGTCAGGAATATTTGCCAGCTCAGGCGCAAAATCTACTCATCTATCTCCACTATCACAACAGAGATAATGAAGCAAACTAATGATACTTAACTCCTCTACCTAAAGCACTATACTTCAGCTGAGTAGGCTGGTAATATTTTACCAAGTTGTAATAAAAATCACAGTATCTATCCATATGCATGTTATAGGAGCGCCTATATTATGAAGGCTTAGCACTTCATATTTTCATGACAAAAAATCCAAACATTTCTAAGTGCCCTAGGACACCATGATTTAAAAAGAGAAACATTCTATGTTCATAAAATGAGAGAAAAGGAAGAGGAGAAATGATGAGTCCCTAGTTCATTTAATGTATTACCCTTGAGAGTTTTCATGTATTGATTTTGGCAGAAATAGGATCAAATGTTGCTGTCACTTGCAATGGTAAGAAAGTGTTTAGTTAATGCCTGATTAGGTTTTAGAGTTCAAAACAAAATTGCCTGGTTATGTTGATGGCTATATCCTACCATAGCACAGACCTAACAGAAGAAAGAGTGAGTAATCTGGCAGTAAAACAAGTTTTATCATGCCATTGGTTCATCACTGGGAACTAATGGGAAACACTTTAAAAAGTATTAAGAGTCTTCAAAAGTTGAATCATCTAGTATTTTTTTTTACAAAAATATTGAAGCAGAGAGCTAGGCACAACATTCAGTAAGTGCTGACTTGCAAGGTCCTGTACAGAAAAGTATTTAAACAAATTTGGTCTTAAGCAAATAAACATGTCACTATTATCTGTTTTGATCTTTTTTTTTCCAGTGATCACCAATGAAGTTAAACTCCACTTATGACAGATGCCACCAAAACCAAATTTCAGTGATGTTCAAAAATCACGTATGGCATTTGACTTCTTGGGTTTATCTTGCTCAGGATAAGACTTGCACCCCTACCTCAGGCATTGCCTCAAATTTTGCTTAAAAGCATAGCAACACTGTGGTTCTGTTACCCTTACTTCAGATTTTCCAAGCTGTTTCAGAAACTACACTACCCAGAGACCTTTTTAAACAGAGTCTGAATTCAGGGGGAAAAAGTGGAGTAATGAAATGCATGTCATTACGTTCAACCATTACAAATAAGCTCCCTGGCAGTTCCCACTGGTGTTTTTGTTCCCCAACAGCAGTTCCTGCTTCCCCCTTCCCCAAGAGCACACTATATCCTGTCTTCATAGACAACAGTCTGGAAGTTGGTGATTCAAAAAAAACAAAAAAAACAAAAACAAAAACAAGCACACAGAAAATCCCCATGTAGAATTGAGAGGTGTAAACTGAAAACCGTGTCCAAGCTCTGGTTTCTGCGCATTCCTCAACCCTTGAACTTGGCAGCACGGCATCCTGTTTCCGTCCCTAGGAGAGACAGGGAGCACGCTGGAAGCTTGGGGGCTTCCAGGAATACCCCAGGCAGAGATGTCCGAACCTCAGAGACCTTTTCAGACCCAGCTTTCGCGCCAGGCTACAACTATGCTAACAGTTTTGTATTAATGAAGGAAGAACTTCCAAGGAGATTAGCACCACACTTTGACTTCCTTTGTAAAATACATTCTGAAATTATTAATCTGGCAGATAATAACCTATCTGGTTTCCTCTAATTATTTTAAAACTCTACCAGATAATGAGTTCATGATTTACAATTTCTCTTTTCTTTAATCATCTGCACTGTCTCTGAATAAATCTAAAATAGAAGGGGAAAACCAAGAATTGACCCCTTACTATGCAGCCACTGGAGTTACAAAGTCATGCATAGTACGCAAGGAAAACTAAGCCAAATCAGAAAGAGACATTCACCTCTGCTACATGTACAAACAAAAGATGGCAAATACGTGATTGACCAAACAGACTAATTTCATAAGAAAATGTACCGTCTGGCTTAATTTACAGAATTCAAGTCCAGACATCTCTAGGCAATTCTGCTGCCATTTTCTTTGGGTTCTCTTGTCATTGCACTTTAGGGTATCAACACACACAGGCAAGCAGCAAACATTTCTACTGCATTCAGAAATAGTCACTCCCGAAAAAGCACAATTCCAGTGTGCTGAGGCAGATTTTCCAAACACAGTTTGGCTGTTCAGTATCTGACCCTTCGTACTACAGCTTCTCAAAGAGACACAGAACTGCAAAAAAAACATGTTAGCAAAAAAGAACAACAAATTCCAGCTCTTGCACATGTCTCTTTAGCCCTTACCAGCCTCAAAACTCATGAACCTCTAGGCTCAAAGTGACCCAAAAGATGGTGCAAGGAACTGTGCTTCTCTCACTTGCTCCCCCCGCCACTATTTTCAGCATCAACAATTATTTCTTGTTCATGTTAGGATACACTACGATAGAATAGGACCTTTAAAATAAAAAGCACTCCTCTTCCTGACAGCTGGTTAATAACAATCAACAGGCCGAGTGGGTGGGAGATAACGGGGCTGGGCAGCCCCAGGCATGTGCGCCTCCCTGCAAGGGGAGAGGGGAGCCGCACCGCCCCCCCCTCCGCCGGCACGCTCACCCTCTGCGCTCCAGGCAGAGTCCCCGCCAAGCGCACGCCTCTGCCTGCCTTCCCCTGCTGCTTCCCCGTGCTCCATATTCGGACCAGGCTCCTGATCACACAGGCAATTCCACCGGCATGGTGTTTTGCTTCATAGTCAGAGTCAACACACTTTTACCGCTTGACACTTTAGATAGCCACAGAAAATCTGTTTGCCTTTTCTTCATGTTTGGTGCTACACTGACATCTTGTGGCCCTTAACCCTGTCGAGATGATAAACAAATGCTGACATATTCCCAAATGTTTTAAGCAAGAATTCACTAAAATTAAGTTTAGGAGAGCAGCATTGATTTTCCTCTCACTTTCTATCTGCCTGAGTGCATGTTCCAATGCTTCACGTGCCCCATTCTGCTAACAAACTTCCACACTAAATAGCTATGATTAAACAACGATCAAGACAAAGGCAGTAATGAACAGATTGTACCGATAACCCAGAAGTGCAGCAGGTGAACTCCTTGTGCAGAAATGAGCTGTTTCTCAGTGGCAGAAAAAAGCAAATTCAAGAGACACCCATTGCTTTCAGATTTCATTAGCAAGCTCTCCACTTGATTTTGTAAGGCTGAGGCTCAGTATTGCTCTGGCTGTATCTAAACATTACTTACTTCAGTTGTTAGCCATACTCCCAAGAAGAGGAAAAACATGTGGGTAAGGTGGTACTATTTAACTGACAAAATTAAAGATCACTAATGAGAACAGAGGCGAGAAAACCTATTTGGAGACAATACCACTAGTGAGATTCATAGGCTAAGGCTATATGAGATGATAACACACACCCACAAAGAGATAGCTCTGTTGCACTGGTTTAACATATACAAATGAAATGATTTTTTTCCATGGTCTCATCATCTTAATGAAGACTGGAGGAGAAAAAACAGACACCATAGTGATGGGTATAACTTCTTAACCCAAAGTTAGTTTTAATACAAACTGAAGATGAAAAGCAGTATGGATGCCAGAGAAATTAAAGGGAGGAGTAGTAGTCAGAAATATGAGGGCCCACACTTCACCCTAGATTCATCCCTCTAAGCAGTTTACCATCTCATCTAAATTAGGATATGAACTTGCTGGGTAGGTCAATGAAGAGAAAGATTCCCCTGCGGGATGACTGCAATTTTTCTTTGAATGCACTGAGCTTTGGAGGCATGTGTTTTCCTCTCTCTTTAGTCATTACTGAGTTGTCTAACTAGGTAGATTAAGGTTCAAACTAAAATGTGTCCAATAAGCATCTACAATAAGGCTGCATGCCTAAATTATAATGAAAACTATCATAGCTAGGAAAATAGGATACTGAAGTGAGGGGAAGGCAGAGTAGAGAGATTTACATGCATAGTCAAATAGCTAAATCCAATTTGACCAGTTACATTTTATATTCCCACTAGTATGCCAATTAAAGTTCCCTTTCTTATCCATTAAAGTAACAGCGTACACCACCAGACACTTCGATTCTCACCGAAGTAATGTGGGAGATGCACTAAGAATCAGAGGTACTAACAGGGCTTCCCTACATGGAAAGTAAAGGAAGACCTGACTGAAAAACCCTGAGGGGCCTAACTTCTTTTCCTAGAAAAATACGGGAATAAAGCAAACTGTTTTGAACGGTCAGCATCAGGTCTGCCATCTCTGACAAGAGGGGCATCATACGGGGACATCTCCTCCTCCATGAGATGTCACTGGCTGTATGAGGATACTCATCCCTGAATATGTACAGCAGAGATCCCTGAGAGTGGGAAAGGAGGAGGAGGAGAGGCTGAAGACAGAGGGGACCAAGTTGGCTGCTGGGCCCAAATTCAGAGCAAGTCCAGGATAGTAACACAAGATTAGATTGCCTAGTCTGGTCCCCTTGCTATTGTAGACAACATATCAAATAAACTCTCCCATAAACCTATCAGGTTTTTCCATAAAAGTTGTTAGGTTTTGTCTCCACCATGTCACACTTCCATTTCTGTAAGTGTCAGAAGTTACTGCTCTGTTACAGCCTAAATTTATTTGTAGCCACTATATCTGCTCTTTGCACATTTGCTTTTGTGCCAACACAGTCCCCTTACCTACACAGCTCTAGTCTCTTCCTGATGTATTTATAGACAGTAGCCGTATTGTCTCCCAGCCTTTATTAGGCTCAAGTTAACAGACAAAGCCTTTCTAATCTCTTCTCATCGAGGCTGTCAATTCAGTGGCAGTGACTCTGCCTCTGTCCCAGTTCAAGCTCCTCTTCTTTGCGCAAGGGCAAAGTTGCAGACAGGATCCTGGATGGTCTCTCACCATTGCCTTATAAAGTGACAGTAACACCTCTCTATCTCTGCTGACAACACTTATCCCAACACATGCTAAGATATCACTCACCCTTTCTAAAGGGCTGTACTATATGGGCTGCCCAGAAGTCTTTCTTTTCTTCTGATATTTCCAGCTGATGAGCTCTGAACTTACTATTGCATGGTTTTACTGCTTTCATCCTGATTCCGTTATTCCAGACCTCAACGTTATTGAGCGCATAGAAAAGCCTTCTGAATGCATTTATTCTGCATGTTCTCTAGTTACCCTGGCCAGACCTTTCAAGTACAACAGCTTGTTTTAGAGCACCCCCGCTTTGTCACCATAAATGACACAAACATCTTTCACCACAGTAGTCAGAAAAGACTTCCTGTTGCTGGAGGCTTTGTATATGTTAGGGTACAACTTCTCCCCTAAGAGCAATGCTGTCATCAACAAAACCAACCTAGGTCAAAACAACACATTGTCCCAAGTGACTGGGATTTTGCAGTGACAGAATTAGTGAGAATAAGCTGCACAAAAGCATTTGGGTTTGAGTTAAGTATCTTAGAAAATATGAAAAGGAAAAAGATGGTGTACAAATGCCACTCATCAGATTGAAAACTGGGTAAGAGATCAGAAATACAGGCAGTAATAAACTGCCATACATCGCACTAGAAGGGTGAATGTCAAGAACAATGTCAAGAACTTCCTGCACAAGGTTTTTTTTATAGCTGTGTATTAGCTTTGTAGCAGAAATGGCAAAATATTCCTTTGAAAACTTTTAAAATAAGTCAGTTAAAGATTAATTATAATTAAATGTTGACTTGTGGGAGCAATCTTTCATTGGCAGGCATATAAAGTCAGTGTTTGATCCAGCATAGCTTTTCCATCTTTGATGTCTATGATAAGCAATCAGAAATAAGAAAATGAATATTGGACTATTAGAGCATATTCACAGATGAAATGGAACCATTTCCACACTGGCAACGTTGAACAAGATGACTCTGTCTTGCTTCTTTTCCCTTACCTGTTCCATGAGGTCAGCAGTCTTTGGGGGAGCTAAAATACAATTAATTTACTAAGCAACTAAGCATGTGATGAAATTGGCAACAGAGTAAGACTTCAGATACACTGACAGATTCTCTGTCATGCTCTGTTCCTTTTACACGACTCAGCAAACACTGGCAAAGTGTTCTGCTGGAGATAACCTTAACACAGAGAGAAGCCTCAAGCAGGTTCACAGCAGTCCCAGTGGGCTCTGAAGCTGCCCTCTCCAATGACACGACCATAGGGGAAGCACTAGGAGGGTAAAAGCCCACTAGCTATGGCAGGCTGAAAGCCCTTGAAAAGCTGTGATAAGCTGATACAAGTTAGAACAAACTCCATTCTCGTTAGACAGGAACCATCTAAAAAGAAACTGAGAAGAGCATCTCACGCCAGCAGAGCCATCCACTTCTCTTTTGCACACTTAAAATAGAGCAGAGCAGTAAATCTGGTACAGAGTGCATAAAAATGACCCCAGTACTAGACTAATTAAAGAGGTTGTAAGAGATGACAAAAGGATTGATGGTGAATGTCACAGAAAGAAAATAATTGGCCTTGATCTTCAAATCTTCTGTTATCTGTATAGGGATTTAACAGTAATTCTGTTCTTTAATAAACTGCTAGACTGACATACATAGAGACTGTGTTATCTGACACCCATCGAATCAACACAGCATAATCAGTAGCAAGGCTCACTCCATTTACTCCACCTGCCTTCACGCTGGCAGCCTGACCCAGCAGAGCTCACTAGGGATAAGAAGGTAATTCTGCTTCCCTGCTCAGCCAAGTCCTTGGCCTCCCACTAAGACTCCTGATGGGGAGCCAGTAACAGCCAGTAGCAATAGATAGGCTTTTTAAAACGTGAATGTGGGTCCCTGAACCCAGATCCTGGCAAAAAGAATACACCGTATTACATGTCCTCATTATGTAAAAAGAAGATGTAAAAAGAGAGAGAGAGGGAAAAAAAAAGAAAAACAAAAAGAAAGAAAAAAGGCCAGACAGAAAATCCCGGGCTGCCAAGACAAAGCTGGTGGTGCCACAGCCACTGGAGTTTCACAGGCGAAGCCAAGCCCTTTGTTCGGACAGTCCAACTCCCAGCGCACGGCACAAGCACAGCACGAGATGGGGAAAGGGAATACAAGGGCTTGGACTTTTTGTGGCTTGTAGCTGCCAAGAAAGTCAGACTACAAGAAGAGCCACAGCATGTGAATGTTTTAAGTCACAGGGATAGTAGCACTACTGGAAATGCTACTGCTTGCAAGCCTACCCCCCAATAGTTTGTTATGAATAATGAACAAAAACATAATGGAGTGATCTCATTGGTTATATATGTTTAGTTGTATTTCTGTATTATTTATAGGGAAAGAAGAACATTTTGGTGTTCACTGTGCCTCTTCAGAATCAGTTCAGCACAGGGAGAAAAAAATTAGTCCACATTGCTCTTGCAACTGGAGTAAGATGCTTTGGAGAAGCCATCTGCAAGGCTTTCCCCACCAAAAAGGAGAAAAAAAAGAAAGCTTTAGAGTTTCATAGGAAAAAAGATACAGATGATACAGCAGTGAATTCTTACAGGCTGCTCAGCATGCTATTCTGCAGTGCATTTTGTGGATCAGGCCACATGAACTCATGTTATGTCCTAACAATATAAATAGAGCCTCAAATATAAGCCCTTTACTGATCAATCTTAAAAACCCCTTATTTTAAAATTTTCCTTATAAACCTTTTCTCTTACAGATATTCTATTTTGTGTGTTTCTATTGCCCTTTCAATTTTAATGGAGGCAAACTTCCATGGATGTTTTTGGTAATGTAGCTGCCTCATTCCTACTGCACATTATTTTGTAATATATAAGTATACCTTTGCAGCAAGAGAACCATCTACTTCTCTATTCTTACTTACACTATTAAAGCTTTATAACAATATAATCATTTTAAATAGCAAAAATCCAAATTCTGAGATAAAATGGAGGCTCTGACTTAAAGGAAGTATCAGTCTCATCTTTCTATTCAAAATATCCAGGATATCCCTGAATAGAAACAGGAAGCTGATTTCTAGACTGGTAACAAATAGCATTTCCAACCTTCATAAATTTGAAGTGATATTTAGGCTTGTATAGTCACCTCCCAACAGCAGCAAGTTACTATTTATAAGATGACATAACTAAGATGAATGCTGTCTGCCAGCACTGTATCCTGGGCAACTCTCAGCCAGTGTTAGAACATCCACTGTGCTCTGGGAAATACTCTGTAAAGCAGCAGGTTTAAGAGCATTCAAGAGACCACCAGTATATTCCTTCAGAGGAAAACTGGGAAGCATTTTATTTTATGCGAAGAAAGCCCTGAGAGGTTTCTTCTGAAACACTGCTCAGATCACAAGAGCTGTTTGGAACCACCTGTTTCACTCCTCACTGAACTCGACCCACTTGCGTTGAGCAGGCTCCACCACACACCCAAGGGCTCTCCTTCCCCACCAAGCAGCACGAAGAATGCTCTGAACGCACCTGGTCAGCCTGAGGTGTCATTTGTTTCTCCTCCATTTGTTTATAATACACTGCTGGAACAGGCTAATTCCATTCCTTTCAGCTGCTGCTCTTTTATCCCCGTTAATTCAAAACTGTCACATGCCAGGCCTACCCATGCAAGCCAGTATTCTTGACAGTCACAGAGCTATGAAGTGTCATTTATCTTTATTTACTACAAGTTAATTATTGTTTTTCCTAGTATATTCCAGCCATCCTTCCCACTAGTTCTAACTGCTCCCTGGCTCCCGTAAGGATCCAAAGACTGGCTGAGCCAGGAGAGAGGCTCCTCTTATCGCTACAGTTTGACCCACCTGCAGGGCAGCCTGCAAGCTCCAGCGCAGGGTAGTACAAAAGAGGCCCTAGCACCGCGTACGCTGTCTGCGGAACACACTTAACTGCTGTCTCTGTAGCTGGCAGCTTCTGGCAGACCTGAATTACCCACGACTGGCTAAATAAGACTATGCAACTTTTTACTCATTTCATCATTCACTTTATGCAACTTTCTACAGAGAGTGTTTATTTCTTACAATCTCAATCTATCTTTAGCAGCCTGAGAATGCTCTATTGGCTTCCCATCCTTTTTTTCTAATTATACCTTACTGTGGTAACTCTCCTACAGAAAAAGACCACTCCAGCTCTTCTGCCTGAAACTAAGCAAAAAGGGGGCTCTGAAACAAGCTATAGTGACTTCATTTTTAATATTCATTCTGGGCTGAAGTTTAACCAGAAGGAGAAAACAGTGTAGATTATCTCATCACAGAGATAGTGAACGATCTATTAGATCAAGCAGTAGGGATTTCTGATAGATACTTCTTACTCAGCAAATAATATAGGAGGTACCCTGAGCACCCTGCATGGATTTTACCCGTTTTTTAAAGGTGATTCCTTAACCTATAGTAAGTTCATTTTGGTTTTTGAAAAAGAGTGACTACTGCCCAGACCTAGTGACTCTTATTTAAAAGATCAGACTTAGCATTAATACCCTTAGCGTTTCAACCAGACAAAAGCAGCCAGTGATTTGTTTTATTGAGGAGATTTAAATCAAAACAGAAACCTTTACTTTTTTCAGTAAAATATAAATGTCTCAATTTTGTTCTTTAAATATTTTCCACATATTTCTTTTCATATAGTTAGACTATCTCCGGCCTGAAAAACCTCCTAATGATCATATTAAACTTTAGCTAAGACACCATAGGTAGGAGTCAGCTCACTCAGTTCAGATGAATGTACAGATATTTAAACCTGTGCTAGCGACCACAGACTCCCTAAGAACAGCAGAAATTAATCTGAATTCATACAAATATACTTCTGGAGAGGTAACTCAAGCCCTGGAAGTGCTTATTTCTTTCTGGTGACTCTTAAATCAGACACTGATGTCTGTGTTTGGTCACCTCATTCTTGCCCCATAATGCTAATCAAAGCATGGACTAAGATGAGAAAAGAAGACTTGAGGAATGCCTGAGGGGATCTTAAGACTAAAAGAAACCTCAGTTTGAGAATGACTGTAGTGGATGAGAAAATAATATTTAGCGTCAATAGAAGTTTTAACACTGCCTATATCTCACCTATTTCCCAGTACTGTAGATATCAAAAAATACTTTACAAAGGAGACAAGTTTTCCTAGCAAGAGTCAGGATAGTGTTTTGAAGCTAAAATGAAATCACTGACACTAACTGTTCAGTGATTGAGGAATAATGACCACTGTTTTCAGCTGATGTCAATATTCAGCAGTAGAACATGCATAACATGGGCAAATTGCTTCTCAAAATATTTCCTTTGGCTCAGAAGGTCTTAACCAGAGAACCAACTTATTTCAAATAAAAGACTTGGAAAAAGGGAACAAATCTTTAGTTTAAAAGTTAGATAAGGTCACTCAATGGATTTTAACTTAGACCTGCTCCTAGAAGACCTACAAAGGAAGTCAAATTCTGATAATCCACTTCATTTTTGGTTTTCATCTCATTAATTGACAATTAT